>NC_083773.1:40701773-41371773 GCF_963514075.1 Conger conger
AGACTGACTGACAGATTCACTGACTGCTTTACCCACTTAGTGATTGATGCATTGAGAATGTGACGATTCCTAAAAGTCCCCACAGATTTGCTGTAAGTGAAGGTGACAGATATCAACTGCAGGATCAGGGGAGTATGCTGAAGACTTCCAAATACCTTTTAAATTCAGGATCAATCACTGTTGCTGACTTTTAATTATTTAAACAAACTTGCACTTCCATCAATGATATCTCTCTCTCTTCAGTCCAGTACAACCACTTAGTGCACAGGATGCAGGATAGTAGAGTTTCCTCTTATCAAGCTCCTCTTTAAAGCAAGTTTACCACCCCTCTCTCTGGCACACCAACACTCGCTTGGCTGAAGTCATATCTCTTCAGGTTATCCTTCAGCTGAGTGAAAACAAGTGCCGTCTTTGGCCATAGAGCATCTGGTGGACTGAGACCTCCTTATTGATGCCATGTGACAGACTGTCATCACCCTATATGGCAAAACCATCTGCTGGGTCCTCCATCATGTGCTCCCGACATCATTTCACCTGTACACTAAGTGCAGATCATAGAGTCATAGTTAAATCTACAAGAAATTAGATTTTGAAATCTTAACCAAACCCTTGCTTCGCTGATAATCACACTTGACTTCAGTTTTCTGGTAATTAAACTTATTTGCTGCATTGCTTGGTGATAATATGATAATTTACCCATGACTCATTATCGCCTCTTTCTGCGATAGGCTGTTGAACTCACCAATGGTAGAATTTGAATCGGGGCCTCCAGTTGGGCGTGCGGAGCAGAGTCTGCAGGGCACAGGCCAGGTTGACGAACATATAGCACATCAAGAAGAACCTGATGGAGAAAAGCAAAGCTACGCTTAGATGATGGAGACATATAAGCCCTAACTGCCAACAGGGTTACATCCTTCACCCACACGAGTCACAACACACACTATAATGACTAAGAGAGTAGTGCTTTGTTCCTTGTTCGCTTTCACACTCACTAACTAGTAGCTAATGCTACCGCATTCCAACGTGACAGCTAACAAGATCTGCAATGCTGTAATTCACCCTAGCAAGCCTGCTAATGTACTGTGCTAACATTCACTCAGTTAATACACGTGTTAGTGACAACTGAATGTTTTTGCTTTTTGGGGAGTTTTTTTTGTTGCCGTTTTCTTGGAGGGGTTCAGGCTTGGTTCTTCCAAATTCACCCATTTGTGGCTTTTCTGTGAGAGTGCCTCAGGAGAAAGTAGTATATAAATGAAGTTTAACTGAATTGAAAGAATAATGAACTTATGTGGAAAGATGTGTAATTATAAGCACTGTATGCCAGTGCTTTATGAGTGTATAGTCATCCTTACCATACCATACACACTAATCACTGCAGGTTTACAACTGGATGTGAGAAAATAGATTAGTTTATTGTGAAAAGAGAAAATATCAACACGTGTCACCTATTAGAGAAGGAAAATTGGATGTTCAGAGCTAGACTACTTGGGAGCCAGTATATTCTTGAAAAGAGGAAACAGTACAATGGAAATGTGTGATACTGTGTTTGAGAGGTATGCTTTGCGGGATGCACTCACATGGAGAGGATAGGAGCAACGGCGTCCAGGGAAGCGATGAGGATCCCGCTCTCACAGATACACGCAGTCAACAGCAGGGCCCAGGTAGGCTCTCCATTGGCCTTACCATGACCAAACACCTGCACACAGAACAGAGATTACATTGAGCATGTGCCAAACACCTGCACACAGAACAAAGATTACACTGAGCATGTGCCAAACACCTGCACACAGAACAGAGATTACACTGAGCATGTGCCAAACACCTGCACACAGAACAGAGAGATTACACTGAGCATGCGCCAAACACCTGCACACAGAACAGAGAGATTAAACTGAGCATGTGCCAAACACCTGCCCACAGAACAGAGAGATTAAACTGAGCATGTGCCAAACACCTGCACACAGAACAGAGATTACACTGGGCATGTGCCAAACACCTGCACACTGAACAGAGATTACACTGAGCATGTGCCAAACACCTGCACACAGAATTACACTGAGCATGTGTCAAACACCTGCACACAGAATTACACTGAGCATGTGTCAAACACCTGCACCCAGAATTACACTGAGCATGTGTCAAACACCTGCACACAGAATTACACTGAGCATGTGTCAAACACCTGCACACAGAATCACACTGAGCATGTGTCAAACACCTGCACACAGAATTACACTGAGCATGTGTCAAACACCTGCACACAGAATCACACTGAGCATGTGTCAAACACCTGCACACAGAATCACACTGAGCATGTGTCAAACACCTGCACACAGAATCACACTGAGCATGTGTCAAACACCTGCACACAGAATTACACTGAGCATGTGCCAAACACCTGCACACAGAATCACACTGAGCATGTGCAACAGGACAGAGAGCTGCTGGAAACAGTCTGCTGCAGTGCTCTATCATTCTCCAGCCCCGCCCCCCTCCGCCCATCTCAGGTCACTTTGGGCCTTCAATACAGCATCATAAATCATCACTGCACCCTGGGGACAGACAGCTTAAACCATTACTTCTGCTGTTCACTGAGCGGAGAGACAGCCCTGGTGTGTGCTGAGTGTGTGTGTGTGTGTGTGTGTGTATTTCTGTGCCTGTGTGTCTGTCTAGGTATGTTTGCATATACGTATTTGTATGTGTTTATGTGTGTTTGTGTGTGCCTGTGTGTTTGTGCAAGTATGTTCGTATATTTAGTATGTATTTGTATGTGTTCATGTGTGCGGCATGTGTGTGCGTCTTTATGTTTTTGTTTTTGTTTGGCATGCAAAGGCGATTGCTCATCTACAGCAGGGCTCAGATTTCAGTGATCTCTTCTGTCACCTGATGTTACCTGCTGAGTGATGAGCTGATGAGGTCAGATCCAGACAGACCAATCAGATGCACTGACCGTGAAGAAGGGCATGAGGTCGGTGCCAGACAGACCAATCAGATGCACTGACCGTGAGGAAGGGCATGAGGTCCATGCCAGACACACCAATCAGATGCACTGACCCTGAGGACGGGCATGAGGTCAGACCCCAATTAACCAATCAGATGCACTGACCCTGAGGACGGGCATGAGGTCAGACCCCAATTAACCAATCAGATGCACTGACCCTGAGGACGGGCATGAGGTCAGACCCCAATTAACCAATCAGATGCACTGACCCTGAGGACGGGCATGAGGTCAGACCCCAATTAACCAATCAGATGCACTGACCCTGAGGACGGGCATGAGGTCAGACCCCAATTAACCAATCAGATGCACTGACCCTGAGGACGGGCATGAGGTCAGACCCCAATTAACCAATCAGATGCACTGACCCTGAGGAAGGGCACGATGCCATCACGGGAGATGGCCTGCAGGAGGCGTGGCGCCCCCGTCAAACTCTGCAGCCCCGCCCCACAGGTGGAGAAGAAGGAGCCAATCACGATCACCCACGGGGACGGCCATGCCAGCGTGCCGATCACCAGGTTCCCGTTCACAGCTTCTCCGAACCTGAAGGACACAGCAAGTACCCAACGGTTTTTCCCCAAAAATCCATGGCAAAACAGATGAATTTCAGGTTTGAACAAATATACATGAAAACCGACTACTGTAGCCACACGTCATTTAAAAAAAAAACGTTTGCCTAAACCCCAAACCTGAAGAAAACAGCAAGTGTACAAGAGCATTTCCAAAAACCGTGGCCCAAATGTATCAAATTTGAACAAATACAGTAATATTTAGGAAAACATTACATTACATTAATGGCATTTGGCAGACTTATCCAGAGTGACGAACAACAAAGTGCAAAGTGCATAACCAAGAGTGCTGAAAGACCCTAGAGGGAAGTACAATTTCAACAAAAACAGACTACTGTAGCCACACGTCTCTTTCAGAAAGCACAAATGTGACTAAACCCATGTGTATGAAAATACAGACGAGGAGAGAAATGGCAATTCTTACTTATCCCTCAGCACCACGCCCTCGATACAAGCCCCAAACAGGAACACACTCGACATGTCTGAGGAGCACTGTTAAGAAAAATGGTGTCGGCCGCTTTAGAGGTAAACAGACAAGCAGACGGCCAGACACACATGAATAAATAGAAAGATACTTTACTTTCCTTAAATGAGAAAGCAGACTGGCTCTATCTTGATTTGTACAGTAAGTACGTAACAGACCCGGGTCAAATACGTAATTGTTTTAAATTCAAATACGTTTCTGTGCGATTGAGCCAAGCAAGAGGACCAGAAGGTGGGGTTTGCGAGAGTATTTTGGGAGTATCATAGGTTCCAATGCAGCAGACAAGCTCAGTAAAGCATAGAAAAGTATTTGAATCCAAAACAATCATCTCGCATCTCGACCCATTTCTGGGATGTACTTATGTAAGAACCCAGTACTGCACACGGCTCCAGAGCAGGCACAGGTGAGAGGTCCAGACGGAAAGAGCCACAGAATGTGCCGGAAAAGGATACAGACTAAGGAGGTGGTAGTGATGGCCATGATGGTCCCGATGGGGATGGACTTCTGTGCATCCCGTAGATCTCCAGACCGGTTAGAACCGGCCATGATCCCTGCAACACACACCTCGGAGTGACTGGAGTGCCATCAGACAAGTATTCACCAGCTGGAACGTTTCAATAATTTTTCTGGTCACATCTTACCATTGTCATGACATTATTTATAGAATAGTAGATGAAAATCCCTGAAAAATATATTTTAGTTGGAACACACACACACACACACACACACACACACACACACACACACACACACACACACACACACCTGTGTAGGTAAATTCATCTGTTTCCAGGAAAATGTCCAGTGTTACTTCAATGCAAACAAAGCACAGACGAGTCCAATAGGGACTAGACTTGATTTAACACTGAACAGTTTACTGAGTGGAAGAACCGACAAGAGCTATAGCTTGTTTGGGAGAAAGGTGTCCTTCTTATGATTTTTTTATTTAACCTTATTTTAACCAGTCAGTCCCACTGATGTACAAATATCTTTTACAAAGAAGACAGAGTCAAGAGAGCAGCTTAACAGCCAGGTTAAAGACTAAAGATAAAATAAACAAAGGAAATGCAGATTTACATGAAGTGAACACTGAAGACAGCCCTCTGTGGCTGAGACAGAAGTGTTCTAGGTTTAAGAGGCTTGAGTCATCTTGGCCCAGGCTATTTTCCTGTGAGCTTGCATTAATGTAATGAGATAAACAGCTCGGCAATATCCACTGGGATGTGAGAGCAGGTCACTTAAAGTTTAAGGTGTCGGGACCAGACAGATGATTTAACCGCTGATATTGAGCTGAATTCCTGGGGGAAGAAGGGGATTGAAGATAAGGTTGTTAAACGTATCAGGGGAGCTTTGCCCTGGAGGAAGGAATTATAATATTAAAGCTTTTTTTAAGCTTGTTTGCAGTGTTACTGGAAAAACCGCTGTGTCTGAGGGAAATTCTCATTACTGCACTCAGAACGTTATGCTTTTCTGCTTACATGTGTTTGCAGTGAGAGTACAGTGCAGGTTAGCACAGTGCAGTCCATAAGTACTTGGACAGTGACACATTTCTTGTCGTTTTTTTTGACATAAAACAATCACTATGTGGTTAAAGTACATACTTTTAGCTTAATTTCAGGGCTGTTGCATCCCTATTGGTTGAACAGTGTATAAATTGTAGCCATTATTATACATAGTCCCCCCAATTTTATGGGACCAAAAGTAATTGGACAACTGGCTTCTCAAATGTTTCTTGGACAGGTGTGTTACGTTCAACATTAGTTCATGCATAAAAGGTCAGTTGATTTTGTCAGTTGAGTGCCATCTACATTTGAAGTCTCTTGTTGTTGTCTCTCAACACGAGGACCAAAGAAGTGTCAATGCTAGTAAAGTAGGCCATCATTAGATACATAACCAAAAAAGTAGGTTTGTCAAAATCAACTGTTTGATACATTGTCAAGAAGCATGCTTGGTTTTTAATACATAAAAAAAATTATTATAATAATCTGTTACGACCCAAAATGCACCGGCATTACAACGACCAGGAGGCCATAACACAAAACCAGCCTCTAGCGTACAACTATAACCACAACCTGAAAGGGAGATCTATAAGAAGGAGGGAGGCAGGGAGTTAGATCTATAAATTATGATAAAGTTATCAAAATCTAGGCATAAATAATACAAGCTCAGCATAGGTTGCAGGGCCTCACTGGTTAATCAGTGGGAATGAAAAGTACTGAAGTACAGAGCCAAAATAACAAAAATAAATAAATGTCTCACTGTCCAAATACTATCCAAAAAGTTGCTGTTGTGCCTATGAGCCCACATTCAATACTATGCGGCACAGTCACCATTTATCACCTCCCAACCCACCACCTTACCTTCCACAAGGAATGAACCGCACATAAGAAACTTCTAATTTACAGTAGTATTACTTTCGCAGATCAAATGTAATGGAATCTCCCATTAATAAGAAAAACAGAAATCATATTTGCTCTGTTTGTTGTTCAAAAAGACACGCTCCTATGTTACAGAAAACAAAGGAAAAAGTTCAGTAACTGAAACTGTAACAGTTAGGTATAGCTATGCTTTCCAGAAGCACCTACCTAGGTGGCGTTTTGCCTTAGCTAGGTGGGTTTTTAGATGGCTAACTTAGACTAAATCTAGCTAGCTGCAGCTATACTTCAAAATGGGCAGTTTACTAGCTTACATTGTCTGAACCTAGCTAAGTGATAATAAGCTAGCAAAACCTTTCGCAAACCTTTTTCAAATGTAGCTATGCACATGCAACCGACCTAAACTAAATTTTCCTATTTTTTGCTGGGATGCTGCGATTGGGCGTGTCTTAAAAAAGTAGGTGCAGAAAAAGTAGTCCATTTTGAAAAGCATCCAAATAATTATTCTTGAGCTTTTTTTCTGAGACTATTTGTTCAGCTTTACTTTTAATGATGTGTCATAATGAATATGCACTAAAAATAAAACCCTTGGCTAAGAACTCAATCTGGACTTGTAGCCTGTTATTTCAATGTAGGGTAAATACTAGTAGACTGCATGCACATGGAAATGTTTCTGAAGGAAAGTAGTTTTTATTTGATTTGATATGTGTTTACTGAATTTCTAGACAAATCTATATGAGTTATACAATCCAAATTTATGCAATAATACACTCGCAGTCGTGACTCACTGTGAGTGACTCAATATATTTATATATTTAAAAAAGGAAAAGTAAAGAATTATTTTTTTATAATGCAGTTTTAAGAGGAGCACTTCTAAAGTGTTGCTAGGTTATTAGTTTATGCTTGTAACTTAGCAACACTTCAGAAACACTCCTGTTAAACCAACATAATAATAAAAAAATTAACATAAACAAAGCAGTATGGTTTTGCTAAGTTAGGAGTGACTTATTTCATGTCTCTCAGCCAATCAAATTGCAAGGATGGGACAAATGTTGCATAAAAGGCTATAAAGACAAATAGGCCTATTTCAAAATGTCAGAAGTAGCTATTTTATTTCAATTCCATGATACAGCAAAAGGGTACACATTTTTACATGAAGAGATTGTTCATTCCTCTGTAAAACCGCAGTATGTCCTGATTTCTTTGTTAATTTTGAGGCTTGCAATTAGGCATATTGTTTGCGTAAAGAATCTATTTGGCCCACTAGCAAAAAGCTACTCTTGCAAGCCCTGCCTTCCATTTTTTATACGTAGCTTTCTTCAGTCAAACCTTGAGGAGACGTCCATTGCCTGCCATCAACAAGGTATTTGCATATTACTACGGAGATCACGTTTTCTTGTGTGTAATGAGAAATATCCCGTAACAGCCAGTCAGCGAGCTAGCTAGCTGATCGCAAACAACTTTTAAAAGCCTAGGTTTGCTAGTTAACTAGCTGCCATTAACGCTGCCTTTTTCTGTGTAGCTAGCTGGCAAGTGAACTCACTTTATTGGTGTATTTTGTTGGCATTTATGCTTATGCGAAAATAATAAACTATCTGGTGATTTAGCCAGGCTTGATATGTTTTATGAATAGCTTGGTACGACAAATGGGCAGCTAGCTAGATGGTAAGTAGATTCTACGGAAGAAGAATAAATGTCAAAGCGGCTTGCCATAAAGAACTGAGGTTTCAGCCTTGCTGGACTGACTGGACTTGAGTCTGACACAGACTGTTAGAGGCAGTATATGACAGGCTGCTGTATATACATAACAGTCTCCCATTGTTCTCACGTTCATTTACAATTCATAACAACTCAACGACTCAAACTTGGAGCCTGATTTATAAGTTAGCATTGTGTCTCGCCATGTTAAGTCTATTATGGGCAATTAATCGTCAAAATGTATCATTTTCAGGTTGAATTAAAATGTAACTCTACAGCCATGAAATTACAAAAAGCATGTACAGCATGTCTCAGAATGACAGACAGAATGAGAGGTCTTGTGTCAGGATCTGTTACATTTAAATTGAGTCATTTTGGTGCCAAAAAAGTCTTATGCTAATCTTAGGGGTAACCCCAACATAGTAATCACGTAACGTAGCTGTAGCAAAATCAGTATTTGGTGAGCCCGTTGTCATTGTAGTAGACCAGCGAAATGGCATTGAGATTTTAAAACGGGTGTAACCAATGCAAACACCGCTACCGCGCTCACTATAACATGACAGCAGAATGTGTGTATGTGAGAGGTAAACATGAATATGGCCCATACTGCCCTCCTCCCCCATGTGTATATTGCAGTGAATTCTGGGTACATGCTTCCAGTATAGCAGGAGTCGGAGGTCGCCTACGAATATCAGGGTTAGGGCTAGGGTTAGGGTCTGCTCTGGGAGTGGGAGCAGCCTCTACTGACCTGTCACTGAGGGGAAATAGATTCCCACCAGCAGGGTGAAGAAGCTGGTGATGTCGGAGAGGACGTAGCGGTTGGTGTTGGTCTGAGGGGCGTCCGGATCCACCACTGACTGTATCCCCCGCTTCTCCAGAATGATCCCCTTATCCATGTAATAGCCAAAGAAGTTCTCTGCCATTGGAAGAGAGGATAAGAGTGAGGCCGACACAGGAAGAGGGAAGGGGAAAGCTGAACCCCCACATTCAACAAAAGACACGTTGTGTCAGGGCCCATACCCAGTCATCGTCACATCAAAGCCTGGATTTCTGCACATCAAAAAGTCACCACATCCTTTGTCAGGTTAACTGCCAAATAATATGTTATCAGCTTACATTCCTGCGACCTATGATCACCCGTAATCTACATGCATGCATTTATGAGTGTGTCGTACAACAGTACAACTCAGTGAGCAATTTATTATGTGACCCTGTACACCAGTTTGTTAGTGCACATATATAATCGGCCAATCATATGGCAGCAACTAAATGCATAAAAGCATGCAGATGTGGTCAAGAGGTTCAGCTCTTTTTCAGACCAAATGCCAGAATGGGGAAGAAATGTGATCTAAGTTACTTTTAAAGTGGAATGATTGTTGGTGGCAGACAGGGTGGTTTGAGCATCTCAGAAACTGCTGATCTCCTGGGAATTTCTATGCACAACAGTCTCTAGAAAACCAAAAAATATGCAGTGAGCAGCAGTTCTGCAGGCAAAAATGTGTTAGTGAGAGAGGTCAGAGAAGAAGCTGACAGGAAGGTGACAGTAATGCGAATAACCACATATTACAACAGAGGTATGCAGAAGAGCGTCTCTGAACCCACAATGGATCAAACCTCTACGTTACAGCAGCAGAAGTCTAAAAAATAAGTCTAAAAAATATGTCTAATAAATACTTAATAAAGTGCTCACTGAGTGTATGTATTTACAGTAGAACCTCAGAGAACCAAACAAGTCGGGAATAAAGAGAGTTTGGAACACTGACATTTTCCCGAACGCTGAAAGTGACGTTGAAATACACCAGTTTTAGGAAATTAAATATTTATTTTAGTTCAGTTTATTTCAAGTCATAACCAACTATAGGCTAAACTTAGTGATGGCAATGCTCACACTCTTGTAACTCAACACCAATGGTAAACAAAGGTCGCTGCTTGCATTGACAGCAAATTTCTTCCTACGGCTTATGGAAGTCATACTATTGTTTTCCAAAATTCAAGTTTACTATTATTCCACCAGATATTTTGTCCGCCTACTCCTCCCATAGTTTTTGAGATTTCGACACCAAACCAACTAACACCCTAGCAACCACCTAGCAACATTTTAGCAACCACCTAGCAACACCCTAGCAACCACCTAGCAACACCTCCGCAACCACCTAGAAACGTCCTAGAAACCACATAACAACAAACACAACAAAACCAATGGTCACTATTTTTTTTTAATTCTGCTTGTTACATTGTGGTGTTATGGGTGAAATATCACCCGGCAGAAAATATTGGCTATTGATAGTATGGCATGCAGCATTGAAAAGTTGTGCGTAGTTCTGTAGGTAAAATTTGACTGAAACAAGACTCATCTTTGGGTCAAGACAAATCTTCTTAAGGAAATGCGCATCTGTAGTTTTAATATAATTAATATGTTTTTTCTCAAGTAATAGTGTTACTTATTATCTTTTGTCAGTCGGCATTTTGTATTAATGTTATACTTCCCATTTTTACCCTGTTCTCTCTGAGGTTCTACTGTATATCCCGGCCAGGCCTGGGTCAAATACGTAATCGTTTTGTATTCAAACACTTTTCTGTGGTCGATTAATCTTGCCTGGTGCAATTGAGGACCAGAAGGTATTTCATAGGTTCCAATACACCAGACAAGCTCGGTAAAGCCTAGAAAAGTGTTTGAATCCAAAGCACTAACGTATTTGAACCAGGTCTGATCCATGCACATTTCAGCAAAGCATATATTTTCCAACTCATGACCTCTCACCAGCCATGATGCCGCTGGCGACCCCAGGAATGCCCTGGGCCGATGACACGTTGTTGTTGGTGAAGTAGTCGTCGCAGGTGGCGTTGAGGAACTCGGAGTCGCAGAACAGTCTCCAGAGCTTGGTGGTGACGGTGCCGTTGTCCCGCGCCACCACCTTGGCGCATACGTCAAAGCCCTTCCAGACCAAGGTGCGGTTTCCAAGGAGACAGATTCTGTGGCAAAGACGGGCTTCAGCGCTCAATGCCAGCTTCAGCTAAACCGTCCTGACTAAAACCCGAGCTGTGGCCATATTCCCTTCTGACTAATAATGGGGATAGTGAGGGTTCATAAACTCAAAAATAAATACTTACTGTGAACACACTAACAAGTTTGTTTTTATCATTTCAGCCACACAATCCTTCGGCCAATTAAACAAGCCAGTAATGGAGATGTTAGCTCCTCCCAGTCTTAAGGGTTCCAATTGCTAGGGATGTGTATCGTTAGGATTTTATTGATACCGATACCAATACCGATACTCCTTATCGGTGCCGGTATTTATCGATACTCTTATCGATACCACGGCGTGTAATTTAGTGTATAAAATAAAGACGTTACATGGTGGTAAAAGATTCAATCGTTTTTTATTACCACAAGGGGGGGTAACACCAGCAACATCATTAAACAACTTACAGCACCTGCCTTTTAAGCCCTTAGCAAGTCAACATGTGCAGTGTGAGGTATGTCAAAAAAACTAGCAGGCAGCTCCATACAGCCTTAAAGGTAACTGTCAATGTGATAATGCTTCAACAGAACAGAAGCTTAACTTAAAATTACAAATACTTCTCAGAATAGATTAAATAAATAAAAAACCTAGGGAGATGACCAAAGCCCTTGCCTACATGTTCAACCCAACAGACACATATATGTAAACAGAACAGTGTAGGGGAGGCGCTTCTCCTGATGCATTTAGCCGTAACAGTTTTTGTTAAGGAAAAGCAACATATTTACTTTCTCTGGCAGCAGCCGAGATCGTTCTGGACAGTGACGTCACTCAATACACTCGGATAAAATGGCGCTGCGCATGTTTTAAAAAAGGGTAATTTAATTACTTATTATTTTTAATCCAGCTTTACTGGCAATCTTAAACCTTTAAGGATGTATATATTGGGAATCAATCTTGTAAATTATGCCAATTTAATCTAGTATTTCACTTCCCCTTTAATGATTCATACACTCACCGTGACTTGATGAAGAAGCACTGTCGGAGTCTGCCTGCACGGTGGAGGGCACGGTGTTGTTAGCGTCTGCCGGGTTGCTAACTTTAGATGTGTTGTTTAGGCAGTCAAACACGCCGCACTCCTTCAGCTTTATGCTATGGGTAGACTGCAAGTGTTTCCTGATGTTGCTGGTGTTACCCTCCTTTGACACAACTACTTTCTTGACTACTAGAGAAAACAACGGGGCGCTGCGTCATAACCTGTCGACGGCGGCAGTGTCATAATTACGCGACGGTTAGGTAGACTCTTAAAAAATACCGAAAACAGTATCGTTTGTCCAGAATCTTTAGCGGTACTCTGGTAACGACCAATTAGGAACCAGTACCAAAAAATACCGGCTCCCAGTACACATCCCTACCAATTGCTATGTCTGAAATTGTCCCTTGTTCACTCATTTGCTTTTCCTACATGGGAAACTCAATGTGATACTCTGTAGTATTTCTGTACTCCGAGTAGTAAATTAGGATTTTTGGTACAATAGGTAATATCGGACTTCTAACGGTCAAGAGAGAAATTGCAGCAACAAACACGCTCAAACCACAACACATATCCCACCCCTTCTCTGTGAATGTGCTAAAGTTGACTGCCATTGGCTGTGGCCATTAGAACCGATTTTCAACCAATGAGCTTGAATTATTGTACAGCTATACAATGTTTTGGTACAGAGTGCTGGCCCGTCAAATGCATATTTTGAAACCCGAATTTAAGGACTATAAACACTGCTAGAGAGTGAGTCAACATGTCAGTGAGCCTTTTTCAATGATAGGAAGGGATTTACAATGGTGTTGTAACAATATTTGAAGACAAAAATCCTACCTATTATACCTTTAAGACATTAAGAGTTTAAATCTGCCGGAGTGCACGTGCATTGGCAAGGCATTGCATTGTGGTATTCTTTAGCATGAATACTGTATATCCTTTGTACACTACATGCTTTGCGTTGTGGGAATTCTGGAGGGCACTACAGAGTGCATACACTTTACAGTTGGAATACAGACACTGCATGAAGTGCACAGTGTAGTGAATGGGGCTAATGTCCCATTGAAATGGCACGTCCTGCGATGTTACTCACGGGAAGTCGGGCGGGTCGAAGGCGGTCTTAATGACGCCGGCGTAGACGGCCAGGATGGACACGATGACGCAGGTGAGGAAGACGAGGGCCAGCTTGTTGACGTACTTGACGCCGACGAAGACCAGCAGCGCCATGGAGGACAGCACGCAGGTGCCGTAGATCCGCATGTTGTTCAGCAGGGCCGCCTCCGCCTCCGCCCCCTCCAGGCCCTCCAGCTTAAAGATGGCCGCCTGGGGCACGATGTAGATCTGCTCACGGGAGACAGGAGGTCATTCTGATCGGCCCTAATGATAACATAACCCCTGCTCTCCACTATGGTTTATCAGCACAGGTCTTTGCCTGCTACAGCCCTCTATATGTCTACTGTACTTCAAACCACACCTTCAAACCTTCAGACTCAAAACGTCTCCCAAACAGTTTAATTCATACTGGAGTCAGTTTTCTGTACAGTATATAGGCAAGCCTGACTGTACAGATTGTGCACTTTTTAAAAGTATTCTTGCGAAAGAAGAGAAGATGGAAAAAGAGGGACAGGAGACACTGAACAGGAATAGGAGAACAAACGAACAGGAGAAGGGAAGAGTAAGAAAAGAAAAGGGAGGGAGAGTCAGGGTAGGCCCTCACCAGGAGGATCTCAATGCACCCCAGGATGTACATGGCCCCGGCAAAGGTGGTCCCCAGGTAGAAGCAGATGCCGACTGCGCCCCCAAACTCAGGCCCCAGGGAGCGCGAGATCATATAGTAGGAGCCCCCAGCTGCCAATCAGAACAAAGTACATGTAGCATCAGAGCCAATCAGAATGATTCAAAACATATTACACCCAATAATTTGCGAACAAGTGAATGAGTTACTGGAACTAATTAGATATCTTTGTCGCATTTAAAATACATGATGGTCTGATTAAAAGGGTAGAATACAATGGACAGCACTCTCCAGAATATAAACGTATTAATTACATAGATGTTATATATGAGGATCACACTTTACAATAAGGTTACATAAATTGCCATTAACTAATGTAGTTGTTAGTAATGAATTATGCACAAATCCATCTATCTATCTAGCAATCAATCAATCAACATATAAAAACAACATTTACACACAACACTAAACATGAGTGTAAAGTACATGTTATTGGAAAAAGACATGTTAAAATGAGCTACAACTATAGATTTCTTTCTTCAGGAATACTAGTTAATTTATAAATGGCAAGTGAATACAGGCTATAAAAATATAGCAAAAAAGGAATAACAAAATCTTATGGAAACTGTGAATATAACAGCGTGGTCTCACTGCCTTGGATCCGTAATCGTTATTCACAAACCGGGCATCCGTACTCACCTGGCACCACTCCGTTGGTGGCGATGGCACTCATTGAAATGGCGGTGAGCATGGTCTGGGAAGGGAGAGGAGAGAGGGGTCAGTTCCCGGCAGTGCCGGTGACTATCGTAATCCCGACCGCGTCCCCGCCGACGCGGAACGGCCGCTTCCGCGGAAGATGCCGGCTTGTCGCTAATCTCTTCAACATGGCCGCCGGACAGAGTCCCCTCTCAGCCTGACAGCCACTCCACCGCCAGCTCGCTCGCTAATCAGGTTATAATGAAGTGAGACCCGCTCTCTGAAGAACACAGATAAGAGGGTAATTCTTTTAGTGTGTTTATCTGATGTTAGGAGGCTTAAATTCAAGTAGGAGCTGATTCAATCTGATCAAATGGAGGCAGCAACATGGAACTAACGGAAAACCGACATACCCACCCTCCCCCTTTTTTTCAGAGTGGCAGATTTTCTTTTGTCCTGCTAAAAAGTCGATTTTACCAGTTTAAAGATACTGTGAGTTTTGATGTTGGTCCCTGGGAATGTTGTCCGTCAGGTCTGGTGGATGTCTCTTTCATTGGCAGTATAATATCTGGTCAATGAATGTTATGTCAGGTAATATTTATGAAGTGATGCTTAATCGGTCATTGGCCAGTCAATTATATCTGTGTATTATAAAGTGTATATGTGACTGATCGAATGCTTGAGGGGAATATTCACAAAATTAGCATTATTATTTTATCACATGAAACTAAAATACAGATTCACAACTCCAAAATGAGATCAAGATGGACCAATTACTTTGGCCGTAATGTTAAATAGAACATTATACTTCTGCTAAATACAGTTGTGAGAAATTCGCTTTTTTTACATTTGCATACATACTCAGCACAAAATCCACTTTTAGAAATGGAATTGGTGCTTTAAAAGGATAGATTTGGATGGTTATTTACTCTGTCAATAAGATCATTTTGAATGTGCAGTGTTGCAATAAAAAATAATTCATACATTTTTGTATTCTTCTCATTCTCTTCTCTGTATGTGTCTGTGATTCCAGTACAATAACAGTTATAGATAGTATCAACGATGTGTTCAAAGTGTCATTGCTCCCATTCTCACCTACTCAGCTCTGACTGACATCCTATCCCAGGATGCATCTGAAAGGCTGGAGGACTATTGGCTCGTGGTGGCTGGAAAATCATTCCCATTGTTTTTAGGAATGTTGTGGGGGCTTATTTGCATTTGAAGGGTTGGATGAGTAAATGGGAGGACAACATGGATGTACATTATGTTCAAATCTGTTTGCTTTGGTAAGCTTACTGCCTGGCCAGTGTCTCTGGCTGTTTCTTTTTATTTCTCAGCCTCATAGCAGCTTCCTGGAATTTCCTTGGCACTGTTCTGGCCCTCATGCTGACAAAAGCCAATAACAGACTCCAACGGCAAAAGCCTAGAATCAAAACTAGATACTGAAAGCTTTCTTATACCTGCACTAAGGAAGTGAATGAATACAACAGACTAATCAGAAACAGCTGAGAACCAACTGTCTAATTACTTCTGATCCCAAAAAATGGGGGGACTATGCAAGAAACAGGATGTAATTCTTACACGGATATGGATGTACATAACCTCAAATTAAAGGTGACAGTCTGTAGTTCCGTTGCTTCATGTCACATCCAATGTGCTGGTGTACAGAGCCAAATACTTAGGGAGTTACGCCCTATATTTCCCAACAACCTGCCCTTATTAGATCTATACTGTACCATGAGAAACAAACAAACCATATCACGATTTGTATATTTGCAGTGGAACCAGCTACATATTTTATTTGGACAAAATAAACTCCCTCTTCTTTCCCTGTTTACGCCGAGATGAAGAGGAGTCAAAACATTTTGACAACAGACACATTTTGAATTAGGTGCTGTTGAAAAACACAATGTGGCTGTCATCCATTATTAGTGGTAGAGGCATACTTTGCAAGGGATCGCAAGTTTTCTTCTTTTGGTGATCCGAGGGGTAGCAGTCAACATCAGAGTTTGTAGATAATGACCCAGTGTTCTTCTATGCCCAGTAGGGGAAGGCTAACGTGCTTTTGATACATCTGAGAAGCTTTTCTTGTCTTTCAGTAATAATACCAGTCTAAGCTGGGTAAGGCTTCTGTTTTATATTGCGAGCATTAGGCTTTTATCTACATTTTTTCTTGTTTCACATAACATTACATTTTGGATGCAACACTCCATTGCACACTGCATACCCTTTTGATGGCATACTGAGCTGATTATTATATTAATACCATTAATATAGTTTCGAGATTAAAATTGAAAGTCGCAGATTCACAGAGGGACATAAGTAAGATGGAATACTTAGCTGATCTACTGCACAACATTTCCATCCTGTTTTAGTGCATTGACCCCTGCAATACATATGCATGGACCGATTAATCTTCGTATCACATGGAAGGTCGCAGAGTGAGTGATCCATATAGAGCACATCTTACAATAACTGCAATTTTGACCCAATGCAACCATTTAGTAAATCAGATTTAGATATGGGCGGCACGGATGGTGCAGTGGGTAGCACTGCCGCCTCACAGCTAGGAGGTCCTGGGTTCGAATCCCTGTCGGCCGGGGCCTCTCTGTGCGGAGTTTGCATGTTCTCCCCGTGTCTGCGTGGGTTTCCTCCGGGTACTCCGGTTTCCTCCCACAGTCCAAAGACATGCAGGTTAGGCTGATTGGAGAGTCTAAATTGCCCATAGGTATGAGTGTGTGAGTGAATGGTGTGTGTGCCCTGTGATGGACTGGCGACCTGTCCAGGGTGTATTCCTGCCTTTCGCCCAATGTATGCTGGGATAGGCTCCAGCCCCCCTGTGACCCTGTTCAGGATAAGCAGGTTAAGATAATGGATGGATGGATGGATGTAGATATGGCTGTTGTGTTTTTTTCTTCTTCAAGATGCAGTCACTATCCTTTGATAAAACTGGCCCAGAGTCTTTTTTTTTATGCTGTGCCTTTTCTTTTGCTGCATTATCCAGTGCATTCTCAAATTAATTATGCTAGAATCAGGCTGCAGTGAAAGACCATGGCTTCTGTCTGTAGAGGAGTCTCATTGTGGTGGTTCAATACACAATTGTACAGGTTTTATTTGGAGACTGTTCGTTTTTGGTTTCCTTTGTTTTTCGTGTCCTTGCTCCTCAATTGTTGTGCACTGTTCACTTGCTCTCCAATGTTAAATGAAAAACTCTGGTTGTCTGTGTTGTTTTCTTTTTGTTCAATCCATTTAATCCAATTTAGCGTAACGGTTTACATTTAAAGGAGCTGGCCAACATTCACTGGCTGAGGGGATTTCTTCCTTATTCCTGGCTGAGATGGCTCAGGAGTGGTAGAATTTGAGAGCCTACCACCGAGGCACGGAGTTAAGGTTTCTCCAGATTTCACCAGCCTGATGGAGGATAGTACCATGCCAATAGGAGGGCTGGTACGATATGAGATTGGAAGATCAGTGCCCAAGGTAAAGAGGGCTGTAGTTATTTTCTGAGCTTTTGTTGAGCTGGTAAACACAGTGGTGCAGCAGGGTATCACAATCAATGGTTCTTTTGTGCAAATTCTTTTCCCGCTGGGGAAGAGAAACACTTTCAAATGTTCTCCCTTTTATAAAAAAATTAAGCTTTTGTGCAAGCTTGTTGCCGGCATGGACAACTGGTGTCTGACAAAAAAAATGTCCTTTGGGTTGCTGGCCTACATAACTGAAACACATTGAATCTTTTGAAAGTGTGCTATGTTCCTGCAGTCTTTGTAAAGGAAACTGCTGTAGACAAGGATACAATATACTCTACAATATACGCCGTATCCGTCATCTCCTAACAGAGAAAGCCACCCAGCTCCTAGTCCAGGCGCTCGTCATTTCCTGCCTGGATTACTGTAACTCCCTCCTAGGCGGTCTCCCAGCGTGTGCCATCAAGCCCCTCCAGCTGGTCCAGAATGCTGCAGCCCGCCTGATCACCAGTCAGCCCAGGTCGGCTCATGTCACCCCGCTTCTCATTGGCCTCCACTGACTTCCTATTGCTGCACGCATCCGATTCAAGGCCCTAGTGTTGGCATTTCAGGCTGCTAAGGGGACTGCCCCACCTTACATACAATCCTTGATCCCTCCCTCCTCCCCAGCTAGATCACTCTGGTCTGCCAGCTCTGGTCGCCTTATGGTTCCCTCTCTACGAGCACCTGGTGGTCGAGCTGCACGTTCACGCCTGTTTTCCGTTCTGGTTCCTCAGTGGTGGAATGACTTGCCTACCACTGTCAGGACAGCAGAATCCCTCCCCCTATTTCGACGCAGACTAAAAACACACCTTTTCAAACTCTATCTTAGTCCTCCCTCCTGATTTCCCCTGCCCCCCTTTCTGATATCCCTATCCCTCTTTTCTAGTTATGGATGTGATGCTTTGACTTGTGAAAGAACCTATGCACTTGTAAGTCGCTTTGGATTAAAAGCGTCTGCCAAATGACTAAAATGTAAAATGTAAGGAGTTAAAGAATTGTCAAGGGCAATCTCATTCAGCAATGGCCAGTAGCAAAAGTGTGGCACCTTTTCAGACCTTCTGATATACATTATAATGAAGTACTAACAGAGCATTTATTGAAAGACCGGAGATTTATTATAGATGAGGAATTGTGTAGCAAATGGTTAAAGACAGAATGGAGCCTCATCATTACTAATGGCCAGCAGTGTGGGTGTTGCTATTTTTCAGACCTTCTAATATTTCATTATGATTAAGTGGTCAGGGAGTTTTTATTGAAATTTTGAAATTAAAGCTTTCAATTGCGATGGAACAATTGAACAATTGGCTTTACACAGCACCTACAGATAACAGTGAGTGGGTGCAGTTTCTGTGGCAGTTGGATAGTCCTCTGGAAGACTGAGATACAGAAGCAATAGTGAAAGGAGAAAGGCCCAGCCGGCCATGGTGGTTTGCCTGTTTTAAGCTTCAGTTGACACTGAATGTCACTAGGAATTCCAATAAATGGTAAATGTTTGGCATTTATATAGCACCTCTATCAAAATTGATGCTTATCATTCACCCATTCACACACCAGCAGCGATTGTCTGTCATGCAAGGCACCAATGAGCTTCTCAGGAGCAGGGGTTAGGTCTCTTGCTCAGGAACACTTCGACACACCCAGGGCGGGATCGAACAAGCAACCCTCCGACTGTCAAACGACTGCTCTGACCGCCTGAGCCAATGTCGCCCCAATAAGTAAACATAATCCCTGGAAACTACTAATTTTATTATGGGATAGAAAGGAGACAAGGCCAGGTGCACTGCTTATACATCGATACTTGGTTTGTGATGTGATGATGATCTTTTCTGAATCTCTCTCTTGCGTTCTCTCATTATCTCTCTCCTTTCACTTGCACCCAATTAGAAAAAATACTGACATTTTTTGTTCTTCATTCAAGTACATACACTTTTGTTCTTTAAGGATATTATAATAACAATGGCAAGGACAGTTACACACAGACCACCTCTCTCAACTGTACTCTCAGAAATAAGGGTACAGTGGACAAACACTTTTGTTCTTTAAGGAACCCTGAATGGTACAATACTGTTATTTGGGAACAAATAAGTACCTAACTACAAGCAGAAAAGGTACAAATGAATGATGTACCCCATGGTTAGGGGTACAATTTTATGCACCGAAAGGGGACCACCCCAACGATAACGTTTTTGTACCTTTTTAGGCACATTATTTCTGTGAGTGTGCGGTCTCATTCTGTAGTTCATTGTTCACTGTAGTTCATAGGCTACGGTTCACCGTACTGGGCCAGAAATTATCCCCAATGCCCCAGCGCAGTGATGGGGACACAGTGCCATAGGAGTGTCCTGGCTAAATTCCCAACCCTGGCTCTTCCAACCTGCCACCTAATCATCCCCTGATTCAATTGGTAACAAAAACATTGTTCTCTCCCTCTCCACCTCAGCTGGTGTGTGGTGAGCATTTTGGCACAAAATGGCAGCCGTGCATCACCTAGGTGGGTGCTACACACTGGTAGTGGTTGAGGCGAGTTCTATCTATCTATCCATTTATTACTGGCAACAGTTTTACTCCTACTGTATAGTGTCCTCCAAAGATGTTAGAGAGGTAGATTGAAAATATTTATTCTATTATAAGTATGTACTATTTTTCAGAAACAGATGTTCCCAGTTTCTGTAGAGGTGCTTCACTGTTCCCTGTACCCTTTTGGAGGACACTGTAGCATTAATGACACAAACTGCACTTCAAAATGAAACACATCACTGAAGGTCATGATTAAACCATATTTGTAAACCAGACAAAATATATTTCCTTGACCTGAGACTGTTTTTGCGAAAGAATGACTGTGATAACATGGCACACTTCCTCATCGTAATTTAAAAACTGTTTTAAAGCGACGCTATCGATCGTTTCCTAAAATCCTCAAAATCTACGCAGATCTATTTCGGCCTTTCCTGTTTTTTCTCTTTGTCCCTCCCTCTCTCTCTTTCTGTCTCTCACATTCACCGCAAACACATTCACACACACTTGCTCTTTCTTTCTCCTCCCTCTCTTTCATTCTCACTCTCACACACATACACACACACACACTTACTCTTTCCCTCCCCCTCTCTGTCACTCCCTGTCATGTTACTGTAATGTAAGTAGCGTGTAGCAATTTACTGACTGATCCTCTCCACAGAAAATGATAGCCAACTGTGACAGTTCTCCCATCATCCCCAAGGACAGAGGATCCCCACCAGAGGTGTTCTGCTTGTTTATTTATATTTTTGCATGGCTTATGTCACATTCATGATTACATCCTCTTCCTGTGTCCCTGTACTTCCTGTCTGAAAATCTGTGGGATGACAACCATGTGCTACATCTACAGAAAGCGTTCTGCATCACTGAGTCTAACCTGCAGTATATACTCTTATATACACTTTATGAGGCTTTTTTTTATTTATTACTTCTGCTGCTGTAGCCTATCCACTTAGAGTTAGGATCCGTTGTGTGTTCAGAGATGCTCTTCTGTATACCACTGTTGTAATGTGTGGTTATTTGTGTTACTGTAACCTTCCTGTCAGCTTTGAGCAGTCTGGCCATTCTCCTCTGACGTCTCTCATTAGCAAGATGTTTCTGTCTGCAGAACTGCTGCTCACTGGATTTTTTATTTATTTTTGCACCATTCTTTGCAAACTCTAGAGAATAGTGTGCATGAAAATCCCAGGAGATCAGCAGTTTCTGAGATGCTCAAACCACCTTTTCTGCCTCCAACAATCATTCCACGGTCACTTAGATCACATTTTTCCCCATTCTGATGGTTGATGTGAACATTAACTGAAGCTCCTCACCTGTGTCTACATGATTGTACGTATTGTACAGCTGCTACACAATTGGCTCACTAAATAATCGCATTAATAAGTAGTATAGTAAAAATGTTCCCAATAAAGTGCTCGGTGAGTGTATATGCAATTATTTTCTGCTGAAGTACACAAATATGACCCGCTCTATCATAATCAGTTGTAAGTCCTGATGACCAATTTCCCATAACTCAATGTTTATGTAAAAATGTTCATTTCTTTTTTGCCTGTTTTAGGCTTTCATCTTCATTTTGAAGAATATCTTGGCTTTCATAATCTGCATGTCTTAAATGCCAAATTCAGAGTCAAAAAGTAGTTTATAAGCTTTTGAACACAGGATCTCAAAGGGAAAGTAACACCCAGAGATGTGCATTGTTTGGAGGCACCCCGCTTGTCACCGTTCACCAGTCACAAACAACCACATCAGTGGCATTCGTGGCTACATGTTAATGTATTAGCTTTCATGGTCTGTATGTATTAATGTCAATGGTAAATGTTCAGAGTATAAATGTACACTCACTGAGCATTTTATTTAGGTAGACCTGTATACCAGCTTGTTAATGCAAATATTTATTCAGCCAATCATGAGGCAGCAATTAAATGCCTGCAGACATGGTCAAGAGGTTTTTCAGACTAAATGTCAGAATGGGGAAGAAATGTGATCTAAGTGACCTTGACCGTAGAATGATTGTTGGTGCTAGACAGGGTTTGAGTATCTCTGAAACTGCTGATCTCCTGGGTTTTCAAACAAATAACCACGCATTACAACATTGGTATGCAGAAGAGCGTCTCTGAAGACACAACGCTTCAAACCTCTAAGTGGATAGGCTACAGCAGCAGAAGACCAAGTAAAAAAAATAAGTCTAATAACTAAAAACTAATAAAGTGCTCAGTGAGTGTAGTTTTAAAGGGTTTATACATAATATGACCATAATATAGCCATTAGCCCAGAGTCGGTAGTCTCCCAGCATCACATATCTCTCAAGATGAAACTTTGAAGCCGCTTTTCTCAAAAACATGGTCTGGTGGCACTCACAATGAATAGGGACACAACTCCCTTGGTATCTGGAGTAGAGAGATACTTTTGGTATCGTTAGTAAGCTTACATTCTTTTGAGAGGAGTGAGTTTCTAGGACTCAACATTTTTGGAGTCAATACAATTTATTTTGAAATAGCAGGTCAGAAATATTAAAGAAGCTTCTTGATTCTTCATTCTTCATTGTCGTTCTGTTTGTCTGTGCACACTGTGCCAGCCCCACATGCTTTCATGGATAAAAACAGCCAAACCACATGCAGTTTGCATGCAGATACG
Organism: Conger conger; assembly: GCF_963514075.1. Classification (NCBI taxonomy): domain Eukaryota; kingdom Metazoa; phylum Chordata; class Actinopteri; order Anguilliformes; family Congridae; genus Conger; species Conger conger. The sequence goes on from NC_083773.1 coordinate 40,724,979, forward strand.
CTATACATTTTTAATGTAACAAGTCATGTCTTGTCACGGTAAGGTTGGCCCGTGTTACTGTAAAGTGCCCCCTTACCAAACCGCACAGCGAAGTGTCACTGCCGGTCTTATGCTGTAATTGCGGTATGCAGCAGTTTGGAGGCCTTGTGTTGTGTTTACCTGCTTAAGAGTCAGGGTTACAGCAAGAGTACTGAGTTGTGTTTTGAGTCGCCATGGAGACAGAGAGGAAACACAGGACAGATATTTCACCTGCTGCACCGTGTTTCTCTGGGGAACCCAGATATAGACAAGATATTAGACAAGAACTTGAGCTCTGCACCCAAGCTCGTCAAGGTGTGCCTCAGCACACAGTCCAAGTGCCAATTGTTCAGACTGCAAAGGGCCGAGTTAGGGTTGGGGGGAGAGTCTTCAGGGGGGCTATGAAATTACCCCTCCTTGACCTCTAGGGTGATTTTGAAATGTTGTTGTCATTCAGTTTCTTACAGATTAGACCATTTCATACAACCCTTCATAACCCTTCATACAACCTGGGGAGGATAGTCTCCTGATTAGTCTAATCAACTGCACGTCGCTCTGGATAAATATCTGCCAAATACCATTAATGTAGTGTAACCCCTCATTCTTTTCACAAGTATTAACCATGCCAGCATCCCAGCTATGAGGCTGGGAGCACACCATCGTGCAGACCTGGATCACATATGTATGCAGTTGTTTTGGATTCAAATACTTTTCTACACCTGATGTATTGGAACCTATGAAATACTCTCAAAACCCACGTTCTGGCCCTCCTCGTTGGCTCAATTATGCCGGGCAAGATCAATCGAGAGGAGAAAAGAATTTGAATCGAAAACAATTGCCATGGTGAGACAGAACTGTGGAGGAATCAGGGAGTGGATACCAGATGACTCAGCCTGCCAAACCTCGGCAAAGGAAATCTACTGACTTGGACCGTTCCTCCTTTTAAATATGGGACCTACCATGAGCCATGACAAATCCATGTGACCCCTACTCCCGGACAATCCGCTCCAGCATTAGCTTGATGACTCCTAGCCGCCGCAGTGGCAGTGCTTTTATTTCGATTACCACATCCCTGTATTGTGCTCCTCTCAGGGAGCAGCGGACACAAAGGGGAATGGAATAGAGTGGCACGTAATGGGTCTTTACTGTCCGCAGAGAAGTGGAAATTGCCACGGCGGCGCACACAAAGCTCATCCGCCTCGCCGAAAACCGAGCTTTATCTCCCCCGTCGCGGCTCCCTTCACGGGGGGAGAGGCGCGGAACTGGAGAGGAGAGGGGCTACTGACCCACTGCTTCTTAAATAACGGGAATGCGCTTTAATTTTTACCCTTATCTGCCCGATGCCGCGCCCTCTGGCTGAGCTTATCGGCCCGGTGTGTCTGTCTGGATGAGCTGAGTTACGTAATGAGCCCGGAAGGTGGGGGGCAGGGCCACACTGCCAGGCTGATGGCACAGTTAGGTGCTTGCTGCTGGGGTCGAGTCTGAACCCTGTGAGACAGGCTGGCTGAATGTCAACTGGAGGGGGGGGGTTGGACGCCGGGTCCGTCCACAGTAAACAGGATTTCCAGCCACGTTTCAAATCACACGTCTCCCCGAATTCCCGAGCGTCCGAAAAGGACAGCCCCCTCCCGCCCTAAATTCCGCTAGAAACTGTGCACTGTGCACGTCAGATATCGCTCGGCGTGGTCGTAATGGCGGCCGGGACCGGCGAAGAGCAGGCTGCTGCCCCGTGTGAGTCTGACTGGGCTCCGCCAGTCGGAGCGTGTTAACCCGGATCATACGGCGGACGGGCCTTCTGACATCACGTTCCCAGCATCGCTGCTGGAGAGAGGCTGTCTCTATCAGGCCTGGATCTGCCTCTCTGAGGTCTGCTGCCAGTTCCAGGGCAGGGGAGGAATAGCGTGATGGAGAAAGACACGGAGAGGAGGAGCGGTGTGACGGAGATTAAGACTGAGGGGAGCAGCGGGCTAGCGGAGTTGTCTTCGGAGAGACAGCGGGACTCACGCTATTTATAGAACTGCCTTCGCTCTCCTGCGGAGAAATCTATTCATCAGTCTGTGCAAACGCACGCAAACACGCACACACACACACACACACACACACACACACACATACGCACACATGCAAACACGCACACACAATTTCTCTCCTCAGCCTGTTTTTATTTCTTAGTTTCAAAATATTGATGTGAACATTTCAACATTTCCCTTATCTTCAGTGTACATAGGTTAGGTCTATAGAATTACAGCAAAATACTTCATGTCGGGGGCATACATTTTGGGTGAAAAAAAGAGAGAATGAGGTTACTTTTTGTATGTCCAAGTAGAAATGTATAGGTGTTTGTGTATGTTGGTATAAAGGGGATTTTGGATGAATGTGCATATGTATACAATATACATGGGTAGCTGACCTAAAAGTTTAAAAATGTACTTAATATAAATAAATATAAATATAAAAGTTTAAAAAACACAAAAACTAAAAATAGATATTACCTCATGAATAAATAAAATGAATAAATACATACATAAATCACACGCACCATTTTGTCTGTAAATTCTTAATCTTACTGAGGAATGAGCTATAAGCAAACTCTTATGTTGTTACAGTGCTAAAGCTAAAGTGTTTGCTGTTTTTAATTTCATCATCTGTCATCAACAATCACATGCTACCCCAGGTGCTCGAATGTTACTACTAACTACCAAGGATGAAAGCGGATGACCACCGGCATTTAAGCCGAGTTTAGGACACTTTCCTGGGCCAACGAGGCACCACTGGCATGCACGTCTCTGTGTTGAAGCAGGAGTGCTGTGGTACAGATGTGCCGTTCTCAATGGGGACCCTTCTGCTAAACCCACAGGGGATTTACACCCGCCTGGCCCCCATATGCTACCAATGAAAAATACTTCAGTGTGTCAATGAAACTGAAAACTCAATGTAGGCAGTCTGCAGCGAGAGCATTGTGCTTTTGGGTATGTACCTGTGGACAACTTTCCCAGGTGCGCAAAGATTTTCATCATATACTTTTGGCATTTCACATTTTCGTTAATACCAATGTAGAAGGGGTATCTCCGTGGCGCAGCCTGTAGAGCACTGATCGCATGCTCATTGCGAGCCGCGACGTTGGCGGTTCGAATCCGACCGTCCGACATTTGTCACATGTATCCCCTCTCTCTCGCTCCCATTCTTCCTATCTCTCTATACTATTTACTGTCCAGTAAAGCTGAAAAAGGCCTAAAAAATATCTTTAAAAAAAAATACCAATGTAGAAATGTGCAGCATGAACGACCACTCTTCACAGGAATTCTGGTCCTCCTGTTGCAGATATACATCACCGGGGTTAATTCAGCAGGTTTGTAGAAACTAAACCACTGGAGTGTTAAGTGTGGCTCTTCTGACAGCCCGCCAAAACATCCAAAATTCTGACCGATGTGGATCGTCAGTTGGTTTAACTCTAAAGACCTCTCAAAGACGACGAGGCATCAATGCTAAATGGATTTAGAACCTCAAAAGTTGATTGTTGTGCAGTGCCAGTATCATGTTTTTGAAAGCTTTCATACCTCTTTGGGGTTTTGGAGAGCCAAATCAAACCACTAAAGCAACACTGATTGGCTCAGCTTTTATTGCTAGGTGAAAATAGATGTTAAACAGTATAAACACATTTGTACCTGGTTGTGACAGACAGGGCAATGGCAAGATGTGTATCATGTCATCAGTGCCAGACACTGCAAGCTTCCAAAGACAGCCACGTTGTGTGAAAATGCAGAAGTGAGATTTGGGTTGTTAACATGGCAAGCAAACTCCTTGCTGTTAGGCAAGTTGGCTTGGGAGATGTTTATAAAATGTAAAAAAGTTTAGCTATTACATATGTAGGTGACTAGGTGTCATGTGCTGCGTACAGAATGAGCATTCATTGAAAGCGGTACAGAAATGTATTATTATTATTATTATTATTATTATTGTTATTATGCATATTGTGATTGATGGTGTTTACATGAGGCAGTTCATGCTTGTACAGTAGGTGCCTATAGGTCCCTGGGTGGATTGACCACTAGAGGCAAGCAGGAGTGAGAGATCCCAACCCATCCTCCTCCCCCACGGCACACCAGGGTAATGCTGCTGCCTGATGTTCCCAGAATGCAGTGGGAGTGTTATGGGAACACAGCAGGAACAGGAATGTTATGATAACCAGGTGAAAGTATTGCGCAGGCAGTGACATCGTGCGGAAGGCGATAGTCACTCACGGTGGAGCAGCACATGAAGACGATGATGAAGGACCCCAGCACTCCACCGATGCCCACCACCCAGGTCATCCGCAGGAAGAGGATCACCCCGAAGATGTTCTGCAGGCAGGGGAGGTACACGCCCATCAGTGTACCCATCCGTGGAGCCTGGGGAACAAAAACACACAGTACTGAGCATTTATAGATGACACTGTATGATCCAACTAAATACACACAGTACCGAGTTACAGATGACACTGTATGAGCCAACTAAATACACACAGTACTGAGCATTTATAGATGACACCGTATGATCCAACTAAACACACACAGTACTGAACATTTACAGATGACACCATAAGAACCAGCAGAACACACACAGTACTGAGTAACAGATGACACTTTATGATCTGACAGAACACAATACTACTGAGAATTTACAGATGACACCGCATGAACCAACAGAACACAAACAGTACAGAGCATTTACAGATGACACCATATGAATCAACAGAACACACACAGTAATGAGTACAGATGACACCACATGAACAAAGAGAACACACACAGTAATGAGTATTTACAGATGACACCATATGAATCAACAGAACACACACAGTACTACTAAATATTACATTACATTAACGAATGGCATTTGGCAGACGCTCTTATCCAGAGCGACGTACAATTGATTAGACTAAGCAGGAGACAATCCTTCCCTGGAGCAATGCAGGGTTAAGGGCGTTGCTCAAGGGCCCAACAGCTGTTCGGATATTATCGTGGCTACACCGGGGATCGAACCACCAACCTTGCATGTCCCAGTCATGTACCTTAACCACTAAGCTACAGGCTGACATTTACAGATGACACTGTATGCAGCTTCAAAATGACACAACCACTAAGAGCATGCTACCCAGAGGCAAGCAATGTTCTTAAATCGCAAAAACACATTTCATTCATGTATTATCAATGATTTCTTCTTGGTGCTTCCTTTCTTTCTCTTCTTACGAGTCGGGTCAGTCAAGCCATCTTAAACCCAATTCTGCTGACATGAGGACATGCTGCTGCTGGAATTTAGTCTATCGACGGTTTCATCAGGATTGACGTGTACCTTTCAACCCAAGCCCACTCGGAAATCAAGAACAAGCCTCATTTGTAAGGGCACAGCGGTCACCAGGAAATGTGTCTTGAGACGTGTCAGAACATGTGTATTGCATGGTGGTAGTGGAAGCTCAGCAAAGAGCTTTGAATGCGTGTTCTGCAAAATTAGAAAATTAATTGGATGTATCAGTGATTATTATACAGGCCTGCTTTGGGACTTGAGTTGGAAGTTTCGACAGATGGAACCTGACAAAGACAAGCTGTTGTGTTGACTTAATAGCACTGTCATCACTGCTCCTCCACGATACAGTTTCACTGACACAGACTAAGCCTAGTGCTGGAATACATTATTTTATTGAATTGAGATTCTCCATACAAAACTTGGTTATTCCGTAATGTCTTTTGGTAGAGTTGAGTCCAATCAGAGTCCAAGTCTGTGATGTGAGAATAGTCCATATCAAGGTAAATGAGTGAATGGGTATGCACCACTGCTGACAGAAGCACACCTGTACCTGGTGACTTGGCACTTTCAAGAGCTTGGTGACGAAGGTACAGTGAACAAACTTTATGTTCTTAATTCTGACTTAAATCCACACTTAATTTAAGCAAGTCTCAAAATCTTTTTCTAATTCAAGTATATTTTTCTATTCAGTGAAATAAAAACTAATGCTCAAATTGATTCAAGGATCAAAATTAAGTTCATTAGGAGGGCCTGACTTGCCCCCATTGCCTTCCCCTCGCTGTGGACCAAAATAAAACAAGGGGAGAACCTTTGAAACATTCTTTGATATCCAAATTTTTTTTTAGCAATTCTCAGATTTTCTTGCACGTGAAATTACATGCTTCAGAGTTTCACTCCAGCCTGACCACGTGGGTCAGTGTAGAGGATCTCAAACAGAGTGTAGAGAAGCCCTGTGCTTCATAATACCAGCCTTTCGGGGCCAGACTTGGCTTCAGCCTCCTGTAATTACTGATGCTCAGCAGGGTGATATGCCGTATGCCAGCTTGACGAATGTGGGGGTTTCTCCTCGTTGATGCTTTCGGCCCTGTGTTCCGGGCTGTCTCGGAGAGTCGGAGTTGAAGGACGCCACAACTGTCTTCCTGTGAGATAGCAACCATGGCCACACTTGGGCCATAGCCATGGAGGGATAATGGCTTGGCACAGGGGCCGATATTCCGCAATCATCCATCGTCTAGGGTGAGTGAACAGAGCTCAACGATTATGGGTTTCATGGATGGCTGGTCTTATAGTGGTTGGATTGGATCGCTGTCAATTTTTTTTTGCCTTTCAAGGCTGGTAAAAAAAAAAACCCCAGGAAGATGATGAGGTGAGACCGTCAGAAATAAGTGGTAGTGAAAATAAATAAATAAACCAAACAGGCTATTGAATAACTCCTCTGTGGCTCTTTTTATACATTTTAGTGATGAGTCATTGCCTTGTAAACGCTTACTCCCGAGACCACAACCGTATCATTCCCTGCTGTCCAAGCATTCATGAGGAATTTTATCAGCCCCCCCCCCCAACATTACGAAGCCACACCCCCATTTTCAATTTGCCGGGCTGCAATTAGCGTGGCTTTTAATCTACACAATATCCTCAAATTGCATTCTTGCCACACCGGGATCTCAAAGGAGCCAGTGAGAGAGGCTTTGGAAATTACTCAGCGGTGTGTGTGGGCCCAGAGAGACTTAATGGAAGGGAATAAATGCAATTTCCCCCGGCTTCACTTAACCATGACAATGGCCTGCGATCAGGACAGCAGAGAGAGAGGAAGTGTACATTAACAGGACTCAGCTTGTCTGCCAGTGGCACCAGATGGCAGGTTTAAAAAATACGACTTTTAAGTTAATTTACCTGAAAGATGAATTACTGTTTAATGGACAGAAATTGTTTTTTTTAGGGGGGGTTGGGGTGGGGGTGGCAGAAACAGACATGTTTTATGCATATTGTGCAATTGATAACAGAAGGTGTGGAGATATTACTTCAAAGCAAAATGCTCATGGAGAGAATTAACACAACACAATCTGAATGCGTGTATTTTTCTCAACAACATGTTGGTGTGAAAATGCAGTGGAGGGAGAGACAAGCACCAACTAACAGATGAACATTATCATTTTGAAAAAATGATAAAACAGTCATTTATAAAACATATACGTGTGAAGCATGCTGAAATACTCTTGGTTACTTTTATGGCATAGAACGCTCATTTTATTCCTTTCAAAGCATGCGGTTTTGTAATAAATGCATTATCTATCATTTAAACCATCTAAAATGCAAATCAACCTTCTTAATTACCAACACTCAGGCCTTCATTAGTTTGAGTTCTTTCCAGAATGCCCTAATTCATGTCACTCACTCAGGGATGCAGATTCATTGGTTGTTTTCACCCATGTGACACTCCTCAGAAGCGTCTATAGGAACTGGAGAGGGTCGGAGGCAGGGGCGTCACCCAGGTTTGAATACATTTGGGGCTGAGCTGGGAAGGGGCGCTCCATGTATTTTACCTTTAGCGGTTAAATTACTGTAATGTTTCGCAGTCTGTATGTATAAATATAATAAACAATGAGCCTGATGACAGTAGATTGGATTGACTTATTTATATAACCATTTTAGCAGTAGGTCTTTTGTTCATCTCACTTTTCTTCAAATTATGTTCCAAAAGTATCATCTATGCTTTCACCTCATGTCATCTATGCATACATCAAACAATAACATGTAAGCATTTCCACTTGTCTTACATTCACAAAACAATCTTATAAATTGTGTTGTTTGTGAGAATTTAAGGAATATTTAGAAGTTATAGAATGACAGCTTTGTTTTTGCCAGATGGAGATTTTGGGGAAATACTGCACAATGCAATGGGTGCGTACACAGCCACCTAGTGGGTGGACAAAAACCTATTTAGGATATCTCATAGTTCTCATGCCCATCAAACTAATTTAGACATATTTACTTCATGTAGGAGGTAAGTTCATATTGCTATTTAGCGCTTGCACAATCCACAGCAGTGGTTCACAAGGGCCCCTAGAAATGTTTTGGAACCTTACATAGCTAAATACTTTACATAGCTAACATTGACATTAGTTACATAGCTAGCTAAGTAAAATGCTAACAATACCCCAGGTTAGCCTCATCGTGTTTTTGGAAGGTGACGTTAATTAACTTAGTCCCTCGCAATTGACACCACTTTTAACTGTCTTATCATATATGTTTTTTTAAATTTACCTTTGCGGTGTAATGAAACACTTCTGCAATCATCACAAGGTGTCAAGATAACAATATCAGAGCTAAAGCTGCATTCCAGACAACTCGGAAGTCTTTCCGACCTCATACTAGGAAAAGTGCAATAGAACATCACTCAAAGTCGAAATTCAAATCCATCTCCTCCGACTTTACGATAAGCAGTTGTCTGACATCAGACAATACTGGCAGCACCCATGTAGGCACACATCGTAAATAGTAAACCATCAAAAATAAAATGCAACACAAATGAACTATGAACATACTGTCATATAGTAAAGCCTGTTCTGCATGTACATTGATATGAAACAAAGTAACCAATGTTATTAATTAGCTGGTTATGGCAAATGATCTCTGAAAGTCATCTTCTCTGCACAAAAGTTAATTGAGAAAATTAGAAAAATGTGAAACCATTTGGAGATTAGCTTTTGCAGATTAGCTACTAATGTAACTTGACCTGAGCACAGTTAACGAGTGGTATCATTTCTGCCGTTGGGTCACTACAGAATGCAGACAGGTTATACACTTGCCACATAAACACCACCATCTTTTCATGGTCAGCCATATTCCAAAAATAAAGTCACTTTTCCCACAAGTATTCATATGCAAGGTGTTGTGGGATAGCAACCTGGCAAGAAGTAATTACCTGTTGATGAGGGCTATCAAAATTTGGAGGTACTTTTTGAAGTATAATGTTATATGTATCTCAATAGAGAAAGCAGTTGGTGTTTTCAAGTTACATGTCATGGGGGAGTAAACTAAATAATGAGGGAAGTGAAAGAATGAAAAAGGTTCAGGGTTTAAAACTAAATGGTTAAACCCGAGATTTCCGCACAAAAGGCAAAATTCACAGTCTTTAAAGCCAGTTTTCTTAAAGCTGTTTTGCAAAAATGCAACATTCAAACAATCATATCTCCAGAAATATTTACTCAATCTTATCAAGGCCTCATTTTGTAGCTCTCATTTTGTATTTTAACACGCAATGATAACCAGAAAAGGCCAAATTTTTAAACATGTATCTGAAGCATGGAGCCGATCACATATATGCCAGCACTAACTGTGTCTATTACTTGGGTCATTTCTGGGTTCATACCGGAACCACTTGACATTTATGTGTAATATGACTTAAAACTGATTCAAGTGATTTGACTGAAACTGCTTTTTTTCATTCCTTCCAAATTAACACATCGGCATGTGCAACAGCATGCAAATGTAACCTGCTGCGAAAGCAGCAAAGCCTATTTAGGGGAATTAGCGTGATTGCTGATTGTGATCACTTCTGACTCGACTCTATATTAATTTACTTCTTGCAGCTGGGAAAGTGTTTCTGAGGGGGAGAGTTCCTGTGGGAATATTATAGATATTACAAACATAAGCTTCAACCAAATCTAATAACATGACTGGACCAGATCTAATAATGCCCTCACTGTACTTGTTACAGGAGGCCAAGTAGCGAAGCTGCGTAGGCATGCAGTGTGTTTCTACCTTTTCTTATTATTATTCATCATTATCTTTCTCTTCTGGCTAGGGTGTCTGCGGCAGCCCCTAGAACCGTATGGTGAAAAGTTCTGAAATTTGGCAAATTGATTGTGGACAGTTCCATGATTTACCAACATTCATGTCTCTACCTCGAGCACTATATCGCCACCAATAGGACAAAGTTGGAGGAACGTTTATGCATGTTAGTACTGAGCCATATGCCCCATATGCCGTTGGATTCCAAACCGGGTTCATTGATGTCAATTTCTGCCATTTAGAATTTTCTTAAAGAGTTTGGACACATATTTCGCCCAATCTTCACCAAATTTGGCACAGATGATGTTCAGACCAAGAAAAGTGCAAATGCAGAAAAGTGCAAATGCATTTTTGATTTTCAAAAGATTTCGTCCATTACAGCCAAATCAAAGGTAAATGACGTGAACAGGACAGGAGTTCATTTGTCAGTTACACCCAATCTTTGGTCAATTGACATAAAACTTGCCATCAGTGCTTATAGCCACACTTTTAACATGATCCGATCCCTGCCCCTCTCCCTTAACCTCGCTTGCAGGTTTAATTATTTTAGATATTTGTGCTTTCGAACACAACATTTCCATTAGTACAGGGACCGTAAGCGTGACTGCTCCATCGAGGATACTGTTCTATACTACTCTGTGTCTGAATTTAGAAACCATACATATTGGCAATTGGGTGCCTAATGGAGAAATGCTGTCACTGCAAAAACATGACTTAACTGAGTATGAGGGCCAGGTTTATGGTAACTCCTACCACAGCTGTGGCCTACTTCTCTCATTCCTATATCGTGCTGAACCATACATCAGATAAGACACAGGAGGATGGCCTGGAGAGGTCCCCGGAGAAGTCATTTCCAGTCCAGGTCCAAGCTTTCCTAAAATAATCTCTTTTTTTGTGCTTCAAAAACAGATCTGTGTCCAATTTGCTCCCCGCAGTCTTGACAAGAGGGGATCCGAGTCGTGGTTCTTTATCACTATCTTCCTTCCAAAGCTCGCTGATGCACCCTTGTGCTGTGTGCATCTGACGTATCCCAGTAGTCCCTCAAACAGCTTCCTGACCAGTTTCCGTTATCTTTCGTCGCCAAATTGAGATGAACAACCGCACTAGTGTGGGAATGAGAGTGGCCCCAGTTTCCACCAGACACACCGTAACGAAAGGCATATGATGTCTTGTTTCTCCTAGCAGTTTGCAGCACCTCATTAAAATAGAGTGCTAATAAAATGTCCCGGATTAAAACGATTTGAATAGCACTAATGAGACACCCACAGCTGCGTATCGCCATAATCTTATAATCTGTCTGAACCTGGTCTCGTTAAGAGTCAGTATGCCTTAATACCTTTACTTAGAAGACTAATTCATGGAAATATGTTTTGACAAACAGTGCTTTGTAGCGTTTCTTGAAGATTATCATTTTTTTGTACCCTTGCGTGAGAAATGGGATTTTTTTAATGTGATATATTTGCTTACATTTTCAAATGAAGCTTGAAGAGAGAGAGAGAATAACATTTCTGAGTTTTACTGGGTTAAGTGAAAATTAACATGGAGCTTTGGGACGAAGCAGTTTCACTCCTATCACTCCGGCTGAAGGACTAATACAACTACAGCTACAATCTGCTAAAACCTGGCAGTGATTTCAATACTATTTATCTCAAAGTCTGATTTACAACTAGAAACAAGTTTTACCAAACAATCTCACCAAATGGATCGAAACCCATGTCATTTTTTTAAAGACAAAATGGCTGATTGAATCCTGGCTAAAGCGTAGAAAATCATAGAATGGCTGTGGTTCTGGTTGGACCCTGGTTGGCCACAGGTGATCATTGATGACATTCAGAATGACCTATAAATTGTCTGCTGAAAAAACAGGTCGAGCTGTGTTTTGAAACAGCTGGTATCTGGTCATTTCAAGCTGGTCAAGCTGGATTTTACACTGGGTTCAGCATGACCTTAACCCCTGTGGCAAAAAAAAAAAAACAGAGCAGTCTTAAAATGGGGCCTGCAATCACCAATGAGTACACAGGATAATAAGAAAGAGAATGTGTTATCTATGGCTGACAAATTCCTCACAAATGTTTAGGTTTGGAGTCAAGACGCTTGACATTTTTAATATCAAATGTGAACACTGAATTTGTTTTTTCTCTGTTACAATTAATCTCAAGTGCATTAGAATCATTGCAGGTTAAAAGGGCAATACAGAGAACAGGTTATGCCAAATTGACTGTTGCCCTTTTATTTTTGTGCATGCTCAAATGAGGACATTACACTTTTAATTGGACTTTTATTGCATTTGCTTTTGAGTTTTGTCATGGATACTGGTTCACTGCATTTTTATTGGGCTATTGCAGCTCCTGCTCACGATAATGATTGGACTAATAGTCTCTCTGATTAAAAAAACTATCCAGCTCCAACCAATAGGACTCTGAAGCTCATCTCCATTATCTCGTCCCATTTTCTATTCACTTTAAGGGCAGTTTGCTGGCTTGTGCTTGCTAACGGTTGCATCTCACCACAGTATTTGACCCAGGTTGGGTCCCGACACTATTCATACAAAATCTAATTCCCATGTCCAATCTCTGCTGAAATGAAACAGGCCGGTTTGACCCGCCTGCTTGAAATGCGGAACAATCACTGCGCAAAGCGCATTCAGGATTGGATTTGATAAACCATCACCCAGGAGTCGCAGAGAAGACCGAGATGGAGATGCAACATGTTCTCCAAATGCTAAAGAAATGGAAATAAGAGCTTAATGCGTGTTCAACACTGGGATTGTCGCTGGGTGACTGAACAAATATCACAAAATAATGAATTAATAATTTGCCTTTTCCCCTCAGTAGTCTGGAAGCCTGAAGTTGCATGAAGCCTGATTTGTATTCCATGACAAACTCAAAATAGCTGTGCTTGATGTTTAAACAGTGTTGTGACAAAATGGAAAACTGTGCAGCAAAAACTGTCCTTTCCATGCGATGTTGTACTTGCAAGAGGGAGGAAACATTTATCAAATAAAACTCAGCATTCGCTGTGGTGCACTTGAAATGGCAGCACTTAAGGAAAATAGATTTTGAAGTGAACAATTTAGGAAAAGTTGCACTCAAGTCACAACTAGATAAAACAGCCATGCTGCAAAAATAATTTGTGTTTAGACAATCTTTAAAACAGTAAGCACACACATAATTTCATATTTGCTAGGTTTTGTGTTTTCTATGTATTGTATTCTATCTAGCGTTTCTGTTACCTCTGTGCGCACCGTAGCCACCCTGTCACTTCGTTCACTTCATTCACTCGTTTCACTTCCTGATTGTTTCCCACACCTGATTCCCATTCCCTCTCGTTACCTGTATTATTTAAACCCCTTTGTTTGTTCAGTTCCCTGCCAGATTGTTATGTGTCAACTCCACACTTTCCAGCGTTACCTGATTTATTGCTGTTACGACCCGTTTCGCCCCCGACTTCCGTGTTTAGATTCTCCCGTCTGGTTTATTTTGACCCGAAGTTTATCAACCTGTTTTTGTATACTTTTGTTTCTGGATTCCGTTTCTGTCTGTTTAGTCTGCCTGTTATTGACCCTACGCCCGTGACCTCGATTATGTTTTGGATTATCCCTGATTACCAATTTTGACCTGTTGCCTGGACTTTGTACTATGAAATGCCTTATCCCTGTTGAATCTGTTTGCTGGCAATTGACCCTCGCCTGTTTGACTCGCCACAACAAAATAAAGACTCTGAATGGACTTTCTGCCTGCTGGATTACTGTGATTGGATTTGCTTGTTCTATGGTCCTGATAATATTAATCTTATATTAAACTCTGTTCGTGGGAAGAGTATGAATTGAAATGTATGGTGTTTCTGTGAATGGCAGGGACTGAATCAGTCTGTTATCAATCAGTCTTTGGTTTTATGAGGGGTAGAACTGAATCACCCAGTGGTTTCATGCAGGGTAGAACTGAATCACTCAGTGGTATTATGAACAGAAGAACTGAATCACTCAGTGGTTTTATGAACAGAAGAACTGAATCACTCAGTGGTATTATGAACAGAAGAACTGAATCACTCAGTGGTATTATGAACAGTAGAACTGAATCAGTCAGTGGTTTTATGCAGGGTAGAATTGAATCACTCAGTGGTTTCATGAGGGATACAACTGAATCAGTCAGTGGTTTCATGCAGGGTAGAACTGAATCACTCATTGGTTTTAAGAGGGGTAGAACTGATTCACTCCATGCTTTCATGCAGGGTAGAACTGCATTCCTGAGTGGTATTATGAATAGTAGAACTGATTCACTCTGTGGTATTATAACCGTATAACTGAATCATTCAGTGGTATTATGGACAGCAGAACTGAATCACCCAGTGGTTTCATGAGGGATACAACTGAATCACTCAGTGGTTTCATGCAGGGTAGAACTGAATCACTCAGTGGTTTTATGAACAGTAGAACAGAATCAGTCAGTGGTTTCATGCAGAGTAGAACTGAATCACTCAGTGGTTTCATGCAGGGTAGAACTGAATCACTCAGTGGTTTCATGCAGGGTAGAACTGAATCACTCAGTGGTTTCATGCAGGGTAGAACTGAATCACTCAGTGGTTTCATGCAGGGTAGAACTGAATGACTCAGTGGTTTCATGCAGGGTAGAACTGAATCACTCAGTGGTTTCATGCAGGGTAGGGGCTGAATGCTGTGGATGGTCTGGCTGTGAAGGTCCCAGAGGATGCGGGTGAGCGTCTGCAGTGGCCCCCAGGTGTACCAAGCAGAGGCAGATGCCCCGCCGCCCCCCAGGGGACCCTGCACCAGACGGGCAGTGAGGCTCAGGTGCAGCCTTCCCTCAACAGGGTGTCCCAGAGCAGGGAGACCAGGCCTGACACCCAGCCTCTCCTTCCCAATAAACTCTGCTCAACCTCCCCTGAGCTGAGAATGCGCACTCAAGCCTGTTTCACAATGCTGGTTCAGTTAAAAACGAACACTCTGTGACACATTTATGGTTACTCATAAAAATGTAAACTTCTTGTCAAAACAAAGCTAAAAAGAGCTAGCTGAATTCCATCAGCAGAATGACATGAAGTAGAATTTTCAAGCCTTTATTTTTTAACCACATTTCAGCCCTCACTGCATCTCAGGTATAATAACATCAAGGATGCATTTAAACTCTGAAGTTTAAAGTCAAGCCTTTCAGATCAGCTGTTAGTAAAGAAGTAAAGTGACTTGCAGCCGTGAGAATTTGTCTGTTTTCTCAGCGTGAATATAAATGCTCCCCGTGCATGCTCTGCGAATAGCATATCAGCACTTAACTCAACAAGAACCTCACAACCTCTTCTCACAAATACATATCAAAATTAGCATACGCTATATATTTAATAAAAATATTAAGAGTTGTGATTTGTCTCATAAGTTAATCAAATGCTCTACAAATTAGAGTAAAATCTCAATTTTTTTCTGGTCTGCAGTACAACCATAATGTTTTTCTTAAATGATCATTTATAGCATTAGAGAACTATACACAATCCCTTACACAGACAGAAACAAATCAGACGACGTTAATAATTGTATAGATATCTAATGTAATTGCATAGATCTTAAAAAAGTAAGACCTCACATATGATGGCTAATAGGGATCCCTGTATTGGTGGGACACTATGGCTGGGGTCCCACCCATCCACATTTAAATATTCCACAAAAATAATGTTCAATAATGCTTTAAATGTATCAGTGTTGGCTCTATAGTTATTTCCTTTTGGTCCGACAGAAACACCTGATTTTTTAAATTAATTTCTTTAGTTGCATTTCTTTAGTTTAGTTTAGGGCAGCCTGTAGCCTAGTGGTTAAGATACATATCTGGGAACCACAATTGGCTTAATTCCCACTGTAGCCATGACAAGCTTGAGGCCCTTGAGCAAGACCCTTAACCCTACATTGCTCCAGGGGGGAATTGTCTCCTGCTTTGTCTAATCATCTATAAATAAGTCGCTTTGGATAAAAGCGTCAGCTAAATGTAATGTAGTTGGAAAGGTTGCTATGGATAGTTCAGTTCAGTTCTTCCACCATTTCATTATAATTCTCCTTATTTCGCAGGAGTCAGTATATAACGAATCAGCACATCCATGATCAATACCTGAAACACGACTTTTTAACCTTGATTTGACAGTGATGCCTAATTTATACATGTTAAGAGAATCAGGGCAGATCATGTGACCTGCCTTTCTTTATGTATTCTCCCAGCAGGTCAGAGAAGCAAATCGGCTGAGAGAGAGAGAGAGAGAGAGAGAGAGAGGGGGAGAGAGGGAGGGAGAGAGAGGGAGAGGGTGGGAGAGAGAGGGGGAGAGAGAGGGGGGGAGAGAGGGGGGGAGAGAGGGTTGCAAGCAGCACCTTGAGTTATAATAGAATGAAACTGCAAGGGGAGCTTGTAATGCCCTCTTCACGCTCTGTCGCACATACACGAGCTGACAGCGCTCGTGTGTTCCTGCTCAGGTTTTTATGAATTATTAAATAGGCCGGATAGCGACAGGGACGAGAGGGCAGGGAGGGTGTTGGTCAATGACATCTGGAGTTAACCAGCTCTGCAGTGCCCGGGTGGGGCAGTCAATGAGCTGGAAAGGACACATCCGCAAGATGAACCCTCAGCACTACGGACTCCACAGAGGGAGCATCTGCGCTCCTAAACACTACGGCGCAACACTTCTGCGGCTACGCTATGCTTTCACATTTGCTTCGGAGTATTTCACTCAAGAAATGGAAAAGGCACAAAAAGAAAATGTGTAGACATTTAAAAATATAAAATATGAGAGAGCGAAAAAAATTGAATTTGCAAATATATAATCAATGATACGGCTTGGTTTCTAATATTATTATTAGTATTATTATTATAACTGCATTGAAGGTACTGCCACTGCTTGAAAACCAAGGACAGAAGTGCTGGCATGATCATTAAAAAATGCTTTGGAGCATTTTACCAGAAAGCATATTTCTTGTGTTAGACCACAAACCATTGAATGCCCTGATAACCTGCTGACTATACAAGGGCAGGTATCAGAAACTGTAATTAAAATATAATTTACCAACTTTCCGGGCAACTCAAAAACATACAATACAACTGAGACGATTAAATCCCATTTAAGTTATTTCTTATGGAACAGATGGATCCAACTAAAATATAGTAGGCTACCTCTTTTACCTTACTTGTTTTTCTCTGAATTTATTCTTGTGGAATAATGCACTGTTTTCAGTGCTCAATTTATTACAGCACCTAAACTTGCATTAATTATCAGAATAATAGTCAATGTGGAACAAGTATAATGACAAGTAGAGCCACGGTGATAATTAAAACAGTATGGCTTATCTTACAATATTATGAATAAGTATAACAACAGCTTTGACTGAAAATGTTCGTATGAAACAGACACCAAAGAAATAGCAAAAGATCTATAAAATATAATACGGGAGGTGTCTTTCAAAATCTGTACCTTACTCATTTATAATGACTTCCTTTACAAAGTAATCTAGCTTCATCGTCCAGTATTTTTACGAGCAGTCAGTAGTTCAAATCGAGTGAAGTTGAGGAGAAAACAAGCCTTTCGACTCGAATGATGAAGTGTGATCCGTTCCTAATTAAACGTCTCTCCTTCTGATGTGGAGATTGTCTTTGAAAGGCTGGGCTGATTGGAGAACAGCTGCTTTGCATAGGCAGCTAATTAAGCAAGGGGCCAGAAACAGATGAAAAAGATTATCTTCAGCGGCAAGCTTGTGTTGAAAAAACAAATCCCGTATTTCGCCCGTTTAGTTTTTCTCTTCTCGATTTCACTGCGGAGTCGATGTTCGTGCGTGGGCCTGTATCATCTCTGGGATTAGGGAGGTTTCTGAATTACATTTTTTTTTTCTCTCTCTTGCTTTTTTATTGCTAATTAGAACATCAGTGAGAATCCGGGGGCGGGTGCGTTACAAGGAGAGCGGAGGTTTTTTGTGCAGGGAGGCGGGGTGGAGGACGTGATGGAAAAGGGAAACGACGACGGGAGAAAGAGGGAGAAAAGGAATGATGGGAGGTAATGGAGGGAGGTAAAATGGAAGACGGCACAGGGAAAGCAGTTTTGCCCTGGGTAGGCAGGGGCATGGCATGCTGGGGTGGGGCTGCACTGTTGGCCAATGGGCTTGAGCCATTACAACATTACATTACATTACGTGGCATTTAGCAGATGCTCTTATCCAGAGCGACGTACAACAAAGTGCAAATCAAACACAAAAGTGGACCTGAGAGGACAGTACAGTTCCGAGTCCTGGTGTAAACATACAGAAATTCAGAACCCTTGAAGAGTAAGGCCCTGCCATTTTGCCCTCAGAGTAAAAAAGTGCCACTTTTTCGGCTGGTGTTAATTGTATTTCATTTTTTCTTGATTTGTTATTGCAATTCGATCAAATATAAAGAGGGAAATGTGTAGTAGTATCCACCAAAAAATACACCATATCAATTTAAAAAGTACTCCGCTCTCCAAATTCACGGGGCTTATGTATGGAGTGTGTCAGAGTAGGACTGTTGATCTAGAATCATATGATCATAATGGAATAATATGTTTCGGTAGAATTTAAATGAGTCCCATGTTATGAACACAGTGTGTGATTAAGGATGACGGTGGTGTGGCAACATCGGGGTGTGTCGGTGGGGTGAGTGCCCTTTTTTTTTTAGCTTCAGCCCCTGCCCCCAAAATGTCCGTGCACGGCCCTGGGTGGCACTAAAGCAGGGGTGCACAACAAGGGCCGATCCATTTCAGGATTTTGGTTGTTCCTATAAGCACAAACTACAGACAGACTGCTGGTGTATCATAAAGATTTTAGTGATCCAGTACTGGAGTGAACCAGTGTAGTTTATAGAGTGGTCAGAAAACGAAAATTAAGCTAATTGGTTGAACCAGAACCAGAACCAGAACACTGAACCAGAACATGCCTCAACCAATGGACTTGAATTATTGTACAGTTATACAATGTTTTTCCGTCAACTGTATATCTTGAAACTGGAATTTAAGGGCTATAAACACAGGAAGAGTCAACATGTCAGTGAGCCTTTTTCAATGATAGGAAGGGATTTGCAATGGTCTTGTAACAATGTTTTAACACAAAAAACATACCTATTGTACCTTTAAAGTATTCACAGGGATTTGTTTGACATCAGGAGGTGTGTTGGCATATTGGGTTACCTTGACGGGCTTCTTGCGTGCCTCCTCGTTGTTCTCCGCCTCCTCGTGCTCCTTGCTCCCCTGCGGGAGGTTGGAGTAGTTGGCCAGGCTGCTGAGCAGCGATGAAACCATCGGGCTGGTGTCCATCTCCTCCTGAAAACGATCCAGACCACAGCCTTGAGCACTCCGGCTTTCCATTCATCAACCCAATGCATAGTAGTCATGCGATAATTAGAGAAACCATTTACAACTCTCTCTCTCACTCTGGTTTAAGCTCATTGTGTTTTTCCTACGATATGAATTGGTACTAAGGGCTTGTGTTCTTCTATACTTATACAGTGTAGTAGCTGAGTCTGATCAGCTTTCTGTCTGCTTGCTCTCTGTAATGAGTGTTTGTAACCCTGGTTACACGCCACTTAGTATTGCTTTACATAATGTCCATTGAATGTACCTTGGACAAAATCTGTTGAACGAAAAATGATTTTCTATCGTTTTTTGTTTGATAACTGTTGGAAAAAGTATCAAAGGGTGAGTCTATGAGAATGCAAACCTCAGGAGAAGTGCTCGGTCAAATATCACTCACCGTCAAGTTAAATGCTTTGTGTGAGTCATCAATCAGTGAAGTCATTACATGAGGTAATGCCACATATTGAATCATCGCAAATGATATTCGCCCAAATAATTCTACTTATTTCATGAAAACGTTATTGCTGTAGGTATGATGCCTAATCTGTAGCTTTCGTGGCCATTTTCTCATATGCCTGGGAAACGCACACGCAGGACTTTTAAAAGGCTGTCCACAGTGTCACTTTATTAAAGCACAGCATTAAGGGTTTAATGTATCATGAAATTGCATCAGTAAATTCCACACACACACACACACACCCACACTAGTGAGGACGCAGTTGAAAGCAGGAGAGCTCAACGTGAGGTGGATGAGTTTATTTAGCAGGGAGCTTATGGGCCATGGCAGTGTGTTTCTGCTGGTAAATAGACGCATCAGACCAGTGGGGAAATGACATTAATCGCATTACGCTTTTTGTATTTAAAGTGTTTTCTCGTAACGGTCGCTTCTGCGTTGGTCCACACTGCCAAAAAAATGCAGTGTTTAGCACAAACGTGCCCTCTGTCACCAGACTGAACTGCCAACTATAATTACTTCTATTAATCCATGTCACTTCCTTCATTCTTTCATTTGCTGGAGTGTGTGTGTGTGTGTGTGTGTGTGTTTTAATCTGTTATATGTCTGTATATTTCATATGTGTGCACGTTTACTGTGTGTTCACATGTATCTGTATGTGTATATATGTCTGTTTTTAAATTGCTGGGGTGTGTGTGCGTGTGTGTTCAAACGTGTGTACATACATTACATTACGTTATTGGCATTTGGCAGACGCTCTTATCCAGTGCGACGTACAGTTAATTAGACTAAGCAGGAGATAATCCTCCCCTGGAGCAATGCAGGGTTAAGGGCCTAGCTCAAGGGCCCAACCCATAACCAGGGATAAGTACAATTTCCACTGCTAACAGTACAAGAAAGATAAGGACTAGGGCCTATGTGAACATCAGAGTTTTATTTTTATTTTTTTCCGCACCACGCAAATATGAATAAACAGCTTACCGAGTTTACCGATCATATTTTTTAGACTTCTACTACTGTAGCCTATCCTCTTAAGAGTTATGACACGTTGTGTATCAGAGATGCTCTTCTGCATACCACTGTTGTAATGCATAGTTATTTGTGTTACTGTCACCTTCCTGTCAGCTTTGTCCTATCTGGCCATTCTCCTCTGACCTCTCATTAACAAGGCGTTTCTGTCACTGGATTTTTGTTTGTTTTTTGCACCAATCTCTGCAAACTCTTGAGACTAGTGTGCGTGAAAATCCCAGTAGGTCAGCAGAGATACTCAAACCACCCTGTCTGCCACCAACAATCATTTCATGGTCAAAGTCACTTAGATCAAATTCTTTTCCCATTCTGATGGTTCATGTGAACAATACCTGAAGCTCCTGACCTGTATCTACATGATTTTAGGCATTGCACTGCTGTAGGTGTAATAAAGTAAAAATGTTCGTAATGAAGCGCTCGGTGAGTGGATGTCTCTATATTCTATACCTATTTGTGTGCGTGTGTGTGTGTTTATGTTTGTGTTCGTGTGTGTTTGTGTTTATGTTTGTGTGCGTGTGTGTTTGTGTTTATGTTTGTGTGCGTGTGTGTTTGTGTTTGTTTGTGTTTGTGTGTGTTTGTGTTTATGTTTGCGTGCGTGTGCGTTTGTGTTTATGTTTGTGTGCGTGTGTGTTTATGTTTGTGTGCGTGTGTGTGTTTATGTTTGTGTTTGTGTGTGTTTGTGTTTATGTTTGTGTGCGTGTGTGTTTGTGTTTATGTTTGTGTGCGTGTGTGTTTGTGTTTATGTTTGTGTGCGTGTGTGTTTATGTTTGTGTGCGTGTGTGTTTGTGTTTATGTTTGTGTGCGTGTGTGTGTGTTTATGTTTGTGTGCGTGTGTGTGTGTTTATGTTTGTGTGCGTGTGTGTGTGTTTATGTTTGTGTGCGTGTGTGTGTGTTTATGTTTGTGCGTGTGTGTGTGTGTATAAGCATGTAGGTGGGGGCACGGCCCTTCGCAGGGTATGACCACAGCTGTGATTCATTGCAATCATGGCAGTTGTGGCCAATTACCTCGTTATGAGGGCTACAAAGGAGGCATGGCTTTTTCAGTGGAGGATAGTTGGAGTGTTGAGAGGTGACTTGTACGTTTTTTTGGCGAATAAAAGGCAGTTCGCCAACCCTCCATTTAGGTATGGTCTGATCTGTTCACCTAGTTACCTTTCGCCACCCCAGCCCAGCATCACATTATGTGAAGCTGTGTGTTTTAAAATGGCGGTTACTCCTTTTCCTCCATAAGTTAGCATGTCCAATTGTGCTCATGCTGTGGTGATTATCGCGGCCTCCATTGCCGATGCAGGAGAGAGCAGACGAGCTTGTGCTCTTCCGCGATGCTTGCGCTGTGCGCCATCACACCAACGTTCACAGGTCTGGCTAGCACAGACTCGAGTCAGAAGAACCAGACACCAGTCGGGTTTGCACAATGAGATGCTGTCAACACAGCCCTGTGAAATCTGGAGTCAAATGTCACCAATGGCACAGTCACCAAGGCTTTTTTTATGTGTGCATCCATGCACTATGTGTACATGTTTCTGTTAATGTTAGTGTTTGTGTATATACTTACAGCATGTATGTGTGTGTGAATGCTAGTGATTTGTGTGTGTAAGCATGTATGTGCGTAAGTGTGTCTGTGAATATCGGTATTTGCGTATGTACATAGTGCTGATCTGTGCTGTGTGTGGGGCTACATGTCAGTTAGAACATCCTTACTTACTGCTGTGTGTAGGACTGTAAGCCACACAGCTTTGCAAGGTTGGTAGTGCTGTATGCCATACGGTTAGCGATGTAGGAACGGCCCGTAGTTTTGGACTTGGATAGGGGTTTGTACATATTCCCTTCTCACCTCATTTTGGTAGCTCTCGCTGCTAGTAGGGCTAGAGGTGGAGTTTGCTGGGTGTACAGCTTTCGTCATGACCTGCCAAGTCACCAGGAGGTCTGGTTTTTGCTGGTAATTTAAGATCCCCTTCACGGTCACACTCGGTCCTCCGAACCCACACCCTTACACTATAGGGCATCTCTATACCTTCTGTTCCTCATTACCACGTCATTCTGTTTAGTATAAATAATGTGTTTCATTAGAGGTTTGCACAACCAGTCTAAAAATGTAGAATGTTTGCAGCCATATTGGTGTGGCAATAGTGTTAGGAACACCAGGCACTACTGCGTCTTACTCTACTGCCCTGTTCACCACAAGTTACAGTAGGTGAGTTAGAGATCCAGTAGGTAGCTAACTTCTGATACAATACACTGATTATGGCAATAAAATCACACTTTATGTTGCTTGGTCCCATAGTAGTGATAGTATTAATAGTTACAATAATAACTTCTAATATCCCTTACATTTCCCTGTGGGTGTCCCAGGCATGGCTTTACATATACATGCATTATGGTGACTAAGCTTGCAAGCTGGGTCAGATTTATAGTATACCACCTTTTTTCCTTAGGACTACACCCCTGGGTACATGTGTGTGTGAATGTTGGCGTTAGGTGTATGTATTTTCATTATTTCTGTGCAGATATGTGTCTGTGAATACTCTACTCTGTAAAGTGGCCTTTGAGAAAGGCACTATATAAATAACTTATTATAATAGTGTTTGCGCATGTATGTACGTGTGTACATGTCTCTGAATGATACCTCAAACAGGGCCATGTTCTTCCCGTCATACTGTTGGCTCTTCTCCGCGTCACTGCTGTTAATGAACGGGCTGCTCTCCTTGGGGTTGCCATCACCTGGAGGGGAAACAGCAGAGAGTCACACGCACAGCTCAAACACAGCAATCCACATTTACCAGGTTGCCAGATTCAGAATTTCAAACTGGCCAGGAGAGGAGGGGAAGAGGAGAAAAACAGTAACATTGCTTAATTCATAGTGGTCAAGTGATTCAGACATTTATATTGTTTGGATGGGACCACAAACTGGACCTGTCCAAATAATTTGAAAACTGGACATTCTAGTGCAAAACCAAGCATCTGGCAACCCTATCACACACACAGGTATAACATGGTCACACCAGGGAGGATTTCTCCCAACCCCAGTTTGCAGGTAAATCACTTTCATTTAGAGTACTTTAATTTGCAATTAAAATTAGGCCAACTTTGTGTCATTCCTGATACCAAAGTAAGAAATTGCACATAATTTTTTGTTTAAAAATGTTTAAAAATAAATCATTTTATTGTTAGTTTTTATTCAGAGATAGAGGTACAACAACCATCCCAATGAGATATATGCAAGGCCCGGAAGCTAACACTGCCTGCTCCCTTCAGTGGAGACTGAAATAATCTCCACTGTGATTGGTCAGTGCTCCGGCCTGTACAATCCGTATGTTGCCACTGCTATCATTCTGTAACACTGATAGTCAGTGTAGAGAGCCAGACGTGTGTGGGAAATCAGGTTACAGTAGCTGTATTATTGTTATTCTTTGCACTGTAACAATAAGTGCACTGTAACTATGAAGTAATTGAAGCAATGCAGGTTAAGAAGCATTGCTCTAAAGAAGCATCTTCACAATCAATGCAATCCAGATTCAAAACAATCCAGATTCAAAACACACTGCCCTTAAAGTCATATAAAAACCTATTACAATCATGCAAAATGTTGCAGCTAATCTGTTTTAGTTGCATCCAAGGGTTCCCTGATGAAAAGCCATGTTCTTTTTCATGTGTTCGTACATGAGCCAGTCCAGAACCCGTCACAGTTCTCTGTTCTCTGTGTTAGAACCTCAATTGAGCTCTATTTTCCCATGCCTTCAGTATCCGTCAGTGCATTTCAGCCCTGCAAAAAGTCCCAAGAGGCATTTAACTCTTGAAATGAGATTTGACCCTTTCCGTCCCAATCCAATATGAAGTGGCTCCACTCAAATCCTTTTGCTTTTGGCTTTGGTTGAGAAAATTGACAAAGTTTAGAACATTTTGTATGGTTTTAATAGGGGCTCAAAAAAAATATATATAGCAGTCATTTTGATTGCCATTGTTGCACTGCAAAAAACCCCAAAAAAACCCTCCCTAATAGCATTTGGGAAGAAACCTTTGGAGGAATCAGACTCAGTAGGGGAAGTGTATTCTTCCATTGCTGATGCTGTGGGCTTATGATCGCTCGTCCGCGATCATAGATTAATCAGCAGGATCTCAACATCAAACAGGCCCTACAGTTTAAACACGTAAATCATTAAACCAGACATCCAGGGTATTCTCTCTGTATTGTTCCCCAGGTTCAATTTCATCATCATGCATCATCATATCCTCCAACTACCATCCACCTACCAGGCCCCTCTCCCAACCCGGCACCCATAAATCTATCAGTGGGGCAGCCATTTCAGAAATTTGATCGGTGATTGCATTCGGCAGGGGCAATTTGTCAGTTAGGGCCCAGCTGAATTAAAAAAGTGGTGAGTGTGCAGGGGAGAGGAACCTGGGCCTACGTGCCTGATGCTGTGTACTTGTATTGACTTTCAGCCTGAGCAAATCTCTCTCTCTCTCTCTCTCTGAATTTAGAACACTGATGAAGCAATGGCGAATTACCTGAAACGTTTGAATAATAATGTACACAATTTCAATACCCGTCTGAATCTTCAATATGCTCACTTAAGACACATAATCCTGCCACTGATCTTATTCTGTGATTTTTGATAAATATGTGGTCACTGCCAAACATCTTGAGATACTATTTTCAGACACAGAACAGAACGATCGACAAAGGATGGCCTGTTCATGTATTCAAGACAAGGCAGAGGCATAAACATGGTTGGATGCTGTGAGCAAATACAACTTACATTTACAAAAACAGTTGTCATTTTTGTTTAGAGAAGTGTGTGTATGTGTGCTAAGCTAAAGAGATAAATCAGGCATTCAGTTATGCTATTAATTTAAATATAGTGTAAAAGCTCATCTTTGACCAAAATGTTGCTGCTTACAATGCAAACGCTTACATATTTTAAATAAGTGTGGTGTTGCACCAGTGGGTGGAAATCAGTGAGTGGCAGAGAGTGGGCAAAGTGGAGCAGAGTCATGCCATGACTATGGAGAAAACACACGCAGACACTCACACAGCCTGCCGTGTTTCAGAACTCGCTGATAAGCACAGCAGCTCTCCAAAACCACAGCAATTATTAACCGAAATTACCTACAGTACATAGGTGATAAATAAAATTGAAGAGCGTTTCATTTTGTGTTCCTTCCATAAAATGACATGACATACAACTATATTTTAAAAACCATTCATGTGTTTTATATTTCTTGACCAAAGTACAAAATACAAAATAAAACAGCATCAATATCTCTCCAAAGACATTTATAAACATGAGATGGCTGATATTTCTCAGGGAGCTTGAGTTGTGCGGCACAGCGGTAATCGGTTTGTAACCACCTGCCTCCTATTTCTCAGTGGCTCACGGAGAGCCTTGTCCTGATTTCCTGTGGAGGTAATCAGGTCAGGCAGAACGACACCGCTTTTTAAAAATACTGGTAAAATATATCCAAGCCGGAGAAGCCCCCGGTGAGGAAACAAAGCTCTGATCTGATATGAGGGAAGCACAGCTGGACGGATGACGACCGAGCCTTGGAGCCTGATCGAATGCCCCTTCCCACAATCCAACTCTCTCAACTGCTACCACAGCGCGTGCTGAATGAAAAACACGCGCACACACTCAAACAGACAGCATACGCACTGTACAGTATACACACAAATCACATGCACATTCCGACACAAACTGCATACACACTGCACACACATGCAACAACCACAGAAACAGACACATTTTTACATTAAGGTAAATATTAATAATATTTGCTGAGATACTTTTTAGTGTTTTAATAGTCAAGTGGGGACATTGAATTACACCTGTCTGAATCCCACTTTGAGCCAGGTTGGGATCTGACCAGTGTGTAGAATTTCTGTGCCTGTACTCATTGCTCCACACAAAGGCTTGTTTTTTTAAAGAAGGGATAATACTCTTAAAAGAGTCATTACATAAAGTTAACATTTAAAAAAATTAATTGCATGTTTTCCTGTCAGCTTCGATCAGTCTGGCCCTTCTCCTCTGACCTCTCTCATTAACGACACGTTTCTGCTTGCAGAACTGCTACTCACTGGATGTTTTTTCTTTTCCGCACCATTCTCTGCAAACCCTAACCTTTTCAAGTTTTAATAGCCAAGTGGGGACCTGAATTACATCTGCCTGATGATTACATCCGCCCAATTTGAGCCAGGTTGGGACCAGCTCTGCGCAAAGGCTTGGTTTCTTTTAAGAAAGGATAATACTCTTAAAAGAGTAATTACATTTAACATTTAAAAGCTTACATAAAAATAAGTGCATATTTTAATTACTGAATCACTGAGTGTACATACTCGTCAGTTCCTTCCCGAAAAGAATAAATTCTAAAAAAAGACAAAAACAAAGAGTTTTTGGCTACATTATTATCCTGGATTGTCGTCTCTCATTTGAAACACCCCTGACTTTGTGGGAAGGGGAGCCGTGCGACGCCAGAGCAGGAGCTCGAGGAGCGGTACAGGTTGTGCTTAGCACGCGTGCTGGCTGGAGCCGGCGGCGAATGTTAATGTCGGTCAAACCGAGAGGCTGGGCCTTCGTGTCTCTGCCGCGGCCCTCCTGTCCGGGATGATTGAGCGGGCTCTGCCGGGCCCCTGCTGGCCCCTCGCCGTCTTGGCAGACCGACCCGCACCAAAGGCCCCGGCTGCAGAACGGAGCCACAAACCGATGCCCTTGTGCAGTCACAGCAGTGAGAGGCATGTGTGGGTCAGCTCTCATTTCTATTCCGTCTCACATTGCCTACGCCCTGCCGTGGACCCTTATCTGCGAGGCATCGAGCTGGAGATTTATTTAAGAACAACAACAATAAATCCTCAACAGAAGTCACAAAGGCCAAACTCCGCGCCCACCACTACGCTTTTCTTTTCATGATCCCTGTACAGGGCGTCATTCTGACACACTCGGTTTATCATTTTATTAAGTCTATGTGACAGGAGTTCTGGAAAAGAATACTGAACAATGGAGGGGAAAAAAAACAAAAAGACATTCACACACAGGCGGTTAATACTTTCAGGAAGTATAGCTGACAGAGAAGGTTTAATTCCCATATCATAGGATATACTTTATTATGTACACAATAATATTGCCAAATATATGCCCAAGTTTGAGTCTGAAATTGATGACCCCGTGATTTAAAGTGTATAATGGTTCTCTTGGTAATATGGACTCAGCACAGCAAGCTTTTAAGATGTACAGTATGTAATGTTTAATCAGTAATTAGACATATACATTTCAAAAAGATGGTGGCTAACAGGATATATTGGCATGCAAGCTAATGAATTAATACTAAGAAAATAATACTGTACATACTGTTAATACCTGTAAAAATCAAAACAAATAAATAGAAACTAAGAAAAGGATTCAGGATTCTTCATTGCAGTGATTATATAGACACGCGTATCCTCTTAATTCCCTGGCTCATGAGCAGTACATATTTAGACATACAAGAAATTACACAAAAGCTAGTGCAAATGTGCCCCCACCCTACCCAGAGTAACGGACACTGAAATCCATAGAAATCCAGACCTGGGTGAAATACGTCATTGTTTTGGGTTCAAATGCTTTCCTGTGCTCGGTTGATCTTGCTCGGTCGGTGTACGATCAGTAATTGAAAAGTAATTGAATCCAAAACAATTACGTATTTCACCCAGGTCTGCCGACATCCCGGGCAGTTAAGAAAACGTTTGAGGTTGGCAGTACAGAGAAGGGAGGACATGAGCGAATGTGTGTTTGAAACACACTCCCAAGGCTGGGGCCTGCTCAGTATTCAGGTCACCTCTACTTCAGGTTTCTTTCCACCTCTGCGTTCTCATAACTGGGAGTTATGTGCGCTGTGGAAATGGCAGGCAAAATCAATCTGCTTATCAAACTGAAACAAGTGGCACTGCAGTGCCCATTTTGCAAAAACAAGACTTAAATAAAAGCGCTAATCTTTTGCACTGACAGGTTTAAAAAAAAACAAAAAGAAAAACCCACAGGAATTACACGTTTTATTCCTGAGTCCTATAATACACATACTCCTGCAGTCAGTGTATGATTCTCAGGCCTGGACAAAACAAATAGATGTAAGCACTAGCTTCCTACTTGGCAAACAGTTCAGCATGTCAACTTTTATCATGGAGCACCCTAGGCTGTGTTTGTGAAGAAAAAAACAACACAAGCATTAATTGTGAGTCAAAGGTAAGGACGTCTGTTGAATCCAGGCCAAACCCCAGGACTGGGCAGTGTGAGAGCACGTGCCAGCTTTACCCTTTCTGCAGACATTCCCTAGATAGTATGCTTAACGTGCAGCTGTGCGGGGCACCATACCTGTCATCACAGACAGCCCCAGTCCTCCAGCATTGGGCACTATGGACAAACCCGGAGGCGACATTGATACCTCTCAAAAAACAGTCTCTTACACCCGGTGTGTACAACTAAACATGTCTGTGAGTCCCCCTTACGTCTTTAGGTAAGCCAACACCAGCCAGAGCTTGTTACTGTGGTTATCAAGCCAGACGAAGCTTAAAATGGCCACTGATGTTTAAAGTCCTCAGTATTACAGAAGGCCAAGTGTGCTTAAGTAGGTAAGGGCATTCCTTCACAAAATCAGCAGGGAATAGCTATGTTATCTGCCGTATACGTGGCTTTGTGAGGAAAAGGGTACATAGCTGAAAGGCAGCTTACTTTAAAGGATAAAGGACAATGAAGGGGAAAGCGGGGTGTTTCTGATGGGCTGAGTGCACAGGTACGAAGTGAAAAAAAAAGGGTGCGCGACATCTTTATCGCCATAGGAAGAGAAAGAAGATGCTGGGTCTGTCCTCGTTAGTGTCGGGTCTGGGGGAGATGGATGGCTGGAGATGTACCCGCAGGCAGCTGCACAGACCTGGCAAAGGTGCCTTTGCTGAAGCAGTGTACGAAGGCACAGTCTGCATGCTCAAAGGGAGAGGGATCGTGTGTAAAGCAATAGGATGCAAGGGATCTTAGTTAAAGGATGAATGCACAAGCTGCTGGGTTAAAGGAACGGGGTAGAAACTGTTGGGTCAAGGGAACAGGGTTGGCACAGTTCAGTTAAGGGAACTGGGAACAGCTGTTGGGTTAAAGGAACAGGGTAAAAGCTATTGGGTTAATGGAACAGGGTAAAAGCAGTTGGGTTAACGGAACAGGTTAAGAGCAGTTCGGTTAAAGGAACAGGGTAAGAGCAGTTCGGTTAAAGGAACAGGGTAAAAGCTGTTGGGTTTAAAGGAAAAGGGTAAAAGCAGTTGGGTTAAAGGAACAGGGTAAAAGCTATTGGGTAAAGGAACAGGGTAAACGCAGTTGGGTTAACGGAACAGGGTAAGAGCAGTTGGGTTAAAGGAACAGGGTAAGAGCATGTTGCCATGGGGTAGTGCCTCACCCTTGTGTGTAAGGGTGCTGTTGCTGGTTGCCGTTGAGGCTACTGACTACATGGCTTGGTCATATGTGACTCCACACGGTAAAGGGCATCATCACAGAGTTCTCAAATTTACAGAATATTGAAAAAAACGTGTCAGATTCGCTTTTGGTCCAAAATTAGATAAGGGCAGATCTGGTATCTTGAAATACTCATCTAACATTCAGCTATAAATCCATTACGGGTCACAATGTGCAAATGTGAAAACAATGTGCAAATTCTAGCCGGTGTTGACAATTATCAAGGTACCGCTGGGTGCCTAAGATGTCCTGTACACCCTGGTCCACTGCTTTCTTCCACATCGCAAGTGCCAAAGTGAAACCATTGTACCGAAGCAGTGTTGTAGTGTTGCTTGTCAGATGTTTTGTAGATGACTACAACTTCCATTTACGAATAGGCTTCAGCTAAATATATTAATTCATATCACCCACCATGTGCCAATGATGCAAAGATGTCATTGACATGGGGCAAGGGGTACTGTTATGTACACAATACCTCACTCTTATGTACACCATAAGCCTTTAAAATCACTGCAGAGGCAGACAGCACCAGTACTTTTCACTATGGGTATAATAGCGGTCGCCCATTCAGACCAGTCCACTTGTGACAAAATTACCTAATTTTCTAACTTCTTGGGCATAGTAGGGCACGAAATGATCCTAGTGGAACTTTAGTGAAGCATTATCCTCCAGCACAATCTTTGCTTTTATGTACTTGGAGGCACCAATTCCTTTCCGGAAGACCAGACCTGACTGTGAAACCACCTGATCCAGTTTTTTAGAGGTAGAGCTGCTGCTCTGTTTCTCTAATGCTTGCAGTCCCTTAATGGATTACCAAGAAGCAACATTTCTGAGCCATTCACATCCAAACACGGGCACAACTCAGCTTTGAACTACAGACATGGGCAACAGATGTGCTCACAGTTTAAACTGTGATTGTTCCATTCTGAGAAATCCTTTCACCCATATAAGTCTTTAAAATTACAGCGGTAGGCTGTGGCTTTAAATGTCACAAAATGTTCATTGTAATTATGCTGAGAAATAACTGCTATACTTGCATGTCTCCAGCTCCATCTTAAATGTCAGCCCCTCTACCTCAGGTGTTACAGAAATTATTTTTCTGTCTGCATCTTTAAGCGAGAAAACTTCAAGGCAAACCAATTCCTCAATAGAATCAGATGCTGTGTCAGATTCATGCACTTCATGTGCATTTGTGTGTCTCTCTTTGTGCTGTTGAAACGTTTTCTCATGCACTGCGCAATGTGTTTTAGCTTTGCACATTTTCTGTATGTGTCCAGGCTTTTGACCCTGTCTAGTACTGTCCTTATTTTTGAATCAACACTCAGGCAGATTGTGGGACTTCTTTTCATAGGAAAAGCAACAGGGAGATTTGTCATGCCTCCTCTCTAGCTTGTGAACTGCACCTTCCTGGTGCCATTTTGTGCTGCAACTCAACCATGTCTTTGGCAGCAGGCTCCACTGAGACAGCAACCTCACCAGTGCAAGTTAAAGTCAACTTGTTATGTTCCTGAGTTTTGTCTGAGTTTAATATTGTTATTCTTGTAAATTTATTATTTTTCATTATTCATGTCTGTCTGGTTTATTTATTCATATTTCATTGCATTCATCTTCCCCTGTGATGTCTGTGTCTTAATGTATTCTGAGCCCGAGTCACTTCCCTGTCTGTGTGATTCAATATTCAGGTGGTTTTGGAATTTTCCGGTTTCCCATGATTCCTTCTCAGTCTCGTTTGGTTACTTCCTGCTTTTTCTCCATTTATGTTTGTAGATAGCACTAATCTACTAATAGTAACATAGATTTTGTACAGTACTAAATTATATTAACACACTCATTTTCAATCTAACTAGCTAACTAACAGTGACTAGTTTTGGGTAATGGTAATTTAAACACACAAACTAACAGACTCTACCTCTATTTCAATACTGCTCTATTACTCCATCTCTCTGTTCTATCTGTAATTGCTTGCATTGATTCAGCGAAGTGTTCACATCAGCTATCTCCTATCGCTACGTTCATTAATTCTGTGCAATTGTCTAGTCCCTAGTCCGGAGCCGTTTGTATTACATGTGTGTCTTTGTGAATCCAGTCCACGTTTTCGTTCCTCCCTCGTCATTGTATTAATTACCTGTTCATGTTTCTCACCTGATGTTTATTTGTTAGATAATCCTCACTCCCTTGCCCCACCTAGTTTGTCTCTTCCCTCTATGTATTTAAACCCTGGTCTCTGTTGTATTCTTTGTCAGAATGTTGATCAATACTCAGA
Organism: Conger conger; assembly: GCF_963514075.1. Classification (NCBI taxonomy): domain Eukaryota; kingdom Metazoa; phylum Chordata; class Actinopteri; order Anguilliformes; family Congridae; genus Conger; species Conger conger. Next base: position 40,757,623 of record NC_083773.1, read on the forward strand.
TCCGATTTCTTGTAAGCCTGTTTATTTGAGATTCCCGAGACACCCTTTGCCTTATTACAAGTTTGCCTTAACCCTTCTGTTTTGTCTGCCTGGTTGATTTTCGACCCCGGACTGTTTTACTACCATTCTTTGGCATCTATATTTCGGGTTTGTCTCTGATTATCTGGCTTCTGACTGCATAAACAACAATTTCTCAATATCCCCTGGTCTGCGTTTGGGTCTCCCGAGCAGTACCTAACACAACTTTTATACGCTCTTATTCTTTTTCTGATTACATTTATGAAAGCACAAACGTTCCGTAATTACCTGCGGCTTTGGATTCAAATGTGTGTGCAGTGTACAATTTGATCAAACGTTTTCACTGTTGGCTTTAGAGGTACCATAAGACAGCACAGCAAATAGTACATTTTTGCCCACATTAGGCATGATACCACTATCATTTTCTTGTCATCCTTCATTTCATTAGGTAGGCTATACTGTTCCAAGTCCACTCCACAGAGCTACAGTATAAAATCAACTTTCCGTGTCTTGTTATTATACAAAGTTATTACTCCTGTGTACTTAGCTAGCGACTAATGACCCTCTGCGATGACTAAGAACCTATGAGTGCGACTTGTGCTGGAACAGCACTCTTTCTTTCTCTCAATGAAACATAGCTTTTCTTCTCTATTCTGTGAAAGGAACCGCTCCTGGCTCATTTCCATCATCATCAGCGATTGTTGCTTTTGTCACTCAATTGTAAACATTCAACCTTCATAAACAATAAATTCAACAGGCTTCCGAATAAAAGCCATTGCACAACAATGCAATGCTTCCGAATAAAAGCCATTGCACAACAGTGCAATGCGAAAATGTGGAATAAATTGCAGCTGGCTTTTAATGCACCGGGACCTTGCATATAGGAAAATTTTTGTGTTCTATTTTGATTCACCAACCTCATTTAGCAGCGAGGATGATCTCTTGATCATAATATTAAGCTAAAAGGAGTAAATATTGGGTACATTTTGGAGCATGGGGAGTTCCACCACCTCATTCAGGAACTGAAGCTATACAACTGCAATTATGTAATTATATAATAGCTTACATACACTCACTGACGACTTTATTAGGAAGACCTGTATTTGTTGATGAAAATATTTGATCAGCCAATCATGTGGTATCAACTAAATGCATAAAAGCATGCAGACAAGGTCAAGAGATCCAGCTGTTTTACAGACCAAATGTCAGAATGGGGGAGAAATGTGATCTAAGTGACCGTGAAATGATTGTTGGTGCCAGACAGGGTGGTTTGAGTATCTCAGAAACTGCTGATCTCCTGGGATTTTCATGCACAACAGTCTCGAGAGTTTTCAGAGAATGGTATGAAAAACAAAAAACATCCAGTGAGCAGCAGTTCTGTTGGCAGAAATGCATTTGTTAATGAGAGAGGTCAGAGGAGAAAGGCCGGACTGGTCAAAGCTGACAGGAAGGTGATAGTAACGCAAATAACACATTACACCAATGGTATGCAGAAGAGCATCTCTGAACACACAACACGACAAACCTCTAAATGGATAGGCTACAGCAGTAGAAGACCAATAAGTCTAAAAAGACCAATAAATACCTAAAAAAAAAAGTGCTCACTGATTGTATTGGGCCTATATGAAACACTTGGCTGATGAGGAGCCGGAGTCTATAGTACCATACCTGCATCTCATCATTTGTTCACCCATTCTTCTGACTGAACTAGTGTTTGGTATTCAGCACATCAGTGAAAACCCAAAACAGTTAATCAGGGGAGGTATTGCTATCGATTACATCATTTTGCCAGTCAAGCATAAAGCATGCTGCTCTAACTGAGAGCAGCAACTTTCTTCTTTTTCTTGCCAGAAAATAGCCTGTGCTGTGGGTGTCATGTCTCCTCCAAAAAACGACAACAACAAATACAACAAAATTGCAGCAAACTGCAATCTAAAATGTTCTCACATTTTCTTTTTTGAGGGGAAAAAAGACCTTGATGAGATTTGGTTCAAAGTAAAAAAAATATTTACACAAAGCCTCAGAAAATATCCCATTCGGAAATTAGCTTGATCATAAGTAATGAACAGATTAATTATCACGATTATGTTGACAGGTGTGTATCGAGTGTTCATCGAGTAGCTTTGTGAAATCCTTAACAAGAAAGTGACATGACCGAAAATATAATGATTGACAGAAGGAGTATCAAACAACCATTATCTTCATACAAGCTTCTTGTGAGATTATTGTTATTGAATTGCTGCTATGCTAGAGCTTTTCTAGCGGTGGCTAAGCGACCCCCTTTCTCTGGCACAATGAAGAGTACATTGTAAGAAAGCTCAAGTTTGAATAAGACTGGGAGGCCACTCGTAAAGACACACTACAGAGACACAGAAGCTGTTCTGGGTATTGTACTCTGTATATAACAACCAAGTGCACTGTCCGTGTCTGCATGTCAAAACTCCAAAGGGTAGGAGACAAAGCTGTGAGCCTGACTTATCTGATAAGCTGATTCAACTGATTGCACTCATGCCTAAATGTGTATGTGTGTGTGTTCAGTTGACCTAGGTTGGGTGAGGGACGGGGCTTTGGTAGAATGTAGAAGAAAGTTAATAGAGCTGGTTTTGGGTTGGGGTTATAGTACAAGGTTAATAGACCTGAATTTGTGCTGCGTGTTGCCTCCTTAACCAAATTGAATTTCAGAGCAGAGACATTGATCGTTCCAACCCCTCTCATTTCAGAGCCTCTGAAGCAGAAAGCGTGACATTTGTACAAAGGCAATCCAGGGTAGAGACCTGCATGCATCGCTACGCTTAATTCAACATTGGGTGCTGTGCATCAGTCAGGACTTGAAGTATTCCATGGGATAATACTGTACAAAAAGTAATTATATTTAAAATCTTGTAGACTATAAAAAGTAATAGAAATGGGAAAAGTGTCAGTAATTTTAATGCTTGTAACTGCCTTACTAACATTCTTGTGAAATGCTCAATATAATATGAAGTCTTATAAGCCTGATTTTATGTACAAAGCAATGGTCTGCTTTGTCACAAAGACAAACCAAGAGAGCAGGCACACACAATATTTTAACATGTTTTGACTAGCCTGTCACTCAGATATTATTACTTAAAGTCATACTATTATATGCTGACAACCTGTGTCTGTCTTAGGTTCTGTGTTGTATCTCAAAAGCATGTGTCCTATACAGCTAGTTGTAGCCTATAAATGCAACTAAGAGCAATGCTGCATAATGCACTTGAGTCGGCATGTGGAGTAATATTTTTGAACATAAATGCAAATATTGGGGTTGTAATGGGGTTAGGTTATGCATGAAGCCCCACTTACCAAGCTTGTCTGAGGTGGGACTAACCAACAAGATGGAAATTGTTAGTAGCCAAATTATACTAGCTAGCTCGCTCTACATTTGACAATAGCCTATGAAATAATTTGTTAAGGTAAACTTTAAGGACTATCATAGTTATATACTGTAGTGAATACCATAATTAGACAGTTGGGGCAACACAAACTGGGAAAACTATCCCCAGACATATATTAGTGAAGATAATAATAATTTGCTCTGGTTGTTTTCCTTGCGAATCCTCCAAATTCAGCGACTACGATCGATGCACCTCTGGCTCAAACCTGAGTGACTATATCAGGTTCATGTCTTCTATATGTTCCTCAGGGTCATTGCTACGGTCCATTGATCCAGAATCAAATACGTCAATGTTGTCCACTTCTGTCATATTTTCAACCTGATAAATATAACAAAGTACAGTGCTGCGTGAGTACTATGTTTCTGCTATGACTGCACGTCGCCAGAGATGAATTTTTCCGGCATGACTTTGGGTCAGCAGCTAATAAAAATAATGTTGAATAATGATGTGGTGCTAATGAATATGGGGTGCTTACCCTTCAGCGTAGCCAACTTTTAGGACTGTCTTGGCACGAGATTAAATGCTTCCCTCCGAAATAAATCATGTTTTTAGCGTGAGATGCATCGCCCTCTGTGTAAAAAATCACAATGTAATGGCGTGAGACAGAGCCTGAAAGCGTCAGTCACACGCCGAAAGTGTGAGAGTTGGGAACTCTGACCCTTTTAGGTTTTCACGCCATTTTGACTCTGGGGCAAACATGGGCCAAATCACACCCGAGACATCCCTAACAAAAATAACTGCAGTCCAATTCAGACACTGCTGTAAAGGGATTATAATAGCACAGACCTTTTTTATTTGATGTGAAACTAGAAGATCAGAGCTACAGAATGAGGTATCACTTGTTCGGATTGGCCAATCCGTTTTGGAGATATGGCTTGTCAATGAGCTGCATAATGCATGCATGAGCTGTAGGTGGGAGGTTTAAGAGTTATTATGTGGGTTAATACTAGAAAAGCATCGTTTTTCTTGAATGTTTGTCCAGCACTATAGCGTCAATGTCTGCATCCTTAGCCTATAATACATATTATGGACTCATATGCTGTAAAGCTATTGTCTATATTCTATTTTCAACTAAATACAGTGTTTCCCCTAGGATTTTCTTCCAGCAGTGGCACATACAAATACGGTGCAACTTGTTCTTGGAAGTTTGCTACAGTAGATTTTTTGGTACGTAACTACAGCTGATCTGCAGATGTTCATGCTAGCACCTTGCTCGCGTGTACCATAAAGCCAGTCATCCACTTGGTATGGAACAGTTTGGGTAGCGAACAATACCCCAAGAGACCCCTATAACGGTCCCTGAAACAAATTACGCTGAAGACGTTGTCTATTGAAAGTCGACTTAAAAGTGAAGGTAAATGAGTGCAACCACAGACATGAATAATATGGCAAACAATTCATGTTATGATAGTAGTGTAGGGGTTCAGTATAGGACAGTATACAGTAGGCAACAGTTTCGCCAGTTTGTTTCGACTAAGTTATTCGGAAGCAGGTTCTGACGCAGTTTTTTCAGCATTCAGTAAAGTTGAGAACTGCGTGATGGTACACCCTTTGCGACATCGAGTCACAATTATTACAGTTCAAGTAGCTGTAATTATTACAGTAGTACTGCAGTCTATGCGATCTTTTGGGCACACTCGTTACTATAGTGAAAATGCAAAAATGTACACTTTAAACTGTTAAAATGGTATTCACTTTTAAACTGGCCATTGGTATTTGTTCTTTATACACATACTGCAGAACTATATTTGTGAGACTGCTATTTGTTGCCATACAAGTGGCGCTATAGACGCAGAGGGAGGTGACTTTGAGTTCTCTCTAATCTTACAAAGCAGTGAAGCAAACTAGATCGAGCCGGTGTGACCGGTTGCTTGCTGTGATGTGTGGGTGACAGCAACCACTGTGACAAGACAATAATCACTCCCCCCCCCCCCCCAAAAAAAAAAATCAATGCTTATGAGTAACCTCTCCTCTGAAATGAAAAAACTATACCATGGGGTCGTATGAAAAAAGATATGAAATAAACTGTGTACTAAATTGAAACAAATGTGTTTACAGAGATTATCATGACTGTCCCTGCCACCCTTCCCTGGAGACAGTACTGCATGTGCATAGCAACAGCCACTTGATGTTGATAACTGGAAGCATGCCAGCTACCTGTTCCCCAGCCAGCTACATCAGCTTTATTGCCAGTATGATACTCTTTGAGTCATAGCAAATGTGACAAGGTCCCAAACAACACACCAAGTCAGTTCCACAGCAAGTTACTTCCAGTACACCTAGCAGGTTAGTTACACAGCGTTGCCAACTTTACTCAACTGGCTGGAGTGAGATTGTTATCACATGGGCTGTATATTCAGCATGTGTGGGTGCACCACAACTACAGTGAGCCTCAGAATTATTGGCACCCTTGATAAAAATGAAGAAGCAAGACTGTATTTAGGAAACGACACATAATAATCTATATGTTATGTTCGAACATATAGGTAAAGTATTTTTTATTTTATTTCAATACATTTACTCTCATGTTTCAATGTTTTGTATGAGGCTAAGTGATCAGTTTTTTTCTGAAAACAAAAGTTATTGGCACCTTTGGTCGCAGATCAGCTCACAGGAATATACCGTCCACTTTTAATGATTTCGAGACGGGGACAACCCCGTTGAGCAGTGACTGACAATGGAAGTAAACTTGCAGACATGGGAAAGTCCAGGGTCTGGTGTGAATGGCAAGGACCTGGGACATTCCCGGGACCAACGTGTGGTATGAATGGATCAAACATGGATCAATTCTGGGTTCGATATCCTGTGTATATCCTGGCTTTTCTGTGTGAGAGGAGTATTATTGGACCAGGATATTATATAAGACACCAAGGTGATGCTGAAACGTATAAGGCGCAAAAGAGTAGAAGACCTGGTAAATCCCCTCATTGTCACAGTAAACTTTTAAACATGAATCACTGTAGCTGTGACTGCATTGTCAAGGACCATAGGTCTTCCGGCTGAAGCTGAAAGGAATAAAGCATGCAGTTATAATTTTACAAAGGCACACGCTCAAGAAAGTCAGCTGATGATATTGAGTCTTGAGGTTCCCAAATTTCAACAGCACCACTTTGTTTTGTTTAATCTGTTTTAGTGCTCATTAGCAGAGAGAACTTCCACTGATCGGTGCCATGACAGATGAAATAGCATGTAAAATGACAAATTACTGTACAAAACGAACACAGAATGCAGCTCCTTAACCTATAAATGATCAGCATCATGCCAAATCTGGATCAGCAGTCACTGGGTTGATTTTCTATGATTAGCTGCAGCCAGACAAAGCTTAGATAAAACTAGCATATAGAGCAGTTAATTGTGGCAAATAATGAAAATGACTTCAGCCTCCGTATGGAAGTATCTTTACTACTTACAGTATACAATGCAACAAATGGCTATTTAAATAAAAATAGAGGCTGGCTCAGGTGTTTCACACTGAATAAGGTTAATATCCGGAATAAAGAAAATACTGGAATTTGTGATTACTGGATTTCCCAAATTTTGGTTAAAGGTCTCCTCCTCTTTCTGAGAATCTCTCTATTGTGATCTACCTCTGATCCAATCAATATCTTTATCAGAACAGGACACAGTGCCCAGCTAAAGTCTTGTAACCTGAAAAAAGAAAACTAAAAGAAAACTGTCCCGAGGAAACCGGGTTAGCAGCTGATGGTATCAGCACCATGAAGTCGACACAATCCCACTGTCCTAGTTTCTACCCGGGAGAGACCAGGGTTATTAGTGGGCTTGTCTCTTTAGATTTAAGATGCAGATAGTCAAGCTAGGCCCCACCTGCACAGACCTTATCATTGCCCCTCTACAGAGTCAGACAGAGAACTGTGCAGTCAAAGCACAAGCACAAATTGACACTACCCACTGGCCACGCATCAAAGGTCTGCTGCACACACACAACCCAACGTTCTCTCAATTAAACTGGTCAGACAGCTGCAGTCTAAATCTCATGTTCAGAAAGAACTGTGTGAAGACTGAACCCGTTGAACCTACAAAAGCTGTGGTTTTTGCTCAAATGTTTGTAATGTGTGGCTGTTTTCAGCACAGAGAGTGATGGTATAGGGCAAACAATGAAGAGGTAACCATAGTAACCGTATGAATTATTGCAGCTCTCCCAATCCTGCATTTTGGAAATTTAAAAGAAAATTTGAGATGAAGTAAAACCATCTAGCCAGTTGTGCTGGGTTTCTACAAAGTTTGACCAAATCTCAACACTAGCTGGTTGACCAGCTCATACCCAGCTAGACCAGCTAATCATCAGCTTTTCAAGCTGGTCAAGCTGGCATAGCTGGGTTTTACAGCAGGGCTAATTCCTTTCACATTTCACAAATGATAGACGGCACTCTGTCATCTGCTTTGCTATTAAGTTGCCAGGCGAAAATGAATATTGAACCACAATCAGACTTGCCCCTCTTCAGACATAAATAAACCATAAGCAAGCATCCACTGGTAATATGTTCATTATGTATTCCTATAAACTGATTATTTAATGACCCACTGTTTCATTTAATCAGTTCTGTCTGGATTTCGATTGTGTATGCAAAACATCAAAGCCTGCACTTTGATGAGAATTGTGACAGTAGGCTAATAATTGCCCATTAAATCTTTTATAATACAGAGATTGGCATTGTTGTGAGTACATTGTGTGTAATGAAGAATGAACAAATCTGATATCTGTAGGAATTGTCACTCTATAATGGGAAAAGGCTCTTAAATACTGTTTATCCAGGCATATTTCTGTGAAAGCAATTCAATAAGATCAACAAAATTCGTAAATGGTTCTGCTTTGTAAGCATGTAGTGCATAGACTATGTGTGACATAAAAATGAATAATTTACTGGACAGAAAGAATTATTATAATTACTGCTAGCTGTTTGAAGAGGTGGGGCAGCTGGCTGGCAACAAGATTCTGAATGGAAGAGCCTGGTTGAAGATAAGAAGCAGAGGTGCTATTTACAGCTTGTAGGGATGTTCTTGAATCCGATATTCGGCAAAGCATAGTTAATGCATTTCATACGAATATTTGATCCTTCTGAATTTCTTCAATATTATTTGCATTCGGAAGCTTTTCCATATAGCTGCGATCATGAGGGGAAAAAACATAGTCTTATAAAAAATAACCTAACTTGTGTAACAAGTTAGAGATTTGTGTCTTGAGGTCGGATTTGAACCTCTCACTTATCCAAAGATTTCTTTAGACAAACGCATTACCAGTCAGCTAAAGGCAGCAACGTTATTTTGAATTGTCAATTAATTATTAAATTAATGATCATGTGATCAAGTGCATCCCAATCTCCCAGTAGTCATTGTGCTTTCAGACCTGACAGCAAAGAAGAATTTAATAAAAAGTAATGTAAGCTATCTAGCTAAAAATAAAATACAGCAGTTAATGAGAGCATAAAACTACATATGCTCTCATTAACCAACTGGAAATGATTAACGAATATCACATTTTATCTGATCTTACCCTTAATAGAGGGGAGACTGGGACACAAACTAAGACAGGGCATGTTGAAATATGGGGATTTTGCATAGTTGCATTTGAGCAAGTGGTTTGTTTTCACTTATATACCATAGCAACGTGCTGCTCATGTGTGAGCGTCAGGGCGATTTGAAAACTTAATCAAAAATGATTAACGAATCTGTGTTTTAGCACCAGGAAAGTAATTTTTGATTAACTGATGACGTGTGAACACCACAGACTCCAAATATATGTAATGTAAATCACTGTCTTGTGGGTTATAAGGAAGAATAGTTTTGACACATTCATTTCACTAGCAAGCAGAGACTGTACAACTAGTGCAGCCGGGGCATGTTGGAACGCTGTGCTAACATGACTAGCTAGCTAACTGTCACTTCGGATCGCTGCTGCTAGTCGGTTGCATGTCTCATTACAGTCAGTAGAGTCATGATATTGTACAAATGCGATGCAACTGCAAAGTGGAAAAAAACGGAAGTATACTGAGTGAAGGAACAGCCAAATGAGATCCAAACAAGTTTTTTTAGTGAAGAGAACCAAAAGATACAGATCCTCGAAAAGACTCTGAATGCCCATCACTACTCTAGTCACACAGCACGTGTAAATTTAGGCAGGTTGAAGACCAGGCAGGCAGCACCACTCTGGAATAGATGCAATAGCCTGGCGGCTCAGGATTGTAAACCACCAGACCAGAGCTCACGAGAGCTTTTAAGAGCACTGATGTGGCCTCGTGGGTGAGGGAAAAAACTCTCCTTATTTTTTGAAGAGAGAAGCTGCAGGACTGGGTGGTTGCTGCTATGTGTTCTTAGCAGAGTGATTCCAATCCCTAATTTCTCTCCTCTTTTTCATTCTCTTTTCTCTCTTTCCCCCATCAAGAGAGGCTAGACAAAGATTAAAGAAAATGAAGTAAAGACAGGGAAATTGAGAAAATGCCAGTTAGGCAAATGGAATGCCTTTGCTCCTTCAAATGTCAATTTGATGCGTGGCAGATGTGAAGAGGTTTCCGGTTTTTGCTGATGTTTTCTTGCTCAAAGGAAAGATTAGGAGTTCTTAACTTCTATTTTTCACATCTAGAAGGAACATTTAATGGGTTGAAATGTCCTTAAAGACGGTGGACCTCCATCGGGTCTGGGCCAGGAGCAAGTGGAAATAAATAAGCGACTGGAATGAGCCCATTCTTGAACCACCAACAGGTATTTAATTTGTGGTGGTACTTCTTTGCTTCCAAGGCCTAATGTTAGCCAAACTGTCTCCAAATTATCTCTGTCTGTGAAACAGAAGAGAGTTTCAGATAAGTTGCTGCCCTGCCATATTTCTGCCAATTTGGGAATCAATTTCACTTTGGTAATGATCAGCGCTAATCAATACCCTCGTGTTGATGACTGATTCCAATTTTCTTCCGTTTCTTCCATGTGTGGTCTGATTACCGATGAAGGTCAAGTACCGTGTTTCTTTGACTCGAGGCTAGTGTGTTGTCTTCCAATTCCCATTACACACTCTGTTATTTTTTCATCCATGCACTATGTGAGGTATGTGACTGATGATTCACATTTACCTGTTGTGGCGAAGAGTATGGGAGCTGAACACGCAGCAACCCTCCGTTACCTTAGGGTAGTGAGGACAGTCTGTCACACTTTCACCTTCACCTTTTATTTTGTGCACAAATGTCCGACACACGACAGTTGGAAAATGGGATTCCTCTGGGAATTGAGGCCTGTCTAGGCAAATTTTTGGAGTTTTGAGTTTGTTGCACCCTTTTTCATTTCACTTGCTCTGTTCACTTGCTCGGCACTGTTCGTGTACACTTCCTACGTCTATAAGTATTCCTGCTTCTTCAGTTGAATTAGAGGGTTAATGTGTTTCATGCATTCACATCTCTTTTTTAAAGTAATCCTGCTTCATCGGTTAAATTAGATTGTTAATGGTTTTTAATGTATTCTAATGTCTTTCGTTATCACCATTCCCAGTCCTAGGTTGGGAGCCTGCATAGAATTCTCCCTGGCGCTGTTTGCATACCTATTTCCTACTCGCCTAATCTTATGACTTCCGTAATCAGTAGGACATGCGGTTGAGTTTGAAATGTTACTGGTTATCTCACGTCTTGTGGGAAGATTTTAGAACTCACTGTCAGTCGCGCTTGGTCCTCTGACCCCGCTCCCTTACTATTAAGAACACATTGGTCAAATCTTGAATGACATTCAGCTGTCACCCTCTGTTGACAGATGAGTCCTCCTCAGTGTTGATCTCAGACAACTGACATTTTTATTTTATTTGTCATGTGTATGATGTATTGTTAAATTGCAAGTTCCATAAAATAAAATCCAATGGACCAGACCAATACTGTTGCACTTGTGTGCACAAACACATGCTTTGACGACACATTTTGTTTGTGTGTACTGTACATTTTAGCCTTATTCGCTTTATTTAATTTAGTCTCCATCTCCATGTGCCGACAAAGTGACTTTTTAATGAATGTCACAGCCTCTAAATTGTATAATACAAGTCACGTGGTAGTGCTGTTTGAGTGCCTTCAGGGACTCCTGGAGGACAACAGTTGAAACACAAGTTTAATGGGGCATTCACTGCTCGTGTCAGAAGGTTGGAACTTGGATAAAAGGGCAACGTAATTAGCGTCATTCTGACCGTACCATGTTCATGCATGTTCGGAATAATGTTCAGCTTTGATGCTTTGTTCAGCTGTGATTATTAGTCATAAGTGGCATTAGTCAAAACAAAAAGCCTTTTATTCATTTTCAGAGAGGGTTTGGTTAGGTTTGTTGTCATCTCTCAAATTCTCCAGAGCCTGAGATTGCTACTTGGAATGAGACATTTATAGCCATTCGATAGGACATTTCCGACTTGGAAGTCGTAAACTGCCAACTTCCAAGATGGCATGAACACGCCGTTAATCCTGATGGGTTACAGTATATGGTGGAAACGCATTGGTGGCTCTCACTCACAACTGTGTGCATGTTTTACCAATAGGTGGGCCAGTGGATGTCCTGTTACAATATTCGTCAATAAATAAGCTTTGGGTTCATATTATAAATGAGCCAGCCCAATTCACACACAATTACAAATGTGTACGACATTTTTAACAATGTAAAACAATCCATAGTACAGTGTATTAGAATATGTTCTGGCAGTTGCCTATTTTTTTCATCTTCCAGGGACTGCGCTATATTCTTTTTTAAAATACAGGCATAATTTTGCTGCAGATGTCATTTCATTTGGTTATCCATCTCATTTGATAGCTTCTGATTCATTGTACCGATCTAATTTAGCCCAATGTTACCGTTCTGAGCACAAACAGACTGTCGTTTGAATGCCGAGTAAGCGCCCAAAGCTCTGATATGTCCATGTCCAACTGGAGGCAAGCAAACAAGAGAAGCTCAGAACCACAGCCAAACATCCACCCCTATGCTTTCTTTGATCTTTGTCATTATTATGATGCATGCAGAGAAATATATTAGTATTCAGAAAATCTCTGGCCAGCATTGATTATGACAGCTTACAGGAAAATGTGGACTTTCTAGGCATGTGAAATAGATAAGATTCTCACATTGCTAAGCGGTGCTTAAGCTGTCATATATTCATGAAATCAATAGATTTTAAATCCCAAAGCCCTAAAAGGCATACATATCTGATCAAAAGTGCAGATTGTCGATACATCGTCAATGTACAGTGATTAATGTAAATTTTACACTTTTGCATGCCTTACAGAATAGCTTAAATAAAATATTGACTTTGTAAATACAGAATTGCTTGTGCATCATTCAGCATTTTGCAAACTGGCTTTTAATCACAAGTCTTGAAAGAAGTAAAGAGTTCCTAATTAACTGTCAAAATGCATGCCTTTTAGTCCATTTTTACCCACTGCTGAAGGTTGATGAACTGAAACACTTATATATTTTCCAATTGCATATGTTAGTTTTCTATACTTGAGTATAATACTTTGAGTGTGAAAACATATCAGGTTCCTAAATATGTCACTGATACTGTACGACTCAGATCTTTCATCACAAGCTTCTGGCAATGAACACAGGACTCCTACATTAAATGTTAAAAGGGCCATTTTGATGAGCAGAGAATTTCTATAATTTTATTTTTTAAATATTGGCTCTTCTCAGCTTAAACATAGAAAAGATTTGTTGAAACCTTTTGTAAGAAACCTACACTCACTGAGCACTTTATTTGGGATTTATTAGACTTATTTTCTTGAATTGTGGGTCTTCTGCTGCTGTAGTCTATCCACTTAGAGGTTTGTGTGCGTGGTGTGTTCAGAGATGCTCTTCCGCATACCACTGTGATGTGTGGTTATTTGCATTACTGATACCTTTAATCAGTCTGGCCATTCTCCTCTCACGTCTCTCATCAACAAAGCTTTTCTGCTTTTCTGCAAACTCTAGAGACTGCTGATGGTGAAAATCCCAGGAGATCAGCATTTTCTGAGATACTCAAACCACCCTGTCTGGCACCAACAATCATTCCACAGTCAAAGTCACTTACATTTCTTCCCAACTCTGACATTTGATCTGAAAAACAGCAGAACCTCTTGACCACGTCTGCATGCTCTTTTGCATTTAGTTGCTGCCACATGATTGGCTGATTAAATATTTTCATAAACACGTTGGTGTACAGGTCTACCTAATAAAGTGCTAACAGAGTGTATAATGTGGGCTTTTGGGGGTATGGAGCTATGGCCTACACCGCACACTACACTTTCACTTGCCCTGCTATTACACTTAGCCTCAAACGCATGATCATATGCAACAAACAGAACACAGGGGAGCAGGAAAGCACTGGAAGCTGACGGCGACTGAAAACTACCAGAGAAATGTGTGCGCATTTTCCCAAGGCACCGGACTTGCTGAAATTGAAATTTTGAGCACAGATGAATTGTCAATTATTGGACAAAATACTTCCCTTTCTGGCTGTTACTGATAAGGCACCTGAGGGCTTATCGGAGGGGTTTGTTGCAGGTGCTAAGCCTCTAAGAGCTAGCAGAACCTGGGCCTTACCCACAGAGCCTGCATGCAAAAAAAATTAACAAATAAATGTCACCAAAAAAGACATAATAAAGATGACATAAACACAAATTGAAATTGTCCTGTAAGTAAACAGACAGCGTGCAACATGGTAATTTGGGTTTTGTGTCTTATTACACTTCTCTGACTGCATTAGTAAGGCCCAGAGTATCCCGCTTCTTCCTTCCCCTTCGGGGGGGGGATGGAGATTTGGTTAATAAAGGCTATTCAGAAACGCCCACGCTAGTTCCCTCGCAGACAGCTCTCAGCGGACTGGCGAGCTGACGTGCCGCGGCAGAGGACCGGGATTATTGCGGTTACGTGGCGTGAGACTCAAAATAGCCTTCATTAGTGTTCCACTGCTTATTTATGCATTCTGTGTGTCTGCCCCCTCTCACTCTCTGCCCCTCTCTCATGCACAGGCCAGGGGGAGCATACTCAGTCACCAGAAGTAGTCCCTCTCACTTTCAGACTGTATCACACCGCAGAGGGAGAGAATGTACAGCGTGTACACACACTGCCTCTGTTGTGTATCCACTCATCCCATAGAAAATACAGCAGCAGGCGCTGTTATTATAAAATAAATAATTCTCAAAAAATATTTCAAAGACGGATATCGTGATACTGTTCTAGTGAAGGTGTACCGTGCAAAACTAGTACATACTACCACCTAGATCAGGGGTCAGCAACCCTGGTCCTGGAGAGCCGCAGGGTGTGCTGGTTTTTGTTTTCGCCTTAATACCAGCAACTGATTCAGACCCAAGAAACCAGGTGAGGCGAGTTAACTGTGTAATCCACTGCTTTAATCGATCAATTAAGTGCTGAGTAACGACAAAAGCCAGCACACCCTGCGGCTCTCCAGGACCTCGGCTCTCGCCGACCCCTGACCTAGATACTCAAATTTGGCACTACAGGCCAATGGTACTGCTGATTTCCTTTGCTACCTTAAGGTAATTGATTGATTAATGTCACTGATTGGTCAGACATCTCACTCACTTTGTGTCCCAGGTGACAACGAGCAGTAAATAACAAAATGTTCAGTGGTAAATCAACTTGTACAGAGTGCATGTAGCCCCTATTGGACACATACAGTGAATGTACTCAGTATTAATTCATTGTGCAATTGAATTAATTGGGATTGCACTACTGGCCAGATTTGAGTATCACAGCACTACTGCCTATTAAAAATACATATTATTGTGAGTTTTACAAATACTGTCACAAAATGTTCTTTTGGCAGTTTTTAAATGAAGAGTACAATCATTCCACACTCAAGCCTCTTATACTCTGGCAGTGAACAGGTTGTTTGGAAAAAGTCACGACCATGCCCTTTCCCTTTGTTTTTTAAATTTTTTAAATTCCTTACTCCAGTCCTTATTTTTCCTCTCTCCCCGTTACATATCGCCGCCCTACACTCCTTATTTGTATTTCCTTTCCGATCATTCTGACATATCTCTCACCTGTTTCTCGTTGTCTATTAATCAGTTTTGTATTTAAGCCTACCTGTTTGCTCTTTTCCTTTGCTAGTTCATCAGGTCTGTTTCCCTGTGTTAGGATTATGCGGTCCATTCTAGCCTTGTGTTTCTAGCTCTTCTGTTTGGTTTCTTGGATATTCCGTTCATGAACTCTGCCTGTTATTTTGGACTCTGGTTTCTGGTTAATTCTTTACTTTCACCTGTGTAGACTACCTACCATTTACCAAACCTGCCTGTTCACCTTCACTCACCTGATTTCTAGTTTTTGACCTGATTCGCTAGTTTTTGACCTCTGCCTGCCTGTATGTGCCTTTATTATTAAAGCCCGCCATTTGTACTTAATCCTTGAGTCAGCACATGGTTCCTCTGTCCTGCACCCCTGACATGTATTCTGTAACAGCAGCTGGGAGGACCAAGTGAGATTTGTTGTTGTGGGCCCCAAAGCCACCGGTGTTCATTACACTCGTAATAGCTATGAGGATTACTTAATCTCAGATGTATTGATTAGATTATTCGAAGCACACCTTGGGCTGTAAACTTAGAGGACAAGTTGTCTTTCAAAGTACAGTCGACGTGTTGGAGCTGCAGTGAGGAAATGTGCAGAGCTCATCATCACTAAGCAGCCGGTCCTCGCAGTTCTTCACGAGGGCCGTATGAGAAAGGTATGGGACAACAAATATGGGTTTACCAGCAGGAATAAGATCAACCAACTGATCAACCGTCTGATCAACCAACGAGGAGTTGCCATACTGCGCAACTGGTTAAGGGTGGTTCCTCTGATGTGAAATCGAGTCAGCTACCAATGAGAGACACGGCAACTATTTCTAGTTAGTCAGTGGGTGTAAGATATTCTACAGACAAGGTAGTTAGATAATACATTCATACTCTGGAATAGACTTATTTTACTATTATATGCTATGGATTCTATAGCTTTCGCAACTGTACAGTATTCACAAAACCTGTTTAAATGGCTCTTCTATGACAAAATATTTGTCACTTCTAGGAAGATTGGCGACACTATGTGAATACAGAACGGATACAGATTTAAGCTAATGACCTATGTACTATATCTATATATATATTTAACAGCCCTATACAGTTTCTCCAATCTACATGGAGAACTAGATAATAAATTGAGACTCAGAAATGGAGAATGACACATTATTACTAGCATATTGCTCTTGAATTTTCTATAATTTTGGTTCACAAGCCATTAATATTATTATTTAAAGATAAAACTAATTTAATAAAATTTCTAATTTATTTTAATTTTATGTTTTACTTCTGCACAATTTGTATAAACTGGATTATGATCACACAAGTCATTATAACCTCCTCCTCATGTGTAACGAAACCTCTACTAAGAGTGGCAGTTTTAAGGCTCCCCTGCTTTCAATCCCGGAATAATAATTTCTTAGCTCTTCAAGCAGGGAGATTGTTGTGCAGAGCAATGAACAAGGCTGGCAACATAAAGACGCTTCCCTGTCATGCCTTATGCCGGCTTCTTATTTCATTCGCACAATGTGCCGGATGACTTCCATTGAAAATACATGCAGGCAGAGCAACACTGTACCCTCCAACAAGGCGTATAAACCCAGTCCACCCCTACGGCATTTCCAGCATACTGATAAATGCTATGCTAGTGCATTTCATCATAGACGGCAACAACAACTTGATATCAGCAAATTAAGCATTAAGTCGTTAAACAATCACAAAATTGCAAGGTTCCGTCATCAGCAAATGATCAGCATTTTTTTCAATATCATAGTAATTTGGTAGCCAAAGTCAGATTTGGCTACCAAACGCAACAAGAACGATGATGTCATCGATCCTCGGCTGGCCGGGCTCATGGGACGTTCCCAGGCATTTGCGGGGTCTTTTTCCCCCATTGCATTTGCGGGGTCTTTTTCCCCCATTGCATTTGCGGGGTCTTTTTCCCCCATTGCATTTGCGGGGTCTTTTCCCCCCATTGCATTTGCGGGGTCTTTTCCCCCCATTGCATTTGCGGAGTCTTTTTCCCCCATTGCATTTGCGGGGTCTTTTTCCCCCATTGCATTTGCGGGGTCTTTTCCCCCCATTGCATTTGACATCGGTTGCAGGTTGCCATTGATAGGCAACTGACTACAGGAATGTAAACGACCATAGTCATAGTCAATGACGTTAGAACGTTCATGAACATTCTGCAATTTCAGCCGAGCGGGTATAAAATATAGTCGGGATGATGAATGAGTCGGGACGATAAATGAATACTGACACCATTGTGTGTATAATGTTTAAAAGTGAGGGTCAGAGCGACTGCCATAATGTAAAAGTAAGACACCTGCTGAAGACCTTATTCAGGTGAATCTAGTTATAAGAGACATAATGAAAGACACAACACACACACACAGATACACATGCAGACACATACGGGTATGTGTCTTTCCATCACTACACCACTCTTGGTCTCGCTTTGTTGGTCCTGGGGATCTGTCTATTCCCACTACTGACAATATTGCAGTCCTGGATAACAGACTTTCACTGAGAATACCATGGCAGTAACTTAAAAGCTACATATTGTATTTCTGAGCCATGTCCCACATTCAGAGCTACCTGTAGGCCCTGAAAGCCTCTACAACAGCCAAGTCACCGCAGAGAAGCTGGCATTTAACACTATTACCCTTCTCTCAGCTCTGATAATACTCTCTGTGGATGACTCACTGGGTCTGTCTGCGAGCCAGACAATGGCACCTAATCAATTTAGTTTATTTTCACAACAATGCCACATGGAGTTAAATGGCACCCGGGGCAGTTATCAGCAGTGTTTTACACTGACCATTTTACATTTGAAACTTGAAATTAGTTCAGAGAAAACATCAATACATGCTTTGAAATACACTTCAAGCAATGTTTTTGTTAGAATAAATGACGCACACAGCTGGACAGATTCATAAAAGCTTGGTAAAACTAAAATGCATGAAAGTTGTTATTTCTCAGAGGACAATTCTGTGGTTAATTAGAAACCTCTTTTAAACATATTGAATGACTTTCATCATTTTGGTCTGTCATGTTTCCTGTGAAAATGTGTGTACACTCTCGAGTGCTTCAGCTTTAATAGAGTAATGCATTTTTGCAGGATAAACATAGACAGTGAAGAATGGCAACAAGTTCACCCTGTACTGCAGTATAAATATTTGGATGAATCACACAGTATAATTTCCCACTATGAAGACTCACTGAAACTAATTATTTGCAAAGCTTTGCCTTGTGCAATGAAAACTGGAATTAGAATTCTGGAGGTTATTTATTTTGACTGAACTGACAATAAATCCCACAGTAATTATACAAAACACAACCCATCCCATATCAGACATTTTCGTCTTTCATTAGGATGCTAATTTTATGTCCCACACCATAAATCATCTGTAATGCTAAGCAAGCTTGTTAGCTAACTGAAAGTGTAGTGTCAATAAAGCAGTAAACTTCACATTTCCTTTTCGATTTAGTGTTAAGTACATAGGCATTGGGAGATAATAAAGTAAAATGAGGATTTCTTAAAATGTCAAACTGGTCTTTTAATTGCAGTGCCGCCTTGATAATTATGGAAAATATGTTCACTTTCATAACAATGAATATACACTCAGTGAGCACATATTAGGTGTTTATTAGACTTATTAACCTGCCGCTGTAGCCTATCCACTTAGAGGTTTGACGTGTTCAGAGATGCTCTTTGGCATACCACTGTTGTAATGTGTGGCTATTTGCGTTACTGTCACCTTCCTGTCAGCTTTGACCAGTCTGACCATTCTCCACCTGATCCTCTTATGATCTCATTAACAAGGCATTTCTGCCCGCATAATTGCTGCTCACTGGATTCTTTTTGGCTTTCACACCATTCTCAGCAAACTCTAGAGACTGCTGTGTGTGAAAATCTCAGTAGATCAGCAGTCTCTGAGATATTCAAACCACTCTGCCTGGCACCAACAATTATTCCATGGTCAAAGTCACTTAGATCACATTTTTTCCCCATTCTGATGGTTTATGTCAACATTAACTGAAGCTCCTGACCCATATCTGCATGTTTTTACGCATTTCACTGCTGCCACATGACTGGCTGATTAGATAATCACAAGAATATGTAGGTGTGCAGATATTCATAATAAAGTGCTCAGTGAGTGTATACACACTTAACAACCCAGACTAAGTAGCCTGCAAAATCGCTGCAGTTTCCTCAATCACCATACAGTTGATATTGAGAATGGAATGCTGGGAAAATGCCATGAACCAATCGCCCCGACTCTTTCATTGCACTAACTGGAGCTTCCCAAATTTGTCGGCGGTGTATAATGCGCGGAGCCTCCCGTGCATTATCCACAGAAATGGGGGTCAGGGTAGCAATTTGCCGCTGTAAAGAATAGGCGAATTATCTCCTCCGCCACACTCCTCGCCGCACCGTCGGCTGAAGGGTCGGTGACAAAGGAAGGAGTCTTCATCCCGTCTCTTAATGAACTCCTGCGACCTCTCTCGAAACCTGCCAGCCCCCACGCTGGCACTCCTCTCTCCCCGCCTCTTCAGATCGCTCTCGCTCTGTCTCCTTCATTGTCCTCCGCCATTGTCCGCCGTCTCCAGGGTCGCGGCCCCGGTAACCGATCCCACGGTTACAGACCCGCTGCGCTTCGGGACTCCAGCGTGCTCCTAGCTAGTCCATCCTTTCTTCGGGAGAGTGAAGGACTGCATTCAGCTGTGGCACCCGGAGGATGTGGAGTCCCGAGAGGGCCGTTAGGAGAGAGGCGCACAGTGGTCTGTCCAAGGACACCATCGAGCTGATCTTTGATCACCGGAGCAGATATCAACACAGAGATTTCAGTTTTTTTGAATTTTTTTTATGGATTTGCAAAACATTCTAAAAATATGTTCAATACTTGGAATTATGCCAAATTAAGATTAAATCTACAACACAAAGTTGTGCAAAAAGTGAAGGGGTCTGAATACTTTCTGAAGCCACTGTTTGCATCATAGAAATTGTTACCCATTGTCCATATCCTTTTTAGCCTTATCTTTACCAAGGGTGCCAATTCTGGAGGGCACTAGGTCTGTATATGTGCCCATATCTATGCATGTGTCAATGTGAGTACTATATGTGTGCATGTGAGTGTTTAGCCAATCGTGTGGAAGCAGTGCAATGCATAAAATCGGATAACAGATACGGGTCAGGAGCTTCAGTTAATGATCCAAGTGACTTTGACCGTGGAATGATTGTTGGTGGTTTGAGTCAGAACCTGCTGATCTCCTGGGATTTTCATGCAGAACAGTCTCTAGAGTTTGCAGAGAATGGTGCGAAAAACAAAAAAACATCCAGTGAGCAGCAGTTCTGCAGGCAAAAACACATTGTTAATGAGCAAGGTCAGAGGAGAAAGGCCAGACTGGTCGAAGCGGACAGGAAGGTTACAGTAACGCAAATAACCACGCATTACAACAGTGGCATGCAGAAGAGCATCTCTGAACACACAACGGGTCAAACCTCTAAGTGGACAGATAGGCTGCAGCAGCAGACAATATGTCTACAAAATAAGTCTAATAAATACCTAATAAAGTGCTGGCTGAGTGTAAGTTGTGTGTGTAGTGTGCCTGTGTGTGTCCCAGGTGGAGGAGTGCAGATTCGTGGTGTATTCCCTGTAGCACCGGGTGAATGAAGCTGCCCTGCTCTACGTTGGGTAAACAGCCTGCATAAAGCCTGGCTTGTGGAGAAGCTGAGGTGACTCATGTGTTTGTACACAGTCAGGCCCAGAGGAGAGAGGCACTGGCTGCAGGGTCATTATCAGAGGATTAATGTTCCTTGACTCCTGCGCCGCTTCTATCTCGGCAGCATCATCAACAGCAGTTCCTCGGTGGTGAGCCCAGATAAAGCGGTAGTCATTGAGGCGGTGACACACTCCGTGGCCGGTATCGCAGCCTGACAGGGCCAGCTGACTGTGGCTGGGAAGCTTGTGGGCAGATGCATGCTTGGCCTCACGCAGAACGGGAGAGTTTTCAGTTGGCTGGTCTGCCTCCTCGTTTTGCGTCGGTGACTCACGGCGGTCAGCCGGGCACCTGCAGTAGCTCGGCAGAACGTGTATTCGACTGCCCACAGCGACTTCACAGCACACAAGCCACTTCCGCCATTTCAGAAGCGAGGAGTTACGAACCGCTCCCGCTGCCTGCCTACACTGGCTGCTAACTTCCCCAGTGTGAGAACAGACGGGCGTTCGAGAAGCAGAACTATGTTTGCAGAGTTACTGTTGAACGATTTCAAATGAGCATTCCATTTTGTTCACCACCAACACCTTTTTAATGCAAATGGATGCGACTTGGGTCGAACAATGCCAGCTAGCTGATTCATTGCTCGCATGTGATTTTTTTTAAAGGTAAGAATAAAAATATAACATTGAGTATATTATTGTAGCCAAATAATTGTCAACGTTTGTTCTCTCTGCCATTTTTGTTCACGGCATTCTACCTTTTCAAACTGTTTGCTAATGTTAGCTAACATCTGTGGCGAACTAAATGAAGTTGGAATATGTCTTGAACACATGTCAGGACACCCTTTGGTGCCTTGGTAGAAATATTCTGCATCTGAACTCAAGTATCAGGGTCTCGACAGCCTTGGGAGAACAGATGGTTGAATCTGGGCCAGGCCTGCATGATCAGTGGTGAGAATAGACTATGCTTCAGTAATTTAAAGTGTCAAGCGAAATGAAGCTGTTAGTATACAGTAGGTAAGCAGTACATGACTGAATATTGAATCAATTGTGAATCAATTATGAAAGTACATTAATTACAGTCCCAGTTTTTTTCTGGCTACAGGGGTAATTGTGTTTCTAAGTGTAGCAGTTTGCCAAAAGGTAAGCATACATCAATTTTTATACAAAAGTCTCCAAATATGTTTCATTTAATTGAGGATTAAAATGTCCTGTTATTTTCTTAAACTCATTTCTGTAATTCTAGTACGACAGGCCTTTTTCAAATTACTCTCAGATTGTGCAGGATGAAGGAAAGGTCTTACAGTGACCTTGGATTTAGGGATATAGCTAAAAATGGGCTACAGATGGGCATTGTTGTTAGGCAGATGTTCAGGGTAATGATGTTCCCTCCAAAAAGAAAAGCATGGGATTACTTTTTTTTTTTTAACTTTCATAGTCAGTGATGGGGACACATTCCACTCTGATCTGGCATTCAGCGTTTGCCGAATTTCAGCTCACTGTCTCCTCTGATTAAACTGTGATCACAGGCCGTGATAGGGGGAGCAGCAATTGAACAGAAACTACATTACCCAGAGGTCAGTGAGGGCATGCAAATGGCTCACTGGCTCAGGAGTTCATCTCTTTTCATCTTGACACTCTTGGTTTTTGATGAGATTAGAACTCGTTTCTACCCTTACACATTTCACATGGATTTTATGAAATTCTGATTAAAAACATAAAATCCCAACCTTTCAGGTATCGGCGCTTCAAATCTGACTGATGGTCTCTGAAATCTGACTGATGGTCTCTGAAATCTGACTGATGGTCTCTGAAATCTGACTGATGGTCTCTGAAATCTAGCTGATGGTCTCTGAGATCTGACTGATGGTCTCTCCTCTGTGTAGGGACTGCGGAAGCTGTAGCATTGAGTGATGTGCGACCGAGCTCACATAACATTCCCCGAGCCCAGGATCTGGAATGCTGCACAGGTAGCTGCACCCCCCCTCCCCCCTCACCATCGCCTGTCCCCATTGGCCGATGAATGACGGCGGTCTTGCGGCAGGCATTACGAGCGCCGCATACACATTTCACCAACGCCTCTGCCCCTCAGAGCACACACAGGCATCGCAAAACTCAACACAGCCACAACGTTTTGGAGATACCTCTTCTCCTGACATGCACAACACAGACACCTTCTCTCCCCAGGCCTCCCTGTGAGCAGGGGGGACCAGGAGGGGATCCACATTATCACTGACATCTATATCAGCCAATGATAATGCAATATTTTAGGTTGAATAATAAGGGTGGCACTTGGGATTTCCAATCAAGTTCCAGAGCTGGTCAGTGCCACTCCATTGGACCCCCCCCCCCCCCCCGTAAATATCCTGTTGTGGGTTGCCGCTAGTCACAGGCCGAGTGATTTATGAATCCTGCCACGTCCACAAGCGTTTCGCACTGATGAGTATTTCGACTTCGACTACCCTGCTGCAGCAGGAATTTCACTCGGCTCACTGTGGAGAACAGGCTCAGGTTCTGAGACTATTGTGTTCAAGCTCCTCCATACGGCGACCCGTCCCAGTGTTGGGCAGAAGAAGAAGAAAAATCGCTCCAAACGAGGGTCTGACAGCCGCAGTCACAGAGCGCTTTAGCCACGCAAAGTGTGATTGAGAACGGCTAAAAACGCAACACATTGGCACATTTGCGGGGAAACCAAATGTTCCTTCCTGCACCCCAAAGCCAGATCATTAATGCTAACAAATATCTAAAGTACTGTATACTAATTCCTTGATTTCTTTCCAAATTTCTGTGTATGATCTGTGTATGCATTTGCCAAGTAGACTGATATTTTCCAAGAATTAATTAGATAGGCTGGCATATTTCCCGGTTTGTTTATTTTACATTCCATGTTCCGTTTCATGTTTTAAGTTTACCCGACTCATTACCACGCCCCCTGCACCTCCTATTCAAGTAGCGCGCATGAACGCAGTTGTGTTAGTATAACTAATTGGACATTCAGAACATGTTTAGTCCCACATTGAGTGCCAGTATTTTAATCAAATTAAATAAATAAAGTAAATTAATAAACCATAGATAAACCTATGTGTACAATGTAACAATACAATATGCATGCAGTATAGTATACTTCCTAATAGAGGGAGTGAATAAATTATATTATCAATGACATATTTGTTGACACATTCGGAATATTATTTATCTTGCTGTGTTGCAATTCCTTGATTTCTTTCCAAATTTCTGTGTATGATCTGTGTATGCATTTGCCAAGTAGACTGATATTTTCCCAGAATTAATTAGATAGGCTGGCATATTTCTCGGTTTGTTTATTTTACATATCCTACAGTTTAAGGAGCAACAACAAATTTATTTTTGTAATATAGTATGTTTTGTGATTGCAGAGCTTCTGATTCCACATACTTCGCTGAACGGGGGGGGAGTATCAACTCTCATGTCTGACAGCTACGTTCCACCTAAACCTCCTAGCCAAAAATTCACCACAGGTAACCATTCATTTACTGCTACATATGGCTACCCTAAAGTCAAACTTCAATTTCAGGGTTTATATGCCTGCCAGTATTATTGCAGTTCTTGATGCTCATGCAGAAAACATAGATTTCTGCTGCCAGTTAGCATAGTCTCAATATCAACTTAATTACTGTATTGTACAAGGAAAGTCCCTTCTACCTTCCCCAAATATCCTTTCCTGTATAATAGATTGTAATGGGTAACCATATTTACTGTCCTCTTTATGGTTTGAGGTGTTTTTTCAATCAAAATGTAGCCTTGATGGTAAAAAGAAGGTAAGATACACTGTAAAACTTTTCTGTGTAAATTTGCAGTACTTCACTGTCAGCAAATTCACCAGTGAATTCATGTTTACTTACAGTTTTATACTGTATTACATTAATAGAAAATTACTGTTAGAATTTAACTGTAAATTTAGATCAAAGTTTTACAGTGTGGATATTTGCAGTTGCTGTCCAGTCAGAACAATGCTGTCCATTTACAATTACAAATATAAAAAAAATGTATATACTGTAATGCATACGTTTCAGTAGAAATAGAAACAATAGTTTTACATGAAATTTGTTTCGGCACTTGTCTATCTATAGTGCAGCAGAACGTTGGTATTAATGGGTGCATATTCGAAGTACAAAATATGATTCACTACATTTGCATTATCGGATGCCATAATATAATGTTGAACATGTGACAAAAGGTAAATAATTAAGGTAAGATATGACTTAGATATGATTTATTTGCACCTGACCTTCATACCAAACTGAGAAATTTCATAAAAACGTATTGCCGATTATCCCTCTATTATCACACCCATCTTCTGCTCGGCGGTTCAGCTGAGTGTTCCTTCAGCAGGCTGCTGTTCCTTTCTGTCTTTCCCGCTCTTTCTTTCCCTCCCGCCGCCTCCCGCTCCTGTCAGCCGCCATCTTGTAGTGATGCATTCCGCCCTGCCCGGCCCGTGCACTGGGTTACCGACAGCTTCATACCAAACCTGCCGCTCATTACAGGTACAATAGGTAAGATTTCTTTGTTAAAACATTGTTACAAGACCATTGTAACAAAAAGGCTCACTGACAAGTTGACTCACCCTCTGCCTGTGCTTATAGTCCTTAAATTTGGGTTTCAAATTATACAGTTGACGACCCGACACTCTGTACCAAAACGTTGTATAACTGTACAATAATTGAAGCTCATTGGTTGAAAATTGGTTCTAATTGCCACAGCCAATGGCGTTTCAGCGTTAGCGCATTTACAGAGAAGGGGGAGGGATAAACAGTATTGTGGTCGGAAGGTGTTTGTTGCTGCTATTCCTATCTTCACAGTTAGAAGTCCAAAATGACCTATTATACCTTTCAATTAAACATGGGCCGCCCACAAAAAGGGAGGATAGAGACCACTACCTGCACTGGCTTTAGAGCCACAGAAACCTGGCATTATAATGCAAGGTATTGTCACCTCTGCTGTAATCTGCCAATGTTAGCACAGACCTCAACACAACACAAAAATACTCCCAACAAAGCGCTGCCTCTTTGGCCACATTACGTTATAAATAAATATACAATTTTTTAATGAAGGCTACAGTGATAATGTGTTCTAATGTACTATTGTTGCCATTTTGAAATGCCAAATACAAAGGGCAATTTGAAGTTGGACAATAACAATCATCGATGCTAAAATCATTAATAGAATAATAATGTAATGGGTTAATATGGCAGAACACATTAAACAAGTGAGGAAATCATGTTGATTTAGAAATCGCTTTTTCTTTTTTTCTTTGTCTTCTCAGTTTGGAACATCAGTCAGCCAGTCCATCAGTTTTCAGACCAACCAATCAGCAGTCAGCCAATCAGCAGGCAGCCAGTCCATCAGTATTCAGACCCAGCCAATCAGCAGTCAGCCAGTCCATCAGTATTCAGACCCAGCCAATCAGCAGTCAGCCAGTCCATCAGTATGAAGGACAGCCAATCAGCAGTCAGTCGGTTTCACTGCTCATCCTCCCGAGGCCAGAAGGCATTTCTGAACTACGAGATGGGAGAACAGTGGGCTCGGGGGCAGATACTGCTGTTGAAACTCGCTGGGTGCTCTGAGATTGAGGTAATTCCATTAAACTCCTGCATCGTGGCGACTGCCAGCCTGGCCGCGGGCGTAAATAAAATAAGGGTTTGTGTAATATGTTGCCGCTCTCTGAAGACCTGAGCTCGGAGCTCTTCAATCGTCTGGGTGGCAGGGTCTCTGTGCCGCACTGGGACGCGTGTATATTCGAGAGGTCCCGGCCGTGAGGGGAGGGGGTCGTAATGAGGTTGAGATGGATGACCCTCCTTGCCTTGCCTCACAGCAGCTGTTTGGCTCTATCAAATAAGAGCTTATGTCCCTCACAATAATACAGTTATTCTTTAAATGTATTGTTCAAAAAGTACTGAAATAACTGCAGGTAGAAGTGTTTCCATGGCAGCGTGATGTGGGAGGAAAAAGACACAGTCATTCAGGCTTCTCTTAGTAGGGACCGAGCCGCTTTGACATGAAAGCTCATTAACAAAGCACACGCAATATTTAACACTTGTAAGCGGACACCTACGGTCCCGTAAGGGTCCGTTGCGCTCTCTTATGTCACATCACAAAAAATGATTTTTAAAACCGTGAAGGTCAGTCCAGTAAAAGTGTTTTCCATGAGCAGTGGCTGCACCCAATAGCCAGTAAGGTCTAAGTCCGATTACTTCAGGATTTCGGCTCATCCATTGACTGACTACAGCAGAATGTCTGCGGCAGCGAGATACCATTGAGCCGGGTTCAATACCCCAGGCTCCCACATGGTTGCCCATCGCTATTAGAAGGAAATATGCCTCTCGGGGTAATGCTGGCTCCTCGGTAATCCTGCGTGGCCTTTACGGTGTAAAAATAGGGACATGGAATACCATGGAATATCACCTTTTATTTCTGCATAGAGTTTATGTGACACTAGAAACGAAAAATTGGGAACTTATTATTATTTTTCAAACAAAATAACCAAAACAATACAAAGAGAATTACTGCGAGAACTTCAGAAGAGTAGGCTGCAAATACCTGCAAATATCTGATCAAGAAAAGAGCTTGCTTTGAAATATTTATCATGCACTGCGCTTGCTTCCACACTCGATTTGTTCTCAGCCTGTTTGCTGTATTCCTGTATTAGAGCAGGAAGGCCTGTCTTTGGGCTCCGGTGCTTGTGATAAACACATCACGATGCCGAGATCCTTCTGCTCAGACACTTACGGTTTCATCATCCCAAGGAATCTCATCTGAGCAGGTATCTGCCAGTGAGAAGCCCTATAAATAAATCCACGCCATCTGCCTTCAAAAGCCATTTCCCCTGAGAAGACTGAAGAGGGCTCGATCTTAAAAAACTCTCCACCAACCGACATGGTAACCACACCAAGGCATGTGACCCAGCTAATGCGCCGCTGCTTTTTTAGTTTTTTTGTTTTTCAAACAGATATACTCTGCATCACTGAATATTAAATTCACATTTAAAAAAACATACAATTTAAAAAAAGATATGTATTCATGTATCTGAACTATTTGAAATACGGTTTTCGACCAGTTGAACATCAACACAGAAATTACTGTGTGATACTGTATTCAAGCTACCTATACAGTAAGTTTACACTGCATAAAAAGTGTTTTAGTCTTGTAATACGATTTAAAATGGCAAGCGTTCTTACCCCATTGGCAAAAAATTAGTAATTAGTACTGAAATTAGTACATTTGTCTCACCTCATGTGCAATATTTTTGTCTTTTTTGCAAATAGGTACTTGCAATAAAATTGTAAGCTTAAATATAAGACTAAAACACTTATTGAGCCTGACTTAGTTTTCGGTTTTTGCAGTGTACCAGATGAGACACTAATGTAATTATAACACGCATTTCTCTTTGAAAAAGCAGGGACTGTCCCGCAGATATTTTTGTGAGCGGTCCAAGACTCCCTGCTGGGCTGGGAAGGGTATCCAGTCAGGTGACTCCACTGGGCAGGTGACGCCACTGGGGACATGAAGCTGTGATGGAAGTAGGAGTGCCCCGTGTACGGCGTATCTGTCGAGATAGCCAAAGTCACAGCGCCGTGCTTAAAAAGGCCCACGTTCATACGCAGAATGTTGCAGGTTTGATATACACTTGGGGGGGAGTCACCACTGTACAGTCAGCTGAGCCTCAGAAAATATATACCCGTAAGAAAATGTGTCAGATCTACAGTAAGCTGTCAAACTTTCCTCAGACAAAACCAATGAAGGTGTCAGGCAAATAGCTGATAAAAAGAGTGGTTTTCTCTCCTCTTCCTCCTGTCTGTCAGCGCAGAGCCTCCTTGCTTACAGCCTGACCTATTTACCACAGCACTGCTGACTGTCCGTGGAGGAAGCTGGCAGACAAGCAGCTCTGTAACACTGCAGAAAAAGTGCGCAGCATCTCAGACCCCCTTTTCACACCGTGTCCCTGCTCCTCTACACACACTGCTCCTCTACACACCGTATCACTGCTCCTCCTCATCTCAGCAGCAGCGAATGCAGCTTTAAATGTTGTATCAATGCCCCGTTACACTGTATGACAGCACCTTTACATCTCTTATGCTCTCAGGATGACTTCTGTGAACCCAGCCTCCCAAGCTGTCTAAAGAACACGCAGTAACTAATTGTGTCTACATTATTAAAGGGGACAACTAAGGAAGATATATGTTACAAAGGTTTGAATTCCCACTCCTTCCCTCACAAACTATCTTTCTTTCTCTTTCTCTCTCTCTGATTAATCACAAGCTCCTTCTCTCTCAGCATTTCTTGGCCTTTGTCTCTCGATCTCAGTAAGCCCTTCAGGGCAAATGCACTACATCTGTATTCTGACATTTCTGCAATAGTTATTTGGGAAGAAAGTACACCATCCAGGTTATTCATTCCTCCATATACTGTCCTCTTTCGCCCATTACTTCTGCCTGAAACATAGCAGATCACGACATGACTAAACCTGAGAAATCCCAAACTTTGAAAAAAATGACTTGTGTTGTATATTTTTTGGGGAGGGTTTAATGAGGCTTAGGAAAAGCCTTGGCCAAGGAATGCACTCAACGACAGATTTGTGTGAATTAAGTCTGGCTCCCTGCCCGTCCCTGTAACTGCTACAGAACAAAATCGAAACACCCTTTTTTGGCATCTAAACTCGGTCCCTCTCAAACTCTCTGCCAGGAGTCCTCCTTTCTGTGATAGAATCGGCCGTTATGTCGGCTAACCAGATTCTGGCAGCCCTCTTCCACTTCACTTCACACCCGTCTTCAGGCGCAAATGTTATTAACGAAATCACATTTTGTAAGACACTCTAGATAACAGTATCTGCTAAATGTCAGTATGGTAAAGCATAACCGTAAATTTGGAGTGCACAACCTCGACTGTGAATTTCTCATCGGTTTTCTTCGAGGGTCCGCACCTCGTTCCTTGTGGCAGTGGGATTTCGGAAGCCCTTGAACGTCCCCTGCAGAGTGCGTCAGCATCCCTTGGACCCTGCATAAGAGTTACTTAGCTCCCTTGGCGGGGGAACTTTTCTATTTAGCTTGGCACATTAATCATATCTGCTATTGTGCAGTGTAGCTGCTGAGGACTCAAAAGTCCCTTATCTTACTGATGCATCCAACCCTGGCCACCCCACGCCCCCTCCTCCCCTCCCCTCTCGGTGACTGCAGTGCACTAATCCCTGCATCTTTACTGCGGGGCTCCGTCCACTCTTTCCCGTGGCTGTCCCGCTGCGAGCCACTCAATCTAAAGCGCAGTGGTGCCTCAGACACTGACATCGATGGATGAGCCAATCGAAATCTGACCTCAGGCAGGAAAAACCAGAAAACGATGGGATGGATGTAGCTGAGGCATGCCTGAAATAAGAACAATAACCCCCACATCCCACCTAGTCAATGAGACACCAGGGATGCTGGAATTCACGGAGAGCTTCAAACAATCAAAACCAACTTGCTTCTCTCATTCCGGGTGCAGGAAATGGATAGAAAACTCCGTGTTTTAGATCCAGGAATTCACATCGCTCTCCTCGGAAACAGACGGCACACACGGCCCTGATATGCTTTGCAATAAAACCAAGCAAATGACCTCAGGAAAGGAGGCTGCTTGCATTATGCAAAACAGGAAAGCCTGTCAACTTCACTCTAGATACGCCGCTTATAACTACAATCGCTGACACGCACAGACAAAGAGAATAGACCCATGCAGACACTTCTCTCCTGAAGTTGCGCTTCAATGTGATTTTACTCGAGAGAAGAGCTTTTGATG
This sequence comes from Conger conger, assembly GCF_963514075.1. NCBI lineage: Eukaryota > Metazoa > Chordata > Actinopteri > Anguilliformes > Congridae > Conger > Conger conger. The sequence continues at coordinate 40,788,604 of NC_083773.1, forward strand.
GGAAAGAACAAGAAAAAGGTTATGAGAGGATTCCAATTGAGTTATTAAAATATAAAACAAACTGTCAGAAAAAGGCAAACCGAGACGGACAGTTATAAAGGCACAAAATGGAGATGGTTGCATCTCAAACATGGAGGTCCTGGCTTCTTAAAGGGTACCTGTACCCCAGATGACCACATGCCTCGATCTGTTCAATATATCATAAGAATAACTTTTCCCATTCTCATAAGCTAAATAAGTCACATCCCGTAACACTTCAGTGAGCATAAAGACATCAGATGAAGCTTAAAATTCACTTCATCCTCTCCCAAAGAAAACATTCCAAAAATATTTTCCATAGCTCTGTTGCAGTAAGCAGGGGTGTAACTTTTAAGCATAAAAAAATGAACTGAACAGAAAATAAACAGTAATTAACTGTTGGAAACTACAGTGAAAGGTACAGAAAACAAAGAGCAACAGAACACACACACACACATATAAACAGACACACTTTGCAGACACAGTGGTCTCTTTGCAGATAAAGCTCATATAGGGGGAAATGAATAACCTCAGCACATTCTGACACAGTTACCAAACCTCAAGGGTGCTAAATGCTTGGGTAAACGATATACTGTCACATAATCATCTTTTTAATCACTCTTGTTAATTGCTATTTACACTAGATGCAAGTGCTGGAAGTCTGATTGTTTCAGGCGTTCAGGCAAAGAACAGAGGTTGAGGCTGATGTATCCGGAGAAATCTTCAGTTGAGACCAGTGGAGTTACATTTAAATCTGCCTTTATATACGTGTAGATAACCACAATTCAGGACCTCAAGCTGTTTATTTAGTTAATATAAGGCGGCATGACTCACTGTCACATTGGTCACGCTATATGAACAAGGCATGTATGCATATACTGTTTATGGTCAACCAGCTACCAGCTGTTTCAAAACATAGCTTGAGCTGGTCAAATCATGTCAAGCTGGGAACTGGTCTGAACTAGTCAACAAGCTAAACCATGTTGAGCCGGGAGCAGGTTGAGCTGTTTTTCCCCATCAGGAATGTGAGCATCCATGTAGCAAACAGCTACAACGTCCTTACCAGACTGAAATAGTTAATTAGTCCTTCTGCACATTTGAGCGTAGCAACCTATATCAGATTATTAATGCTGCACCAAACAAATTGGCCAGACGTTTTCATTACAGAGACTGCAGACTGCATCATAGTGGAAAGGCACTCAGTGAAATCCAATAAGGATCCCATTGTAGTCATTTTTAATTGTGTGGTATTTACTGTACCCACCCACAGAAGGGGGTGCGGGGGAAGTGGGGGAGGGGGGTGAAAAGGTCAGTGGGCCGACCATAGGTGTCCAATAAAACAGTCAGAATGAATTAAGCAAGGTGGGGGGGTGGAAGACCACGACTGTATCCTCACATTGCTATGGCAACTAGCTCCAAGGAGAGCCATGGTGAGCCAACTTAACTGTGTCCCCCCCCCCCACAAGAGCACAATACAAGAGAATATTTTGAAATTATGAAGCGTGTAGCGATTAAACTTTCACAAAATTAATTATTTTAATAGGTCTGCTGTAGTTATAGTTGCTGCTCCTGGATTATTAGAAACAAAACAACCATTTGTTCCCAGTGAACAACTTTCAAGAGGCCATTTAAGAAACTGCAGACCAAACAGTATACTAATTTCCCTGAATGCAATGCAAGGCACACAAGCACATCTGAGTACTGAATTGCTTACACATCTTGGTTTTCAAACTTGGGGAACCGCTGTGTGTGCTGGTTTTCAGTTCAACCACAATTGCAATCCAAAAAGTAATTGTTTTCAATCAAACTTTTCATGTTTTGAGGGATTACTTACCTACTTAGCCATATTGCGTCACAAATAGCTATGCATCCCATATTCAAGACTGATACGTTTTTTTTAATGATCAAATTAATTAGGCAAATCAACAGTCTATTAATTGCTGAAATTGTGGATCACATGACCACTAGGCTTTTTGTTGAAAATAAAGAAATCAAAGACAAAGAAAATATCAAGTCAAACCTTCATTGTGCAAACACAATGCAAAACACAATGCCATTTTGGCTCTCTATCATTTGCAAAGCAATTAGGAGCCAGATCATTCACCCCAGTCTTCACTTTCATCGGTTAATAAAATACCCCTCTTTATGTAATCATTTGCAATCTAGCACAATGTGAACTTTCATTCTTCATTCCATTAAACTACAGTGCAGTCCATAAGTACTAGGGCAGTGGTATAATTTCCGTTCTTTTGGCTCTGTGCTGCAGCGCATTGTATTTTAAATGAAACAATGAATATCAGGATAAAGTGCCGTTCTCTTCATCATCTCCTGTTCGAGACCCACCTCTGGGGAATGACCCCCACTGTTACCTCCGCAGAAGCACCCAATTGCACCGGGGCATGGCTTTGACAGTCAGGAGTGTGTCCAGTGCCACAGGAGGCACCAGCCCTCCTATAAGAGCATACAGGACACTGTAGCGCTACTCCTCCTCAGTTGACCAACCATTTTACTCCTCTCACAGCCTCGACTTGGTATCTCACAAGAGCCTTTGCTACTAGTCACAGGGATAAAGTATACGCTCAGATCGGCCTCTTGTGGTGCTTGAAAGGTTTGGGAAAGCGAGTCAGCCGCAACTAAGCCCTTCTACCACAACCTGGATGTGGTGGGCTTCCCACTTTCCCTCTCCGGTACCCCTATACTGGAAGGAGAGGAGCCCATCACTTTCGAAGATTCAGGTGAGGAGGACGCCTTTCCTCAGACTCAGGGAGTCCCGGCTATGGGACTGGCTAACCCTACCCCATGCTGTGCTCCTGGACCCATGGCCCAGTGTGAGCGACCCACAGCCCAGCTCAAGATCTTGGCCCTCCCTCAAGCCCTAGAAAAGGATTCCTGCTTGTGCTAAGCATATGAAACACTGTTGGAAGAACCAGCTTGACTTTAAGCACGGTTTCTCTGGCCTCAACTTCAACATGGCCTCAAGGAGGACTCCTGGCACCACCTAAGCCCACCGTGCCCAATTAGATGAACTGCTTCACAGCCTCCATCCACCTACAGGCCATCAGCCTTTGCTGTCAGAGCTCTCAATGTCTTCTCTCTGCTCTCAGTTTGCCAAGCTGAGCTGACAGAGGAGACAGGGAAGCGGCTGGAGAAGGGGACCCCTTCCCCTATGCTGTAGCAGGAGATTATCACAGTCATTGACCTGGCCCTGCGTAATGCCTGCTGGTGTGTCCAGGCCTGTGGATGTTCCATGGCCCTGGAAGACAAAAATTAAAATAAAATAATCCCACAACACATCAAGCATACCCTGGTTTTGTCATGAGTGGAGTGTCAGTCCCATTATTCGGTATAGCTGCACCTGGCCATTCTCTCCTGTGGTCCCCAATAGAGGCACTTATGAGCCACATCGAAGCCTGGCAGGCTGGTTCAGCGCCCAACTGGGTGATAGCCAAAGGCTACTGTTTCAATGGAGTCGTTTACTGTCAAACTGAAGAGGGCTAAGCCCATGTTCTAGAAGAGGACGTTTTCTCTGAACACATCTTTCTTGCTATTTCCTGGTTCCGAAAAAGGATGGTTCTCTGCGTCCTATTCTGGATCTCAGAGTGTTAGACAAACCTTTCAGGCACTGAAAACTACAAATGTTAACGTGCACCACATGTTCAATACGTTAGAAAGATTGGTTCACATCAATCCAGCTGAAAGATGCCTTTTTCCACGATAGGCGTCTATCACCCTTACATGAAATTCCTTTGCTTCACCCATCACGGCATTTGCTATGAATACGCAGTTCTACCCTGAGTCCATGGGTGTTCTGGCTGTGTGTGGAGGCGGGTCTGTCTCCGTTGAGACTAACGGGGATCAGAATTACTGACTTACATCGACAATCTAATAAGACGGCTAATAATTGGCAGCTCGAAAGTCAGAGTTGTGTAAGACACCCAGCGTATTCTGTCACATGTCGTCTTTTGGTTTCAGAGTAAACCGTGCCAAATGAAACCTCTCTCCCTCCATCCCAGAATGCAACTTCCTCGGGATTGGATTTAAGCTCTGTTTCGATGCAAGCTCGCCTATCAGCAGACCACATTCTATCCTATCACCTCAGCCCTGAGTGCGATCCCCATCGCCGACTCACGGACCTTTACACTCAGGGAACCCCCCTCGGGATCGTTCTCATGAGGAAGGTCGTGAGTACAGACACATCCCTCTCTGATTGAGGGGTTACTCAGGAGGGATGCATTGTGAATGGAACATGGCCTACTCCGCTACACTCTGCTCACATAATCCAGAGCTACTAACTATATGGCTAGCTCTCAGTCATTTTCTCTCCGGGCTAAGCAAGCATTATGTGCTAGTACACTGCAAAAACCCAACAGTGGCAGAATATGTCAATTGCCAGGGTGACAAGCACACTCTGGGCGGCACGGATTGGTGCAGTGGGTAGCACTGCCGCCTCACAGCAAGGAGGTCCTGGGTTCGAATCCCCATCGGCCGGGGCCTCTCTGTGCGGAGTTTGCATGTTCTCCCCGTGTCTGCGTGGGTTTCCTCCGGGTACTCCGGTTTCCTCCCACAATCCAAAGACATGCAGGCCAGGCTGACTGGAGAGTCTAAATTGCCCATAGGTATGAGTGTGTGAGTGAATGGTGTGAGTGAATGGTGTGTGTGGGTGCCCTGCGATGGACTGGCGACCTGTCCAGGGTGTATTCCTGTCTTTCACCCAATGTATGCTGGGATAGGCTCTAGCCCCCCTGCGACCCTGTTCAGGATAAGCGGGTTATGATAATGGATAATGGACATGCCAGCTACACAGTGTAGCCAGGGTTTAAATTACACTGATGGCCAGGCCATACCTAGGTGGTCTATAAAAATACAAAACCATTTATTCCTTATTTCTAGGAGTCACTGGCACCTATCTGTTATGAAAACAAGTGGATGAAATGCTAGAGACTGTTTTTGTTTATCATATTTACAATTTGATAATTAAACAACAGCAGAGCTGAATGTAACAATGTGCACAATCAAACTTTGTTGAAAGCCAGTTAGCCTACTACTACAATTTCTCATGTTATGCCTGCCAGAAGTCCCAGTGCATGACCCTCTATCTCTATAGAAAGGCAAAGAGGCCACTTTGAGACTACATTCAGTAGGTGAGCTAATGATGTTGGCATACAGTAGTTTGTCGTTTACACAATGGGGTAATTGATTTGTAAAAATGCACCTTATGGTATTTGTATGTTGCTTATTGTGTTATGTAGCTATGTCTTTTGGTCCCCCAGTATCAACACATGGTAACTTCCAATGCATTTAGACTGGTGTGTGTATAATGGTTGGATTGTAACATAGCTTGCTCTGATGATTTAATAATATTATAGCCTGCACAGATGATTTGTAGTCAATCAATAAACATATTTGCTCTGACAACATGATTCATTTACATGAAATTCAAATTAATTTCGCTGGTGGAAACTCTCTTCAGATTTGCTCTGTGATTGTGGACTGTGATTACTTTGTTGATTTTGCTTGTTCAAGTCTATTCTTGCCTAGCCCTACTACTTTGTTTGCTGAGTGGATTTTGTGTTTGATCATTGTGTCGTTCAGTTCCACCACAATTATTGCCTTCTAGTTTGTTTGCCCAGTGGAGTTTGTGTGTTTGAAACTATTCTGTTCAAATCGACCTTGACTCTCTTCTAGACCTTCTGATCACGATGCAGTTCAGCTGGACCCCAATTCTTGCCTTAGCTCTTCTAATTTGTTTGCCCAGTGGATTTTATGTATTTTATCCTGTTTGATAACCTTGTTCTTTGATTCATAGTGTTTTTTCTTTTTTCTTTTAAAAATCTTTTGATTACAAAGCAGAATCCTCTCTGCAGTAGAATCTTTACTGTATGGAATCTACCACATTATATACAACAGGCACAAGACAAGAAGTGCCTCAGTCATGGCTTTATTGACAAAAATGGATGTAGTTTACAGTGAAGAAAATATTGGAAGTCACAGGTACAATAATGATGGTTTTCATCTGACTGAGAAATTAATTAAAGCTTTATGTGTGTCCACTGAATTCATTTTTTGTCATAGCAATGAAAATAATATTCACAGTTTGGTCCACATTGAGTGCAACTGAGTGAAGAGTTCTGAAAACGTACACTCGGTATCAAAAAATGCTTGTTAGCAATTGTAAAAATCTGTAAGTGCAGAGTAACAGCAAAAAAACAAGCAGACCCTGTAGCTCTCCAGGACCAGGGTTGGAAACCACTGCTATAGATAGTTAGGTACCAGGGTTCCTTGCCCACTTACCTACCAATTTCCCATTAATTTTTTCCTGTCAAAGTCTGACCGAAACCCGGTTGTAACATCTTTCAGTTGCAAGTCATTAAATATGACGACCTTATTTGCTCAAATGCTTATTCTGACTTGAAATAGTTGACTTGGCTCATTGATTTGCACTGTTGTAATATAGTTCAATGTCTGTTTTTTTAGCCACATGAAATAAATGCAAAAGAATTTGCTTCATGGTCCTTGTTTGATTTGAAAAACAAATAGTTTAGTGTTGAGGAAAAACAACCAATTTGACACTACAGTCAAAAGGCTTTTCCATTTACAGTAACTGTATGTATGTGTGTTTGCATGTACTGTGCGTGTGTGTGTGCGTGTGTTTGTGTGTGTTTGTGTGCGCATCCATGGAGTGGTAATGGTTTCTGTCCCATGTGACTCCCTCCAACCTCCCCATGCTTTCCTTCATATCCGTGTTCCAAAATCAAAGCTCCTCTCTGCCTCTCCACTGCGTTAATAATGCAGCAGTTCCCCTGCAAAATGTGCTCCAGGCTGGCAGAAAGTCACCAGGCAAGAGGAAAAGTGAAAACCATAGATAACACATTATATTCTGATGAACAGAACTGTGGGATACTAAAGAAACGGTGAAGTAGAAGATCACCACAGACACACTCTTAAGATGGCAGCCAGTGTCGGACTGACACAAACTCCCACATGCAGGTACTGAGCGACCATGCCAGAGACATTCAGAGGAAGAAGAAAGCTTCTGCTCTTCAGTGGAGAACGAATGTGTTCTGCACCGCTTCGCGCTGGCAGTGGTTTGATGTCTGCGCTGTGAAAAACAAGGAGGGGGCGGATTACATAGCATTGTATTTTATAATCTCCAGTTCAGGAAGGAGGAAATCAGCTGTGTTAGCTAAACTGAGCGGATTACCGGACGCTTCCGAAAAGCCTGCACGAGGGGCCGATTCTCCCCCAGCGATACCAAAAACAACAGCAGTGTTTGTTGGCCAAATGGCCGGTGTTGAGGATATGAACCATTTCTTTAAATGAGACCAAATCAATAGGCCACAGAATTCATGTATTTTATTATTGGGACGTTTCTTTCTATATGAAGAAGAAGAATCATTTTTACAGTCAAACACAAAATCTGTGTACAGATACATTAAGCTACGGTTAAGCTGTTACCAGCGTGTCACACAGTAGTCATGCTCAGTGCTGTATCTGGCTGTATTTTCAGTTACCGTTTGCGCGCATTGCCGAAGGCTATTACTCGCTTGTGTAATTATTATTAATTTTTTTTTTACTTAAGACAGTTGTATATATATCGAGTATCTTTACTCTTGGCATAACAACAGCATCCACTAGCCTGGGAACCCTTCTCACGGAACCGCTAGCTGTGATGCAAAAAACGTGCTGTGGTGCTAGCAAAATAACAATTTCAGTTGGAAAGTGGCACTGAAATTCAGTGGACCCATTGCCACTTAAGAGAGGAATGAGTCCGGATAAAAATGTCCAAATATTAAACACAGACTGTGTGACAGAGACGGTTATGGCCATTCATTTTTCCCATAGAGAAATTGTGGGCAATTTAGGAAAAATAGGGTGGTAGATTATCCCCCCGCCCCCAACCCACAGTTTCAGGGTTGGTAATGGTATACACAAATAATACGGTCAATACAGGAAATTGACCTTACGCCATTGTGTTATATTTTCGGTTGTTCTGATATGATGCTTTTAAAAGGATACTGATATTCCACAAGGTGACAAACAAGAGCATGCCGGAATAAGTAGTTAATCAGCGAACATAATTGCAGACCTTTAAGCTCCACAAATAAAATTTCAAAGTGAGCTTGAGCTTAAGAATCTTCCCCAAGAGACAAATCATTTGGTCAAACATTATGTACCTCAAAAGAAACAGAAATTCTGATAACTTAATAAACTCTCTATTTAATAAAACTATAATCTCTTAAAAAACATGCACATTAGTTCATGAAACACAACACGGATAGCCTGTTTGCTTTTGAAATACCACAGCAAATGTTCAGATAACAAGCTCCTTTTTTCTTACTTTTTTTTCTTTAAAGGCATATTTTCCTTAGCAATGAGCTAAGAACACCATGGTCTAATATGATTCATAAAACATCTTAATTAGTAATCACTTTCCACACTAGCTGTTTAACTGACGTTACTTGTGTTCATATTTTGCTAAATATTAGTGGTGATGCTATCCACTGCTGCTAATACTAGTGGATTTCCGTCTGCTCTAGTCTGCCTGGAAGGAAGCACAATTCTGTAACTTAAGCACACATATTCACAAACACATCAATTCAATGCTGCTTTTATTTTTTCTGAAAGTCTGGGGGTCTAGACATGAGCTCCCTGCCCAGGAGAGTAAATAAGCAGTAGAATCTCCAAAAAATATAAGCAATAGTACTGTGAAGTGGGACCCTGCTATCATGGCCCGCCAGATGCCATGATGTACAAATCTGAATTTAGCTAGCTAATAACAGCTACTGTACCTACTGTCATGTTACCAAACACTAGCCAGCCACTTGCTTAATGGTTAGCCACCAAGGCTAATCTCTTGCAAACCCAGCTCACCATTGTAGTAGCCAATCCATACACATCTCCTTTTACCCTTTATTGGATCATAGAATGTAAGAGACCAGTGTATTGGACACATGCTTCTCAGATACAATAGCAAATACAAGTAGACAGCAAGGTATTGAGCTAAGTGTATTTTTATAATTATGTTTTCTTTATAATATTTTCAAGGTGAAAATCCTGCAAAGTATGCCTTTAACTGAATTTAACTGAAGTACATATGGTACATTTTGACCTAGCTGACCTTAAAAATAAAAAAAAAATCAGCGCATGGAATGTGTAGTCCTGACAGCATATTACTGTCAAAATTGAATCGATCAATTTCAGTCAGCATGAAACGAGATGGACTTCTTCATTAAACACGAAGAAAGCAGTTGTTGGTGATTTATTTAACATGGGTAAAGAGTACTTAAATCTATATACATTTATATTGATTACACACTTTACAGTGCACTATACTAACATTATGAATTCTTTGAGAGGTTTGAATCTTAAACAATCTGCCCAGTTGTAAGAACATATTGTTTGACGTACAGTAGACATTATACATGGCTGCAGCAGTTGTCAGAGATCTGTGCTGATACCTTGATGGAAAGCAGGCTGATGTTAACATTAGGGCTGATCAATTACATTTCCTGTCTTCTGAGGCTTAGTTTTTGTGAGTAATTTTCTTAGTTCAATTAATACTTGGTCATGAGTGTTACTGATAACTATGCATTAAAAACAAAACAGTTAGCTTACATTAAAGGGTAAGCACAACATCACGACTTGCTTGATTGTTATTATGAAGTTGTCTGGTTAAGGAGTCTCATATAAGATATTAAAACATATATTACATTTTTGGCATTTGGCAGACGCTCTTATCCAGAGTGACGTACAGTTGATTAGACTTGATACAGACTTGATACAGCCTATCCACTTAGAGGTTTGTTATGTTGTGTGTTCAGAGTTGCTCTTCTGCATACCACTGTTGTAATGTATGGTTATTTGTGTTACTGTCACCTTCCTGTCAACTTTGACCAGTCTGGCCATTCTCCACCTGATCCTCTTATGATCTCATTAACAAGGCATTTCTGTCTGCAGAACTGCTGCTCACTGGAATTTTTTTTTGTTTTTTACACCATTCTTTACAAACTTTAGAGACAAGTGCGTGAAAATCCCAGGAGATCAGCAGTTTCTGAGATACTCAAACCACTCTGTCTACCACCAACAATCATTCCATGGTCAAAGTCACTTCACTCATCAAATTTTCCTCCATTCTGATGGTTGATGCGAACATTACCTGAAGTTCCTGACCCGTATCTACCTGATTGTATGCACTGCACTGCTGCCACACAATTGGCATGATTCAATAAGTGTAATAAAGTAAAAATGTTCCCAATAAAGTGCTTGGTGAGTGTACATATTCACATTATTATTATTATTACAGTTATTTAGGTGATGCTTTTATCCAAAGTGACTTACCGTTGATTAGACTAAGCAGGGCACAATCCCCCCCGGAGCAATGTGGGGTTATGGGCCTTTGCTCAAGAGCCCAACAGATCCTATCATGGATACACCAAAGCTTGAACCACCAACCTGCCGGTTCCCAGTACCTTAGCCACTAGGATACAGCCTTCCCCTATATTCCATATCAATATGAATATTCAAATGGATGAAGCTAAGCAGGTGTGGGCTTGGATAGTGCTTGGATAGGAGACCTCCTGGGAAAGCTAAGTTGCTGCTGGAAGTGGTGTGGGAATCTTCTCTCTGGTCAAAATATCCCCAATGCAATGTGATTGGGACAATGTGCCAATGTGCCGTCTTTCATATGAGAAGTTAAACCAAGGTCCTGACTCACTGTGGTCATTAAAGATTCCATGACACTCTTTGCAAAGAGTAGGTGGTTCCCTGGCTAAATTCCCAACCATGGTTCTTTCAACTTGCCACCTAATCATCCCCTGATTCAATTGCCAAAAAACATTGTTCTCTCTCCATCTCAGCTGGTGTGTTATAACCCTTATTTATACAGGGTAAGTTGACTGTGCACACATGCTCTTTTGCAGCAACACCCTGTTAATGCCCCCCCCCCCCTGTAGTACCCAGAGTACCCTGAGGGAACCCACACAGACAAATGGAGAACATACAAACACAGAAAGGCCCAGGCCTGGTTTCAAACCCAGGACCTTCTTGCTGTGAGGTGACAGTGCTATTCACTGCTCCAACATGCTGCTGTGGATTCTGGTGCAAAATGGCAGCCATGCGTCACCCAGGTGGGTGCTAAACATTGGTGGTGGTTGAGGCGAGTTTCCCCCTCATCACTGTAAGTGCTTTTAGTGTCTAGAAAAGCGCTATATAAATGTAATGACCTATCTAGCATGATTAAATTGAATTTAGTTACAGTTTCCTAACAGTGCCATTGCTTAATGCAAGGTGTGAATAAATTGCTTGGTATCAATGTAGTTAATTGAACAAAGATAATTTTGCTTTCATTGCAATGTTTTGTAAAGACTTTCTTGTCTCGCTCTGTCCCCAGTGCTGTTGTGCCATGTAATTGACAAGTTCATAAAAAGGACTCTTGGCAAATCCTAAATCAAGTCCACAGGGAGTCTTGTCAAGTCAAGTGGGCAGACTTGTTTACTTTGTTCGGTTTTCAGTTTCTCTGCAACAGCTCTGAATATTTGATAACATTTGTAGTTTTGATCATGCTATACGTTTGCTGAGCCAGTGTTTGGCAATCTTATTTTATAGTTCATGCATTTCACGATTTCTTTCAAACCAGTGAAATCATTTTAATGAGCCTTTTGCCATGGTCCACTATTCCATGTAATCAGCCCTTGTTACACAACAGCTCCCTGATCTTTGCCAGCATAGGAGTAGCCTATATCTATAGTGTATATTATTTTACAAGGCTCAGGCAGGAGTTTGATTGGTTGGTCTGAACATTGCTCCATTATTGCCTTCCTCAGAAGCATTGTGTAATCGCATGATTAGTCCAATGATTGATCCAGTGCCTATAAGGACCCCACAGGGACATAAAGAGAAATGCAAGTTTATATCCTTGTGGGTCATGTACTTCAGAGAAAATGGTGACTCTACATATAATCCCCATGAGAAACAAAAATCTATTATTTTCCATCCTTGAATTTTCTACCTTTCTTTGGATAAGCAGACTGACTCATCCACTCAACTCTATGAATGTGTAAGGCAGTAATCACCTCCATAGGCAAAACCAACTACAGACAAACACATGTCAAAACCGGTAAAGCACAAAATCAGCAATTGGCAGTGCAACAAAGATCCCAGAAGAAAAAAATCAAACATACAGAAACATTAATAGCTGGAGCAGTGGATGTACACAAGGTAATATGGTTGGGGTGGTAATGTTAAGAATGATAAAACTGCTTCTAGTAAGTACAATAATGAGTGTTGTCAAGAATTTACAAAGACTTTCCCTTTCCTTTTTAGTTAAACGAGAACTCATAGTGTGTCTTTAATCAGTCAAGTCAAGGAATGACCATTTTTCCTCAGCTATGGAGGGATGGATAATTATCACGAGAACAATAGAAACGATTTATATCCCATCTTTCACAATCTCAATGTGTTTTGCATTGGAAGAGTGAAACTCCACCATGTGTTGCTGCACGAGTGATGCACTGCAGTGGATATGGAGACGTGGAGTTAATTTAGGATTCAGCTGGGAGATAATAGTGGCCTGATTGTAAGAGCCAGGTTGTAAATCCATCGACCGAGAAAGCCCATTCTCTTTGTGATCAGTGCCATAGCATTTTAAATATCCATGGCGAGTGCCTTATCTCTCAAAGCTTGTGTTCAGACATCAGACAAGTAGGAAAAAGTCACAGGGTGATATCGCTGATAGCTAAACAGACCCCAGTAGTATATGATTTTGTAGCTAGAGCCCAGTAGTATAGTAATATGTAGACAGCCCCCAGTATTATAGTGACATGTAGACAGACCCCAGTATTAAAGTGACATGTAGACAGACCCCAGTATTATAGTGACATGTAGACAGACCCCAGTATTATAGTGATATGTAGACAGACCCCAGTATTATAGTGATATGTTGACAGACCCCAGTATTATAGTGATATGTTGACAGACCCCAGTATTACAGTAATATGTAGACAGACCCCAGTCGTATAGTAGTATGTAGACAGACCCCAGTAGTATAGTAATATCTAGACAGACTCCAGTAGTATACTAATATGTAGACAGACCCCAGTAGTATAGTAGTATGTAGACAGACCCCAGTAGTATAGTAATATCTAGACAGACTCCAGTAGTATACTAATATGTAGACAGACCCCAGTAGTATAGTAATATGTAGACAGACCCCAGTAGTATAGTAATATGTAGACAGCATATGTAAAGCAGCATTTACAGCAGAAGAACTCAACACTTCAGGTGCACAGACCTGGAGACCTTTTTTCTAGCTATGATCTGACTCAATTAATTACTGATTTCACTGCACTAATTCAACTAATTATCACAGCATTGAGATTAGCCATGATTTAGAGAAGGCCTGAATGCTTGCTAAAACCTAGCACTCTAGAACTGGCACCCTCTTGTTCTATAGCTGCAATTGTAACCACTAAAGCATTCTCTAATGTTATTAAATTGTTGCACACTGATGGGTCCATTCAGCCAATAGGTTTATTTTTAAGCCACAGTCCTTTGTGCCCAACCGTTATTATTTTACCATACAATTCAGACACTTCTTCTGGAAAATACAGATTGTCATCTGACAGCTCCCATTAACACACTTAATGCATGCACACATACACACGCATTCACATGGGACATTTTGTTACTGATATCCTCATTTGACGCTATTCAAAGCTGGCAGACATGTCAAAACAGCACTTTGCTTCACAGTCCAGAGAGATGGGACTGTGCACTCCCAAGGGGAGGCTTGCATTTCATATCTGAGCAGGCAATATCTGGACCGCATTTATATCAGGCTATAGGCAGCCCTCGAGTGCCACTCAATTTAAGTGGTCAGCCTCTAATATGTACCTGAGAGAGGAGTGTGTGCAGTGTGTTTGGAGCAGATCATCTAACAAAAATCCAATCTGAAATTTCATGGAGCTGTAAGGACTCTGGAGTACCAACACTGCATTATATTTCTCCGGTACAGAATTTGTGTACCATCACATATATTGGTTGTCACCAAGAATCTAAGCCCAGGGAATGTATTATTGATTACGCCCAGCAGTAATAAGTAAGTAGTGGGGGGGTCTTGTTGCTTGTTGGGGATGACGCTTCATTACTGGGGTATTGAGGCTTGGAGTCAGTCAGCATGGGGCATTTGTTAGCAGGAGTTTAAACCTCAGGTTCAAATCCTGTGATGACAGAACTGCATTACAACTGGAACACCTGCTCCTTATCTCACAGCAGCCTGGTCTCATTCCCAACTTTTCAGATATTTATGCTTGGCCAGAAGCCCTCGGTGTCACTATATGGGCTAGAAGGAATCATTTGGCATTACTTCTGGATGCCACTGGTTTCCCCACAGACTGCAACAGAAACCTACTTAGAAATATTTATGTTGAAGCCACTATGGAATAAAATGTGTTTTTGGCTTGTACTTCCATAAACGGAACTTCAATCTTTGCTTCAGATAACATTTTTATCTGCTATCTCTTTAAATAACCTGTGATTATGAAAGTCCAAGCTCTTTATTCTGTACTTTAGGGGCATAAATTTATTTCCTTGGTATTTATCAACATATACATGCAGATACGAAAAAAGCCATGCATCTGTATGTTTGATAAATCCAGTGGAATTAATTTTCTTTTTCCAGTTACACAAATATTTACTCACTGATTTAGAAAAATATTGTTAAATGAAGCCCAGTGAGCACTGAAAATGTTATCAAGAGGAAAATCTCAACAGTAACAGATGCTGATATTCTGAAATTCATTATTCACACTTACACATACTGTTGCTTAAAACCATAACTTTGTTGACGCCCCTACACTAGCCATTGTGACCTCGGCAGGATGTGACAAACGTATGATTTAAAGTGACTGTAAAGATAATTCTGAGTGGCTGTAAACCACACTGAATGGCATTATTATTGTATGTATTAAGCATTGGCAAAATGAGAGAAATCAAATGTCTTGCAATGTCAACTTCTATCGGTCTTAACATTTCCATCTCTTCCTGTGTGGTGATTGTAGCATAAGCTCATGTGGTGACATGGTGGTGCAGTGGATCACAAGGTTGCCTCACAACAACCATGTCCGGGGTTTGAATCTCGACTGAGTGTACTATTATTATAATCTTGCTATTTTTCAACTCTTAATCCCTCTACCGACCGGATCATTCTCCCAGTCTCTCTCTCTCCCTCTCCAATACAATTTACTTGTGGTTGGTACATTTTTGGAGGAGTTGAGGAGGGAGGTGAGGTGGTGAGTCCAGATCACACCTAATCCTGACAGTTTTCAATACATAATTTTTGTCTGAATTTAAATATGGGTTATTATAGTTACTTTGAATAGTTATTGGTGGATGTGTAGTGGATACATCCCTCTGTGATAATTTATGGTTATTTCAAAATTTTCCCTTTTCACTTGACTAAAATGTCCTTCATCTCATATACTGTCTGAGTGAATTTGTGAATTGAATTGATGAAATAATATAGTAAAAAGTGAATTATCCCTTTATGTTTTTTACATTAATTAAGCATGAATTTACCTTTTCATTATTTCATATTTTTAACTGCTAAATAATGCATTAGTTACATGGATATTTATACATTAGCATACCATATAAAATGTATAATCAGTTAACCATTAACAAATACATTACGTTTTTTTTTTCATTCCAATATGAATTGGCATTAACTTAAATAGTTGTTAACATGATGTAAAAATACATAAACAAAGCTGAACAGCTCAGATTTTCTGTAGTTTATCTGCAATAAAATCCTGTGGACAACAATTACAAATAAAGTGTAATAATTGGCACTCAATAGTGTGGAGTAGCAACTACAGCCTACGGGACCAGAGGGAAATTAAATAGAAGACAGACTATAACAACAATGTCCGAGAGGAATCCCATTAGTATAATGTTGTGGGCTAGCTTCATATAAATACAATTCCTAAAAAATGGAACGTGGTGTCCCAGGGCCAAAAACTGAACTAAAAAGTACACAATATTTCTGTGGGAAGGTCCTTTGGTACCAACTCTCCAGACTGGTATGAGGTTCATTGAAATAGTATTGGACCAAAATATGGTGCCTTGACTTCAAACTGCAGTCCAAGCAGAACTGATTGCCCTTGTAATACGGTATACTCTTCTTGTCCTGTACCTATCATTTGGTTTGTAGTGTATGACTTTATTTTCATTCTGAGCTGTATGTGCGGACAAAAATAAAATTTTGCATTTGCACCTTCTTCTGCCAGGAAACCGATAACGATACCGATTGGGTGTGCCCAGAAACCAGTACACATACTGAATATACTGTAGAAGAGAAGAATTAGTATACTATAATGTGAAACTTTCAGTAATTTGTGTTTCAGATTGTTGTACCTACTGTTCAGTGGAACAGAACCTTAATATGGCTCATGCCTTGCTATGGATGATGAAAACCATATCAGGCGGCGCACTGAATTTCCAACCGCACTTTGTGTTGATATTGGCGGATTCATAATTTCACACTGTATATCGGGTAATAATGCTTGCTGCAGGAAAAATGCTTTTATGTTCATAGTGAGAAAATAAATCAACGTGCAGACATGATGGAATGTGTAACAGGAAAAGCAGAGACATGAAAGCGGCTTCCTGACCCTTGAGTTTAATATCGATTTCTAACTCAGGTGTTCTCTTTCGCTCCCAGTTACTCAACACTGTACTGTCCTCTGTCAATTCAGGAGAGTGCAGAATTTATTTTCCTTCCTTAGTCTTCCAACAGCCATTTCTTTGGAGACATTACCCCTTCATAAGGACTGCAAGTGATCGATTGACCAGCAGGGTGTGCAGCAAAGTATGTGAGAATCCAACACGAAAAAGGAGTTCAACTTTAATGTAACTAAATTTCACTTACAAAGACAAAATAACGCAGGTGAGTCATTTTAGCATATGACTTCAAATGGCAGTATGAAAGAGGTCTGGCAATCTGTACTTTGATATGTGGGTTTTCAAGGAAAAATGTGGCAGCTGACATAATCAGTCCCTGAATTGCAGGTACATTAGTCACTAAAATTGATAAATTATTTAATTTGACAAGGGGAATAGTGTTAAGGTTATGTTAGACACGAACAAACTGCATTGGCAAAGAGGAGTCAAAGTTCACACACACAAACACACACACGGGGGTGTGTTTCCCAAAAGTGTTTCCCGAAAGCTAACTGTGCGTGCAAGTTCCATTGGAAGAACTGTCAATAGACAATTTTTCTTCCTGAAAACCATAGGACACATTCGCAAACACACAATACAAATAGATTATTATTCATAGCACACCAATCACCTAAACAGTAGAAGTTAAATATGCAGTTACTGTTCACTTACAGTATACCTTGTGATATGTAAAGAAATGTGGCAAAACATTTTATTATAATAAATGTACACTTGCTCTAGTTACAACAAAATAAAATATAATATCAAATGCAGCCATTCTGGTTTGAATGTGTGTATCAGTCACGATAATTGCCAGTTACGTTGTTTTCATACTGTATCAATAACCTTTCACTATATACTACACATGTTTACACTCACAGAATGATTGTGGTTATTTGCAATGAGAGCTGCACTGCTATCATGATGTCCAATTTACATAAAGGGTGCTTATTTTGATAAATTATTTAATGACAAGCAGTAATGCTAACCTTTAATTACCACAGAATAGGCTTCAGAAATCCCAATGAAGCTTCTATCTGGCTAAATTCATGTAAGGACAGGATGTTGCTCTGCAGAAGGTGAAAGCACTGAAAGTAATTAGATAGCTCTTATATCACAGACCCTTATGACCCCAAACTCACACACTGCACCCCTGGGTATATTAGGTACACTGCAAACCTGCAAGTCTGTGAATGCTGTCTGCACTGTAAGTGGATACTGTCTACATTACAGGCCTGAGAATACTGTGTTTTTATAAGTGTGTTATGTATGTATTCCAGGTGTGTAACATAGTTGAGGATGTATGTTTATGAAGTATGCTTCCATAGTCTAAATGGGAAGGAATTGTCTATGATGACATTCTTTACTTGTTCCCACGGCGCGCCATGCGGCCAGGGGTAGAAAGCCACAAATTCAGAGCACTCACTCACTCACTCAGGGACGCGTTTTATTGTAATCCACGTGACACTGGTCACAAGCGCCTGTTACGTGAGTCCAGCGGTAAACTGAGAACATTCAGAACTCTGACCAGATTTAGAGATTGCATAACGAGCTGACTAACTTTACCTCTAGTGCTTAATTGGCTAATTATGAGAACATGTCCATGGGGAGGGGAGGGGAGGGGAGGGTCACAGAACTTCGACGTGGTAGAACACCAAACAAAAAAAATAGATTAGCACGTATTCGCAAGTGATATGGACATCTAGCCTCAGTGTTTGCATGTAGTGTTATTCTTGGTTGTGCCACAATCAACGACGTAGAAAAACGGATTATTTAACTGATTACTGCCTAAAGAGCAGCTAGCGAGTAGCTACATCTATTTTCTTTAGGATTGTTCTCTTTTTTTGTTATGCAGCAGAGACTTGCGACTCAAATACATCGAGACGACCGTCAATAAAACCAGAGTTGCGTTTGAAAATCACAAGTATTTTAGCAAAATTTCGGCTGTTCAGTAGTACCAGCTAAAAACGTATGCAGAACACTGAGAACACGCCCACTGGGATGTAATTCTTCGGAAACATGCTTCTAAGAAATGTTACCATTAGGAAAGGCACTTCGAGCCATATTTCTATTCTGTTGACGAAGATGTTTCAGGAAGTGAAAGTAAAAGCGCAGGACGAGAAGAATATCATGAATATGTTATATTCTTAGATTGCCGTTATCTTGCTACGTAATTCACTCTTCTGTTATCTGATTTAAACCAGTGTGCTGTGAGCCTAAATGTATTTGTGTTTGTTAATCTGTTTTTAAATACGTATTTTAAATCAAGCCAGATCCCTTATAAGACTATATTTCAAGTCATCAAGAATTGAGGAACAAGACGCCAAAGACATTGTGTTTTTCCTACATTGAAGACTAGTTGATGAAGCATTATATTGTATGGTTAATCTGATCTGAGAAACATAATAAACAATTTCCAAAGAACAGCAGAACCTGGGAGATTGAGAGCACTAGAGGAACATTTATTAAAATAGACTTTTTACCACAAATAATAACAATATAATCAAAGTATTAATGTTTTTGTAATGAATTTTGACAGGTTATTCAAATGGTTGTTATATTGTTTAAAAAATGTTGTTAAAAAAGTATCCCAGGTAGTCCCTAGTTTTCCACCACCATCTCGCCCTTCTATTTGGCAAATGATCGTTTCCAATTATTATTATTATAATTATTTTTTGTAAGGATTGTATTTGACGTGACCAACATGTAATACAGATAGATTATTGGATACTTGTCTAATTTGATAAACGCTGAAGATAACTGAATAGCCAGCTTGGACAACAGCGGATTATTTGTTTCATTAAACGGCATTGCTGCTGTACATTCACGAATTGTATCCCCATTTATACGTTAAATCCTCCCTGAGGCTGGGTCTCCGCTCCCTCCGCGATGATCAGGGTACCCCACGCTAATTCTCAGACAGGCTTTTAACACTCCAACTGACGCATTTCAAAAAGTGCGCTTCGCTCCTCGAGAATCCACTGATGGTAATAAATTCAGCCTCGGTTAATAACACGCAGCACGCCTTGATCGGAGCCTCAATCAGAGCCTATTAAGAATGTCCATCAGCAACGTGAATGCAGCGAACGCATGGAAAGCGGGAGGAACATGGAAATTCTGAGTACAGAGAAAATAACCGATATCATGGAATAATTAAAATTACACGGTGTGTCCTTTGAGCTAGAAATAGTGCTCTGGCATGAAGGGGTGGGGGAGGAGTTGAAAAGAGATAGGCCTACGATATCGTCATCATATCCCTGTGAAATGTAAAACAAGTAGATAGGGATGAAATTACGTAATATACTATTGTGTTTTCTCTTACCGCACCCCCTCCCCTCCCAAAATGAAATTGACAGGAGAATAATTAGTCTTCTTTTAATCTGAAAACAGTTACGAAGGTTGCTAGAGCGTCGTATGCAACCACTGCTGGGGCATGTAACCATGGAGATGTACATATCTGCTAATCTATTTTCGGCTCTTGAAAAAAAAAAAACTACAAATGCAGGAGGCAGATTTGTTGCCAAGAAAACAACACAGTGCATAAAAGGCATTATCTGTTGGTGATGTTTTTAAGACGGGTCAACACCGTGAAGCTACAAAATAAGCTCTCACGGTTCATGTTAATGCCTGACATGTCTTCAGTCAATATTATTTCAAACATTTTATCCAAATATTTAGGATCACATATCCTCCGTGTTTTATTTTTATTTTTTTGTTTCAAATGTTTTTTATAGATCTGCTGTAATGCATTTGAATTTGTAATGAATAAACAAAATGCAAAATACAAACTCCACAATCCAGTATATCTGAAATTGAGAGAAATCCAGAAAAACTGAAAATGCATGTGTAGGAAGATGCTAACAGAAACAGACATTCCCAGTAGGAGGAACCAACTAGATCATCAGTCAACAGAAAATATTTTTTATTTAAGTATTCAATAATTATCTCCTTGGTCTCAATTCCCTCTGGGTTATCCTTCCTTCACAAGCAGGGTCAAGCACGCCAAACCACATCCATGTTCACACTTTGTACTGGCCATGGGCACTTCCTAAGTGCTATTTTGAAAATGAATCAGCTGCTCCTATTTAGTGTCACATGTCTATTGTGACACTCACATGTAGTACATGAATCCCTCGTGCAGTCAAATACATTTCATCATGTTGCATCACTGTGCAGTGAGCCCATAAAAATAATGAATTTCTAATTGCTACTGATGCTCGGTTGAGGTTGATACATACTCAAATCATTACATCCAGTCAGTGTTTTTTTTTCTTTTTTTTTGGTCAACATTTTTAATTTGACTGGGTAGGTCAATCCAATATCAATTCTCATGTGTGGTAACAGCATGGGGAATTAATATGGGCAAAGAATACAAGGGATTGTGCAGCCAATCAGATTAAGGGAGGGATTTTAGGGTAGCACAGAGGCAGTTTGGGAATTCACTGAGGGCATATCCTTTCAAATAGTGCCAGAGGGTTTTTAATGAAATGTGAGCCAGGACCTTGGTTTAACATCTCTAACATCTGAAGGACAGATGCAAAACACTCTGCAACTGAAACGCTTGTGGTCTGGCCTAAAATTCTTTATCGGGAGTCAATTGATTGACCATTAGACGGACTAGACACTAAACCACAGGATGCAGTGTGGAAAACATTGATCGTGTCTATATCTGGTTGGGAACAACGGCTTGAACAAAGCAATTCCAGTATGGCCCAAAACATGTTAAAAAAGAGGCGAGTGCATGGCAGTGGGTATAAACATGCAAAGGAATACTTGGAAGGTAAAAAGTAGACCGACTTGAACCTTGGGTTAGCCATTCAGAATGCAGGAATAACAGTAGCCTACTACATGCATGATAATTAATCCACCATAAGATATTTTCATACCTTGATATCATCTCACTGCTGTCTAGAATGTAGTGAGAAATATGTCCCTAAGGATCACCAGGGCTTTCTGAGACTGGCCTAGGAGCGATTCAGCCTCACCCACTTCGCCAATAACCGCAGCCTGATTGCAGATCTCCCTCTCGCTTTCACTCCAACTCAGGGTAATTTCCTCTGCTTTAAATTAGACGGGAAGGAAAAGGGAGAGAATGTGTCATTGTCGAATGTCATGCCCGTGTTCATTCTTCGTAGAATTGTTTGCGGATGTTCGGCTCGGGTTCGTTAGCATTTTTGGGACTTCCGGATCGGAAAATATGCTGTGGAATTGGTGGAAATGCCGTTTTCCCTAATCCCTTTCAAATAATTGATAAGATTTGGATGTTTGTTGTTTGTACATGAAAAAAATGCTTTTCACCGATTTTTTAGAATCTAAAAAAATGTGCTGTGGTTAGAAACCCGTTGCACAATTACAACGTCATAGACAGGGCTGTATTTTCAGCTGCTGGACCATTCCAGCACATAAGCCAAACTGCTACCTGTTAGCCAAACTGTTACAATTTATTACACAAAAAAATTATAAAAAATATAATTCTATTTTTTATATTTTGTGGAGTTACATATATTGCTCCAAGTATCTTTTTTGTTTTTATTGTTGGTAATTTCCTCAAGTCATTTGAGTAGTTTCTATGCATTACTTGGCTGACTAATGGTAGTTTTGACTAGCTTGAAAAGCCTTGTCACGGAACCAATAACTGAGAAGTATGTAACATGGGTAGCAGTGTTAGCTTGCTGTTAGCAAAGTAATTATTTCAATTAGCATGCCGCATTCAAATTCATGTGAAACCCCTTTCAAATTCTCCTTTGAGCTGGAAATCCATGTATGGGCAAAGGACTTCCCAGGCCTAAGACAGAGTACTCTCTGAATGGCACATGACTAAATTAACTAAATCTTCTGCCCACTATTGGCCCACTGTCTTAACAATAATGTGGGCATTGTGTCAAGATAGGGTCTGTCTGTCCACCAAATGCCAAACGGACAGGATCATATTTCGAACTCGCAAATCCAGCTTGTTCCTCTGCAAGACAAATATTGGGACGGGAGGCGTCATAATGTAGGCTCCTTGTTCTTCAGGTGAGTTCATCATCCCCTCTTAATGTTGCCATCATCCATTTTGCTATCACTCCATCTCTTCAGTTCTTAAAGTAGCTGATATCTATGACAGCTGTGACTAAAGCAATCAGGACTCGGAGGTCCCCTGAGACCCATTCACACAAAGAAATCACCTTAATTTCTCTCAATTTAACTTTTCTAATGCTACATCTCCCTGTCTCTCTCTCTTTCTCTTTCCCTCTTAATCTCTCCCGTCTCTTAGTATTTCTTCTCCTTCAAGATACTTTACTCCAGTAAATAACTGTCGATGAATGTGCCATACGCTAAAACCCACAGTGCATTTCCCCAGCACTATTACCTGCAGCACTGTCAAAGCAGTGAATCAATTTCACTAGAGTAGTGGAGTGCTTCCATCATTACTACAGTAGCCAATGTGCATGTCTCTCTAACAGAGCAGCCAATCATTACAGCTGCCCTTCTGCTATTGCAGCCTTGCGTTTATGAAAATAGCAGTTTGTACAAATAGTGTGTGTGTGTGTTTCCTAAATCATTGTGCTTTAGGGATATACATTACATTACATTGTCATTTGGCACACGCTCTTATCCAGAGCGACGTACAGTTGATTAGACTAAGCAGGAGACAATCCTCCCCTGAAGCAATGCAGGGTTAAGGGCCTTGCTCAAGGGCCCAACGGCTGTGCGGATCTTATTGTGGCTACACCGGGACCACTACGCTACAGGCCGCCCACGATATATTGTGGATATCATTTTGTTAATGTAGTACTCAATATCCTTGAATTAGTACTGCTGTACATCTGTGTTTTTGATAAGGGTATCATATTACTAAAGAATCATACTCATAAAAACATTTTTTTGTCCACTGATTACTGTCTATTTAGTGCTCCATTGATTTTAATGGTGAAATTATAAGGTACATACACCCCAAAACAACCAAAAAGAATATACAGTATATATAGGTAGATAAGCACTGCGATAATTATAAACATAATTACTATTTAAAGTGCGATATCTACAGTAGTTTTTTAACCCATGAAATTGTCAAGCTATTGTTCTAGCACAGCTAACATTAGTCTATATGCGATGTCATTTGCAACATTAGTGCTACAATATTAGTGCTTCCTATCTCTCTATGTTCAGCACTGCACCCCCACCAAGCACAAGCAAGACACAAGAATTTGGCAAACGGTTTAGGAGAACCTGGCAACAACTCGCAGGAGTGCAGTTTTGATGAAAAGCAACTAGCGAGGCAGTGTCATGTTTTGCGTAGGGATTGCAGTTCTCCCTTTCGGACACTAAAATGGGATTTCAAATAAACGACTGCTCCTTTAATGCCACTAAAGCAATAAAAGTCACAGTTTTGACAATGGCTATCAAGTCACGGCTATTCATATAATTTCAGTCATTAACTGTTTGCCGCCATTCGGAGAGCAAGTCCAAGCAGTTAAAGGGTCTTCCCCAGCTTATCTACAAAAAATCATCAGACCCTACACCCCTGCCAGACCTCTTCGTTCAGCCTCCACAGGCCGCTTGGCACCTCCCCCTCTCCGAACCTCCACCTCACGCTCACGTCTACTGTCTGTTCTGGCTCCACGGTGGTGGAACGAACTCCCCGTTGAGGTCAGAACTGTAGAATTTCTCCCCACCTGAAGACACACCTCTTCAAGCAGCACCTCTCCCCATCCCTCCCTACCTCCCTGTGAACCTTAATTGTTGTCTCTGTGATGTGCTTTGTGTATCGGTATTTTTAGTTGGCTAGGTAGCAGTGTTTGGATAGTTCACTTTGGTCACTTTTGCTATTTGTTTGTTTATTTGTTCTCAAAAAAAAATACAAAAAATTAAAAAAAGGCCCTCGTCCTTATCTTTCTTGTACAGGTAGCAGTTGAAATTGTACTTCCCTCTAGGGTCTTTCAGCGAACTTATCCCTGGTTATGGGTATGCACTTTGTTGTACGTGGCTCTGGATAAGAGCGTCTGCCAAATGCCAATAATGTAAAAGTCCTGGTGTGTGCTTGTTTGTGTTTGGGGGTTTAGGAGGAGGATGGATTTAAATAATTTTATTTCCATCTTACTGTCTGACTGGGATGGATCAAACTCCGTGAAACTATTCCCAATATGCAGAGAAATAATAGAAAATAATCGAATGCTCTTGAAAAATGCCATGGGGACAATTTGTTTACAGTATTAGGTAGTCAGCCGTTACTAAGGCATTTTTAGAGGGAAGCCTTTAGCCTCAATGAAGTGGGGGTCTTGGCAGGCCATTAGATTCAAGGTGGTTTTAGGGATACTGTGGCCTGTGACCTCTCCATTTCAAGGCCAACAGTTGGCTGCCAGCTATCCTTATCCTAACCCTAACCCTAATCCCCTCCCCCACCACCACCTCACACTCATTCCATCACAGCACAGACACGGAACATTCCCAAGAATCCCAACCCTTTCGGATTCAAAACCTGAATTTCCGTATTCCTCTGGCAACTCGATGCGACGTGAGTCGTTATGGATTTGCCCAGACTGAAGCAATGGCGTTCCTAATGTGCCGTAGGTGCTTTGCCGTACGTACTGCGAGTTGTTTTGTGAGTGGGGATAGTGAAATGAGCTGAGCCGAGCAGAGAGACTGGTCTCCAGTTCGTTGTGAGCTGACTCTACCCCTCGGTTGAGTCTGCGCCTTTCACGGCAGCCCACTGGGAACATAGATCCCTCCCGAAAAAGTCAATCAGTCTGTCAACAGGTTACGATTGACCCCTGAAGGATCTGCCTTGTATGCTCCTCCTCCTCCTCTTTTCATCTCTCTCTCACACACACACACACACACACACACACAGACATATATGCTTGCTTTCTTATGGCAGTCTGTTGAAAATCAAATATGATATTGCTTCTATTAATTTGTGAGTGGTGGGACTCTGGCTTTGGTTATGTCTATTTGCGGTGGTTGTGGAAGGAGGAGTGGGACTGCAGCACTACATGCACACACACTCACACGCATGCGCACACACACACTCACTCACACACACTCACACACACACACACATGCTCTCACACTCACACACATGCGCAGACACACTCACACACACACTCTCTCTCTCACACACTCACACACTCTCTCACACACACATGCGCACACACTCACACACATGCGCACACACTCACACACACACTCACACTCACACACTCTCACACACACACACTCTCTCACACACACATGCTCTCTCACACACTCACACACACAAACTCATGCACACACACACACTCACTCACATACACACTCACACACACCCTCACACTCACAAACTCTCTCTCACACACACACACACACTCTCTCTCACACACATGCCCCCCACACACACACACACACACACACACACAGAAACCCACGCACACACACATAAACTCACACACACACACACACTCAGACACACACACACAGACAAACACGAACTCACACACACACACACACACACACACATGCTCTCTCTCACACACACGCACACACACACACACCCTCTCTCACACACACACACACACACATACACACTCACACACACACGCTCTCTCTCACAGACACACACACACACACACACACACACACACATTTTCCAAGCACTGTAACTGTTCCAGTAGCACACACTGAAGATGAGCATGCAAGAGGGAGACATTTCATTCCACATCGTTTCCCCTTCCCCAGAAAAAGGCGCTCTGCCAGTGCTGATGCACACAGAAGCCTGATCGCTCACCGCCTGACACTGATGAGTTAGGACAGCTGTGCCCGGCCCAGCAACGGCCTCCAGCAAGACCCGCAACCCACAAAACTTTCAAACCAGGCTTCCCTTGCAGACACACTCTGTGTTAACTTTGGAAGTTTAAAACGGGGGCACTGAAAAAAAATCTTCAAGAAGCAGCTGCTAGCTGAACTACAGCCAGACAATCTCCCGATGGATTAAGATCTTCGCTGCCATCTTTTAAAAGAATAATAATGATGGCACTCATATCTTTAAATTGTTAAAGTGAAAACATTTTCAGTCCGATTCCTACATTATGCCCACCTTAATGAAATAACAATGCACCATGCAAGCAACTGCTGCTCACTGGATGTTTTTTGTTTTTCGCACCATTCTCTGCAAACTAGAGACTGTTGTGTACGAAAATCACAGGAGACTAATTTCTGAGATGCTCAAAAAAACATTGTCTGGCACCAACAACAATAATTGCACGGTCAAAGATCACATTTCTTCCCCATTCTGACATTTGGTCTGAACAACAGCTGAACCTCTTTACCACGCCTGCATGCTTTTATGCATTTATTTCCTGCCACATGTTTGGCTGATTAAATATTTGCATTAACAACCTGGTGTACAGGTCTACCAAAGAGAGATAAGCACTGCGATAATTATAAAAATAATTACTATTTAAAGTGCGATATCAAGATTTTTAACCCTTGAAATAATGATATAGTCAACATTAACCTATATGCATATCATCCAATTGAAATCAGGACACAGTAGCCTGTCTGCAGATTGCTCTGGGCATTTTTCAGGACCCGGGAAAGCACTGGGTGCTGCAGGACATTGAAACAGGCAAAATGGCAACAATACACTGGGAACTCAATATCTATCTTCTTTTCCTCATACAACAGTGGAAATATTAGTGCTATGTCATATGGTCAGGGGTGGGGACAGGAATTTTTCCTGAGAAAGATTACTTTCGACTTGCCGACTTGCCTACCACTGTCAGAACAGCAGAATCCCTCCCCCTATTTCGACGCAGACTGAAAACCCACCTTTTCAAACTCTACCTTAGTCCTCC
The DNA here is from genome assembly GCF_963514075.1 of Conger conger. Taxonomy (NCBI): domain Eukaryota; kingdom Metazoa; phylum Chordata; class Actinopteri; order Anguilliformes; family Congridae; genus Conger; species Conger conger. Next base: position 40,816,152 of record NC_083773.1, read on the forward strand.
CTCCTGATTTCCCCTGCCCCTCCTTTCTGATATCCCTATCCTTGTCTATGACTTATGATGACAACTATGTTTAGAACAGCATTTCATGTGTATTTTGCTAGTTTCTGGATGTGATGCTTTGACTTATGGTAGAACCTATGCACTTGTAAGTCGCTTTGGATTAAAAACGTCTGCCAAATGACTAAAATGTAAATGTAAATTACACATTCCTGCACAATGAATCATTGGATTTACCTTATTTAGATTTACTTTTGATTTAAATTGAATTTTAATTATGGATAGTGCTTGCACACCATATTATTAAGTACATGTTACTTCAACTAATCGTGTACTTGGTACAAGCACTAGCGCATACACACCACAACATACCCAGTCTCCTGGCAAGAAATTAGGTTAGCTACATAAATATGATTCTAATGATAGAGGATTTAGATTCCATGAGTCTAAAGATGCAATAATTGGACATGAAGTCTTCATAATGGATGCAGACTCTATACGATCGAAAGGAGGCTCTACTGGAAGTAGATTGAAATACTGAAGCGATTAAAATAACTCACTGGAACCGAAAAGACATATTAAGCCCCTCCCCCCACAGAGAATCCCCTGTCTCCAACTCACACACACACACACACAGTCATAATGGTTGAATAATCTGATTTACTTAACATAGCCATGTGTGTCATTCTGTAGGGTATGTGCAGCTCGCGAAAGGCTGTCCTTGATAACAGGGGAAAAATCCTGACACAGTTAGCACTTGTCTGCCGGAACTACACTTCCTGTGAATTCTGCACGAGGGAATCTGCACGCAGACAAACAGATAAACGTCCTCGGCTCTTTTTTGGGTCATTGTCACAAATCCCTTAAATATTGGCACATATAACACGGTGCAAGCTTAAAAAAAAAAACACTCTCCGGATTGTGAAGCAGGCAGTGTCCTGGTGGGTGGGGGGTGGGGGTGGGGGTATCGGGGGTATTTGCGCATCTGCACGCGATTCTCCCGCCTCTCTGCCACGGGCTCAAGCCAGCGTGGCGGGAGGACGGTGCCGCGGTTTCCGTTCGGAGCTCAAGCGCGGTAATTCTCCCGTTGCGTTGACAAGCGCTCGCGGATTAGACCCAGAGCAGGGACAGACTGCACCCTCGTCTGAGGGGGGAAACCCACCTGGGGGCATGCGGCTGAAGGCACAGGTGGGCGAGAGAGGGAGAGAGAGAGAGAGAGGGAGAGAGAGACAGAGACAGAGAGAGAGAGAGAGAGTGAGAGAGAGAGAAAGAGAGAGGGAGAGAGAAACAGAGGGAGAGAGAGACAGAGAGAGGGAGAGAGTGAGAGAGAGAGGGAGAGAGAGAAAGAGAGAGGGAGGGGGGAGAGAGCGCCACACATTCCAAAAGGCGCTGCTACCCCTGACGCGTACCTGCAACCCGGCGCCAAGTTTGCGGCGGCTACAACGCCGTGGCGACCGCGGGTCCCTCTCCCGTAACTGCCCTCATGCTCCCTCACCAGAGCGAGAGCGAGAGAGAGACCCAATTATTATTCTTGTCACAACAACCATGCAGTAGCAGGGAGAAGCGTAGCCCAATGCAGGAGGCTGCCGGAGCGGCGAGATAGGACACGCTCCTCCTCCTCCTCCTCTTTCCATCCCTCTCTCTCTCTCTCTCTCTCTCTGACAGATTCCGTCACTCACCCTGGCTGTTGGGTCCCCCCTCGCCCTCCTCCGTGTCAGTCAGGTTGTTTAGCATCCTCGCTCCACTCGGGGGCTTCTGCTGTCGCCGAGGGAGACGGTTCCTGGTTCCCCGGGGTCCTGGTTTCACTGAGCGTTTCCCGCCCCCCCCACCTTTCCGGAAATGGAACACCAGGAAAACCAGAAGAAAAAAAAACAAAACGAAAACAATACACCCCGGGAATAAAACCAAAGGGGGTACGGGGGGGGGGGTTCCTTCCTGTTTTTGCGCCTCTTCTTTTTTCCCGTTTTTTTAATTTTATTTTGCGCGCTCAGAGGCTCGGCGCTGTGGGAAAGAGGGAGCTCTCTCCGCAGGTTCTCTTCTCCTTCTCCTTCTTCTTCTCCTCCTCGTTCTTCGTCCTCTCCTCCGTGTCTTCTCGCTCTGGATGTGGCGTGACTTCCTCTCACTTCTGTGGGAGGAGGGTGAGGAGAGCGAGGGAGGCTGCGGGAGTTTAGTGGATGATGGAACGCTTCAGAGCGCAGTCTCTCTCTCTCCCCCTCTCTCCCGCGTGCTTGTTCGCTTTCTCTCTCTCTCTCCCTCTCTCCCGCGTGCCCGTTCGCTTTCTCTCTCTCTCTCCCTCTCTCCCGCGTGCTCGTTCACTTTCTCTCTCTTGCGCGTGCTTGTTCACTCTCTCTCTCTCTCTCTCTCTTTCTTTCTCTCTCTTGCTCTCTCTATCTCTCTCTCTCCCTCTCTCACTTGCTCGGGCACGCTAACATCCGACCCACGCTCCGTCTAAATGTGATGACTAAATTCATCATGAATTCAGGAGGTATTATCCTTGCTCTCTCTCTCTCACTCTTTGTCTCTCTATCTCTCTCTCTCCCTCTGTCTCCGTCTCTCGGTTTTACTCGGTGATGTGGTGGTGATGGCCGATGAAGGTGGAATCCCCCTGATCTACAGGCTCCTCTCTCTGAAAATGCTTCGGTTCTATCCTGCAGAGCCACTTGCATTACATTACATTACATTACAAAGCATTTAGCAGACACTCTTATCCAGAGCGACGTACAACGAAGCGCAGATCGAACACAGGAACAAGTGTGAAGAGGACCCTAGAGGACAGTACGGTTCCGAGTCCTAGCGTGACCATACAGATACAATTGGAACCCCTGAAGAATACATCAACATAGCATTCCACGGTTGGCAGCTAGAATACCCCGAGTATAATAATACAATATCTAATACCATACAATGCCTTGCCATGCCTTTTGAAGCCACTCTCATGGTCACATCTTTATGAATGATGACCGTTGCCACAAAACAACAATCAATAAAAGACAAACAGACAGTTCTGCCTATGAAAGGCTGTAGAGAGCCATGTCTAGTGCTTATTTCTGTACAGAGGTTTTAAACCAGAGGCTATTCAGAGCGATCCCTGAATGTACGTAGACACTGACAAATATTAAAAATCCAATAAACCAAAGCCTTAATAATTAAGGATATTTGGATTAGATATTTCATTATGACTCACATCTCCAATTAAATGAATGTCCAATACATTCCGGCATGAAGGAACAGCTAAAATGTCCAAAGGCAAAGTGAATATCGAAAGCTAAGAAGGGTATACAGTTTAGACAACATAGCGCTTTTTTAGTTTCAGTAAACTTATAGAAAATAACATCAAGTCTCACAGGTCTCTAGTCATTTAGCCCAGTCAAAGCACTGGTTCACAATAACAACATTTTAGCTGTCTGGGTTTTCATATTTCACTGTACACATACTAACCTAGGAAGGATCAGTCCCTTTAAATGTTGAATATCACTGCAGTATGTTCGTGCCACAAAGAATGCACCAATAAAGATGCTATGATATTGCGCATCTGAGACTTAACGGTTTTATTTTATCATACAATTAAAATGTTTAATACTCGTGATTTTAGTATTTTAATGGCCAGTTGTATAATATCATACCCTTTAACCCAGGAATGGATGGCAATTACAATACAAACTGTAAAGCTGAAAACAACTGCCATTTTGTGGTGTCACAAGTCTGACCAATATACTGTATGTAGCAAGCATAATGATATGAATGTTCAATACTTCAAGACACAGGAAGAGGGAATCCTATACCACAGCTATTCTCTATGACCTATAACCAGAAAATATAGTATTGTGCTGCGTATCTTTGACTTGTATAAAAATCTGATTTACATGTAAATCCACATTGAATCAATATGTCATATTGATTAGGCTACACTGGGGGCCATATTTGCAGAGGCATCAACTTTTCAAGGTGAGAATCCTAAAGATGCACATTTGGCAACAATAAAATGAATAGTTCTTTGAAAGATTTTGATGATAATTATGTATAGGCAAACGATTTTGATAGTTGTGTCATAATTTAAAGTGGCTGGAAAATTATCACAGAAGGATGTATCCATGACACATCCACATCCAAATATCTATTAAAACGTAATGTAAATAACTATAATAATGCACATTTCAAGTCACACATAAATTCTGCGTATCTGGATTGTATGGGTCTGGACCGCCTCATCACCCCACTTCCCTCCTAAATTCCTCCCAAAATATACAACCCACAAGTACATTGTACTGGAGAAGGAGAGAGACTGGGAGAGGGATATGGTTGGGAGAGGGATTAAGAGCTGAAAAACAGCAAGATGCAAACTCCACACTGAAAGACCCCCGGGATTCAAAATTTTCGATATATAAATCTGATAAAACTATGGAAGGAGATATGCAATTAGACTAAAACATATACTGGCCATTAATTCTTGATGTCATCAAGGCCCCTAACCAAATAGCTCAGTCTGGTAATAAAACCCATTCAATCCTCACATAGGAAGAGATGGAAAAGTGCATGCATGCATTTGATTTCTCTAATTTTGCTGATGCTTAATACATACCATAATAACACCATACAATGTAGTTTGAAGCCGTTCACAGATTTAGAGTCACTTTAATATTAATGTGCTTAAATATCGATGTTTACATTTCAGTTTTCAACAAAGTAAAGAATAAAATGCTTCTCTTGTGTTTGAAGAATCAGGATTATATGACTAATCATCATAATATAGAGTGTATTACATTTATTATGAACTTCAAAAAGAGAAACTTGGTTTCTGTTGATATAATCCATCCAAGTGAGCCATGTGACCTTTTGAAACACCTTTGGACTCGAGAGGAAAGAGGCGAGATGGGCCTTCTGTTCCAAATTAATTGCCAAAGAGCAGCTGTTCCTGTTTGCCATTTCTCCTCTCCTGGGCTTCTGGTAAAAAGGCTGTGATATCCTTGTAGGGTTGTAACTACTCAACACACCCCACGGTTCTGGCTACCACAAATGCACCTAATTTAGATGATTAATAACGCTCGCTGTTATATTTCTGGCCCTTGTAATCCAAATGTGTATCACCTCGTTTCGGGGCATCGGATTCCACTGTGCTCCAGGCACCATACTGGGCTGCTCGAAATCTACATGGTCATTTACAGGATCACAAAATGGTATCTAAACATTCCTTTTGTGAACTCCGGCTCTTGTAGAAAGCAATATTTCACATTCTCACTTTCATACCACTCATACTTGATACTCTTTGCTATCTCCTAATTGAAAAGCTCCTCTTGAAAATCTCATTCCAAATATTATTTAACTTGACAATGTGGCCAGGTTGATAATACCTAATCTCTGCATATGTAATGTTTTGACAATTTATTTCTCACAGTTTACTGACACATTATTATTGGCACTCAAAATGTAAATCTATAAATGAATCACACTTCCATTGATGTCCACTGTATAGGTCTGCAAAGCAGCAATACCTGAGTATGGGGTAACCAGATTCAAACAGTCCAAATGCAGGACAAAAATAGGCTTTTGCAGTTAAATGCGAACAGATTAATAATGTCAGTTCTTTATAGGTTACCAACGCAAAACATATAGAACTTTAATATAATAGCTGTCAGGCTTAGACACATATCCCGCCTGTATTACACTCTGGCACACTAGTCAGCGCACACAGTATGCATATAGGCATGACCAATGGCAAGTGCGGTCTTTAAGGATACATAATTGAATACAGCAAATATAGTCAGAATTAATAGGATATTAGTTCAGTCACAGACTTCCGAAGCAGGATTACTGAGTTATAACTGCAATGAATACAATACACAGAAAATATGAATAAGAAACAGGAAGAATTGTGTGTAGTGTGTGGTTATATTTCCACACCACATACAGACCTCCAGTGCATACCTGCATTTGAAATTGTTTACATTAAATGGCCACACTAGCTGCTGCTCTAGTGGTGGCTATGGACTGGACAGTATTTTCATTGGTTAAATGGGGGGAAAAGACCGCCATCAAGCGCAGCAAAGTATACGGGTATGGTATCATATGGTTGCATTCAGTAGACCTGAAATAAGAAATGTGAGCTGTTGAATTTTCTGGGTTAGCCTTAATGCATAGGCCTACATACTGTATTTTTGGGGCACCACAGATACAGGTACTATCTACCATCTTTTTGTTTTCTGTACCACCTGGGGAAAGTAGACCTTAACTTCGCGCCAGGAATGAGAGCATTGCCATGCCTGCTGTAACAGTCGTCTGGAGACATCATCTCCCTCAGAGGGTACACATTCACACAGAGGGGATATTTCACATTCAGACACTGCGCTTTTAGATCTGCACAATGTTAAACGTGTGACTTATAGGCTCCCAAAATACATGGCACTAGTGAGGAGCAAACTAGATAGTCTGGAATTGCACAAGCACACTTCCTACAGCACAGAAATATCTCTCCACACAGAAGCTACCCAAATCAATAACTTTCCCCTAATAGCCCATGTTTGCTGGCTAAAGCAAATCAATCTGTAAATAGTTTAATTAATATTGAGCAGCAGAATTTCTTTAAATTATTATTTTCGTAAATATAACTGCGTATTTATTTATATATAATACAACGATCAGCCACAACATTAAAACCACCTACTTAAACCAGTTTTTTCATGAAAATGTAAACTTGTCTATAAACACTTAATAATTTATTAGATAATATGTGTACTTATATAAGCTGGTAGTCATAAATGAATTGCATTCAAAAGTTTTATTTTTAATGATAATCGAAATCTTGAGGTAATGGGGTATATTGTTTTGTTATTTAAATATCTTGGTATTTAGGTATTTATAAAATTAAAATAAAGACCACCTGCCATATTAAAAAAAGTATGGGATCTATTCCTACATAAGTGAACAGATACCCTGAAAAGATAATGATTCTTGAGGATGGCTTGTTTGTTATTCTTTTTTTAAAAGCGATATGTTGGCTGTTATGATGATTCAAGATGGTCTAGGCCAGAGATGGACAATGACGGCTGTATCTGTTTCGGGATTTCAGACTTTCAGCTCTTACTTATTTAATTAGCCCAATCATTTACGTGATCTGTAATTTTTAGCCACATTCCGCGGTATAAACAGCAGCTGATAAATGTTCTTGTCTTGTAGCATTTTATTGTGGTCTAATTTGTGAGTGAATTGGTCATGGTCCATTTGGCTGATGGAAGCAAAATCCTGCATACACACCGGGCCTCCAGGACTGGAGTTGGCCATCCCTGGTCATTGGATTTCCGATTCTGTCACGCTTACTCGGAAGGTGATTGACAGAGCTTGGCCCAAGAGACAGTCGTTGGGGGGAGGGGGTGAAGGGTAGCCATGTAGGGATGAGCAAGATTGGGCAGACATGTCTTTGTTGACAGGTAACCTCACGATTTAGCATTTCCATCGGCAACACACCGTGCTCAAAACACCTTCCTGTGCCCTGGGAAGTCCTGCTCTATTGGTCCTGGGTCTGAACACGGAGCCAGGGACCCAAGACCCTGTCAATATGTCAGGCCACATCCATCCTTACTGAATAAAAGTCTGTTTTAATGACCAGCTCATATCTACCTCATCTGAAATGAAACAGTCCAACCATTTCAGTAAAGATTGAAGTTCCAAATATTGAATTATTGGCACAAAAATAATCATTGATAAATAGGCACATACAAGGCTGTAAACTAAGAAATAATACAAAAATATTTCCCCAAAAAACAGGTTGTACAATTATTGGCACCCCTGGTTTAATACTTTCTGCAAACACCGCTAGCAAAGATGACAGCCATGAGTCTATTCTTGTAATTTGTGATAAGGTTAGAGAACACATCTGGAGGGATTCTGGATCCTTGATCTTAAATACTGCCCTGAGACCACTGGCAGAAAAACATCTCCAAAACATCAACGACCCAGCGTTATATTTCACAGTGGGTATGAGGTGACCCAGTGTCATATTTCACAGTGGGTATGAGGTGCTTCTCCTTGTATGCATTCCATTTTGCCACCAACCATGGCAATGGTGTGTATGGCCAAAGCATAAAATTTTGTTCTCATCTGACCACAGTACTCTCTTCATTTATGTATTTTTGTACCATTACCCGACTTGTGATGGTCAATTACCATTTGTCTTTTCTGAATTGACAGTTCTTTGGCTTTTCCCATACTGATGGTTGACAAAGGGATTTTTCATGCTTGTTACCTCATTTTCATACTCTAGTGAAACAGGAAGTGATGGAATGACACAATATAGTTCTGTTAGACTGAGAGGACTAAATTTTACTAAATGAGGTAAAATTGTACCATTGTCAGGGATGCCAATAATCTTGGCATCTGTGGTTTTCAGAAAAAATGTGATTACTAAATAAGAACCATTGAAACATGAGAGTAAATGTATTGAAATAAAAGTATAGTTTTCCGGTACGTTTGATCATAAAATATAGATCATTATCTAGGTTGTTTATTATATGCAGCCCTTTTTCTCCATTTTTATTCAAGGTGCCAATAATTCTGGAGCCCAATTTTGATTGGCTTTGCTTCTCTATTGGCAAATTGTGTGGCAAAGATTGTATTGACTGAGGCTCCTTGTTCCTCCCTTCCTCCAGTATAGCCACACTCATGCAGTGCTGTATGAAATGCCCCCCTGGAGAGCTTATGTGGTTCTGGTTGAGAAGTGTGTGATTCGTCACATCCACACAGTCTCCTCCCTCTTCTTCACTCCCTCTCCCTTTCAGTTTATTTTTATTCAGCTGATGCTTTTTATCCAAAACCACTTACAGGTGATTGGACTAAGCGGGGCACAATCGACCCTGGAGCGACGCAGGGTTAGGAGCTTTGCTCAAGGGCCCAACAGCTGTGCGGATCTTATTGTGATAATCAACTCTGGCCCTCAAATCCGGTCCCGGTTTTCATTTCTCACAGGTACTGTAATTAGTGCTACTGATTGGCCCCACTGTCTTTACACCTGGCTCCCTGGTAAAGGCAGGGTAGAACACCAGCAGTTCTTGGCCCTCAAGGACTGAGAGTTGCTGATGCCTGGTATAAAGACTTGTGGTCCTATGCGCTCACACACACGCACACACACACACACACACACACACACACACACACTTCCCAGGCAACCTCACAGACTAAGAGAGGGCTTTTTCATAGGCAGAGTTAGGTTCTTTTATAGTATCTGCGCTGCCAATCCCAGGTCAATGTTACAGTTCTAGATTCTAATCTTTTCATCCAAAAATAAAATGAGATGAGAGTGATCTCAGAAAATGAACTGCCTATCTTTGTGCAAATATAAAGGTTCCAAATAAAATGCAATAATTGACTTTGAAGTAAAACATTTTACAACAGACAACCACAAACTGAGAGACAGCGTTTTGGACACAGATATCCACAATTCATAAAAATAAATCACAGAAAAACACTGCATATTAAGATAATGAAAAATTATAGATTTTAATTTGAAGCCCAGCTTTTAGATATATGCAAAAATCCAGTGGTGGGAACCATGTTGGAGATTATCTGAGACCCATAATCCTGATGTAGATTTGGAGAAATAAACATCAGAACAAGTATTTAATTAATTAAATGTCATTTTTTGTAACATTTCTAAGTGCATTCTGTGTGTACTACGAATAATTTCTCTCATATTTCATAGGTTTTGATACTTTTGTCCTGATGGTACACTTGCGGGCTGTCGTGAGCCCGGACCCCGTGCCAAGCTCAGACCTCACGTTCCCATGAGCAGTACCCCACGAGGAGGTGTCTCGGAGACAAACTCTCTTTTCCTTTAAGTACTTTCGAACGTCCTGGAGAACTACTGAACTACTGAACTTCCAGCCCAGTCTCGAAGTGAAGTGGTGTGACGCAACACTGTTTTATGATCTCCTGTATTCACTGTAGTTTTTCTAGTTGACTCAATTCCACTCAGTTATAATTATGATTAAGCATATTTTATTGTAGTCAAGTAAATAGAATTATACAGTTCACAGGTTAAATATGATCTTTCAGTTTGCTAGTCACATACATTGCTTTATATTCTTTCAACCGTATACCGGTGCATTTACGTGATTCACATAAGGTTCATATAACCCCTTTGTTTTCTACTTCACCTTTCACTGGATGTTTATAAAGTTCACCCAGCAAATAGCCATCCTCTTTGGCCTTTACCTTATCCTATGACTCCCCCTTCAGGGAGATAAAAGCTACTACTCCTATTAATACAATGGGTACGAACACCCCTAAAGCCTACTATACTTTTACCAGAAAATAGAATTATATGAAACAGAAAGGAAACTTACAACTTTTAAATCACCTAACAATGCTACCTTCTACCTTATAAGTAATACAAAATATAATTACCACCCATGCCCTAAATATAGCCGCCTCGCGCCGTCCCGCCCTCTTCGTCAAGCGAAGTCTTTTTAAAAAAAAGCTCACTCCTTATATATCCTGAAACTTGTGTACTTATACTGGTAAGAAACTCATCCAGAACTATCCCCATTGTACCGAGTGGGACAATACTAGCTCCTGCAACTTATTTAATGAGCCTATTCATCACTGTTATCTGCCTCACTGTCATAGTCTCTCTTGCACTCTCTCCACACTTTGACTTCATACAAGCCAGCAGTAAGTGCCCTCCACCAGCTCAATACATTCTTCAGGTGCTATTTCTTGTGGCGCCTTAAGGGATCTACAAAGGACATCCAACTAATAGCCGAGTGTAATTCATCCCCCAACTCCTCTACAGTCAGTCCTTTGAATCTATCCGACAAATTGTCAGTGCTATAATCAGGGAGGCCCTTAAAGCCTCTTAATCTTCTTCCGGTATTAACATCCCTCCCTTCTTCCTTGTTTTTCCTACATTTTTCCATCTCCTCATACTCTTTTATTTCCCAATCGTCCACATTGTTTTCCTCATCTTTTTGCTTTAACCAGGCCTTATGTTCCTCCCCTGTAGGAGCAAGCCCACACTTCTCAATCAAGAATGTTATTATATTCACCGTTTCTGTGAAAGCCAGACCCCCTGGGTCACCAATCGCCCGTTCAGCATGTTGAATCTCCCCCAAGGTCATGCTGGAACACATTCTACACATGGCCTCAGTCAGACCTTTAGCCTTGCTCCTTAGTACCCTAAATCTAAGGCCGGGTCCTCGACAGGGCTTGTGCTGTTGTCAAACCTTTTTATATGTTTTTATGTTTATGTAAATGCAATCCAAGTATCTGGTGTGTGTTTCCACAGTTATAAGGCATTATAAGAGCAGTGCAGACAGGAAGAAATAGCCTTTAAGGGGGTTTAAGGGGTTTAAAGGACTTTTTTCGCCTGCTATGTCAGTGCAAATAAACCCCCCCAATGCCTTGGAACTCCATCACGAAAGTGTCGTTCACAAATCCAAGTCCACGCAACCCTGGTTCATGAGAAAACACTGTTTCCACAATTTCACCATAGCCAGCAGACCATTTCCTTTTGAAATATGCCTGCAGGTACAACTAATGACCACAATCAATTTTGCTTCCGCATGATTGATTTATGTCCTCTGGTGAGGGACATGCATGTACAGAGGAGCTAGTCGATACTCTGTGTCAGACAGGGAATCACTAGATTGGGTAACAGCAACACTGCAGTGGCCCTCACACTCACTACTGTGACACTAGTTACAGCAAGATGTCATTGTTGCTGTCGGGTACGAAAAGTACATTTCCACATAGAAATACACGACACTGTGTATAAAAACTTTATTCAATTAATTCAATTAAAGAAATAGTTGACATGTTTTTTGCACCATAATTCTTAATCAGTGAGACAGTCACATAATGTACGTAAGAAATGGGACATCAACACTAGCCACCACCACTGTTCATACGTACTCGTCTCTCTTCATGCACCAAATCAATTGACAAAGCTAACATTAAGACTTAAATCCACTAAACTTTACTACAAAATGGCGTTTGTAAGACGATCTGCACAGCATACCCCAAGCCACAATAGCCCAAAAAACTCCCATCAAAACCCAACTTCTGACAGGACTTTCTGTTACAGTCAGCTTTGCTCTAGATGTTCACAAACCCAACAAGAAGCAGGAAAGCCAGGAAATAGGTCAAGCCTCTGTTATTCAATTTACCCTAGTTATGCTACCTGACAGTAGTGACCAACTTGATAAGAATCCATCTGGAAATGCCTGCAGGGCAAAAGTACCCATCCAAAATGACACAATGAATATGTGCAACGTACAGTATGAACTGAGAGAAATAAGGGAAATGTCCACAGCGCTGTTAGGCTCTACAAGAGCAAACAACACAGTTTTACAGTGGAAATAAAACTTTAAATAAATATATGAATGTTTTATGACGAAAACAGGCCATTGAACCATTTTGTTTTGTTTGTTTTCAATCACTGAACCAGTCATTTTGCATACTGTCGAGACTATCTAGCATTCTCTCAATCCTGGCATCAAAACTTCAAGGGTATTAAACTTTGAACTATATAATCTCGAGATAAAATGTACATTGACAGCTCACTGAAAGAATAATGTGCAGTACTCAGAAATATGTGGGTGTGATACAAAATACAAGTGGTAGTGACAGTTACAAAAGCTCTTTCATATCAGCTTCAGCTATACAGAGTCGTATCCTTTGTTCTCACAAGCAATTCAAAAATTAAATTATTAAGTAATTAAGTAGAAGCCAGGACTATCTATCCAAAAATGATAAACAGTCTGTTATTAAGACAAAATAGTATTTAGGCACTGAGGGTAGGTTAATACCCAAATGATATTGGTATTACCCTCTGAAACTAATGGCCAAACATGCCGAGTTTACAAGTCGAGCATTGAGTTTAAGATCATTTATGTTTATGTTCATAACCACAATAGTATCCCCAGTGTAAATAAGTTTGTATCAATTATAAAGGGCCAGGGTTATGATTGGAGCAGGGATGGGCAACTGTATGCAGGATTTGGTAACACTTTACAATAACGTGACATGAATTGGCATGAACTAATGTAGTTGTTAAATATCTAACTACTGAAAAGTTAAGCTGTTAAGCTTTGTTTATGTATTTGTACATCATTAATACATACTAACAAAATACAGTATTTTATACCTAATAAGACCAGAATTATTGCCACCCCTGGACACTTGGCACACTTGATGTTTCTTGGTTCCATAGCATTGTTAACAGTAATAGTAGTGATAGTATTAATAGTTACAATAATAACTTCTAATATCCCTTACATTTCCCCTAGAAATGGCTGTATGTGTATATGCATTATGGTGACTAAGGTCACCAGCTGGCCCGGGTGTACAGTATAGAGAACCCTTCAAGGGACAGATACCGGTGATGTATACAACTTGGGCAGCAGTGTTTGCTTTTTGTTACAGAAATAATAATTTCAGTTGGAAGGCGGCACCGGACTGTTATGTGAAACTCTCATCAATTGTGCTTTGATCTGGAAATCATTCCGCAATAACAGAACACAATGCACCCATTCAATGTGTCCATCCCCACCACTCAGATTTCTGGTGAAAGGATAATCATTTTTCAGGTGTAAGTAAAACAGCCAAGAAAATAGCCTGTATTTACGGAACAAAGGTTTCAAACAGGTGTCTTTTCATTGCCCATAGCCAATTCCTGCAGAGAGGTTTTCAATGGGACAGTTCTTGCAATAGAACATCTTGCAATAGCACATCAGCCAGCAGTGCTAGCTACCTAACAGTGACTAGCACATGCCTTACGGTTCATTCATGACATCTGTATTCATTAGAGAGAGATTTACAACTAGAAATAAATGTCATGTTCTTAGGGGAGACGAACTGAGTTTTCCCAGGACGAGATTCTTTCACCCATAACATACTGGCAGTGCATTCACACTGCACAGTTCACTGCCCATGTTTCAAAAGTACTTTGCATCAGCAAATGCTACAGCAGCTCACCAGAAATAAACAGGATATACCCACAGACAAAGGCAGAAAATTCCATCCTACACTCTCAGGAAAAAAATATTCAAAAAAAGATCCCTTTGGAACCACAGAACCGTCTATCTAGTTCAAAGATTCTTGGTCAGGCAAAATTGTTGTCTGTTACACTTCACACCTATGATGGAGGCTTCCATAAAGAACTAAAAAGAGTTCCTCTACAGAGACAGAGTGTAGAGGAATACTGAGAAAGAGAGAGAGAGAGAGAGAGAGAGAGAGAGGGAGAGACGGAGAGAGAGAGGGAGAGAGGGAGAGGGAGAGAGAGAAGGAGAGGGAGAGGGAGAGGGAGAGGGAGAGAGACCATCTGTACACATGTCAAAACGTCTAAACTGTATTTGTTAATACAATGGTGGAGAGCTGGGAACATTTATCCACACACTGATGCATAACAACAGGCCTTATATTTGCCCCTTAATTAGCTATCCAATTTGCCAATTTTCCTGCACTCTATCTCCCACTTTCCCCAGGCTTTTTGGAGGCTCATAGAAAGGTTTGCCTGTGCGTTGTGACTTAATTAATATGGATTACAAAAGATGGTAGTCAAGTTAATTACTGTGTTAGCTTGCTTAATAGGCCACATTACTTGATTGCCACTCACTACCATTAACATGGAGAACTAAATTATTAAATATGTCCTTTGTTACTAAATATATAGTACATTTGCACTATTATAGCATTGCAGCAAACCGGCGTATTGTTCAATGAAAAATAAAGCTTTGAAAATACACAGGTCTAGAAAAAAACAAGGCTGAAAGGTTGACACAGTCTATGCAATTGGCAACAAAATGGCTGATCTTCTCTCTAATAAAGGCTACACACTCTTAATCGAAGGGTTTATTGCCCCTCTAAATCAGAAGTCATCAATTACTGAAATGATTTCACCAGATTTCCAATGACCTGGAAGATCTCAACATAGACTAGCCAATTTTATTACATTATTATTATTTTTATTGTTTTTATTACACTCCTGATACCTGACATTTTAAACATAACTAGCTAATACTGCCAGTGTGCCAGGTTGTTACGTCTCCCACTGTACGGCCAATTTACAATCAATGCCCAAACTAAAAACACACAAGTGCTATATACGTACACCACCCAGGATAACAATATCAAAATTTACACAACGAAGAAAAGAATAACAAGTAACTGTAACCTGCTTATAATGGATCGGTTTGCAGGACGGTGAATTGCGTCACACGTGCAACTGCAATGGATATCCTTCATTTGGCTGCCCCATAGACGTGCATGCTGCCCCATAGACGTGCATGCTGCCCCATAGACGTGCATGCTGCCCCATAGACGTGCATGCTGCCCCATAGACGTGCATGCTGCCCCATAGACGTGCATTCTGCCCCATAGACGTGCATGCTGCCCCATAGACGTGCATGCTGCCCCATAGACGTGCATGCTGCCCCATAGACGTGCATGCTGCCCCATAGACGTGCATGCTGCCCCATAGACGTGCATTCTGCCCCATAGACGTGCATGCTGCCCCATAGACGTGCATGCTGCCCCATAGACGTGCATGCTGCCCCATAGACGTGCATTCTGCCCCATAGACGTGCATTCTGCCCCATAGACGTGCATGCTGCCCCATAGACGTGCATGCTGCCCCATAGACGTGCATGCTGCCCCATAGACGTGCATGCTGCCCCATAGACGTGCATTCTGCCCCATAGACGTGCATGCTGCCCCATAGACGTGCATTCTGCCCCATAGACGTGCATGCTGCCCCATAGACGTGCATGCTGCCCCATAGACGTGCATGCTGCCCCATAGACGTGCATTCTGCCCCATAGACGTGCATGCTGCCCCATAGACGTGCATTCTGCCCCATAGACGTGCATGCTGCCCCATAGACGTGCATTCTGCCCCATAGACGTGCATGCTGCCCCATAGACGTGCATGCTGCCCCATTGACGTGCATGCTGCCCCATAGACATGCATGTTCCCTCTCCAACAGTGAAACTGACCAGGAATGGCAGACTTATGATCATGAATAACTGACGGATAAAGTGTTTGTAATTTTAAAAGGTTAACATGTTATAGCCACATGCTGAAACAAAGCGCTTCATTTAATGTTAGACGCCACTTACTTAAACATTAGCTAAAAATAGATAGTCAGTTGCACATTATGTCAATAACAGTCGATGCTGTCAGTAGTTGCGCTATTTCAGTCAGACAGCTCACAATAAATTAAGCAGGATTTACTGAGGTTTAATGTAAATGCAAACTTTGGAGTCAAGGCTCTGCCTCACTCATCACCCCCTGTGTTAAGCCTGCCGAAAAAACAGGGAGAGCTGTTTGAACAAGGTATGTTTTAAAACAGCTGGTAACTGGTATCTCAAGCTGGTCATAGCTTTTCTCACAAGATTCCGGCTATTTCAATATTCCAAGTATATCTAAAATTACAAAGGGAGACAAGAGCCTTCTCTTACAGAGCGCCTATCTTCCGTAATAATCTCCCTTTTCACATTGGGGCTTCAGACACACTCCTGTCTTCATGCAAAGGTTGAGAATTCACCTCTTTAGAGAAGTGACATGAAGTGGACTCAGGCCCAGGGAGGCCCAGGGAGGCCCAGGGAGCAGGCAGCACTGTTGCCCTGCCACTGCATGTAAATGCTCAGGCTGGCTCTGCTGTGCTTTTCTGTGTTGGTGCAGCTTCCCTTCCATGTACTCATGTGTACACCACCCCTCTCTTCACATTACATTACATTATTGGCATTTGGCAGTGTCAGGGAAAAATGCCCTTTTTAACATTTCACAGGTGAGCATCGTCTGATGAAACAGATCCCAGTAAAAACAAAGTTTAACTTTCGTATTTATTTGCAAAGAAATAACAGGAAGTGAGAAAGCTTACCAGCTTTCTGATTTGAATCAGACATAGTAAGACTCTTACACACACTTTTCCAGAAGGGGGGGCTTTACCAAAACAAAAAAACATGAAACTGGCCACGAACATTTATCAGTATTTTGTCTTCTGAATACCCCTTGTTGACCTTGGTGTGAGACCAGAATGTGCTAGCCGAGAAGCAGAGACATTAAGGTCAAAGGCTGTCTGTCTGCTGGGAGAGAGACAGAGAAAGACTCCTAATAAGCGCTTAATTCAGAAAGTGATCTAATAGTAATAAGGATTATCACTAAAAGGTTATTTGTAATCATGTGATTGTCTTTATGTTAACACACATTGTCAATTAAGAATCAATTAAGAAAATGTCCCTTATCCAGAGCAGCGTACAGTTGATTAGACTAAGCAGGAGACAATCCTCCCCTGGAGCAATGCAGGTTTAAGGGCCTGCGTTGGGCCCTTGGGCCCTTATTGTGGCTACACCGGGGATCGAACCACCAACCTTGCGTTTCCCAGTCATGTACCTTAACCATTACACGACAGGCCGCCCCACACATCTTTTAGATATGCTGCCGTGGGCCTGGCATGGCACTTGGGGTCTCCAATGTTATACTCTGGCCTCCACATATGCAACAGCTAATCTCATAATTATACAGTCTCTTACCGCTTCCATTTGTTTTCTTCCCTGGGGCTTCTGTCCCTTCCCTCACCGAGTTCACAGACCGTTCCAGCCCATTTCATGGGTTCAATCGCATGCCACAATGCAACCTGGAGGCTTATATATATATATGCATCACCTCAACCCTCTGAAATGGATATTACACTTCTTGGCTGTTCGGTAGCTCGCTGTGTAAAAGCGGCACTTGGTGTGCGTGTGCACAAACTGCAGCTGCGGTGTGAAAGTGAGCAGTTGACCGACGCCGTGCATTTCGGTGGAGGTCCGGGAGTTGTCCTCACTCTCCTGAGCTCGCTGCAGGGTGCCGTACATGAGCACGCTTGTACACACAGCGAAGTTCGTAAGTATTTGGACAGTGGTACAATTTCTGTACTCCAGCACATTGGATTTTAAATAAAACAATGAGTATGAGGTTACATCGCAGACTGTCACCTTTGATTTGCGGGTATTTACGTCGATATCAGGTGATCCGTGTAGGAATTACATCCCTCTTTACGGTTGGCTTCTCAGATGTTTCTAATTCGTCAGGTGTTTTCAATCGCTTCCTTCGTGCAGTTACAAGAAAGCTTTCAGTATTGAGCCTTGATTCTACTAAATACTATAATCCCCCTCCAAGACTGTAGCCTGCATGAAGGTACAATCACCCTCCAAGACTGTAGGCTGCACAAAAGTACAATCAGCAGGTCAGTAGGTGTTTTTTCTGAAACCGGCTCCCAGTGCAACAAATCACAATCTGACAGCAAGAAACAGATCAGCGCTTGGTGATGCTAAGCTGTAGAGCTGGATTTTTGCTCTTGCTATTTACCCATCTCACCGAATAAGCATTAAGCAGTGCTAAAAAGTTGTGTTTCCTCAATTCAGCGCATACATACTGTAAAATAATAAAGAATTATTATTGTTCAACAAATGCATTCAAAAAGGTTTTAGTAAAGCCTTGAATAATCTATGTATTCAGCAAGGTACAGAATCAGCATTGGGCAGTAGTATGAGATAAATGTATTAGTAGTAGTAGTAGTAGTAGTAATCCTGTTGTTAAGTTGATAAGTTTGCTAACAAAACAAATGTTATGGGTTTGATCAAAGGGGACTACAAATGCTGCAGAATGAACGCATTCATATATTCTATAAAAGCAACTAAAAGCAAGATGCACTCCAAAAGTATGGGGACGAAGTGAACGTTGTCATACGCGCTTAAGGCATTTAGCCCACTAGAGCATTTAGCACGTTTTTTGGTCTTGGTAAATCTAATTATATTTACCAATCTACCAATCTAAATCTAATTATTGACATGTATGGCTCGAAGGCAGTAACTTTAACATTAGCCAACATCTGTCTGTCTGTAAAATATAAATGGATAGTTTTAATGAAACAGCCTATTTGTTTATCGGTCAAACCTTACTGAAGTGTAGAACGTCAGTGTTCTAGCAAGGAGACTAGGCTGAGGTTACAGTTACTGATCATTGAATACATAGCCATTTACATTTTACATTTACATAGCACTACTCAATCCTGAATCAAATAAATGTTCAAAATGTAAATTAAGCTTTAATTATCAGGGAAACAAATGTAGGATTAAAATGTATTTTAGTCCAAAAAATGAACCATTTTACTAATAATTCATTTTTAGTTTGAGTAAATGATTGCAGAGGGTATGACTAAAATGTATTTTAGTCAAAAGACTATTAAGACCCTTTGAAGCGATTTGTGATTTGATCATTTTCTTGTCTTGTTATGCAGGAGAGACTTTCAAATGTGTCGGAATGACAGACAGGTAATGTGGGGTTTGCATTAT
The DNA here is from genome assembly GCF_963514075.1 of Conger conger. NCBI lineage: Eukaryota > Metazoa > Chordata > Actinopteri > Anguilliformes > Congridae > Conger > Conger conger. Next base: position 40,835,471 of record NC_083773.1, read on the forward strand.
CAGAAATAATTTTGGCCACTCAAGCTCTGTTGGATTTGTGAGTTCTAGATATATTGCTTCATACCAAACCTGAAGTTTTAAATATATATATTTTTTCCCCAACTTGTGGAATCTTTCCAAAACATTTTTTTGGAAATTTGTGAGCTCTGTAGCCTACTTTCTTCACTTTTGACATGGGCAGAGCCATGCCTCCCTTTGTCTATATAAGGAGTATGATCCACCTTTTGGCATGCGATTCATCTGTCCTTTATAGCAGAGCGGGTGTGCACAATTATCCAACATGATTCAATACTGGTTGTACAAATCAAATTGTTGTTTTCACGTTGATGAAATGGAGCAAGCCAAAATTGAATTTATCAGATCATTTGACAAGACGCATCAAATTATCCTGGACTGTTTAAATTAAATAGCGCCCAGGTGTATCCTTTTGCATGGATTGTTCACAGATAAAAGACCAGTGAGTGTCTTGTCTAGGTTTTAGTTTTAGCCTTTGTTTTTATCTGTGGAGCTTGAACGAGTTAGAACGAACACCAAGATGAACCTGCATCACGAAGCAGACTAAGTACAGTAGCCAGTTAACTTTGTGCTTAGTCCAGGTACTTCCGAAAGTTGCTCTGTAGATCAGACTAAGTCACCATGGCAATGACCAATCAGCTCACTGGAAAAATGGCACATGTTGGCACAGGCTCTGGTTTATGGAAGCATGAATGATCCCGTAATGATTTTAATTAAAATTCAAATCGGAAGTTGTATTTTGTGTTAATTTGATGTGACAAAAATCATCAAAAGCTCAGTTTGCGTTTTCATTTTCAAGTTAATGCAGACCTATGCACTTTATCTGACAATTTGAAAATTTAAATGGAATATCCAATTTCCTAATAGACTAGCCTACAAGTCACAACCCTGTAAGTGGAAGCTATCAAAATCTGTGGCCTACTTCCATGGTACAAGGCCGTCATAAATGAAAATCAATTGTAACTCTTCCTTTGCAATGAAATGAAAAAGAAATTCAATTGAATACTATACGCATTGATGTCAGGGGAAAGATTGTAATAGGGACTTTACAAATAGCAAGTTTATCTAAGGATCTAAGGATTTTCAAATAAGCAACCGCTAAAATATATCAGGTCTGATATAGACCTAAAATAGGCTTATGTCACTGTTGCCTCTTGAGGATTTCTTTTGAGAATCTCACTCAAAAACACAAAAAATGGGTAGGCTAACGGATCTAACAACGTTAAATGATCAATTCTTAATCCTCCTTCTAAGATGGAATTCACAAACCTACAAAAAAATGTATAAATTACTGTACGGATAGGCCTACAGTAAACGTTGCTCTCTCCATTACCCCGTGCGATTGCCTCATTGTTACAAACACCAGCATTTTTATGTGAATGCGCAGATAACTTCAGACTTAGTTCCAGCGTTAGCGGAGTGAGTTTATAACTTGCGTCGTGATATCTGTTATCTGTGATTACCATGTTTAGGATTTGTTGATCCGGCTGTCTTGTGTTTCGCTTGACTAAGTTGAGATACTATCATGATATAGGCCCCAGAGAACTAACTATGGCTGAAAAACAACTAATCTTTTAGCTGAGAGAACAAAATAATTCATTTAGAAGAACAGCACAGAAGCTGAGTATATTAGCTACAGCAGCTGAAAGAAAGCACTGGTGGACACTGATGGAAATAAGCTCTGTGCAGGCTGGCTAAGGAAGACAATGGCAGTGGATGAAGGATTAATCCTTAGAAAAACCCTAAAACAACATTCAGTGACATCGGCCGTCTCCAGGGGAGAGGTGAAAATGTCACAAGCAACTGCAGGAGACTCAATTATAGAGGATATGCAGCAAAATGGCAAAGTCTCATCAGCAGCAAGAAAGGAAAGGCCAGATTAGAATTCAGCAACAAACACAGAGACAAGCCAGAAGAGTTATGGAACAACGTTTTATGAACAGGTGAATCAAAAATAAACATTCGCTAAAGCGATTGTACGCCTGAAAGTGGAGAAAGAAGGAACAGCCCATGATCTAAGGCACTGTGAAATATGGAGGAGGTAGTCATGGCGTGGTCATGTATGGCTGCTTCGGGAACAAGCTCACTCTGGAGACTGAATTCAGAAACCCCACTGAAACAAAGGTAAACTGAAAGTGGCTGCAGTGAGTGCCTGGAAGGAAGAAGAAATGATTGGTGATGTCTTGATCTCAGTGGGTCATACCCATAATCCAGTTATCGCATTTAAGAGCTGTGCAACCAAATATTAGACTTTATTGCTTTGGTGTACTTCATCCATTAACTTGCTTCTGCACAGCTGAAACATTTATTTGTGTTGTGTATGCCTTTCATTTCACCTTCACATCTTAGCCATGTATACAACTGAATATTACAATGCTCTCTGCCTGATATGTGCACTGCACCTCATTAATGTAATTAATGATTGTATTATGTTCACCCTCAGGCTATGAAATAGCCATAAACTTCCATAATCTGACCCACTTTTCCGAACAAAGAATGTGGAATTCTGGTTTCACAAAAGAAAATAAAGTGTGCATAATGTCTAATTAGCTTTCAAAGTATTTGCTGGTAGAAATGCAGCAAGAATATTTCAAATTATTCATAAATGACTTTCCTTGGCACAGTGTCAGAAATAAGATCCATTCATCCTGATGAAAGAGGTCAGGAGTAAACGTACATTTTAATCACCATCTGAGATGGTGGCTTTGCTTATTCAACAAAAATGTGAAAGCTATATTTAATGTGGATGTCCATGCTAGGGCAAAGGCTTAGATACAACAGCCCTTAATTAATGTGGTGTATCTGCTTATTTTTTAGCTGATTTTGGTTATTGCTGAACACAAATAAATAAATCTGCCATTTAATTCCTACGGTTTGCATGTATCCTATTAGTTTTGTTCAAGAAGAGCCAGGATCACATATTACAATAGTCTTCATATAATGTTCAGCCTGCTGCAGGAAACTATATGTACCAACCTTTTTTCTTTTTTTAAAATTTTTTTTTTTTACATCTGGGTCTACATCCAAACACAAAATGTGACTATTCTTACCTCTCTCTGTCTGAAAAGCTTGTGTTTTATTAAATGTGTGCATGTCACAGTACGGCTTGTGCCTTGGTCAGCACGGACATCCTGATGAAGACATGATTTCTGCTGAAATGGAGAAATAAACCTTCACCTTGGGGTTCATCAGAGATCTCCAATTCTCAAGACAGTATGGCTTTTTTGGGACCAGATTCTCATTCTCTTTCAAAGCAATTTTATTTGTGACAGTGTTTATTCCTAGTTTATTTCTTTATTTAAAAATTTTTTCCAAATGTAATGTCAAATATGGATTCTGAACAATTAAATTTGCAAAGCATATACTGGATCAGCTTTATATGCCCAAGTGGGCATATAAATGTTATTTTCAGTAGATATTAGTGTGTGCCACATTGACCTTTGTGTGTATTTCTGTCTGCTTTACCATTTCTTACTCCTGAAGAAATGTGGTACTTTCCAGCCAAGCTGGGGTCCTGGGGTTATATTTATATATAGCATGCATGGTATTACGTATCGCATTATTACAGTATGCAGTGCCATGCAACCCCAGGGAAAACTAGATACTTGGGGTTACTGTAGATGTGATTTGTTTTATCAGACGCCCAATCAGAAAATGCAAGTGGTGCAGTCAGTATTCAACCTGCCTGGACAAGAGTCTCATATGCTAGTGTTAGCATCCAGCACATTCAGTGTGGTGGTTAGCATTGAGGTCTCTGTCACAGGAGACCTGGGTTTGAGGCCTACACTTTCCTTGTTTTCCTTTGTTTTGCTCACTCTTTAAAAAATAATAATAATAACAACATGATATTTATTATAGAGATAAGTCAAGACATTATTACCGCTATGACAAATCCAGAATGGAAGATTAAAGTATGAAGAAGAAGAAGAAGAAGAAGAAGAAGAAGAACCACACTTTACAATAAGGTCACATGAATTGACATTAACTAATGTCGTTGTTGATTTACAAATGCATTAAGCATGAAATTAACTTTTCATTAGTTAATGTATTTATTAACGCCTAACTAATGTATTACTTACATGACAATTTAACAAACCATAGGATACATATAGAATTAGTTAAACATTAACAGATACCATTAGCTAGTTTTTTCATTACAATGTCAATTGACATGAACTAATGTAGTGGTTAGTATGTATTATGATGTACAAATACATAAACAAAGCTGAACAGCTTAGCTTCTCAGCAGTTAGATAGTTAACAACTACATTAGTTTGTGCCAATTCATGTAACCTTATTGTAAAGTGTTCCTGAAACTATTCTTACAGTGCCACATGAGGAGTAGCAGTTGTATAGGCATTTATTGTATAGGCACTTGAGGCCTGTATCACAAAGCAGGATTACTGAGTTAACTGAATAACTGAATAACCCAGAAAAGCTCTTACTTCAGTCCCTCTTCCAGATTTTCTGTGTTTTACTCATTACAGTTCTCCTGCTAACTCAGTAATCCTGCTTTATGATACAGGCCAGTGGTCTGAAACATATCTCTTTTAGTAACATATTTTCCCAGAATGAATACATTATTATTCTGCTTGCTCTATCCAGTGATTGCACTGGGACATCGTACACAGATAACAGAGTTGCTTATTGGCTTAACTCGAGGCCCTGGATGCAAAATTAACTCGTCAATCAGTGTGAGGAAAGAAAACATTTTCAGTCATTTGTGAGTCAAAAGCTAAGGACTGCTCTGATAGCATCACGGACTGCCTAAGGCATAGTCAGAATGAAGACTCGTAACCAGCTGTGATTGCTGGCCATTGCGTCACTCTGGGCTGGGGCATGCATTACAAAACTTCACTGAGTAAAACCTGGGACAGCTCTTTTTACTTCAGTCCTTGTTCCAGATTTGGGGAGGTTCTCGGTTTTACTCTTTGCAGTTGCCTAGCAAACTCAGCAATCAGAAAAAAACAGGCCCCAGGTCCTCTGCTGTTCTTCATTCAAAGACAATTTTTTTAAACGTGTGTGATTTGTCTGAATATAGAAATATCACTGTATGCAACAATGTTTTGGCTTGTGGTCAACTTAGTTAAGATGTGCTGTAAGCATACATTTTGCAACCGAACAAAAACACAACTTTAGTTTCCAAACAACCTAGTTCCAACGTAACTGCAGGGCTTGAACTTACCGGATCCCAGTCATGTACCTTAGCCACTAGGCTACAGGCCCCCTAATCCAGTGATCGAGCTGGGAAATAAATAATAGGCTTTCACATACACGGTGTGTTGACCAAATACATTGCGCCCTCCCCCTCTCCCAAAAAAAAAACTTTCAAAAGTTTCAACAATAAGGGGGATGAGAGATCAGCACTTCAGGAATCTGAATCCAATACCATCTCATTTTTGACCCCCCATGGTTTTTGTACTCTGCTGTAGAAAAGATGACGCCAAGATGTGGAGGATTTAGTCAGGCTGGGTCACATTTGTGTGTGAATTGCAGGAAATGCAGATAGAAAGTCTAAAAAGTCTTTTTTTACAAAGGAAACCATACAAACTCACGTCACTGAATTCAGGTGTTTCACCGCATCTCAATGAGACTTCCCGGTTAAATAAAGGTTAAAAAATAATTTCTCTCCATATTGTTCCTCCTCTGAACAGAGCACATTTCAGAAGTACATTTTCCATGAAACGGCACCACTAGCTTTAACATTACATTACAGTACATTACAGGCATTTAGCAGACGCTCTTATGCAGAGCGACCTACAACGAAGTGCAGATCGACGTTTGATGAGGTGCCATTTCAGGTGGCTTTCATGGCTGGCTGGCCAGCTCGCGAGCTGCCGGTGGGAGTTCACTTGCTTCCCAGTCTGCCTGTGATCCATTTCTGATGGTTTGATCCGGCCGGGAGGGATTTACGTCAACCTGCCGGCGTCCGGCAGCACTGCGCATCCGGCTTGCAATCCTCACGCAAACGTCTGACGCTTAATCCGCAGATTAAGGCCATGGAGCTCCGGGCAGAGCCGGGTGCTCTCCAGACCTCTCAGCATTAATACAGCAGAGTGAGAAATGTGGAGGCCAACCGATCACCTCCAGGCAATTAAAGCTAAAGGTCATTTTTGCAGGAGCAGAAAATATTACAGTATTTGTTTATTCCACGCTGAGTTGTTGATGACTGGATAAGTTTAGCAGGTCTTCCAGTGGAGGCAGAGACCTTAAGTGTCCTCAAGACTTAGATACAGTATTAAAGGCTTTCTAGGCAGAAGGCAAAATGTGAGTCTAGCTCAACTTAATGGTCAGTTGTACTCATTAAATGTGAACATGCCTACATTCATATTGTTAATTCATGTGCTCTGCTGTCCATGTTTATAGAATATAAAAATAGGTTTTATTAGGTTAACACTGGGGATAAATAAAATAATAAAACAGAAGTTATTGCAGTTCATGCTGCTTATTGTAAAGCACTATCAACGCATGTAAACTGACTCACTCGTGTATTGATTCAAATTAATTAAGTGCATATACAAACCCAAATAATTATGGACCAATGTTCAGACATACAATAATTTGTTGCATTATTCCTTGTGAATCATGGCATTTTGGCAAGCATCATGCAAAGTTTAATCTTTGGCCATGCCTCTTCAGAGCAGGTATTTTTTAAACTCAAAAACTGGTTTAGTTGTAAAAAATAAAAATAAAAGCCTGGTTTTGCTCACACCAATTTCAGTTGAGATAGTGCTGATTCAGTAACATTAACTGGAAATTTGCCTTGTCATTTTACATGGGATTAATTTGAATTTGGAAATTTGAAGAGTAATAATGACTCTAAAAGCAGCATTGAGACAGGTGGGGTCAACTGAATGAGCCTATATTTTCTGAAACAACTTGACTCAATTCAGGGAATCAGACCATTTGTAATAGAATGAATGTGGTCATAAGTTTGAAGTGTGAATATACAATAAAATAGTCTACGAAAAGTTAATCATAAGAAAAATGATTATGATTAATGTTATCTTTGTGATCAAGTCATTTTAGTATTGCATGCCTGCCATGCCACTACGACAGTTCCCATGGTCAGGTTTATACATTGCATAGCTTTTAAATAGACTGTGCCGCATTGCCACCAGATTTTAGGTCACTTTTAGCAAACTGCAATTTGTGATTATCTTTGTGAATTGGGTATTCCTTTGTATTCAGCCAGCATTTGGAATAGAACGGTCACTCTTGGTGTAACATAAGTAACATACATGACATACAGTAATTTAAATATGAAGAAGGCATTTCCCTATTCTTGCGCTTGAGTATTCTGAACAGGATTGATATTTTCTCAACTTCTTTTAAAATCATTGATACATTTTCATTGTTACTTGTTACTACTGTTTGAACTATGTATTAACTGTATAATTTCTGTGCATTTTTTTCTTATGGTAGATGGCAAGATGTGGTATACAAAAGCTCATGGGCTGTGGCAGTAATTTGTGATTGTTGAAAACAACCAGCAATAAAAATGGAGAGCAGGAACCTTCTTGCAGGCATGTGAAGAAGAGAGATATGAATTCCTGAGGAAGAGCAGAAGAGCAGGGGGCTGAATGGACTGGAGAAAGAGCAGCAGTCCGGTGCCAGGGTATTCCAGTGGCTGCTCTTTGTGACAGTTGCTAGGGAACACCCTACAAAATATAATCTCTAGCCCTTTCTGAAATTTGAAGCTATCCACTTTGAGGTTTGACGCGTTGTGTATTCTGACATCTTCTGCTTACCGGTGTTGTAATGTGCGGTTATTCGCATAACTGTCACTTTCCTGTCAGCTTTGACCAGTCTGACCCTTCCCCTCTGACCTCTCTCATTAACAATGCATTTCTGCGCACAGAACTTCTGCTCACTGGATGTTTTTTTGTTTTTGCACCATTCTGAGAAAACTCTTGAGATGTGAAAATCCCATGAGATCAGCAGTTACAGCAATACTCAAACCAGCCCAGCCCATCTGGCACCAACAATCAAGCAAGGGTCAAAATCATTGCGATCATATTTTTTCCCATTCTGATGGTTGATCTGAACATTAACTGAAACTCCTGACCCGTATCTGCATGATTGTATGCATTGCACTGCTTGCACACGATTGGCTGATTAGATAATCGCATGAATAAGCAGGTATACAGTTGTTCCTAAATAAAGTGCTCAGTGAGTGTATATTTACATGTTATGTTGGGTTACACTATTAAAAGTAAATCATGTTTTTCTTTTTTTTTTGGGTGAGTTTAATTTAGGATAATGCTGAACAAAATTTTTTGGTGACACTTGCTGGCCTGAATTTGCGGTCATTTGTCATTGGGCTGGCCTGCAGTCTGCTGTCGTCTGAGCAGAGGTGTTTCTCCTGGGTCCCAAAGAACCTGAGGGGCTGCTGGTTTTTGTTTTCACGTAAAACAACAAACGACTTTCCATCCTGACCTGAGAAATCAGGTGATCAGGTAAATGAGTAAAAGCTGCTTTAATTTAACAATTCAGAGCTGAATAAGAACCAAAGTCAGCAGAACCTGTGGCCCTCCAGGATCACGTCCGGAAACATCTGGTCAATATCAACATGACTACATACATACACCCCCATTTACATTTCAACTGAATGTGTATTTGGTCAATTGTGTATTTTCTTTGTTCATTGTGGTTTTATTTTCTTCGAAAGAATAAATTAATTTTATTTTGCCTTTATTGCACAAAGGAAAATGTAGAAATGGACAATTGACATTGACATTGGTGGCTCTGTAATGTGGTTGTGCCTGTAAGGGTCATTTTCTTAATTGATTCTTAATTGATGTGTGATGTGTGTTAACAAAGACAATCATGGGATGTGATTAAAAATAAACGTATTACTATTGACCACTTTCTGAATTAAGTGCTGGCTAGGAGTCTTTCTCTGTCTCTCTCCCAGCAGACAGACAGCCTTTAACCTTAATGTCTCTGCTTCTCCTAGAAGGGGGTAGCTAGCTCTGCTTCTCCTAGGAGGGGGTAGTTCGCACATTCCGGTCTTAACAAGGGGTATTCAGAAGACAAAATACTGATAAATAGTGGCCAGCTTCATGTTTTTTGTTTTGGTAAAGCCCCCCCTTCTGGAAAAGTGTGTATAAGAGTCTTACTATGTCAGATTCAAATCAGAAAGCCAGTAAGCTTTCTCACTTTCTGTCATTTCTTTGCAAATAAATACGAAAGTTAAACTCAAGTATAGCTATCGTTGTTTTTACTGGGATCCGTTTCATCAGACGATGCTCACCTGTGAAATGTTACATTTTTCCCTAACATGCCATATGGGTTTGGTCCTGAAACCTGGAACCAGTTCCCAAATGACCGGTACTGGACCAAAACGCAATGCAGGTTTACGTAGTAGGAAAAGGAAAGTTAAATGGGAGGTTAAGTGCATTAAGAATAATGAAGGATCACTGCTATATAAGAATAAAAACATTCCTGATGCCTTAAATGGCTACTTAGTTGAGAGTCTCACCAGGGAGGAGGTTAAACTAAGTGAAGTAAGAAAACAAATGATAAGTGTAAAGTCTAATTTAATCAAACAAAAGTAAAAATCTGAAAGTAAATCTGTGAACGGCTGCAAACTACATTTCCCTCTATTCCTATGTGGGGATTGAATGGGTGGAGTTCAATGTATTACCAGTTATTGGGTCAGGTACCTTGATGACATCAAGAAGTAATAGCCAATAAATGAAATAAATGTTTTAGTTACATGAGATTTGTATATAGAGATTGTTATAGAGAAGTCTCCACCATGGGCTATGTGGTGGCACCCCAGGGAAGCTGTGACTCTCTGTAAATCTTTAGCGAAATCCAATCAAATCCCCATTTGTTATCAAGGTCCTACCAAGATTTGGAGGAGGCAGCCAAATACCTACCAAAAAAAGAAAAAAAAAGAAAAAGGGCAATCAAGGCACATATCCCAACCAAAATTCAACCAAAAATAAACCAATTGCTTGTGTAACTTTCTCACGCAGCGGGAGGAGCACACATTTTAACTGAGGGTTGGTTGCGTCTCCTGTTTTGGAATAAGAACATTTCTTTCTCTACATTGCAAGAAATGCTCCGCATAATCGCCAATTTTGTTTAATAAACAGGAAAAAGACAAGCGGATATACCTTGCGAGCTAGCTGGGTAGCTCGTTACAGATGACTGGGGCAACATTAACTGCATTTGCGCAGGCGGTAAGAGCGGTCATCTGGTAGTTAGAGGGTTCCGGTTCGATCCCGCCCTGGGTGTGTTGAAGTGTCCGTGAGCAAGATACCTAACCCCCAAATGCTCCTGACGAGCTGGTTGGTGCCTTGCATGGCAGCCAATAGCCATTGGTGTGTGAGTGTGAGTGTGTGTATGAATGGGTGAATGAGATGCTTTGGATAAAGGCGCTATATAAATGGCAGCCATTTAAGCATTAACATTAATGATATTTTAACTAGCCAGTTGCCTAAATTATTAGCCTACCTGTAAGATTCAGCCGATTGGAGCAAGATAAATTTAGCGACCTATCTGTACACGGCCATCTATAACGCATCGTTCTTCTTGCACTACAAGGTAAAGGTATTCATTACGTATAAATGTATTTTCTCTGACGTTATAAACTGGTTGTCTTGTATGAGTTTACTAATATCAGTACATTCTGTACATTTAAATAATCCCTTGTAGCTAGCTGGGAGATCTGGGTATTTTCTGCTGTATACAGTTAATCAAATTATAATATATATAATCCAGCCCTGGTTTTCGTGCTCCTTATTGGCCAGACTACCTTTACACCTGACTAAGGGACACGACTGGGACATGTAAGGTCGGTGGTTCTAATCCCGGTGTAAGATCCGCACAGCATTGCTCCAGGGGAGGATTGTCTCCTGCTTAGTCTAATCAACTGTACGTCGCTCTGGATAAGAGCGTATGCATATAATGTAATATGTAATGTTATCAGCCTTCGAGGACCATAAGTTGCAGGTCCCTGGCATAGGCCATTCCATTTTTATAAGTGCCATTTCTCTGAGCCACAGTCTCCTTAGACACATTTAGCTATGAACCCATCTAGGAGGAAATGTTGTGAATTACATTCTACATACTCTGCATGGTGTGATTTCTTTTGCTTTAACTGTGTATTTTACACAAGGGTAAAATTATAGCCAGACAGGGCAAACACATGGCCAGGAAAAGAGAGCAAAATAAAATACTGGACTGAAATAAGAGGGGTTTTTTTGTACACTAAGCCATCTGTACCACATTTTACTGTAGAGGGCAACTCTGTAGGTCAAATTAGCTGGGCCTTTGATGCTGAAATCTTTGATATGCAGCAGTCGTATGAAGAAGTAGCTGATTCCGACCAAAGAACAGTCATTTGTTAAGTGATTTTACTGAGCAAAAGGTGAACTATGCGACCTGATATGGCAATAAAGCTGATTAATTCAGAGTGCCCATGGGTCTTGTCTTCTCAGCCTGGGCTCTGTATTTCATAGGGCATCTGGTGTACAGCCAACTTAAATTCATATCTGTATCAAGTATATAACGCACATTTAATTAAGCACCAGGCAAATGCGGTTAGCCCTTATCAACGGCCAGGGGTATCAATCTAATGTTTAGTAATAGTCTCCTATCTTGTATCTGACTTGACAGGGGGCAAAGCACACACATGCACACAGTTGGGAATTACCAGTTTTTTTAACTAGCAAAAAGGCTGACTGAATAAAATGTCCAGTAAAACAAAAGCAGGCAAGTCTGGTTTTGCCCGACCCAGAAGAGGAGCTGATGGTAAAGCCAGTCTAGCTGGGTATGAGCTGGTCAACCATTCATTAATTCATTCATTATCCTAACCCGCTTATCCTGAACAGGGTCGCAGGGGGGCTGGAGCCTATCCCAGCATACATTGGGAGAAAGGCAGGAATACACCCTGGACAAGTCGCCAGTCCATCGCAGGGCACACACACCATTCACACACACACTCATACCTACAGGCAATTTAGACTCTCCAATCAGCCTAACCTGCATGTCTTTGGACTGTGGGAGGAAACCGGAGTACCCGGGGAAACCCACACGGACACGGGGAGAACAGAGAGGCCCCGGCCGACGGGGATTCGAACCCAGGACCTCCTTGCTGTGAGGTGGCTGGTCAACCAGCTGTTTGAAAACATAGCTTGAACTGGTCAAACCAGATGAAGCTGGTCTGAACTGGTCAACCAGCAACCAGCTGTTTCAAAACTGAGCTTGAGCTGTTTTTCAGCACTGTGTTTTATGGCTCTAAGAGATTGGTTGAGATTGCTATGGCAGCTATGTTCGGAATACTGTAAAAACAATCGAGCTGCCAATACCATCTTCCTCAGGGAATCAACGCCATTTGTCTCTTCCAGTGAATGGACATTTTATTAGTCAAGTTGCCTTTGGCTAGGCATCACCGTGTTCTGGACTTTGTGTTTTAATCTAAGTCAGTTAAAACTTCCCTGAAGCCATCCCAACTACGGTCAGGAAGGAAACTGAAAGTCAGGAAAGCTAACAATATGTAGGGACGTTTGTATATATATATATAATGCCAATTTAGAGATTAAGTTCATCTGGGGCTTTCATTTTGAAGTAATGGTTGGGAATCAATGAATTAGTACTGCAAGGCCTCTCCAGGATCTCCAACTCCACTGATTACATGTCAATTCGGTATCTCAACATAAACATTTCTGCTGTGGGTGTGCCTGTATATTAATCTTTATGCCTCTTCACAGTCTCATGTTGCCCGATGTTAGTGATTTGATCAAATCAGAACCTACACTAAGTCATAAGATCAATCACCTGTAACATCCAATATAAAATGCACATAGCTAATATTTACCGGTACAACAACAGAATTCTTTGTTTTCTTCGAAGAGCAGAGGTAGTTAACATTAGCTAGCCTAGGTATTTGCCTACTGCCTAACCTAGGTGGTAGCCAACTAATCCAATATCACCCCATTAACTGAGAAAGCAATAGCTACCCAGGTAACATCTATTTTCATATACAATATATATACTATTTTCATATACAATATATTTCCACGTTATCTGTTAACTGAGCTGTTTCTGTGGGCCACCAGAAACACTGCCAGCTATTCATAAAGAGAAGCACTCATTGTATAGAACTTGTGGTGTTCCAGTTAAAAGACTGCTATGTACTTTGAACTGAGACACTATATTCTCTACTGTTGTTTGAATTGCTTGCTTTCTTGTAGCTAGCTAACATGGACTTGAAAATGTAAGCTGACTCAGCATAGCCTAAGCCTAGCTGTTTGCTCTGCCATTTTGTTACAGCTTGCCAAATCTTCCGTACCAGACCCTATGTTGTGCGTACTGTGCAACCATTCTCGCACTTGCACGTTTTAACAAGGTATGTCAGTCACTCGATGATAGACACATACAATTCTAGCCCAGTCCCTACGGGTCTGGCAAAAATTCACGTTAAGCACATTTAGAATTCTAATTTTAAAGAATTCCAAGACCCTGCAATACAAAATATACATAATTTAATGAATGTGTAGTTTATGGATGATGAACGAAACAAACATAAACAAACGAAGCATAAAACTTGTGATCCTGGGGGCACGTAACTCACCGTTTAAGATGAATAAATCACCAAAACATTTTATGAATATAAATAATATGCTCAGTCTGACATACATCGAGATATGTCCAGTCATCCACATACCTATACATGTAGGAGCCAAACCATACCAACCAAGAGGTAAACCCAGTTCATAGCAGAAGTAGAACAATTTATATGAGTTTATTTCACATCATGTCCATGTTTTCTGAATCTACAAAGAGGCCATACACTTATTATTGTGGTCTTACACATCATGCGGGGAGTCAAAACATGGCTGCCATCCTAGTGTATGAGGCAGAAATTCACCCTGACAATCAAAACACATTTTCAAAGCCAAGCATTGCTTGGGTGCCCCGCATTAAAAAGATAATGAAATACAAATAAAAGACAATACGGGGTAATAAAAAAAATTGAGATAATGGTTCCACCTGTTTTTATACCTTTCTGTGACTGCAGGGGGTGTCTTTGGTGAGACACTTGTGAGCTATTTTCTGTTATTTAAAAAAAAAAGAAGATTTTTATTGAAAGGTTGCTCAGTGTTGTCTAGAGCTTCAGTCAATGAACACCTCTGAGTCCTGCCAACACTGCACTCACAATCTGCCCAAATGAGATCACCATCTCCAACTGCCAAGTGATACACATCACACAAGGGGATTAGCACCATATCATCAGGGGGGTTTTAAGAGAATACTAAGTAGGTCTAGATCCAGGTAACCCATTCAAATCTCCACAGCTATACTGTTTACACGCAAAGTAAAACGTCCAGTGTTAATTCAGCTCTAACAGAGTACATACGAGTCTAATTGGGACCATTATCCTTTAAACATGTTACTGTGCCACATAAAAAAATGACATTTCTGTAATGATGGTTCCCTCAACCAGTAACATTAGGCATAATGTCTTGTATTTTCTGTTTGTCAAAACGTATCACCACACGGTTCTGGTCTATAGTACCAACACAATGCTGAGTCGTGTTGATGTTTTCCACGGAAATTTGGAGAAAAAGCGGTTGGGGCATGACTAGAACTGGGAAGGGCCTGCCAATTACTTGGGGAATTGGGCAGAAGCCTTCTTGTCTTTAGGTATGATGCTGACTAAAATAGTACGGCATGAAATGACATAAAATAAAATGTGCAAGTTTTAGGCACGTGTGAATTAGTAAGACTGTCTGTTTCCTATTTTCAGGAGCTCAGCTGTTGTTGTTATGCCTCAGTAGCGATTACACCCTGTAGCTTTCAGCCGCTAACTCATGGCTGCAGGTGAGTGAAGCTGTGGGCTGGTGTTTGGATGAGAGACCTCTCGGGAAAAGCAAGAAGCAAGCCTCTCGCTGCTAGGCAAATGAATATACGGAGAATGTTACTGTATCGTGACAGAGGAAACAAAAAAAGAACAATCTGTTTGGTTGGTTAAATGGTGTTGCGTCGTCGGTAAATCACGCAGCGGTGATAAAGTAGAGCCCACAGCCGCCCGAGCCATCGCAGAAAGGAGGGGCTGTCTGCTTTCAGCCTCACTGCAGTGAAAATTTTACTCCGGGCAGACAGCAACACCATCACTGTTTATCTTGTTTAAAAAAATTTTCAGGCACACTGTGAAATGTCCAGTGCTAAGTCAACTCTAACAGAGTACATATGTATGAGCCCCATAGGCAGCACATATACTCTGTAAGAGTTGATTTAACACTGAACATTTTACTCTGTAGTTGTAGTGCTATTTCTCATGAGTCTATTTTAATCAGTGACACAGGAGTCATATTATGTACACTCAGTGAGCACTTTATTATGTAGTGCTATACACCGGCTTGTTAATTCAAATATTTAATCAGCCAATCATGTGGCAGCAACTAAATGCATGAGAGCATGTTCAGCTGTTTAGCTGTTTTTTAGACCAAATGTCAGAATGGGTAAGAAATGTGATTTTGACTGTGGGTTGATTGTTGGTGCCAGACAGGGTGGTTTGAATATCACAGAACATAACATTTTCATGCACAATGGTCTCTAGAGTTTTTAGAGAAAGGTGCTAAAAACAAAAAAACATCCAGTAAGCAGCAGTTCAGCAGGCAAAAATGCCTTGTTAATGAGAGAGGTCAGTGGAGAAGGACCAGACTGGTCGAAGCTGACAGTAAGGTGACAGTAACGCAAATAACTACACATTACAACAGTCGTATGAAGAAGAGCATCTCTGAACACACAATGTATCAACCTCTTAAGTGAATAGGCTAGAGCAGCAGAAGTCTTCATTGAGTGTATACACCTATCATAGTATTTATTTATTTTTGATCATGATTTCCAACATGAGCTTATAAAGCTCCTGTCTGAGGTCTGGCCTAAAAGACCCCGTCCCCTATGGCATTCATGATAACCAGGCATAGGGGAGCTTTTCTCATTGTTACAGTCTGCTAAGCTGCAGAACGGACAGCATTCTTTCATGCATCACACTGAAAATGTCCTTTGAGCTAGACATTAAACTAAAGGCGATGACTCACTTGGTCCAAATACTGAGAGGGGCTCTGTGATGTTCTGGCCAAATTCTCAATTTGTTCTCTTTCAATCTGGCTGCATCATCCTTCTGCAGTTCAGCTGGCGACACCAGGGGTGTCCAATCGTATCCGTAATGTGGGCACAGATTTGTGTTTCAGCCTAGAACTACGACACCTAATTCTGCATATCCAGGTATTGATTGAAGACCACCATTAGCTGATTAGTTGAATCAGGGCGTCGTAGTGCTGGACTAAAACAAAAACCCCAGCCCATTTCAGATAATATTGGACACCCCTGGGCTACACGAATCCCTGGGCCACCTCCTCAGCTGATGCTGGAAGAGGGGTGTTCCCCTGAAAATTGTGTCATTGTTTGTCACCCAGGCAACGTACGTTGGGGTGCCATTTTGCAAAAGCTGGGGTGAGTCATGAGTCACTCCGCAGAAAGAGGTGATGATTCAAAAGATATCCATTCTCACTAGCTGGCAACATAATGATTAAAATCACTGTATTTTGAATGTGCTTAATGCACTGGCACCTTCTCTAAGTAAATTAGGGGTACAATTTAGGTAGACGGATTGGAAGAGCATGCCGTCACTATCATTAACTATGGACAGATTATAATTTTTTAATTACCTTTTAAATTAATACTGCAATTTAAATGGTGACACCCCGCACCACACACACCTACACTTTGCAATGGCAATTTATACATCAGTGCTGCTGCTTTTCTCATAAGAACTCATTTAAAAAAAACGGTATGACACAGTATAATTATTCTTTTTTCTGTAGTTATATCTCACGTATGTGTGCAGCGCTGTTTCTGCAGCACTTGTTGTTACAGTAAAGAACACAACGAAACTAATAATAAGCACACAGTGCAGTCCTTGGACGGTGACACATTTTCTGTTGTTTTGGCTTGGTATTCCAGCACACTGTATTTGCAGTAAAACAATGACAATGAAGTGAAAGTGTAGACATTTTGCAGAGGCTTTATTTTGAACTACACTGTGATTGTTTTATTTCAACTATTTATTTGCTGGAGTCGGGGAGAGCGAGGCATATTTATATATGTATAGATAAATATGCACGCATGGATAAATATGCCGAAAATGTGTTTCTGCAGGGGCCCTGTTAGGACAGCAGCCATGCGACAGCAGCAACAGCGGTCACGTCCTGGCCCGGCTCTCTGGCTGCATCCCCCGGTGCACTGGACCGGCACACACAAGGCCAGTAAATTCATTCAGTTTGAGTCAGCCATACTGTGCGTGCTCACAGGCCTTCTGCAGTCGGCGTAGCCACAGCAGGCTGCATCTGCCTCTCCCGAAATTATGACTGGAAGAGAGCGCTCTGGTCCGACGAGTCGAAAACTGGAACGTTTTGGCCGTACACAGCATCAACATGTTTGGCGGCAAAAGATGCATGCACGGAGAGGCACCTCATACCTACTGTCAAATATAGAGGTGGGCCATTGATGTGTTGGGAGATGTTTTGCTGCCAGTGGTCCGAGAAATGCAAACGAGAAATATTTGCATTTAATTAAATAAAATAACATATTATGTCATAGACCACTTTTCAGATTTCTTGGAGAGCCAGAAGTAAAGGAGACAGCCAAAGAACTGTGTCAAGTTCTCCAATATGTTTGGAGCAACCTACCAGCAGATTTTCATATAAAACTGTAGGAGAGTGTACCTAAGAGAATTTATGCCATTTTAAAGGTGAAGGGTGGTCACAATAAATTGTGATTTGATTTAGTTAACTTCTCTTTACAACGTTTTATTGATATTTAGAAACATTTAATTTCGTTATTTTTGACAGCATCTTTGTGTTATGGATGTTTTGCATGTTGTTCATAAGCCATTTGCTCAGTGCTGTACACCAGCTGCAAGCAGTACTGTTTGCATCATCCACCAAGGCCAGTTCAGCTCTTCAGTGCTTCACAGTGCTGACCACAGTACAGTAGTGTAAAATAGAGACAAAGGCTGCAGCTATCTCCAGCCATTCAATCTTAGGCCTGTATTGGCCTGAGACAGCGACATTTCACTGACACAGCAAAAGGACAAGAAATAATTATATTTAAAAGAACACAACTTTTTTTATATTTTGGAAAAATATTAAAAAAGCAGGGTTTTTTAATTTATTTTTTATTGTGCTACCTAACATTGGCTAACTAACATTAAGCTAAGAAAAAGTGGTAAAAGACTAATGGCAACGTTAGCTCGATCGCTGCCCACGTTTATATCTATAGCGTGTTTACTGAACAAATCAGGCTGGACATTTTGTTGCGTCTAAATTGGTAATTACATTGCCTGAAAGCCCAAATGAAGATGAGAACACTCCAGTCACTGAGACTGGTTAGGTATTTGACAATCCAGATTCTGCTTTACTCATATTAACCCAATGGTGTTAATGCAGTCAGTGCAGTTAGCTGTCTAGTGGCCAAGAGCTCGCTTTAGAACAGTGAGCTCCAAAGAAATACTTACTGAATAAGATACCATGGGTGGACAGTCCAGGGGAAATTGGGATGAATGTGTATTTTTCTTCTTCCATAAGTTATGTGTGTGTAGTGCTCACCTTTCAAAGTTCAACCTTATCAATTCTTTAAATATAAGTGCTGGCAAATGTATTTGAATTTATGTGATCAATGATTTGTGGCTGGTGTCATGGTTATTGAGTTATATTATAGGGGTTTAATCCTACTCATTACTCTTTTATGAGTACACTCAGTCCACACATTGCAGCATTACATGAGTAATAAAAATGACTACATTCATTTCAGTAAGAATTTTACACTGAGCCGACATACAAAATTGCAGCATTTCCAAATTCGAAAGCAATGCTTATGTTGGCCCAGTATAAAATTCTGAGCATGAACTTGGTAACACTGGAAAAAAACAAGGCACTAAACTTGCATGTGGACGTGGCTTTTGACCACGTATGTTTACAAATCCCAGACTGTTTCACATAACCTGATGAGACACAGTATGTGTATTGACAACCAGGGACAGATCTAAAAATGATTTGTGACAAGAAACCGGCATACATAGAGGGCCCCCGGGACCAGGGCTGAGAAGCATATCACATAGCAAAGAGAGGAATGGGCAGTCTTACCACTGGAGGCAGTGCACAGTGTCTGGTCAGGATCTGGAAAGATACAGTAAAAGATACTGATTAGGGGTCAAGTCTTCTGAGTGAGACACAATCCCCTGGACTTGCAATGATCAGTGGGAAAATGTAATCACCAAGGTGTTAACAAAGCAATTGGTTAAATAACATGAGAAAACAAATTAGAGACAGACGTTTCAATGTAATTTTTGCTGTCAAGCAGTTATAGCATCTTGGCAGAGACAAATAGTAATGTACTAACTCCAATTGATGCGTTACATCAAAAAGGCAGCTGTCAATGCTATCATGAGACCACGCCTACAGAAAAAAGATGCTCGGTTGGATGTAATCTGCATTTTCTAAATCTGCTTCCAAAAAGCATCATACTTAAAAGCATATGTAAACTGTACACTTTGCTTGGAGCACATAAACCATATTATTGTTAATTTATATGATATTATAGACACAATTCAATTATAAGTATTTTTTATTAACAATGTCATTACAAGAATAATTTACAAGAAAATATTTCCCGTCTGCTCGCACATAGTGCCAGGTGGTGGCTATGCAACGTTAGTAAACTTTTGTTCTTCCAAACTAGCTAGCTAAGCAGTTAGCAAACTAGTGAGCAAATAATAGTTTATGCCTTATTGATTTTTATTTCTACGTTCCCATTGTGCAAACAGTGGAAAAACTGTCGAACATCAGTGGGATCACATTGCGTAGGTCTACTCATTTTATTATTTGGAGAAGGCAAGCACTGTTCCACCTTCTTCGGTCTCCAAGTTTCGATCAGCAGAGTGAGGTCCTTCACTTCTACCTGTTTACGGACACAAATCTCTCGCCTCAAGATCCACATCAGTTTCTAGACCACGGGGAAGCAGGGGCAGTCACTCTGTGCCCTTGCATGCTTGCAAATCCTGGGCAATGACGTGCATTGACTAACGTTTGATAGAGAGAGGTTGTTTTTTTGGGGGGGTTTTTTTACCTCAAATACAGATTGGTGAGTTAAGCCAACATGAAATTCATGAAACTGCAAAGAAAAGAAAGTATCTCTTGCATTTAAGTGAGCAGTTTTGCTCGCAAAAACTTGTTAACGAGAGAGGTCAGAAGAGAATGGCCAGACTGGCCAGAGAGCCAGACAGCAGAAGGCCAATAAGTCTAATAACTACCTAATAAAGTGCTCACCAAGTGTATATTGCTAACACAAGTTATAAATCTTCCTCCAATAGTGGGGATTAGTATTGTACTTTCAAGTCTTCATTAGATTTCTTACAGCCAAAGAAGTGTCATCAAGACATCAAGTTATCTTCCTTCTTTGTATAGACACCAATGAAAGCCATGCCTATACACTAATTCTCACTGAGAATTGAAACAGATTTAATTTCAGTGACTAAACTAAAGGAGCTTTTAAATAAGCACAAGCCAGGCAGTATTTATGGAAGTTCCAGGTAATTAGATGCCACATAAATAATGGAGGGTCAGGTGTGTAGCTCTTTCAGCTGAAATGTCTTTCCCTATTTTGCTTTTCTCATCACAGTTACTTTTCTCATTACGGTTGACAGCTAAGGACAGTCTTTCAACTGCTTTGGAGCAAACTTGTGGTTCTGCTCCAAAGCAGTTGCTTCTTTTTACACCGCAGGCACAAGCCAAACACACGCAGTGTAGGGGCAGAGGAGACCCAATCATACAGAGAGCAGGCCACGGGTGCCTGGGTGGCCAACAGGGGTCACTCGGGCAATGAACACTGCTGCCCGTGCTGACCAAATCCCTCCCATATGTCCCTTGGGCAATGCAAAGCCAATTGTGTGCTTCCCCTGTGGGACTGCCAGCCACAGTTGGCACTGGTACAGGTTAGATTCGATCTGAGGCCGTGTTGCTTTTTATTACCAAGTGAGCTACCCAGCAGCCCTCTCATTACAGTAATAAACAACAGGGCCCTTCAGAGGTATATGATATAAACCCATGCGTAAGACCACTCTTTACATAAATATTAAAATCAGTGGACAAAACATGGAAGTATAAAAAAATATATAAAATATAAAATTATAGTCTTTTACAGCATAAAAATAAATTCCAACAACACTGCATAATGTATAATGATGTAAGGCAAACAGAGTGCTGTTTTATCTCTGCTGTTGTTGCCACAATTTTATTCAAGAATACTTGTCAAGTGTGTCCCCAATATTAAGTGTAGTCATCAGTCAACCCCTTTCGAATCCCGTCAACCTGCCGAAATTGCATCCAAACCCACATGAAGGTAAACTGTCTGACACAGTGCTAGATCGGTCGCCCGTTTCCCTTTCTTGTTATTTCAGATTATTGAAAGAAATTATTGATGGCCGCTGTCAGCATAGTCCAGCCTTGAATTATTAAACTTTGAGTAAAGCATATAGAGATTGTGATTGTGGAAGGAGGTTGGAGCAAGCCACTTTCATGACTGGAATGAATGCATTATTTAGCAGGGGTTGTGTTCTCTGGGGAGAGCATGTTGTTTACCAGCCCGCAAACGCACACTCAAGGTGCTCTTTAGTGTCAGAGAACCACTCTGAAATTAAATGGCATTTTGTTCTTTGGAGGTTTTATCCTTATGTCTCCCGCGGGTACGGAGTCTCCGCCTTCCATTACAGTCCAGCTTTCCTTGCCGAAGATTTGTAAACAAACCGTTTATGCGGAAAATTGCGTTTCTTGATCATTCTCGAGTCTTTTGACTGACCTGCTTTGTTAAATTCAGAAAATAAATAGCAATTGGACAGTATGCCACAGACCTTATTTATGGCAACATTGCTGGCCAACATTGATACAGTTGTTTGAATATGTAAGACATTCAACAGAAACCAGAGAATAATATTAAAGCTTTTCCCAAATCTGAAAACAATATTCGGCAAAGCAGAAATAATGTGTTTTATACAAATATTTGTTCCTAATTATTTGTTTTTGAGCCTTTGTGCACTGTGTTGTTCTGTCATAAGTTCTGTCTTTCAATATCCAGTGGATAATGATGGGCTACCATTTTTGTTTTATGCCAACAAACTTGATTTTTCCATTTTTCCCCTTTATGGGATTTTTTCAACTTGCCTACTGAGTAATATTCCATGCAACATTTGTCCAATGATGCATTTCCTTATTTATTTTTTATCTCCAACCAATGTGTGTGTGTTGTCGCGCATTTCAAACTTGAGCTTGCCATTTCAGCTTCAGAAAAAATAATTGGTTATCGGTTGTTACATTTTTGTAAATGTTTACAACTCAAATGTTTAAACGTTTAAATTTCCATACCCCTAATTATCACAGTGCTCATTTGAAAAAAGTTTATCTTGCCAAGGGAGGCAAGACATCAAACCTAGCAAGCATCAGGTAAAAAGCACACTTGTGTGTTGTGTGCATGTGTGTGTGTGTCTGAATCAAACAATTGTGACAGCTGTCTATTCCTCCAGCCAACACACAAAACAAATGTGCTCAGAAATTCAAGCTCTTAAGACCAAGCCACACTTTTCCATAACGTTTTCCTACAAGCACATTTTGAAAGTGACACCTGGCCAAACAATGACAGAATGTGCAGAGCCACTGGGAGCGCATGGTGTTGATCCCTCTCTTTCTCATCATCCATGTTTGCACATCGTTTTCCCGGCTTAATTACAGAGCAGAGACAGGAAGCGGTCGCGTGAAACTGAATTTTATCGATTCCTTCACTCCAAGGGCCCACAGCAGTGCTCTTCTCGGCAAATGTGTCACCGTTTCTCCAAACTACTGCCTGACAAACCCAGGGATTCTTCTTGAGTCTTATTGCTAATATGCTATAAGGTTACAGTAGGTTCAGGAACAGGAATCGAGCGATTGTGATTACAGTAGATGCAACCCCTTAGAGAACGTACGCAGATCATGTCTGCTTTCTTGGTGGGAACTAAAACTGTTCCATACGTAATGTGATGTGATTCTACAATTCATTATGTACAGTAGGCTCCACAATTCTCGGCACCCTTAATAAAAATGAAGGTAAAATGCTGCATATAATAACACAGATAATAACCTACTGTATCTGTTATGTTCAAACATATGGAAAAACTATAGACTTTTATTTCAATACATTTTCCCACATTACAGTAAATAACCTATTTTCTCTGAAAACCATAGATGCCATAATTATTGCACATACAATTTTACTTAATTGTATTAATCTCAGTCTTAAGGAACTATATTGTGTCTTTCCATCACTTCCAGTTTCACTAGAGAATAAAAAAGAGGCAACAAGCATGCAAAATACCTTTGTCAACCATCATTTACATTTACATTACATTATTGGCATTTGGCAGACGCTCTTATCCAGAGCGAAGTACAACAAAGTGCATACCCATAACCAGGGCTAAGTGCGCTGAAAGACCCTAGAGGGAAGTACAATTTCAATTGCTACAACAAAGATAAGGACCAGGGCCTATTTTTTTCATTTTTTTTAAATCAACAAATAAACAAACAACAAAGCAAAAGTGACCAAACTTAACTATCCAAATACTGCTTACCTAGCCAACTAAAAATACCAAAACACAAAGTAAATCACAAAGACAACAATTAAGGTTCACAGGGAGGTAGGGAGGGATGGGGAGAGGTGCTGCTTGAAGAGGTGCGTCTTCAGCTTGCGCTTGAAGGTGGGGAGAGATTCTACATTTCTGACCTCAACGGGGAGTTCGTTCCACCACCGTGGAGCCAGAACAGACAGTAGTCGTGAGCGTGAGGTGGAGGTTCGGAGAGGGGGAGGTGCCAAGCGGCCTGTGGAGGCTGAACGAAGAGGTCTGGCAGGGGTGTAGGGGTGTAGGGTCTGATGATTTTTTCCCATCAGCATGGGAAAAGCCAAATAATTGTCAATTCAGAAAAGACAGATGGTAATTTACCATCAGAAGTTTGGTAATGGTTACAAAAAAAAACTGAAATGGTTAACAATAATAAAAGGTGTTCGGGGCCGTGGTGGCGCACAGCTAAAGTAACGGACCTTGATGCAGCATCAGTTCATTACAGTTGCACACTGAGGACCAGGCTTTGATTCCTGGTCCTGTCAAAAGCTGAGCTTGGCTGGCTCTCATGGAGCAGCATAATTGGCTCACTGCTCTGAGGGAGGGACTCAGCAGGGACTAGTAGGTATCGCCACGTGCATGTACCCCGGCGTGCCTCGGAATTATGGCCGTGGGCTGTGAGACGAGACGGCTTGAAGAAGACGTGTTGCTCTCCCTCTGGGCCGCTGAAGGGACAGTGTTGTAAGCGGTGTATCCCCAGCTAACACTAATTGAATTAGATAGGGTACAATTGGCTATGACTGGAAGAGAGTGATGTGGTCAGATGATGGTCCAGGGACACTATTTCAAATCAATGGCACAATGAATTCAGCAAAGTACCAGAACTGGTACTGGTTGTCTCATTTTGGACAATGACTTCAAAATCCATAATGATTTAAACAGAAATGTTTAAGTGAAAACAACATCCATGCACTGCAATGGCTATCTCAGTCTCGAGACAAATCGAGACATTAATTAGCTTCCTCTCAAGAGTTGGGTCCATAAGCACAAACCCAAATCTATATCAAGTATTCTTAAAAGTTCTGCACGGAGGAATAGTCATAAATTCCTCCAAATGTGTTACCTTATCACAAATTCTGTCATCTTTGGCAATTAAGATGAGAGAAACCAGGGGTGGCAATAATGGTGGAACCTATTCATTTGGGAAATGCACTTTTTATTTTAAAATCAGATTTTGGTTGATTTCAATGACTCATTAATAAAGCATACGGGGCATGTTTGAAATGAATGCTTACGTGAATAACTGTAGTATTTTTTTGTGTACAATATTTATTATGCACATTTATCAAGGGTCACAATAATTATAGAGCTACTCTGGAAGTATACCCACTTTATATTTTCTACTCAAGGGATATGCCACTTACAAGTATCCTGGCTGATGCATATTTGTGTGAACAGTACACATTAATTGCTCACACATTCATTTGGAGAGGTGCATGCAATGTTGTATGCTTGAACTTATATATAGAAGTTCAGTGATATGCAAGGAAATACCTTCACATGCACACAGATAAAATATATGTAGAAATATAACAAATACATGGATATTGACTCAATATGCCATAACAATGCCATGAAAATGCAGAATATATACTTGAGTAAATATCCAGCTGTTTATTCAGTATGCAATTTTTTATTCATCTTTCATTCATCTAGTTGAGTCCCATTTTTTCAAACCCTGGCCAAGTGGTAAAAGCACAAAGCATAAAATACAATGGAGCACATTATATAGGCCTACAGAAACAATATGGAGGTTCTTCGTCTCCACATCATGCTTCAAAACCCTTTATTGAACACCTTGTCGTAGATTTTTCCTTATATCACCTTATAGGTCAACAGCACCTTATGTTATAGCAAGAGAATATTTTGTTTATTTTGCTTGTTCCTCACTTGGAAACTTTACAAGTACAATACACGTTTACATGGCATTTAATGAAGCATGAACAGTTAAGTAGTGGTTAAGGTACATGACTGGGACACTCAAGGTCGGTGGTTCAATCCCCAGTGAGGCTGCGATAAGAGCAAGGCCCCTGTCTCCTGCTTAGTCTCATCAACTGTAACTGTAAGTCACTTTGGATAAGAGCATCAGCCAAATAACATGTAAAAATAATAATAATTAATGCCCAGCAAAGGACATTTACACATGGCCCGGGCAAGTTGAAGGAAAGTGACTGCAATCCATGTGGAAGGTATTGTTAAAACTGCTTGCAAAAGAAAAGCAGTTGTGCAGTTGCCTCTGTAACAGGAGCTGGCACTAATTACACCCACAGATGCACAAACCCCTGCCATGCTTCTCTTGGCTGCTTTAGAGAGACGTTTGATGTTTGAGTGAGACAGACCGGAATGTGTTTCCATGCAAATGAGGAAGAGCAACACGGTACAGGGTACATGAGCAGGGTGAGAGGGGTATAGACTGAGGAACAGGGTACATTGGAAGGATGAGAGGGGTATAGACTGAGGAACAGGGTACATGAGCAGGCTGAGAGGGGTATAGACTGAGGAACAGGGTCCATGAGCAGGGTGAGAGGGGTATAGACTGAGGAACAGGGTACATGAGCAGGGTGAGAGGGGTATAGACTGAGGAACAGGGTACATGAGCAGGGTGAGAGGGGTATAGACTGAGGAACAGGGTACATGAGCAGGGTGAGAGGGGTATAGACTGAGGAACAGGGTACATTGGAGGATGAGAGGGGTATAGACTGAGGAACAGGGTACATGAGCAGGGTGAGAGGGGTATAGACTGAGGAACAGGGTACATGAGCAGGGTGAGAGGGGTATAGACTGAGGAACAGGGTACATGAGCAGGGTGAGAGGGGTATAGACTGAGGAACAGGGTACATGAGCAGGGTGAGAGGGGTATAGACTGAGGAACAGGGTACATGAGCAGGGTGAGAGGGGTATAGACTGAGGAACAGGGTACATGAGCAGGGTGAGAGGGGTATAGACTGAGGAACACGGTCCATGAGGAGGGTGAGAGGGGTATAGACTGAGGAACAGGGTACATGAGCAGGGTGAGAGGGGTATAGACTGAGGAACAGGGTACATGAGCAGGGTGAGAGGGGTATAGACTGAGGAACAGGGTACATGAGCAGGGTGAGAGGGGTATAGACTGAGGAACAGGGTACATGAGCAGGGTGAGAGGGGTATAGACTGAGGAACAGGGTACATGAGCAGGGTGAGAGGGGTATAGACTGAGGAACAGGGTACATGAGCAGGGTGAGAGGGGTATAGACTGAGGAACAGGGTACATGAGCAGGGTGAGAGGGGTATAGACTGAGGAACAGGGTACATGAGCAGGGTGAGAGGGGTATAGACTGAGGAACAGGGTACATGAGCAGGGTGAGAGGGGTATAGACTGAGGAACAGGGTACATGAGCAGGGTGAGAGGGGTATAGACTGAGGAACAGGGTCCATGAGGAGGGTGAGAGGGGTATAGACTGAGGAACAGGGTACATGAGCAGGGTGAGAGGGGTATAGACTGAGGAACAGGGTACATGAGCAGGGTGAGAGGGGTATAGACAGAAAAGGAAGGAGGCTCAGTGATACAGTGGAGAGTGCCATGTTAGTGATCTGCTGAATGACATCTCTGTTCATGGGTATTATTAGCAGCAATAAACTGCTGGTGGTGATGTACATATTTCAGTAAAGAGAGTGGGTTGGCTGAGTCCCACCCAACGACAAACAACGCTGTGTATTAGAAGCTGCATTGGGAATACCTTTTTGAGGTAATGCATTTTTGCATCACTGGTGTTTAAATTTTGTATGGCTTTCATTCTGAGAGAGCACCTGTCCTGGATATTTTTTATTTATTAAACAACTCCTCTGGAATTCAGATAATTCTTACTTTATTCACTCACCAGACTATGAATAATGGAAGAATGGTGAACACAGTTTTCTGAGGATCGTATGGAAAACAAGCATATGGAGGACGAACAAGACAGGATTGTTCTTCATCAGAATAAAAACAGCATCAAGAACTTTGAATTGAGTAACAGCTTTACTAACCTCCAATTGTGTTTGAAAGAAAGTGTAGTTCCTGGCATCAAACACTTTCAACTTCTGTAAACAAGAAGCACAATGGCACCAATTTGCAGTCCCTGTACGAGTCACGCCATTTTGATTTGCGTTTAATTCGCTTCCTGAAGAACATTCAGGCTCCAATTGATAAGGTGAAATAAATGCCATACCAATACACTTATTACTCAATATTTTTACGTACAGTATCTGTCTCACTCTTCACAGCAAATTGACACTTGTAATGCAGCATCGGCGAGCAACCATGTGATGTCACGCTCCCGCGATGCTTTGCAAACGTGCAAACATGGCGGTGCCCAGGAAATTTAAGACTGAGTAAGCCGCTACTTTCGCAGTAAGTAAAATAACAACTAAAGCTCTAAGAATTATTGTACTGCTTGACTGCATTCATTCATACTCTGATAAGTAAATTAAGAATTATTTGAATGCCAGAGGTTTCCTTGAAAGCAAATATGATTTTAGCCTATTTCCGAAAACTGGGAGTCCTAAGAATTTGCATATAGATAGGATTTGCAAGAATTAGTCTTAAACTATTCTTGTCATGATCACCGGTGGCCATTTTGAAATTACTCATGAATGATGAAGGGGGCTTTCATGGACACATTTTAAACACACCCCGCACAACATCAGAGACCAACATTAAAACGGATGTGTGCGTGCTTTCCCCATTAACAGAATGAGCACACCTTTCAAAATGCAGAGCCCTTCATGTGTAAATATATTCATAACATAAAGTGGCTGTGTTTAAAATCAAGGCCCTGAAACACTGTGTGTAAGAGCTATTGCTAGTACTTATGCAGAAAACTTAAAACAGCAGCTTGCCTATTGTAATTTATTGTCTTATGACAATATAAAGGCTATGGTTATATATAAATGAGATAGGTATCCTAACAGTGTGAGCTTCCATTTTTGGAGATTGGTATGTCATAGACTGTACACAGGGTTAAGAAATAAAAAGCCATCCAAAAATGCATGGCTGACTAGATACTGAAAGCTTTCTTACACCTGCACTAAGGAAGCGATTGAATATAAATGGCTATTCAGAAGCAGCTGAGAAGCATCCGTCCAATTACTTTAAGTCCCCTAAAATGGGGGGGGGGGGGGGGGGGGGGGCATGGATAAAAACTAATGTGATTCATACTCTCATCACCCAATATGGATGTAAATACCAAAAAGACAAAAAGACAGCCGGCAATTTAACCTCACATTCATTGTTTAATTTCAAATCCAATGTGCTGGAATACAGAGCCAAAAGAACATAAATTGTACCAACTGTCCAATCACTGCTCTCTATATACATGGATTCTTCATGTATATAAGTGCAAAATGTTCAAATGTTTAATCTATTGTATTCCAAACTAAACGGGTCAAATAAAAAAGTAGCGTTCGTTTTTTAGCCTATTGTCCTTTGGACATTAAATTAATAAGGTTGCATCCATTGGGAGATGGCACCAAACGAAAGGGGAAAAACAACGTCCTGAGAACTGAGAATCCCCACACACCCCCCTCCCAACATAAGCTACTGCATATGAACTTTCAATTTTTGAGTTTGAAATGAAAATGTAACTGCAGGTCATGTTCACTGCAACTGATGTTTAGAGTTCAGCAGTCAGTTAATCAGAAAATAAAATGCAAAACAGGAAAGAGTTTTGAAGAGGCCACGTAACTCATTTTTAACGTACTTTTCCCAAACATCACATTTAATGGTCGATAGAGACTGACAGCACTGTCCAGGTACACTGCTGTGTGAGGTGGTTATTATGATTTAGTGCCATAAGTGACAAATCTGCAAGGGGGAGGATAATCATATTATAAACAATAACTGATTACTGGAACAAGTGTGCATTCATTATCCGCCACACTCTATACAATGGCATGAATTATACTCATAACTAAGGTGATATTCATAAAGGTTCTGCAGTTAGTTGCAGAAATATACAGCAGTACAGTACAGGCATAGGATGATGTAGCTGAGGTAAAGGAAGTTCACCAAAGCATGAAAATGAGGTGCATTAATGAGTGAGTCAGGAAAGGAGGCAGGCAAACGAATCAGGTGTGACAGGAGTGGTTGTAAGCCGCAGGACCACAAGTCTGTGGAGGGCAATGTGACTTCTGCACAGAGGGCATGCAGGGACACCATGTCAGGCAGGAGATACGTTCAGATAGCCAGGGCACAACTGGGGCGACATGGTTCAGGCAGTAAGAGCAGTCGTCTGGCAGTCGGAGGGTTTGCCGGTTCGGTCCCCCGCCCGGGCTGTGTCGAAGTGTCATGGGTGAATGGGTGAATGAGAAGCATCAATTGTACAGCGCTTTGGATAAAGGCACTATATAAATGCCAACCATTTACTTATAGATGTGTGTTGTAGATTTAAATGGATAAATGTTTCACTAGACTCACTTTTCCCCCATCAATCTTCACTCAATAATGACAAAGAGATAACATGTTTCCAAACTAAAACCAAATTGAATCTTAATGCTAGCTAGGTAACCATTTATGCTTTAAGTGTTAAATGGAGCACAGTGGCATCATTAATTGTGAAATGGAATAAGTTTGTAACTACCAGGACTCTTCCTAGGGTTGTCTGGACAAACTTAGTAACTGGGCAAGAAGGGCCTTGGTCAGGGAGGTGACCAAGAACCCAACGGTCACTCAAACAGAGCTCTGACGGTCCTTGAGCGGCCCAGCCAAAGCCCAGACTTAAACCCCGTAGAACACCTGAGGAGAGACCTGAAGACGGCAGTTCATAGATGCTTCCTATCCAATCTGAGAGATTGAGAGGATCTGGGCTCATCGCCATGGCATGCTCCGCAGGCAGGTCTGCATCCCCACCTTGCTGGAGGGACCATTTAAACTGACGGAGTCATTGCCAAAACTTTTTTGTTATTAAATCTTGCAAACTTTATTTCCCGAGGCTCTGTGATTGAACTTCGTATAAAAATAAGATTTATGCTTTTGATTTTTAATACATTGGCAAAAAACATGACGGGTTATTGAGTGTAGAAAAATGGGAAAAACTGGCAATTTTATCCATTTAAAATGAACACAGTAAAGTGTGAAAAAAAATGAAGGGGTCTGAATATTTATGAAGCCACTATACTTTTGCCATGCTATGCTATGAACCTATTATCCACCATGCTGTAGTCTTTCATTTGTCCCTTCTAAAGGTTTACTTCATCAGGAAAACACATTTCTGTTCATCAGGCAACCATTAAGGCAACCGTCATGGATTATTATAAACTTTACAGAAACAGAGCACCCAATTTAGGGATTATCAGGTCAATAAGGATGAGAATTGTGTGATTCAACAGCCAGTCAAGGGATTAGAGAGAATTGCTGAGTAGAGCCCTGTTGAGGGTCCCAGTGAAATCTTTGAAGATAGAGGGCAGATTTACACTGCTGTAGGGACATCAGCAGTAATAATGGGAGAGATGATGCTTCTAAATATGAATGTGTGATGTATGTTGGTTTATGGCGAGATATATGACCACATTTGTTCTTTGGAATATCTCATCTGCGACTGAAATGCCCTTTGTCAATATAAGAACATTTTGGAAGGAAATGCTGTCCTCAGAATGTTCCTATGTACTAAAAATATCTACTGTAGTTGCTGGCATTGTCATGGGGATTGCCTAGCTCAGTTGGTTTTCCGGGCATTACCTATTGGGGCTGTGAGTGGGCGCTGGTGTCACATTCATGTCTCCTCCGCGTAGTCAGTTACCACTGATTGCCCATGGATTTGGTAATCGAAAAGTCTTCCCTAGACTCAGGGCTTTTGTCCTTTACTTCACGTGCCTTCATGCACAAAGCCGGTAAAGAGCTAGTCGGAGGTTAGTGCCTTTATTCTTAAAAGACACTTAGGAACCTTGGTTTTTTTTTGCCTCAGTTGAACAGGTCATTCGTTACCGGCCAGTGGAGCTGGAGGCAGGGTCCCCTTTGTGTATATCGTTCATCACTGTATCTGTTATTAATAAGGCCAGTGAAGAAGTAGTTGGGGGACTAGAATGCTTTTAACATTAAAATGATTTCAGGAACCTCCTTAGCTATTGGACTAGCGTACGTATGGACTGGGGAAACTCCTGACACTTTGGTCGGTTTCCCAGCGCGGAGATCCGCTGCCCTGCGTGTTGCCGGCCACATCTCTCTACCTGTAATTTCCTCGCACCTTGGTTTATGAGCACGTCCAGTGTTAGCAGAGCTGGAGGCAGAGTTGGCTGCTGAATATCGTTCACCACCCTTTTGTTGTTCACTATGCAAGGTATGTGGTGGTTGAAAGACGGGATCGCTTGCAAAAGTAAAGGGAATCCCCAAACTTCCTGTAGCTATGGGACCAAGTATAGAGACTGGCTTTCTTTTCGACTCTTGCTCGGGTCTGACATTTCAACCGTTTGATCTCTCTACCTGAACTTCTCTCTTGCCTCGGTTTATCCACCTTTACGTGGAGTCTGCCTTGCGCATTTACTTTCGTTGTCACTTTATTCTATCTTTTTGTTTTCTGTCATTCACCCAAACAAGGTTAGCCGGAGAACTGTTTTCTTGTTATTCAAACAGAGACGCAGAAACACCCTTGAATTTGAGCTGGAGTTTTTCGCCCCGGGCTGGGCTCCGTTACACCGCTGCAGTGATGATGTGTGCTTCCCGTGCTCGCCTCGGTTTAGTAGCTCTCTCACAATTAGAAGAGCTGGAGGCAAGAGGTTATTTTGGTCTAGGTTTGTCTTGTCGCCTTTCTTTAGTTACAGTGCCGTGTGTACAGTTAACCGCTCTGTCACTATTAGTAGAGCTCTTGTTAACCGTTACCTCGCTGGTAGTAGGTCGGCTTTGTGCAGTTACTTCATTGTCCCTTTTCTGTTATTTACAAAGCTAGGGTTGTGTTTACCAGAAGACTGCACTCATTAAGCCACAATGAACACTGCTTAGTCTAATCAACTGTACGTCGCTCTGGATAAGAGCGTCTGCCAAATGCCAATAATGTGCTGGGTGTAGGGCGAAATACCACAATAAACACTGTGCTGGGTGTAGGGCTGTTTGCCATATTAGAAGCTATCTGGGAACACCCTGCAGCTTTTGGACTTGGATTGGGGGTTGTGCCTATTCCCGTCTGGCCCCGTTTGAACAGCTCTCTCACTGCTAGCAGGGCTCGAGGTGGAGTTCACTTTCCTCATTACCGTCCACGTCACCAAGCTAGGTAGATATTAGCCGGAGGTCTGGTTTCCGCTCCGGGACAGGCTGCACCCTGAGTTAGTGGCGTTACCTACCTGCCGTCCCTCGCCTCGGACGTGTGTCTGGAGCGGAGCGTTACCTGGGTCAGAGGTCCAGGTCAGAGGTCAGAGGTCCCCCCACTTTATTTCTGTTTCTTATTCTGGCCCCCGTTTTCCAGGTAGTTCCATGTTGGCAATTTGCCAGGGAGCATTTCCCTTCTTTAGTTGCACTTTATTAACCGTTGGTTACCTCGCGGGCCGAGAGTAACTCCAAGATGCCCTTCACGATCGCACCCGGTCCATGGACTGCACTCTCCCTGTTCACTGTACACTGTTCACTGTTCACTCTTGTACCTGGTCGTCCAAACCCACTCCCTCACAGGTATGTTTTGTGTGGAGTTTGAGAGAGAGCGAGAGGAAAAAAGATAAACTGACTTTGACCCATTCTTCATTTCATTAAATATGCATACACATCTCCCTTCTATTCCATTAGAAAAAAAAAGAAACATCCAAAGCTATCAGATGATGTCAGCGAGAGTGCAGTACTTTAAAACTAAAATAGGACTTCTGGCTTTGTGGGAGAGTGGTGTTAGGAGGAGTGTTGAGGATGTGTGTGTGTGTGGTTGGGGGAATGGAGTTGTCGTGGTTTAAACGGAACTAAAAACGGAACAATACACCTCCCCCAGTTAATTCAAAGTGAAATTTAATTTTCAAAAATGAAAAAGCGAGAGCCAGCTGAAATGTATACGTTTAATGTTGTTTAATGTTTTCAGAAACATTGTGCGAAACTTGTATCTTAGGCGAGAGTGCTTTCTCCTGGTATGCCTATTTGATCATAGTGGATGATACTTGAAGACCAACTACTGAATCGTATGTGCGCACCCTCCCTCTTCCACTTATCATTATTTT
The DNA here is from genome assembly GCF_963514075.1 of Conger conger. Taxonomy (NCBI): domain Eukaryota; kingdom Metazoa; phylum Chordata; class Actinopteri; order Anguilliformes; family Congridae; genus Conger; species Conger conger. Next base: position 40,869,351 of record NC_083773.1, read on the forward strand.
TTCAATGTGCAATCATTGGCAGATGCAAGTAATGCTCTTATGAACCGGCAATAACCCTGCTGCCTGTTGGATGATAAATCCAATAGAGGTCTGAATGCGTGACCTCTGAGGTCTGCAAAGGCCATCACATTGGGGTCAAACTCCCCGGAAACAACTTCAAGGACTTTCAGCACTACTGGGGCGACATTGGCTCAGACGAGAGCAGTCTGGCAGTCAGAGGGTTGCCAGTCCAGTCCCGTCCTGGGTGTGTCGAAGTGCCCCTGAGCAAGAAACCTAACCCACAAAATTTGGTCAGGGACCAATAGCCAACTTCAGCAATCAAATTCACACGCGTTCCTTAACCAACTAATCACATTCACACGCGTTCCATAACCAACCAATCACATTCACACGCGTTCCATAACCAACCAATCAGATTCACACACGTTCCATAACCAACCAATCACATTCACACGCGTTCCATAACCAACTAATCACATTGACACGCGTTCCATAACCAACCAATCACATTCACACGCGTTCCATAACCAACCAATCACATTCACACGCGTTCCATAACCAACTAATCACATTAACACAACTCACTTATCACTGAAAAAAATTTAATAAAAATATATGTATAATATTAATATTAATGTCACGCATGTTGCAAGGGTTGTATGTTGTCACCCCTGTCGCACGGTGAGCCATGACGTTCTGGACATTTGAATGTGTGCCGAAGCAGGACAAAGGTTGGAAAGTGCACAGTCCGGTTCCTTCCTCTCAAGCATCGTCTGGTTGTAATTCTTCTCATTTCAGAATGGTCAGCAGGAGTAGGAAATTAACATTTAAAATTAAATTCGAATTAAAGATTTGGGGGGACTTGTTATCTTAAAATTACACTAAATCAGTTTTGTTACATCGTAATTTCCCACCTTAAATTAGGGTTGGTAGCTATTGTATATTTAGTTTGAGATGTTCATTTGTGCTGATATAAGCTACCTGTGTAAACATTACTAACAACAAGATTGCTAGCTAGTGTCACCACTGAACAAAACAACACAACACAAACCCTCTGTTTTGTCGTAGCTGTATTTATAGTTCTGCTTCTTGAGCAGCAGGACCACCGTTTGTTCCCATTAAACAAATAAAGATAAAGTAAATCCGAAAAAGTGACCGGAAAGTGCGCAGCTACGCTTCAAACCGACCATGAACGGCGCTCATATATTTTCAAAAAGAATGCATGCTTGGATGGATAGGAGACCGCTAATGAGTGTAAAACAATGAAATGCCCATTAGCTGATGGGTAGCAGTAACGATGCCACACTTTGTGCAGGCAGTGTAAACTAACATTATCACCTATTGCTGGTGATTTTATAATTAAACACAATATCACAGACTAATGAGTGTAAAACAATGAAACATGAACTAAGCCTGCAGAACACTGCTACTCTTCATTCACTACTACAGCTTGTGCTGGGCGGAGTGATTGCAGAGGAAAAAAACGAAGGATGTGGGGGGGGGGGGGGGGGAAATCACTGTGCCTACCCAGGCTCAGTCAATCTCATGCATCAGAAAACTGAGATTCTTGATGATTTGTGTACTCGTTTCTTTTGTAAAATGTTTTTGCCGTTTTTTTGTTTATCGTTTCGGCATGACTCTTTTGTAAAATGTTTTTGCCGTTTTTTTGTTTATCGTTTCGGCATGACTTTATCGTTTCGGCATGACATGATACCTTTCACGTGGTGTTAAGTCTTGGAAGAAAAAAAAAAAGACAGATTGCATGTCACTAAAGATAAAGTGCAGGCTTGCATCTGAAACAGGTCTTTTTTGCATTTCTGTTGTCAGCAAGATCAATCAACATTTGCATGCAAGGGTTTCTTTAAAGATTACGCCAAGGAATACAGTTTGTGCTCGATTCCAGGTCATCCGTGATACCAAGCCACAGGGAAAAAAAAAGAAATGACTCAACACAGAAGCAAAATATCCAACCTGGTTAAGTCACAGTAATGACTGATGTTAGATTTGTAAATCCCTTCTGTAAAACCCCCAAAACATGTAAAAAAACTGTGTAAAAATAGGATATTTTCTTGAAAAGGTTTATCACTATACATTTTTAAAACTGCATGTGAAAAAGTATCATTGAAAATGTGCAGAATTCCCTCTATTTGAATACGATTTCAATTATGTACAGTATGTGCTCTCACTCTGGCTATGATGAGATTTCTGCAGCAAAGAATATCTCTGATATTACCAATTACCCTTCCATTTAAAATGCATTTTTCCTTTTTTAACTGCCATTTAAGCATCACATTAACAGTATGAGTTATTAATGAGATGTTAGGTACATAATTGATAACCATACAAAAGCTCTCAGAAAAAACAAAGTGTAGAGCTGTACTAAATCTGCACGTGATGCTAAAGTAAGCATCAAATCTACCTTAAACAAAAGCTCAAGCCATTCCCAAATTGCACACTCCCCCATATACATTGTTAACACTGTCAATAACGGATGATCCAGAGTTAAGCAAATGCAATCAAATAATTTATTTATGGAGGCTGTATAAATATGAACATAATGAGAAACAGGAAGCTTCCTGAAATATGCATGCACATAATTTAGTATTAAGTGTTTAATATTAAGTCGGGGAGAACATACTCTGTTACAGGCCAACGTTGTGCAAACAGTGCAGTCCGTAAGTATTTGGACAGTGGTACAATTTCTGTTCTTTTGACTCTGTATTCCAGCACATTGTATTTGAAATTCATAGGGGACCAAAAGTAATTGGACAGCTGGCTTCTCGGCTGTTTCTGATTAGTCAGGTGTACTCAATCACAAATCACTATTAGCCTGTAGAAGAAAGCTTTCAGTATATTGTCTTGATTCTCGGCTTTTGATTGCAGACGGCAGTCACTGACACCGCAAAACAAAGGCTTCTGTGTCTCATTTTCGTGAAGGCCGAACCTCAAACCAAGATTTAGAGACACAAACCTCTGAATGTTTACATATTTTGAGTCAAACGGAGCTGGGAAACTGGGCTGTACGGGTAAATGTAGACACCATGGAGCCCGTTTTTACCCCAGCGGATGAGGTAGACGCACTCCCTGCTGGAAGCGCACGTTTAGCGTATCGCTGGGGGGCACGTGCCGCGTTAGATGACCCCAGATGTGCGCAGTACATCAAATCCTCCACAGCTATTTCACCACTGCTCCAAATACCAATCATGGATGTTGGTTGCCCTGGCAACGGCACTCCTTTCTACTGTAGAGAGCAGCAGGCCTGCCAGTAGGTTTTTTTTTTTTATACTTTCTTTTCTTCCATCATCAAATACAAGCACTCCACTCCCCTCCCCTCCTCCTGTTTTGAAGAGACACCTTTTATAGAATTGCTTCGAAGTCCATGCAAGCATAATCATTTGGGGGTTTTTAGTCCTTTTTCTTTTTTCAGAAATGCAAGTGCAATAGGAAAGGTACTATAAAAGGTACTATGATTGTATTAAAGGTAGGGGCTGTATTCAATTAGTATAATTCACATAAACTAGAGGACGCTCATGAGCTTGAACTATAGGTAGGCAGAAATTTCATCTTCAGACTGATCATTGTCCTGAAACCATTTTCAGTTTTTTCTTTTTATTTTCTTTTTTATTAAGCACGTTGTCGGCCATTTACAACGGATTCCCTTCGTTTTTCGGTTATAAGTGTAGCGTAATTACAGAGCAGTTTTTTTATTGAAAACCAAGATAATAGCTTTGAAAGTACACCTAACATAGTTACAGAAACTACAGAAATTTTACGGCTGAGATTCATATCTAACCACAAATCATGCATTACACCCAAAAGGAGCCATATTTGCACAAAGCAAATCAATCAAAATTCTTATCAAATGAAGCTGGAAAAGGGAACTTGATTAACAGGTGACTTTCAGAAATGGTCTCATCGTGGTCTCATCGCTTTATAAATATCCTTGTTGCTTTCCTTTTCTGTGGTTAGTTGTCTGACCATGGCTTGCGCCAGTGTCAGAGCACTTCAGAATGGAATGGATTACTTTGTAAACCACTGTCAATGTCTTAAAATGGGAGGTAACATTTTTTGCAGATTTTTTCTCCCAATCTGGAGAAAGAAGGAAATGGACACACCTCAAGCCGCATGGGCTCAAGCCCCGGTCCGAGATTCCGAGGCGATCGGGGCGGTTTTCATATACGGCATTGCTGATGCCAGTCACTCCGGTTCATCGACAGTGTAGTAACCACACATCATTTATACATTCAGCTAGCTAACATAGATAGGCCGCAACATTTTAAATGTGTTCAGCAAGACAACAAGCTAAGGTATCAGATAACAGCATTTCTTGTCACTTTCCAAGACCATTGCTCTAATTCATGACATAGACCTACATGCTATATTTATGTATAGCCTCCTTTTCTCGTGTATCTCTAGGAACTCTTGTCAGGCTTTGCCAGCTCCCAGCCAATAAGAGGCAGGGTGCTGATGGGTGTAACATATACCGAGGTAAGGAACAGCGTTTAGTGGGATCACAGAACAGGGCCGGACGCTCACAGGCGAGAGCAGTGTTAAGCCTTCAGCAAACACACCGAGGCTCACAGCCGCGTTTTCAGAGCGTTTACACCCAGCGGCCCTGCGTCTGCCACCTCTGGAACAGGAAAGGGCCGACAAGACGACACGGTGGAGATCACATTCACTCCCGCTTCCCCCGATACCATACTTCACAGCCACGCCGTTTCAAAGAAGATAACTTTGGAAACGCAAATAAAAATATATCCAGAGTGTCTTTCTTTCAGCTACGGAAGATTGGTAAAATTAGGCACTTCTTAGTAGGGGATGCAGAGAAAATGATCCATGCTTTTGTTACATCTAGGTTAGAATACTGTTATGCCCTGCTATCTGGCTGCCCTAATTCCTCACCAGGCTCAGTCCCGATGTGATTGTCCCTAACTTAGCCAAGCCACACAGTGTCTAGCATGGTGACAGTGCATGCGGAGGGAGAACAGTCCGTTTCTGTGGGGCATGACAGAAAAGCTTTGACTGCTCACAAATAAGAGCTCAAATGTATTTCAGTTCAAAACAAAATGGTGTATGCATATCCTCATACAGAATATTTACGTACATTAATTTAACTTAAAGGTTTTCCAGATACATGAGATATTTTGTAAATTGTTACAAATAATTATTATACACATATTTTTATAAAAACAAAAGCCTGAGATGTAACTTTTTGGAAAAAATTATTGAAACAGATTTTATATTATAGTAGCAATTTTGTTTTAAATATACTGTTATTGTAACTATTTTGACGGGATATATTTTTTTAATCCAACATGTTCTCTGATGTATTTCTTGCGTCATAAAATAAAAATGTTTGTAGGTCTATGCAAATGTGCCCTTTGAGATGTAGATTTGCTGAATTAGACTGAGTCATTATCTGGTATTGGAATGGTTTCTGAGGAAAAACGCACCACCTAAAATTAGAAAGCTCAGAGCAAGTGAGGGCAATCTGGAGTGACAAAAAGGAACAGTTAATTGAGTACACATTCTTGAGCAGATTTTGCATTTGCACACTGTGTGTGCGCGTGTATGTGTGTGGATGTACGTGTATGTGTGTCTGTGTGGGTGTGCGAGCATATGTGTGCATGTGTGTATGTGTGTGTGGATGTACGTGTATACATGCATGTGTGTGTGTGTGGATGTACGTGTATGAGTGCGTGCGTGTGTATATGTGTTTGTGCGTGTGTGTGTGTGTGTGTGTATGGGTGTGTGAGTGTGTGTGTGTGTGTGTGTGAGTGTATGAGTGTGTGTGTGTGTGAGTGTATGAGTGTATGTGTGAGTGTGTGTGTGGGTGAGTGTATGAGTGTGTGTGTGTGTGTGAGTGTGTGTGCGCATGTGTGTGTGAGTGCGTGTGTGTGCGTGTGTATGTGTGTGGGAGTGTGTGTGTGCGTGTGTGTACGCATGTGTGCATGTGTGTATGTGTGAGTGTGCACACGCGTGTGTGTGAGTGTATGCGTGTGTGTGTGTGTGTGTGAGTGTGCGCATGCGTGTGTGTGAGTGTATGCGTGTGTGTGTGTATGTGTGACTGTGTGTGTGTGAGAGTGTGTGTGAGTGTATGTGTGTGAGTGTGCGCATGCGTGTGTGGGAGTGTATGCATGTGTGTGTGTGTGTATGTGTGACTCTGTGTGTGTGAGTGTGTGTGTGTATGTGTGACTGTGTGTGCGTGTGTATGTGTGTGTATGTGTGACTGTGTGTGCGTGTGTGTGTGTGCATGTGTGACTGTGTGCGTGTGTGTGTGTGCATGTGTGACTGTGTGCGTGTGTGTGTGTGTGTGCATGTGCGCATGCGTGTGTGTGTAAATAAACCCGCCGCCTCCTGATATGCACCCTCCTGAAATGCCAGAAGAGCGCTGCTATGGAGCTCCTCTCATAAAGAAAAGACGGCCCAGTGTTGCTGCTGGAGGCGGGCCATCTCTCCAACAGCTCTGCAGCCTATTTAAACCCTGCTGATGCAAAACACCAAGTCTGTGACACGGGGGGCGTGAATAGGCTCCAACCCAATCAACCGCGACACATGGACAGGCTCAAAGCAGGGTGCCCGGGTGCAGTGAGGCTGATTCTCACTGGGAGAAGCCACTGATGTGCCGTTTCCACACAGGGTTTTCTATGTTTAGGCATTCAGGGTGCAATACTATCGCAGCCATAAGATGCCATAAGCGTGCCACACTGCTGCAATGCTATAAATGTGCTCACCTACACATTTAATTCAATAAAAGCAACTGCAGGATCGATATTTCCGCTCCAATTCAATTATGAGCCGACATAAATGAGTCCACCTATTGTGCTAATTCAATTTCAGTTGATATTGAATATGGAACCTCCCGTGTCACCTGCTTGTCACTGTAACCTTACAGAAAGAAAAGGATATCCATGCGCGTGTACGGTCCAGCGCACTGTGCTACGCCGTGACCATGCGAAGTGACCGGACAGCAAGAGGAAGGAGAAGAAAAAACGAGGAGGAAGAGGAGGGGAGGAAGCCGTGTCCTGATATCAACCGTAGGCGGGGTGCGGATCGGCCACCCAAGGCCACGCAGTGGGCCTGGGAGCGTGTTTGCCCTGGTCGGGAGCCAAAGCCCCGCAGGTTGAATCAAAGCGGGGGCCAAGGGGAGCGGGCTGTAATAAGCCGAGCTTTCAATTACAGCCGAGGTGCCAGACCTGAGCGATACCCCCCTTCTGCGGGTGATTTCCGCCCTGCAGCCAGCCGCCTCCTCAATCCATTACTGTTGCTTCCTTTTGTCTTCAGCAAAATCAATTTCAATTAAAATGACCCCGGCTCTGCTTAGGTCCCTCTTCCGCTTGGAATGTGGAGTCGAGCTGGAATGGCCGCTGCCGTCAGATTTGAGCCGGAATGGCCGCTGCCGTCGGATTTGAGCCGGAATGGCCGCTGCCGTCGGATTTGAGCCGGAATGGCCGCTGCCGTCCCGCGTAACCCCAGGCCCGTGCGCGACTTGATCTCCCGTCCCAGATTACGCACAAAACCCGGATGGGGAAGTCGGGCTAAATTTATGACCCGCCGTCAAGGCCAGCGAGCCAGAGAATGATCTCATGATGAAATGGTGCCGGTTGTGGTCAAGCGAAGAGAAGCGGGGAGCATCTGACACATTAAAAAAGAGCCTTTGCGATGTTCCTCCTCGTTAATTTGCTTCTTTTAGAGACGGATCCAGGCTCGGGTGAAGGATTTGCATAAATACATACCCGCGGACGGCGTGTTTGCGGGGGAACGGCAAACAGTGTAATCCGGCATAATGACATTAATCAAATAAAATCGAAGCGATTACTAAGTTCACATTCATTAAAGAGGCTCCTCCGCTACTAAAGCTGGAAGAACGGTCTGGCTCCAGCGCAGTGCGATGCTGTTTTTAGCCGTTGTGGCACAGTGCAGTCCGTAAATATTTAGAAATAAAACAATGACCGTGAAGTTGAAGTGAACTTTAATTTGAGAGTTGATTGTGGGAGTGCCATCTGCATTTGGAGTCAGTTGTCTCTCAACATGTGTCGATGGCACTAAAGCAGGCCACCATTAGGCTGAAAAATCAGAATAAATCAATCAGGCATAGCCCAAAAAAAAAATTGGCGCATCAAAATCCATTGTTTGGTACATTGTTAATAAACAAGAAGGCATTGGTGAGCTCAGCAATGGCAAACGACCTGGTAGACCACAGAAGACCAGTGTAGTGGATGGCAGAAGAAAAATCTATTTGTAACTGATCAAAAGATCTAGAACAATCCGCAGCAGTGGTGTAGTCCTAAGAAAAACAGTGGGCATACTATAAATCTGGGCCAGCTGGAAAGCTTAGTCACCAGTATACCCACCTCTCTCTCAGACGTTTGTGTAAGTGCATTTGTGAACGATTTACGGTCAAACTCATCATGTTTTCGTTGGCTTTTAGGACAGTTTTCTGAGGTTACCAGAGTTTGTGAATATGACGTGGCACACTCGTACAAGCCCATCGTATGAAAAAAGTACAAGAAATAATTTTTAAGATTAGAATACGAAAAAGGTTCTTGCATGACACCCATCGATTGTAAAGGATATGCTAATAAATACTGAATATGTATTTGTACTTTATTTATCCAATTACTTTTGGGGGGACTTATGTATAAAAATGGCTGTAACTCATACACGGTTCACCCAATATGGATGTAAAAACCCTCAAAAGTCTGCACTTTGACCACATAGTGATTATTCTCGTTTGTTTGCTAGAGTACGGAATGAAAATAGCAACAACAAAAAAATTGTTACTGTCCTTAATACTTACAGACTGCACAGTAAGTCAGATGTGATGTCATATAAGACACACAGCCTGGGTCGAGCTATGATATTATTATACAGATTTTATCTGCAAATACCTCACAATAAGACACACTGCTGAATTTTAAAAGTAAAATATATGTTCAACATGTTAATCAATGATGCTTTTACTGTCTGATCACTTAAAAAATCACTTAATCACTTAAAAAAATCACTTAATTAGGTAGACCTGTACACCAGCTTGTAAAAACATCCAGTGAGCAGCAGTTCTGCGGGCAGAAACGCGTTGTGTGTTCAGAGATGCTCTTCTGCATTTCTGGCTCTTCTCCTCTGACCTTTTTTTGCCCGCAGAACTGCTGCTCACTGGATGTTTTTTGTTCTATTCTCTGCAAACACTCTAGAGACTATTATGTGTGAAAATCTCAGGAGATCATCAGATGATACTCAACCCACCCTTTCTGCATTAAATAATATTGCATTAACAAGCTGGTGTACAGGTCTACCTAATAAAGTGATCACTGAGTGTATAACATATGCTTTAGATCAAATCTATATTCATACAAGATCATATAAAATATTGTTTATGAAATGGTTCTTTCATAAATTGACATACTGTATGTAACTGCAAGGTTTGTGCAGTTAAGCTATGTTGATGTGAATAATGGAATCAGCCACCTTTTTTAAAAGTTATGATACGCTATGTCTTTTAAAATATTTTAACAGATGCACAGCTCCTTATTGCAACGGAGTTATCCATCAACCCCATTTTAATTCTCAGTCCCTGTACAGAAAGCACTGTCCTACCTCACATAGATTCAGTGGTCACCTTGTTAGGCACACCTGAATAAGGTTATTAAAACCTTATTAACGCAATTAACCTGCTCCTCGAGGCAGCAAATCATGTGGCAGCATCTCAATGCAGAGTGCAAACATGGTGAAAAGGTTTACCGCATCACAGTACAATACTTCAAACAATTTGAAATAAACAGTTGAGTACGGCTGTGGTTGTGATGTCAGAGACAGAGAGGTGGACCGAGCGTGACACGGACTCAGGGGACAGTGATGTCACAGAGGGCTGCGGGCAGACGTGTGACACGTGCCCTGCAGACTCGCCCTCTCTCCTGACACCCCAGTCTCCCAGGGATACGCTTTTGTCTGCCTCTACTAATGAGCTACCTCCCAGCCATACCTGTGAAGGGGGATACTGAGCACTGAGCACTGAGTCACCTCATCAAAACTATTTTTCAAATACTATTATGTGATGTGTAATATGACAGCAATCTGTAATCAGTGTAAATATTATACACGGCGGTGTCAAATTAAAGAATATGACTTCGGGAGGTCTCCTTTCCTGTTGAAAAAAGTCGGACAAAAGGCTCATCGTTATCCAGAGCAATGGCGGCTTAAGGCTGAGGTCAGGCAAGATGTGCTTTCAACACCTGGGGAAGCCTTGTTTCGAATTATTTTCAGTTTGAAGCATTTTCTGTGTTGCTTCTGCACACCAGGTGGCTTGTGTTCATCTACATCAGGTAACACTGTTTTAAGGAAGCACTTAATTTAATTTGGTGTGCATCAAATTAAAATGATCCGACTTTGATGTGCTCTAAGGAAATAAAGCACCCTACGTCCCAGTTATTCTTTTCTCGGCTCTTCTTCACATGAAAATAGGCTTGAGTCTGCTGTTAGGCTCCACTGTAAACAAAGAAGATGGAAGACTAATTTCTGCCCAAGTGGAGTTGTAAAATTTTGCAAACCGTGACCATCGCGATAGAACGTGCCGGAACGAGTGCCTTCTGCCCACACTCGGTTTTTTACAGTGAAATAACAAAGCAGAATTTCGCCTGAAATTAGTCAGCTGATGCCCTTAATGTAGCCAGCCAAGTGATTGACAGGAGCGGAGGGCGGTTTCCTAGCAACACCAAAATAAGGTTGCCTGCAGCGCCCTTTTCAGAGTGGGACTCGCAAAATCCAGACAGGTAGTGCGCCACGCGTTTCCCTAGCCTGCTAAGCGCGTTCCGTCTGACAGCAGCCTTAAATGGCGGTTACACGACGCAGACCTTATTCGAATGCATTTGACTGTCGCTCGAGTAAGCCGGGGCAGACGGTGACCATGGTGCACTGGGTTTCTGCGAATCTGAGAGCACTCCTGCAGTCAGTATCTGCATGTAGTGCACAGGGCAGACCTTCCAGGCTGGTGGGACTGGGCACTGGAAAGCCCCCCCCCCAGCGCCAAACTGGTATAACTGCAATACAGACAAGAATGAGACAGAGTCTACCATTCCAACTGCCCTCCCGTTGTTATGGAAACCTATTACCCCCACACCTGTCCACTAGTCAAAAACCTCAACCTCAAATGAGGAAATTAGAACAAATTACCAGGAGGGAGTGGGGTAGTTTGGAGCAGGGGGGGGGGGTGGGGGGTGGTATTGGAAGCTAAAACTTGGATCACTGCACCCCCATCCCTAGTCCCTTCAACCTCATTATTTATTTACAACTAAACGCCAATGTGCCTTGCTGCTCTCAGTCTCCGGCACAACAAACACTCACAAAAACATCTTGGAGGAATTCGATTCTGCCCAGAAGTCTGTGGACGCCTTCTGCTGTGCCTGAGGAGACCCCCCTCCTCCTTTTCGAACGAAGACGATTGCCACAAAGAGCAAGAGAGACCCAGACTCCCACCCTTATTTTGGGCTGCTCTCTCGTGTCGTATTCCGGAGAGAATACACTTGCTCAATTGCTTCTTACAACACTCAGGGAAATAATTGTTCATTTAAACTATGCTTTAATTATTCTTTAAAATTTGAGTCACGTTGTAGTCGTTGTTGTGTCTTGTGTTTGTCTGGTCTGTGTGTGTGCGTGTGTGTGTGTGTGTGTGTGTGTGTGTGCGTATGCGGGCTTGAGTCAGTAAGATTAATATGGCCCTTCCCCGGTTACTGAGACTGAAAGAAGAATAGATGCAGCTGTGCCAAAGCTATGAGTATCCGGTGTGGTGAAGGCACTGCATTGCACCAAACCCAAGAGAAGAGGGACAGAGAGAGAGAGAGAGAGATAGAGAGAGAGAGAGAACAGGGACAGTGAGAGAGATGGAGGAAGAGAGAGCACAAGATTAAATAGAAGCGAGAAAGAGGGAGAGAAGGGGAAAGAAAGAGAGACTGACAGAGGATCACTTAAGAAGAATTCCTGCAGTTGAGAATAAAGGGGGGGGGTGAGGGCCTATGGCCAAATTCCAGAACATTCTTCCTCGCCTTTTGACACAAATCTGCCAGGAGTAGTCTCTCCGAATGCACTACCTGCGCAATCGTTTTTCACGACGATCGTGCCTTTCACTCTGAATCAGGAGCGTGTCTAGACCGCGCACTACATACGCCTGCCAGAGGGGCAGAGCTGAGAATAGAACCGAGCGGATAGTGTCTGTTGGGGCCGCATTAACTCAGGAGGTAGAGCGGCCGTCGGCCAAACAGAGAATTGCCGGTTCAATTCCCGGCCCTGTGGAAGCGGCGGAGAGCAAAGCGCCTAACCCCCAGTCGTTCCCGCTGAGCCTTCCACTGTTGCTGTGTGTGAATTAGAGGCATTAATTGTAAATCACTTTCACAATTGGAAAAGGTGCTCTATGCAGTGAATGGTGCAACAATGCAGTCAGTTTACCATTATGCGTGCATTTATTCACCACCATAACGGATGGAAAATGGTAACATTTCAGGAGAATAAAGCAATGCCCTGCTTCTGCTGGTGAACCCCTTCGAACCCCAGAGGGCTTGACAAGATGCTGCATGTACAATTTGGACAGATTTGTATGCCAAAGAACATATGGATCAATCCTCTGTACCTGGATATGACTGTCGTCAGGATTCCTGGATGCTACATTTATATTCAACCAACATGCTGCTACACAGTCACTTACATTCTACCTGCATGAACATTTCTATATTCTCTTAATATTCCAGCTGTACAAGATTACTTGCCGAATATAATGACAGGTCAACCTGTAGGCAACTCCTACATTCCTATCATGTTCAGTGTTTCTTAATGACAGGAAGCTATGGTTCATAACAGTCTATGGAGCTGTATCTGACTGTGTACCCTGCTCCTGGCAAAATTCTGAAGCTAAGCAGGTGTGGGCTTGGATAGTATTTTGATGGGGGACCTCTATGTTGGTTTTGGCGAGCCAGTAGGAAGCACTTTTCCCTCTTGAGCAAATATACACCCAATGCCTCAGCAGAATGGTTTATTACCGTGACTATGCTGGAGAAGGTTCCGGTGTCAACCAGCATCAGATGGGTTCCCCCACTGCTCTGCTCAAGGTTTCTTCCTACTAGACAGGTCGTTTTTCCTTGCCACTGTTGCCCTTGGGGGCCGGTTCTCTGTAAAGCTGTTTCGTGACAAAGACCCTTTTTTAAAAGCGCTGTACAAATAAAAATGGATTGATTGATTGATTAAGGAAATGTAGGGTAGGGGTTTTAACCCTGGTATCCTTGCCAGATTCCCACAAAATGGCCCTCTCCATGTGCCTGGAGATGGATGGACACACACACTGGTACCCAATCATCCCCAACATTAGTTTGCCTACTCCATTCTTCACACTCCCTACCCATATTGATTGATTGATTGATTGATTGTCCCTACCCCTGGTTGTCACTACTGGTGAACTGTAGTTCTAAGTTGATGATGATGATGTAATTATGTGTGTCTGTAATTTTGTGCTGTTTTTCTGGGCCAGGTCTCTCTTGGAAAAGAGATTTCTTAATCTCAATGAGACTAACCTCGTTAAATAAAGGTTAAATAAAGAAAAAATAAAAAGTACACTTGCCTGGCTAAAAACATGTCTGGGCATGCCGAAGAAATGGCCTACTTTTGAGTTGATTTGACCCATTATATTATTTCCAAATACGTGATTCTGTGACATAAAGTCCAGACAAATTTGGGAAGAAATCCGTACGTGGTACAATAGACACAAGGACTGAGTCAGTCGTCTGAGGAGTGAGTCAGCCCCGCCGTGTCTACATTCACTTTTGCTATTGATATCATCACAAGCATTCGCCGTGATATCCAGCATGTTCCATTACCACGAGGTGCCCAGCCCCAGACAAAGACCGCCTCCTACATCCAGCATTTTAATTTCAGCCTTCAACAGGCTCCCCTTTTTTTCCTTTCTGCTTAGCGGTAATTACAATTCATGTCTGAGAACGCACCCGAAAAACGGGCAGCCTTCCAAATACACAAACGCAGACGAGCAACAGACGGTCCTTTTTTCCCGACGGCCGTATCGAAGGAAAAAAACGCCAGCCACCAACAGGGATTGCGTTCGGCCGCTGATATTAGGAGATATCTCAGCTCAGCTAGCCGCGGTGTCAAAGGGCCAGGGAAAAGCAATCTGCGAGTTTCACTGAGGACGGCTCTTCAGAGAGATACCGATCGAGAGGGTATTTACGGTCTCCTAAAAGGTTATTTACAGTGAAAGACATTTATATTGACAAAAGGTCATGCGATACAGCTTGATAAGTTTTATTTTGTTTCGATTTTTATTGGATCAGGGGGTGGTTAGAAATGAGATACATCCTGTCCATTCAACATAGCAACACTTTACCCTCCCTTGATATTTACAAATCCTGCCCTAGCCTAAACTCTGAAAGCAGGACAGACTGACGGCCCGATACCTTGAAAAGCTGGTTTACAGAAAAAAATGCAATTTATACAGGCTTTATTAACCCTTTGAAGCGTAGCTTTTCCGTTCTGTTTCAGAACCAGTCGGTGTTCAAGGACTCATTATTTTCACATACAAGTAGTAATTCTTTCATCAGCATTCAAATGTTCAATTACATATTCGTGATCTTATGCCTTAAAGGGTTAGTTAATTCTGTATTTCCTTACATTTTTATTTTCATTATATATTTTATTGAACATTGCTCATTGTAGACACTACATTTGACTGAAAGCATATACAAGACATGAATAAATTAGCTGTTTGAATCGAAAGAAAGAGCACACTGATCGACCACTGCTCGCTTTCATTACCTACATGTCCTTTTCAGCTACAAAGGCGAAGCAAAGCTTTTGAACTGCCGTTGAAACACCTCAGCTAGTGTTTACACGCAAAGCAAACCTGCGGAAAAGATGTTTGGTTTCAGTGATTAGATACCTTCAGTCATCCCAGTGTCATTGAGCTAGCAGCCTGATGCTACCTAGAATAATAATGACAGAAACCTGTAAACGGGCTGCAAGGCACAGACAATAATTTCAAGCATCCCTTTTGTATGAGAATTGTTCCAGGGTGAGAGTGTTTGCGGGGATAATGTTCAATTGCAGAATGTTTGGCCATAGTCCCACTTTCCCTGCAGTTCCCCTCCCACTACACGGCAACTTCTCATTAATTCCTCAGTTTCCTGACTTCCCACTGCTCTACCCTCACTTTAGTGTCACAATTATTCTCCACGACAACCACTGCCAATCGCCAGTAATAAGCAGGGCTTGAGAGTGAGAGTGAGAGAGAGAGAGAGAGAGAGAGAGAGAGAGAGAGAGAGAGAGAGCGAGCAAGAGAGAGAATAAATTGTTTGAATCAATATATTATTTTACTTGTAGTATGTTTACTGTAAGTGTTCATGCTCATGTTGTAAGTGTTCATGTATGTTATGTATTCGATTTCCATATTCCTGTGTGTTTCTATGTACAGTATTATATTGTATTGCTTTGGCAATATAACTGCAGTTGTCCTGCCAATAAAGCAAATGAAATTGAAATTGAGAGAGAGCGAGAAAGAGAGAGAGAGACTACTCCTTACCAGTTTTACCTCCACTTTGTCAATGTCAGTGTTCTGTCAAAGTCAGCCAAATTTGTGTCAGGTGAATGAATGCATAGGGGGCAGCCTATCTCTTGTACCTGCAGTGTCATGCACAGATAAGATTCTATTGTATGCTTGAAGGGCAGTCTAATGCCCACTGCATACTACTCAACACACTGGTGCCCACAAACCCTTGGCGGGTGACAGAGGACATCTCCGTGTACATAGAGGATCTGGGGTTTTATCTGTGTTCATTATCCAAAAATATATTTGGTTTGAGGGATTCCTCCGAAATCCATTATGAGGCCGGTGAAAAGCTGGGAAAAACTATCCGCAAGAATAAATGGCTGGTCAGGGTCAGAATAGACATTAACTAGTTTAATTATTAAAACTTAACTATAGTTTGTTTTTTAAGGTTTATTTTAATTACCTTTCATTTTTAAGGGATAAGGAAACTTAAACACTCAGTAAATGTTATCGATTTGTATTTTTTAAACCATTATAAAGTGAAGGCTGACTCTAAATAAAAAGTTGCAGATATAAAGTTATTTGACATTTAGCGCTTGTTTGCACAAATTCACGGTTTCTAATTACTACGACTGTGCAGAACCACACATCAAATTTAAGTACTTGCAATAACTGAACACATCAGTTCCAAGCACGTTGAGTGCAGCATGTGTGATGATGTCAGTGTCTTTGACTGGATGCAGGATCATGCATCCTCTACTGTAAACTAAAATGACTTGACACTCTCTGGCTTCCTATTTTACAAACCACTAAATGAAACACAGCAAGGAAAGAAGATAAGCAATGGACACAGAGATAATTACTGAAATGAATGGCAAAACGACATGAATTCTGATGCACAATCAGCTGCAGCATGAAATCCCCAGTAAATTAGTCTGTTAATGTGTGGATCATGCATGATTTCATGATTTCCCTTTTCAGAAGCTGGAGTGTTACAGAAAATGGAAAAGGTATGCGGTTATCGGGATTTTGGCTCTTTGATGTGGCTGCTCAGTGTACCCATATTTAACATAGTCCCTATATTTTGGCGCAGACTGAAAACACACCTTTTCAGACTGCACCATAGTCCTACATCCTGATTTACCCCCCCCCCCTCCCCCAAGTATCCCTCTTGTATGCCCTATATAATAAAATAAATAAAAAAATGAAAAGGTGACTATTGTTTTTTGTTATAACTGCTCTACATACATGTTTTGCCATTTATGGATTTCATGCGTTTCACTTCAATTTATGCACTTGTATGTCCCTTTGGATTAAAAGTGTCTGCTAAATGACCAAAATGTAAACATGTACTGTAATATGTGCTGGTGTAAGGTAGGGAGGAGCTGTCCAGGAACGTTCCAGAGAAATCCACAGCTCGTGGAGGACTTAGGGATGCACACTACCCCTCAACCTGCCTGTGGAATCACCAGCGCTGTCACGCCACTCAATCACAACATCCCCTGAATCCACTCCCTTCCCCTGAATCCACTCCCTTCCCCTGAATCCACTCCCTTCCCCTAAATCCACTCCCTCGCTCTCTCCTTCTCATTTGCTCCCACCCCATCTGTGTTTCTCTCACACACCTTCTCTTCCTGTGTCTCCGTCGATTGTCACTTGACTTTGCCCACCCCATCGACCCCCACCCCCTGTTGTTTTTGCAAACCCTGTTATATCACAGAGCTCTAGGGTGAAGAATTAGCCTACTTCAACACCCCCCCCCCCCCACCCCCGCCCTCCCAAATGCCCCCCACCCCTCACTGTAGAGGCTGTCAACACCTAATAAACAAAACAACCCTCATACATAGAATAACCGCAAATCACGGTCAAATGCAGCACGGCTCTGATGAAGAGCAACACTGCCCTCTGCTGCCCCAAAAGAAGGACTGTACGTGTAATAAGCGCCCAGCACCTCACCAGCAACCACAGTCATAAGGTGCTGAAAGGCAGGGTTGCCGATGTAAGGGTTGCAGTGAAAGCCAACAGAAGGGTAGATCTCCTGTCCAACCCTGTTCCAGAAGATCTACCGTCCTGTTGGTTTTCACTGCAACCCTTACGGAGCACGCCTCATTCAATGTCTAGTACAGGGATCATCAAATCATGGGGGCTCATTCCAATAACTCATATTTTCTTTTATTTTTTTTCCTTTTCTTCTACTCCACCTGTCGGGAGAGGCTAGAAAAAGAAGTGAAGATGGGGAAATCGAGAACCTGAATTAGGCAAATGGACTGTCCCTGCTCCTTCAGAAGTCAGCTCAAAGCCATGTCAGTCACAGACTTGGCAGATGGGGAGAGGTGGATCCACAGGTTGATCGTATTTATACATCAGGCATCCCGAAAAAATACCGCAAAGGATGCGCTGATGTTTCCTAGCTAAAGCCTGGGAGTTCCTAACTTCTACTTCTAGCTCCCAGAAGGAACATTTAAAAAGGGGTTGGAATGCCCTTAAAGATGGTGGACCTCAAACTATTTCTGGGACAGGAACAAAGAAAAGCAAAAAGATAATAAGCATAATAAGGTAATGAGAAAAAAAATTAAGAAAACTTAGGGATTGGAATGAACCCCTGGTCCTTCAGGGAGAGCTGCTGGTTTTCCACCCTCCCTTTACCTAAGAGTCAGGTGTGAAGACAGTCTAGCCAATCATTAGCACTAATTGCTCAGTTAATTACCCAGGAGAATAGAAAGCAAGGGCTGGATTCGAAGGCCAGATTTCATGTTACCGGTGCTAGAGATTTCACTGAGCTGCTAAGTAGTAGAATCAGGTGTGCCATATTATGGTTGAAATGAAAACCTACAGGACTGTCGATCACCAGGAGCATCGTTTTGCAGCCCTGCTCTAGCTGTTGAATGAGTTAGGGCTTTGTTAGGGTTGAAATGAAAACCAAAAGGACTGTAGATCTCCAGGAACAGGGTTGGGAAGTCCTGCTCTTGCTGTTGAATGAGGTGAGCTTTGTTAGGGTTTAAATTAAAACCTGCAGGACACTAAATCTCCACGAACACTGTTAGGCAGCCCTTCACAAAGGTGATCACTCCAGGATTGATCAAAATATTAACATGCATCAGTATTAATGGGGCTGTGTGATTCCTAAGACATAGGGGGCCATTACGCTTAACGTATTTACAGTATGGATCCACGCATTGTCGGTTTGTGGAGTGTGCTGATTTTGGGGGCTAAAACTTAGAGTGAGATTCCCCCTTTGTGCCACTCTAAAATAATAACAGCTCTGAAGTACCATTAAATCACTAAATCAAGAGTTTTCTGATTATATTACCTGATAAGCCTGGCCGAAATGAAATGGTATGACTTTATTGATTTTGTTAATGCTGATGATGACCCTGGCGCAAAACAGAAAATATCTCTATGAGTGACGCAGAGAGGTTTATGGCAGTAAGTGTCTGGCAATATTGGAAATCAATGTCTCATTTGAAAGTAGATGAAGCATTCCAATAACGGATAAAAAACCTCCAAAGATATATTGCCGGCCAATGTAGGATCTATAGCAGTTCATTAATGCGGATTTACATCTGGTCAGGAGAGATTGATGCGAGCAACTTCAGAATGCTTTTCAATCTATTTTTTCTATCTGTGTTCAGCCCTGCCACTGACTCCCACAAGTTCCCACACTCACTAGTAAAACCAGGGACAAATTTAGCACAGGAGCAAATATACAAACCCACAAACCCTAGTTCTCCAGACGATAAAACACGACGCTAAAATGGAACTAAAACAGATAAAATCTGATTCATATCACGGAAGGCCACCAGGTGGCACTCACGAGCAGAAATACGACGAGCCAGCGAGCTGGCAGAATCTAGAGAAGGCTTAACGCTTTTCATTGTTCTCCAGCAACAGTGACTCAGGCTCATAAAAAAAAGAGAAAAAAAACAATGACTCAGGGTAAGCAAAAGACCCCATCATTGAACTCGGTGGAAGGTATTCAAACAGCTTCTCCTAATCAACACGGATTAGCAAGCTCTGCCGTCGGACAGACAGGAACCATGGAAAGATGGAACAATAGGTTGAGTACAGTGGAGCCACACAGAGCAGGCTGGCTGAGCTGTAGCTGGGTCCAGGTTGGGCAGACCTGGGAGCCCACAGCACACACCCTTGTTCTCGTGCATAGACAGCAGCTTAATGCTCCCCAATTGGGCTTTTTTTTTTCACCACAACTCCACTGAAGACAGTGTGAGCTGCCAACTCCAAACAACCAGGCCAGTGCATGTATTGTGGTAATTACAATGAGAATGGAGTGTGTTTTATAACAGCTTCATGGCATGATTTTTAAAGCACTGCAGTGAAGGGGAGAAACTCATCTGAACTGCCAATTGTAGCAGCCACCTGGACAATGCAAGGCAATGCGCTGCAGTATTTTCTTTCTGGCCGATACTATTTAACAAGCACTAGGCTAATATCAATACTGTTACAAAACCAAATTGTCGATACCAATACTAGTTCAAAACTACTTTGTCCATACGAAAACCAGTATTTTCCCTTTGTTTGCCATTGTATACCATTTCTTAACCCAGGGGTGTCAAACTCCAGACGAGGAGGGCCATAGTGTCTGCTGGTTTTTGGTGTGTTTCAGCACACGAGATATATTTCTAAGTCTTTCATTGGCTAAAGAGTCCACACACCTTGTTCTCAAGGCCTTAATTGACTGCTGATTGAAAGGAAACCACAAATACCAGCAGACACTGTGGCCCTCCTGGACTGGAGTTTGATACCCCTGGCTTAACAAATCAATCTTGTTTTTGACTTATGCAAGGAATGAATCCAAGCTGGTGGGGGAAGAGGTTAATTTGTTATTCTGTCTCCGAACAGCTCAACCTCAGCGAGGCTTCTACCATTTGGTGGCGTGTTGACCATTATTTTGTAGAACCTGGGTCTCAATCAATACAGCACCTTTGGGATCAGGTGGAATGGGGGGCTCACAGCATGAATGCGTGACCAGAAAATCTGCAGGAACTGCAGGAACTTGGTTGGGAGGCCACTTCCAGAGAACCAAGTACTAACCAAGCCCATACCCACTTAGCGTCAGCCATTTGGCAAGAGCCGGTGCATGATGGTATGGCTGCAGGTCATGTTCAGCTACATTGCACCTGCATCCTACTACTTCCTAATAGAAATGTATAATGCTTTACCTTGTTATCTTATATCAAACTAAGACTTAAAAAAAAAAAAAACATTAAAAAAATAGAAAACTGAATCAAGATTTTCAGGAAGGTTAATGAAGTAAAAATGAATGGCCTATTTCATATTTATATATCATAATGTTATAATATTAATGTAATAAATGCATTTATAATCATTTTATTGCTAATGAATTAATAAGGAACTCTTTATTCTTCAGCATATTTGGGTTTCCAAACACAGATTGTTGTCATACCAAAAGAAAAAATGACAAATGTTGAAATGTGAAAATATTCGTATGGTTGATTGATGATCAAATGTGATCATATGCATGTTTCATGAATTAATCTCATTGTTTTATCACCCTTGTACATTTATTAGTTTCATGTTTTTGTTTATAGTTTGTTTATTTGAGTTGGCACACTGCTTTGTTAACGATGTGCTTCAAGGCAGTAATTGGGAAATTTAAAAGATTATGTGATAACACATTTTGATGGAATTTTTAAAGCTGAGAATACTGTTTCAAATATTGAGTGTCACTTGATGTGAAGGATTTCAGACATATTTGCATGCATATTGGAGGGGCAGTTCCCTTATCTCTCCATACTCCTTGCAGTTTTTGTTAAAATAATAATATTTTGTGTTGATACTATCTGTTTGCCTGAACAACTCTGTGACAACTCCTGTCAACCTTCTCTGCCGTCAGACTGTCAACATTTTGTCAACATTTGACTTTGTTTTTTGTTTGTTTTGTGAATAATTGAACAAAGAAAAAAGCAACAAAGGAGCCAGCCAAGAGGAGTGAAGGCAGTGCAGTTCCATCCTATACATACGTGATTACTCCCCCCCCCCCCCCCCCAGCCGGTAAATGGGAGGACTGTTATGGTAGGTGTACCATGCTTTCTTTTTATATTTCCTTTCGTTTTGGTATATACAAACACACCTCTAAACCACACAGCATTCACTAGGTTAGGGTAAGAGTCTAAAGCCGCAGATTGTAGCTTTAATTATAGAGTAGGTCTAGCTTTTAGATGGCAGCTAGATACATATAGGTTTACTCAGTGCTTGTAGGTTTGTAGCTCATAACATGAAAATTTAATTAAATAATTCCAAAAGACCGCTATCGCCCCACCAATTTTGAAATTGACAAGAGAAAGGCTTATTAATTTCATGAGAGCCAAACAGCCGATTAAGCCAGTAATGAGGAAAGCAGTGAAAGAGAAGCAGGTTTCTGATAATACAAAATTGATAATCCAAATTCAAAATGGTGGTGCCAAATAAGGCACATGTGTATATCGAATAAGGGTATATGGAATATCTTGTCTAAAATAAATATACATTCATAACATAATCATATGAGTAAATGCAGCACTACATATATGGGTCAATCAATTGTGAAATAATTCAATAATACTTGACTCATTGTTATAATATATATATATATATATATATATATATATATATATATATATATTATTTCATCACATTCATTTTCACAACATTTCATTTTTATTTCAAAGTAAGAGACTACTTTCATGTCATAATCGTACATTTCCGAGTAGCTCTTTTTATCATTTCATGGCAACACTTTACATTTCCTGACACTCCTATTTCATGGCACGGTCATCTGCCAGTGAGCAGGAGTGGGCTGCAGCCTGTTTAGTGATGGCGGCTAATCCTTCACCATTCATTACTCTGCCTGGATCTCAAGACTAGTGCAAGACTAGTGCTAAACTGTGCAAAACTGTCCCATCTGCTGACTCGTTCCTGACCGGCTTTTCACACGTCAGCAGTCTGCGCCACGTACTTCTGCCAAAGCTTTTTTGGCAGAGGGAAATAGCCCTGCCATGTCTTACATAATTTCTCACATAATTCAAAATATGTGTATTTTAGCATTGTCATCTTTCTCCAACTTCTTTCACTCACAGACAATTGCCCCTCATTTTTTATCTCGCACTGCGGGGGTTGTGTTTATGTGGAGGCAGTGGCCCATTGTTGTTTTTTGGGCTTGCATAGATTTGTTCTAAAATGTATGAAATTGATCGACTCCATCCATGTGCAGTTGTACCAAGTGGGCATTGTTCACTCAAAGATTTTTCTGTGTCATTACTGTATTTAAAACAGTTTGGGCTTATGAATATTTAGCTAGAAACTGTGTCCACTACAAGTTAATTAGCTTACTGTGGCCAGGTTTATCACAGAACAATTTGATATGTTACAGTAGACAAATATCTTCAACTAAGTACTTTGATATTCAATATAGTATACCAAATGTATATTGAGCAAGCTGGTTATGAGGATATGGCTTATTAAATGTATTTATTTATTTATTTATTTATTTATTTAATTTACTTTCTGAATAGCAGAAAATGTATAGGTAATTGAGGCAAATGTGTTGCTTCTCTAGTCAGGAGAAAATGAATTGATTGGCCTTTTACACCAACAACACAAGTTTGTAAATACTGCATTGTTTCAGTATTGATGACTGATAAATGATGAGCCTATCAAATATACATTACTGGCATTTGGCAGACACTTTTATCCAGAGCGACATACAGTTGATTAGACAAAGCCAGAGACAATCCTCCCCTGGAGCAATGCAGGGTTAAGGGCCTTGCTGAAGGGCCCAGCGGCTGTGCGGATCTTATTGTGGCTACACCGGGATTCGAACCACTGACCTTGCGGGTCCCAGTCATTTTCCTTAACCACTACGCTACAGGCCACCCACAGGTAAACTTCACATCACATTAAGGCTGATTGAGCTGATACTGAGCAATTTATTATTCATGCAATTATCTAATCAGCCAATCGCATGGAAACAGTGCAATGCATACAATCATGCAGATATAGGTTAGGAGCTTTGGTTAAGGTTCATATCAATGGGGAGTGGGGAAAATGTGATCTCAGTGACTTTGATTGTTGGTGGCAGACCAGGTTTGAGTATCTCTGAAACTGCTGATCTCCTGGGATTTTCAAACACAACAGTCTCTAGAGTTAGCAGAGAATGGCGTGAAAAACTAAAAAAAAAAACATCCATTGAGCAGCAGTTCTGCAGACAGAAACACCTTTTTAATCAGAGACGTCAGAGGAGAAGGGCCAGACTGGTCAGAGCTGACAGGAAGGTGACAGTAATGCAAATAACCACACACTACCACAGTGGTATGCAGAAGAGCATCTCTGAGCACACAGCAGCAGCAGAAGACGTAATAAGTAAAAAAAAGCAATAAGTCTAAAAAAATACCTAATAAAATGCTCACAGAGTGTATGCATTAATAATGGACTCTGTGTTCTTCTCACCTCTCAGCTTTAGATATATCAGAGTTCTACTCAGCCCCTGGAACTCTCCTGCACACCACTGCTGAAAAAAATGACCAAGCAGCAGTAACCATGGTAACCCAGTGCTGGCTAACCAGAAGCCCTTCTGAAAAGCTGACCTAATCATGCTCTTCTTTTCGAGTGTCACACGTTGCACAGGATACGTGCACAACAACTTCAGCTCTGCAGTAGCAAGAACATCCCCAGCACATGTACTGTCCGAAACTGCAGTCCAGTCCGAGGACCAGTGGAAAGTGTGATAATGCTGTGTGTGCGTACATACGTATTTCAGTGATTCAACAAAGCGTCTATAATTATGTGACTGCCTATGACAAATATGCATATCCGTATGTCTCATATGTCATATTTCTTAGGTCTCATTGCCAACACAGGTTGGGGGGGACTGAAAGGAAGGCAATGAGGGTGGGAGACAGACGGACTTTAGAAACCCTGTCTGTTTATGTCTGAGCTTTTGCAAGTCAATTTCCTGGATAGCAATTACATAGCAAAAAGAAATTGCGAAGAATAATCTTGGCACTTTTCAAATATGCATTCTAATTCTAAAAATGATTGTATTGAAGTATACTGTATTACGAATTGCTGTATTACTTGAATCTCCTGTATCATGTTGCATGTTTTCACTTAACTAAAAGGCCTACTAATTCTGACAAAAGGCCAAATCCGAGCGTTCTAATTCACGGTGAATAAACGAGCATTTCAAATGTGTACATTTCAAAAAAGCACTTCAAATCGCGCATAGCGTCCGTCTTTCTTCCTGTAAACCGGCGCGTAGACGTCGCGGGAGAAACAGACAGTTCTTCCTGTAAACCGGAGCGTAGACACCGCAGGAGAAACAGACAGTTCTTCCTGTAAACCGGAGCGTAGACACCGCGGGTGAAACAGACAGTTCTTCCTGTAAACCGGAGCGTAGACACCGCAGGTGAAACAGACAGTTCTTCCTGTAAACCGGAGCGTAGACACCGCAGGAGAAACAGACAGTTCTTCCTGTAAACCGGAGCGTACACACCGCGGGAGAAACAGACAGTTCTTCCTGTAAACCGGAGCGTAGACACCGCGGGTGAAACAGACAGTTCTTCCTGTAAACCGGAGCGTAGACACCGCGGGTGAAACAGACAGTTCTTCCTGTAAACCGGAGCGTAGACACCGAGGGTGAAACAGACAGTTCTTCCTGTAAACCGGCGCATAGACGCCGCGGGAGAAACAGACGGCTGCGAGGGAGTCAGTCGGACAATCGTCTCTGATGAGCCGCTGAAGAGAGCGAGTGCTCGGAGCGTGCCGGGGGCCATCTCGATACCCGCCGTGCGGCCGGCATTTCTGTTCCTCCGCCGTGCGGTTTCCGCGGTTATCTCGTTAAGCGTGACCCTGCCGCAGGACGCGCTGACTGCATACCAATCAGACCGTTACCCGTTGCATCTGAAAAGTACATTTGGCCACAGCTTGAGATGCCGCGCCGTCTTTCTTTCCCCCAGTATGGGGTCGAGCCGTGTCCCCATCTAATTTTGAATGAGCGATGCTTCATGCACGAACCCCACTGCCGATTTTTACATTACATGTCATTTAGCTGGTGCTTTTATCCAAAGCAGTTGATTAGACTAAGCAGGAGGCAATCCCCCCTGGAGTAATGTAGGCTTAATGGCCTTGCTCAAGGACCCAACAGCTGTGCAGATCGGGTATCGAACCACCAACCTTATGCCTCCCAATCATATACCTTAACCACTACGCTACAGGCTGCCCTACCTTGTTTGGAGTGTAGACATACACAGCAGACCTGGGTCAGTTACGTATTTGTTTTGGTTTGAAATGCTTTTCTTAGCTTTACCGAGCTTGTCTGGCGTATGACCGAGGGTGTGACCCTTTATTTTTCTCACCCCCCCCCCTTTACTGAACTCCCCCACTAACACTCCTCTTCTTCTCTGAACGAGGGGGAGTGACGAAAATCGGGGCCTCGTTCCAAACCCTAAAAATGCTTGCTTCTTCATGCTCATTCGCCCTCGATTGGACGGGCGAATCCCCAAAGTGGCAGGGATGTAAGATGGCCGCCTCGACGAGTGCATTCCAGTCTAAGGGAGCAGAGGAAGGATTCACACTTCCCCGATCCCATCATTTTCCTCCCTCCGACGGAGCCATCGAGATATGCACTCAGTGAGCACTTGATTAGGTATTTATTAGACTCATTTTTAAGACTTGTTGGTCTTCTGTTTTCTGTAACCTATTCACTTACAAGTTTGATGCAGTGTGTGTTTAGAGATGCAGAAATGGTTATTTGTGTTACTGTCACCTGTTAGCTTCGACCAGTCTGGCTATTCTCCTCTGACGTCTCTCATTAACAAGGCGTTTCTGTCTGCAGAACTGCTGCTCACTTGCTTTTCACACCATTCTCTGCAAATTCTAGAGATTATTGTGCGTGAAAATACCAGGAGATCAGCTGTTTCTGATATACTCAAACCACCCTGTCTGGCACCAGCAATCATTCCATGGTCAAAGTCACAAAGATCTAATTTTTTCCCCATTCTGATGGTTGATATGAACATTAACTGAAGCTCCTGACCCATATCTGCATTATTTAATGCACTGCACTGCTGCCATACAATTGGCTGATTAGATAATCACATGAATATGTAGGTGTACAGTGAGTGAGTGAGAATAAAGTGCTCAATGAGTGTATATTGTGTCAGTCCATCACTTTCTGTTTCACTGGAGTATTGAAATGAGGCAACATGCATGCAAAATCCCTTTGACAACTATCATCATGGGAAAAAAGAACTGTCAATTCAGAAGACACTGATGATAATTGACCATCACAAGTCTGGTAATAGAAACAGTTAAACATACCACTTAGCTCTGTATGGGCAATAATAAAAAGGAGCAAAACATATGGAATGGTTGCAGACTTGGCATGAAGAGGATGCAAGTGAATAGTATCCCCACGGGCAGTAAGGAAAGTGGCAAGGGAGGCCATAAGTAACCCAAGGATCGCAGTTTAATAATTGCAGAGATTGGTTGAATCTTGGGGTCACCAAGTCTGAAAAAAACCCATAAAATGGCACCTCTATATCAACTCTTTGGAAGGGTGGCATGAAGACAGCCCTCACTCAGCACAATAGACAAAATAAAGCATCTCGATTTTGACAAACCTCATTGGAATTATGACTGGAAAAGAGAGAACATTTTGGCCATACACACCATCACACATGTTTGGCGGCAAAATGGAATACATACAAGGAGAAGCACCTCATACCTCCTGTCAAATATGATGGCGGGTCATTGATGTTTTGAAGATGTTATGCTGCCAGTGGTACAGGGACACTATTTAAGATGAATGGCACAATGAATTCAGCAAAGTACCAGGAAATCTGGTTTCCATCTGTTAGGAAGCTGAGACTTAGGTAGATTGTCCAGCAGGACAATGACTCCAAACATACCTCAAAATTCAAGTAAAAACAACATGTTCTGCAATGGCCATCTCAGTCTCCAGACTTACATCCCATCAAATGCCTGTGGTCTGAACTGAAGAGGGGGGAATGCCTAGGATATCAATGGTTTTGAAAAGTTCTGCATGGAGGAATTGTCAGAAATCCCTCAAAATGTGTTCTCTAACCTTATAGGAAATGACTCATGGCTGTCATCCTTGCCAGGGGTGTTTGCAAAAAGTATAAAACCAGGGGTGCCAATAATTGTGGAACCTGTTTTTTGGCAAATTTATTTTATTTTATAAATGCCCATGGTGGATGAACCAATGATAAAAGCTTGGGCAGTTGCCAAATGAGGATACAGCATCAAATTTTACGTCGAAGCATTTTTGGGGAAATAAAAACATCTATATCATGTGCTTGGGGGGAAAATCGGTCCTCTGAAAAAAATAATTTAAAACATAATAAAAAAATATGTAGCATAGATTGAACATCAGTAGCCGATATGAGTGGACATACAATCAGTGAGACCAGCTTGTTAATGCAAATATTTAATCAGCCAATCATGCAGCAGCAACTAATGATGTTTTTGAGACCAAATGTCAGAATGGGGAAGAAATGTGATCTAAGTGACTTTGATTGTGGAATGATTGTTGGTGCCATGGATGGTGGTTTGCGTATCTCAGAAATTGCTGATCTCCTGGGATTTTCACACACACTAGTCCCTAGACTTTGCAAAAAACAAAAACAATCCAGTGAGCAGCAGTTCTGCAGACAGAAATGCCTTGTTAATGACAGACTTCAGAGGAGAATGGCCAGACTGGTCAAAGCTGACAGGAAGGTGACAGTAACGCAAATAACCACGCATTACAACAGTGGTATGCAGAACAGCATCTCTGAACACACAACGCATCAAACATCTAAGTCGATAGGCAGAAGACTTAATAAGTCTAAAAAATTATTCTAAAAGCAACATAATAAAGTGCTCACTGAGGGCATTTTTATTTTGCTGTCAAACATGTATGAAGTCCATAATGGGCTTTTTGAACGGAAATATAGGAATTACTAGGGAGCCACTTCATATCAATTGCTGGTCCCGTGAGTGCACAAGCAACCGATCAACCAGTGAGGGTCCCTGGCAGCCCCCGAGTGACTGAACCCTCCATAAACTGGGCAATGTAATCCACTTTAGCACTTCCTTTGTGGTTACAATGTTTAAATCACTGAACCATAGCCTCTGTAGGCTAAATCACCACACGTCTACCTTTCCTTTTTGCAATCTTTGGATCTGAGGATTATCAGCTGGGCAGGGCATGCCGTTGCTTCACAAAGAGGTTCTGCAGAAACGGTGTGTTAGCCTGTGAGAACAGTTCCAAAGCCAGTGCCTGGACTAGAACAGACCGTTCAATTATCTAAGTACATAACAGGTCCGGGGAGGAGCGGAACCAAGCATAGAGTGTGATTAAAAGCTCTTAAGGAATGAAAAAGAAAATAGGTTTGGCAGAGCAAAACAGATGCAGAGATTTATGTCACCAATGATTGAAGACCTGTAAGGTTTTCACATCCCCTGAATCAACAGTAAAAATAATTACAGTGCTTTGTATAATAGCACTGCAACCACACAGGCAAGGGGGGAACCAAGGAATAAGGAAATATGAATACCCTAAATGCGTGCAGGAACTTTTTAGTAAATAAAGAAAAGAACAGACAAAACAATCCATCATAATGAAGACAAATATCTGCTTGTCTGTGTTTTTGTGCTGTGCTAAGGCTATACTGAAGAGGGGATGTAAAATTCTTGAATTATGAATAAAAAATGTAAACCATGTATACTTTATGCATATCCTGTAAGACCATTTTACAACTATTAGTTAATAATGCAATACAAAATTGACCAAGGTGTCAAATTAACACATTATTTGTACTGACAAATAAAAATGACCAATCATATTTCTATTGGAGGTTTGGCATTTGATAATTGTAATTCATTACAAAAACATCAATGCACCTTAAAAAAAAACAACTGAGGTATGTATTAGATAAATACTTCACTAACCAATTCAGTAACTTACCCTGGTGTGGTTATAAATACAATTTGAAGTGTCTATTTATTAATTGTTTGTCTCACATTCAATGTTTTACCTTCTCAGACAACAAATGGCTAACTTTTTATGGTTAAATTTTTCAGTGTCAAATTGAACAAATGGAAGCACAGAGCCATAGCTTATTCTGTTCCAAGCACTAGCTCATATGTGCTGCAAGCAATGAGCTCAATAACCTCAAACAGACTAAAGATGTTGGCAGAATTTTTTCTCTGAAAGATGATCAACTTAAGCTGGATGTGCTGGGTCTTGTCATGGGGTCATTCCGTGAAAAACCTGCCAGAGCTGTGGGAGGTGACCACCCAAATTTTGCTCAGACTTTGTGTAAATGTTCTTTAGATATTCATAAACATCCAAAACATTAGCCTCACTCGATTTTTCATTCTAGAGATATTACCTTTTAAAAAAAAGGGAGGATGGTACCCCGGACCAACATATCTTTGGCATTAAAGGAGGGACACAATTACTTTCTACTGTCTACTTTCAGATTATGAACTCAGAGTCTCATAATACTACACAAAAGAATTCAAAAATGTTAAATTGTGCCACATGGAAATGTTATTTTTATATTTGAAGGCATCAGCACCACTTGGTATATGACTTCCAAACTTCTCAGACTAGTAGATAGTTTCGTCAAAGAAGAAAATGAACTCAAATGGATCATTAATTTTTTTTTTAATACAATGACAAAATTGGGTCTGGCCAGAAAAAAAGTTTTGCATCAAAATGAAACATGTACGTATGTACTTCAAAAGGTATAAAAAGCCCACTTTGAGTTGAATTGAGTTGTTACTGCAATGCTTAGCATGTTTTGATCAGTTCAAACAGCACCTCAATTCACCGGAACATTTACATACAAGTAAGCAAAAATGTGGCTAAATGATTGTCTTTGATTTAAAAAATGATCAAAACATCTTTTGCATTTCTGTATTTAGTTATAGCTTTTTCAAATTGACACAAAATAATTAAAAAGTGAATAAAAAATAAGAAACTTTAGTACTGAATAAACATTTGTAACTTTTTACAAATTACATTTGTAGCATGCAAATGCATTACAGTATCAACACTTTTATTTTACATATGTAGGCCTATTATACAATTTTCATATTGACTGGAAACTTTCTACCTTACGATCTACTTTGTCTAACATGATCTGGCCATTTTCTGGCCAGACCAAATGTTGAATAAATGATCTATTTGACTGCTTGTGACAGTTCTTAACCAGGATATTTACTAGTATTTCAAGACTAGGTACCATACACCAAGTGACGCTAATGTAGGAAGCCATCAAAATATGTTTTATTGTGAATTAAGGTTCTCTTTGAAATTATCAAAAGATAACAACTCAATAGCAGTAACAATTCAATTTTTGAATTTATTATCAAAGTTATTATACCTTTTGAAATACTTTTGACTTTATTTTGCATGTGGCTGTCCTCAACAAAAATATCTACTTGTACTAAATATGTAGTAAGCCATCATTTTTGAATGACCACAACTTTGTATGCGCTGTAAAATTCTGAATCTGAAAACATTTTCAGGTTTTTCCCTGCTTTAATGCCAAAAATATGATGCTCCAAAATCGACACAAAGCCCAATTTCCACTTGCAAGTGGAAGTGACCATATTTCAGTCATAATATGCTTAAGCTAACATTTACTTACATTATCCAGATGATTTTATTCTGAAATAATATTTGTTTTATTATGTTAACAATTATGTACACTGCCACCCTGATAGAAAAAATGGATAGATTCAAATTCCACAAGCTAAAATAGACTAGCTTAGTGAACAAAGACGAGGACTACTGTATATCTAAGCGTTTCAAGTCAGTGTTATGCTGAATCTGAGTTATCAAGAATCATTTGCCTATTAACAATAACTTACAGATGCAATTGACTAAAATAAATAGGGAAGTACACATGAAAAAGAGTGCATTCTGAGTAAGCATGCAGGTTAACTAGCATGTATCGATCACGCACTTAGCGTGCACCAACAGCAGTAAAGGCTCTCTCAAAATGGCTGTGTAGCTCAAAAAAGATATCCTCTGTGCACCTCAACTTTGGGTTTCTGCATGCCAGATTGTTCTGGGTGTCTGAAACAATATTTCCAGTGCCCTCTGGTAGTCCATGTCCTCCACTAAAGGCCGGTTTTTCACCACCTGCACAGAGTTAAATTTCTCCTCAGCAGCCTGCTTGCAAGTCTGGCTTGATCTACTGGTAGAAAATTACAGACATTAATATAAACTGCCACTGCAAATTACAAGTGACCAAAATAATCTGCATAAATCACACATGGCTTTATCTTCTCATTGCTGAAGAGACTCATTTT
The DNA here is from genome assembly GCF_963514075.1 of Conger conger. NCBI lineage: Eukaryota > Metazoa > Chordata > Actinopteri > Anguilliformes > Congridae > Conger > Conger conger. Next base: position 40,901,233 of record NC_083773.1, read on the forward strand.
CTTCCTTTTTTTCTTGTCTCCCAGTATTTCAACTAGTCTGACCAAAAGGGCACCGTACTTTTATTTAGCAATATACATAGCTTGTAGTCTTTATTGTCAAAAACGATTCCTCAGAGATAAAGCCAGGCCACAGTAATTTTGTCCTACAAAGATCTGCTAGCTTCTCCAAACAGACTAGGCTTCACCCTATTTGTCCTTCCCCAAATTACAAATAATTGCCCCCAAATTTTTTTTAAATTATTAGACATACTGCTATTAATTCCAGTAATAACGTTACTCTGGAAATATAAAATCCCTTCATTCTACGGAGTCCTTGTGAACAAACTAATCACCAATTCAAGTCTTGACATATTGTCTTACTGAAAGTGGATGAGAATATTTTTTTATGCCTGGCTACATGGTCAAAACTCTAATCTGTCAAACAGAGAGCACTAGTTACTCAAATCTAAAACCTGAATATAAATTTGCTTTAATTGAAGTACTAGTACAGTACTTTTCTCAGCCTATACAGTATATACAGTGTATACAGTATATACAGTGAGTGAGCACTTTATTAGGTATTTATTAGACTTATTTTTTAGACTTAATGATTTTCTGCTGCTGTAGCCTATCCACTTAGAGGTTTGACATGTTGTGTGTTCAGAGATGCTTTTCTGCATACCACTGTTGTAATGTGTGGTTATTTCTGTTACTGTCACCTTCCTGTCAGCTTTCGCCAGTCTGGCCCTTCTCCTCTGACGTCCCTCATTAACGAGGCGTTTCTGCCCACAGAGCTGCTGCTCACTGGATGTTTTTGGTTTTTCTCTGCAAACTCTAGAGACTGTGTTGCGTTAAAATCCCAGGAGATCTGAGATACTCAAACCACCCTGTCTGGCACCAACAATAATTTGACTGTCAAAATCACTTTGATCACGTCTTCCCCATTCTTTCATTTTCTTTTCAACCTCTCGACCATGTCTGCATCCCTGTAATATTTGCATTAACAAGCTGGAGTGCAAGTGTACCTAATAAAGCGCTCACTGAGTGTACGAGTCAATTGAAATCAGGGGGCGGGGGATGAATACAAAGTGCTGCCATTTTTACATGGTGAAACCAAGTACACATTAACTACATGTGGTTATTTGATTACAAATCTAAAATTGTGGTGCACAGAGCCAAATAAGAGACAAAGGCATTTGTCCCAAGCATTATGGAGCTCACTGTATACATTTATTCACCTGGACTGTCTATTTCACCAGCAAGTTTAATACCTCAGACTGTAACCTGTCCAACCCATATCTGGTGGATCCCTCATTAGATTTCTGCTACCACTCATTATATCTCAACTACTTAACTATTAGTCAGCCAGTGGAGGGCAGGATCCCCCTCTATAGCCGGGTTCCTCCCAAGATTTCTACCCATTGGGAAGGTTCTTCTCGCCACTGTTGGATGTTTTTCTTCCCACTACCTCAATTCCTTGCTTTTTGGGAATTCACACCTGGTTTTTGGCCAATTCTTTCCTTTCGATTTCCTCTGTGAACATCATTCTGACTGTCTCTGTCAGAAGCATTATAAAATTGAACTGAATGAACTCAACTAATGGCACATTTCACTTATTTTGCAAATGTCTAACAGAAAATATTAATCAAGCCAATTAATGTCAGTAAGGTCATCCCATGTTTGATCAGCCATAGCTTCACGTAGCCGATCTAGAAGCAACTATGCCACTCTCGTAACTTTTACATTGGGTAAATGGGATACCAATTCTAGATTTGTCTTAAAACATACTTCTAGTTCTCTCAAATGGTAGTCCCAATGTCGTTTTTCTAACAACCAGATTAAGCTGCTGAATTTCCACTTGAGCAATAGATCAGATTTGACAAGTTATGAGTAACACACAGTATGTACATAACTCTAGTGATCATACAAGCCCAGTTTCAAAATGCAGCAGCAGTTGAATATCCGACAAAATGGTGCCTGAAAACTGTGCTTGTTAGCAGCAGCGACAAAGATTGATTTTGGAACTACCTGCTTCCAAAATGGATGTATAATTATAGAGGAAACAAACTGAAGCATTTGCCACAACACCCCATATATGTTAATTTGTACAACAAATTGTTTGTGAATGTTTTGGGGGAATATCGGCCATGTTGAAAGAGACAAACTATTTTAATTATCCTGTAGTCCATAAATGATGCACAACAAATTGGAAGATGCTGCAATGCAGGGACCTGACTGCAGTGAAACAAACCTCAAAATTGCTTGTGGCATACTGGCTCTGTGTACAACTGCTGCAGTAGTTTGTCTGATTGCCAGCAGACAAAAGCAAGAAAATTTGAATACCACAATTATATACATTTTTAATGAACACCAATTATTTCATTTAGGTGCGGTGAAGATCTGGACTGTCCCCACAGTCAAGTATGATGGCTGATAGGGCTACAAAAAGTTTAGTTTGCTTGTATTATGTGCCATCAAAATTAACAGAAATGGGGGGGGGGGGGTAGCCTATTATTCTGCACAGCGCTAGGCTACTTCAGCATGCACCACCGTCATTGCCAGTGAACCAATTCCCAGGAACTCTGTATTGCCTCGTACACCTGTACACAGTGATGTGACTGGTGTTACGGTGACTATTTCTCGCCTTTACCAATTCCACCCATGCCCGCAGTACGAGAAAACACTTTACCAATTTAATTGATGCTGGCTTTGGCATGTGCGGTTACCGTAAGCATCCTACCTTTAGCCACTTCGTGCCCCGCAACATCAGAGTCTCCTTTGTCCGAAGACCCTGGGGTGGGTTCGTCGCCCTCAAACAGCTGGTTTACCTCTCCCTGTCTGCTTGACAGACGACAGTTGTCTTCACCTTTGGAGAAAGCGGTGACCGTAAACCTCTGGCTCATGGTAGAGACGTTACCAGACAGCGGCGAGAAGAGCGAGGCGGCTTCTGATTGAGCTTGACTAGGTGCAGGAATTCACCGAGGTTGCAAATGCAGACAGCTGGTAGACCAGCAGACCTTAAAGACGATGCAGAAAACTGAAAGGGTCTTAAAAGACACCAGTCTTTTATGTCAGCTTCTAAAAATCCTTCCTCGGTATCTTCTTAATAATGTAGCTATGTTGCCTAACCATTCGCATAGATAAGATACTGAACAGCAAGCTTTCACATCAACCGGTGTCTGCGTGGACCTGCGCGTCCGGGTCCTAAAGCCGGTTATTGAGCAAAGTGCTGTGTTGATGTGTGTGTTTATCTTTTTTTCTGACATCATGTTCTCGACATTCGACATGATTGCAATTATTAGGTAAACTAAGCTTGTGTTCTGTCACTCAAAACACACAAAGCGAACTGGATTTGAAACATGAACGTGTTAGGATGGCGACTAACATAGGCTAATATTTCATCAAATTACAACCACGTTAATTGAAAATATGCTATACATATTTGTTAGCTTGGGCTGGAAAATACAAACAATGAACCTGCCGTTATTATAAGTGAAAAGCCTCGAGGGTGTCACAATATAGCCTGCAAAGACAAAAGCTGAAATTTATGTTATACAAAATAAATTGCACAAACATCACCCATTTAAACAGCACAATTGTTTTTATTGATAAAAAAGTCTTTACAGGGAACCGTTTTAACCCAGGCAAATTAACTTTTTCTGACATGGACCTACACTTGCCATCTTTGTTGTATATAGCCAAAAGGATTTTAAATGTTTTTAATTGAATGCCATTTAATATTGATCTTGTGGAAATAATAATTATTTTAAATATTATTAATATCTGTTAGTAATATGGTTCACAATTAATATTGTGAGTATATCCCAAAGCCCATAGAAATTGAATTTTGTCCACGGTCACCTTGGTCTATTCGAGTATTATTCATCTGATGATGTGGCAAAAATACTTTTAAATTATTGTTACCAATAAAAAATTGTATGCGTATAGCCTACAGATTTGTGGACACAGGAGAGACTGGTGGACGTGCAAAGCTATAAAAACCCGAACGAAGCCTTCATTTCTCCCTACTTCAGCGTAATTCAGAACACACGTTCACACACACGACCGTCAGAATATTACATCATGACTTCCATTCTCTGTGAAAAACATTATCTTGCAGACACTGGCTTTCCACAATGTCAGAACTACTCGAGGGTGAAGTAACATTTGCACGCAGGGAACCCGCTGTGAGCAATCTGACATGTGGCCAGTAGAGGGCAGCAATATTGCGCAGGATGGGTGATGGGAAGCTAATCTCAAAATTATTTAACAAAAAACACACAAAACATGTTTTTGGATATATGAAGCAATGGCAATCCAGGCAATCACTCATCTGGGGCCATCTGTTTTGGACATACAAAATGCTTAATGCATTAGATCAGGGATCATCAACTTTGGCCCTCAAATCCAAATCCAGCCCTGGTTGTCTTTTCTCCCGGGTAATACTGGGATACTGATTGGCCAGACAGCCTTCACACCTGACTCCCAAGTAAAGGGTGGGTGGAAAACCAGCCATTCTTGGCTCTTGAGGACTGTGAAATACTGATTCCTGCATTAGACAAACCTTCTCAAGCCGCAATTCATCACATTCGTCATAAGATTTCATAATACCACAAAGTTCAGTTCTGTAATTGAAACAAATAAGTGTGCACACAAAATACAAATCATTGGATTTACTCAACAAAATTATGGACAGTGGTTGCATGCAATATTATTAAGTATATGTGACTTCAAATGATGAATTACTTGTGACCAGCAGATTAAATAAATGTAAACAAACTCATTTTTCTTAAGCATGTCCATTATTGGTCGTAACGGACCTTGAAGCAGGCATCAGTTTGTTACAGTTGCACACTGAGGACCAGGGTTTGATTGTGTTCGATTCCCGGTCCTGTCAAAAGCTGAGTTTGGCCGGCTCTCATGGAGCGGCATAATTGGCTCGCTGTTCCAAGGGAGGGACTCAGCAGGGATCGCCGCGTGTGTGCACCTTGGAATTACGGTCGCAGGCTGTGAGACGAGACAGCTTGAAGAAGGCGTGTTGCTCTCCATATGGGCTGCTGAGGGATGGGGTCGTAAGCGGTGTATCCCCAGCTAACAATAATTGGATTAGATAGGGTACAATTGGCCACCAAACTGGGAGAAAAAGGAAAAAATTCTACAAATAAAAAAATAAAAAAATAAAAATTGTCCATTACTATTCTTGAACCTGTTTGACTGCAGACATAATCCTGGTCTCTTCTGAAAGGTAACCCTTTCGGATTTGTTTTCAGTCAAAATTACTCTAAATATTGATAAAACAAAGTTACAGAAGCTCAAACATGGAAGTGGGAGGTTATTTTCTCACTTGGATACAACTTATTGTGGCTTTTTAAAATTAGAAACTAAAATGCATTTGGTTCGCTGGACCCTTGCCATAAAGACGACACTGACATTACCTTTATTCGTGTAGTCTGTGGATTTCAAATGGAGTTCCCCCCATGCTTGTTTTGCCACCAGTCATGTTACAAAATACAGAACTGGTGTCCCTAAAGCAATGGAATCTTCAAATAGATTATAGTTATAATCTTGAGTTTTAATGCAATTTCATGATGAGACTCCTTACCCAACCCCTTACCTGAACAGGGTCACAGGGACTAGCCAGAAATATGAAACGGTGAAGGACAGATCATAACCACTCTAGCTTATTTTTAAGTGATAACAAGAACACACAAGCTGGTCTTATAAAATACTATCGTACACCTTTAGTAAGGATTTCTTAAACCTCACTCAAAAACACAAAAACACAAAAACATATAGGCTAAAGTATCTAACTTCAATTGTCAGTTCTTAATCCCCCCCTCCAATTCCTCAACATGTGCTCATGAATTATTCACAAACCTCCTAAACTAATTCTACAAAAAATATTGCCTCCACCATTTCACATCAATCTGACTCCTCTCTTCTTCTCGTGTGGAGCAAGCCTGCATATCAAAATCTTGGCAGGAGGGAGTAAAACAAAAGGGGAGCAAGGGAATATAATCACTAATTAACAGTAATCACTATAACCTTTGCTGCCAAGTCTCTGCCTTCACGTGGTTCACCAGACAAGATTGTTCTAATTTCAAGAAGCAGTGCAGAGGCTTTATTTCAGATTTTGCTGTTAAATGTCAGCCTAACAATTTGATAGACATTGCCTTCACTCATAATGCTCAACTTGGTCAGTATAAACGTGACGATTATGCTCCTTTTGCATCTGCTTGGTTGTGGACAGATACCAATAAATGGCTTCTGTCCCCCCCCTCCTAAACATGGGAATGGTTCTACTGCTTCTGCCCATGACCAACACTGGCAGCTGTCTTACATCTGCACAATCCAGTTAAGAGCCACTGTCATCAAACAAGAAGTAATCCTATGAAATCTTCTTAGATTTTGACTGTAGGACTGTACTATATTCTTTCTTAAATATAGTAATACAAGAGGAACCCAGTGAAGGTAACTAACAAGAGGAAACCAGTAAACCACCAAAAGACCACTGATGTCCATGCACTGGTTTGAGATGCAAGTCAAAACATACAAGCATCTCTAAATCAGTTGACTGCAATTATCAAATATCAGGGTATGAGCAGACATTTTCATCAAGAACAGTCCATGTAAAGCTTTAGAGAGGGATGTGCTGATTATATACCATTGTGTTTCCAGCACTGCTACAGTTTACTTTAGATAGTTTTAGGAGGAATAGATAAGGATGTAAATTGATATGCAACCTGATCATTATTGTGCTGCAACAGGGCAAAGTGAGATCTGCACCTTTAGGGCTCAATAAAGGTCAAATGATGTCCATGCCTGATAGCTTTGGCAAGGCTACAACTACCAAGGAGTGAGATGTACTTTACGTCCATTTCTATAATAATGACAAATTTTACATTAAAATCATATTCCTTTGGAATGAATGGAGATATGGTAAGGTACATTATGGAAGGACATATGGGTCAATGATGTGACGTGTCCATTTAATATCCGAAACACATATTTCTTTCATTTCATACTATACTATAAATACTATTGAGAGTATGAGAAATGTAAGGAACTATTACACCTCAAATAGGAAAAATTTCATATGGGATAATTGTCCGCAGCAACATGCTGAATGCAAAATGCTACAAGAATAGTTGAAAATGAAATAAATTGATTAAATAATTAAATGAGCCTATCAACATATGAAAACATTACAAAAATGATCACGTCCAACTGATTTTTAGGCTTCAAAGCCCTTCTTCTCAGCACTGGAATTTCAACCATTGTCATCCTGGATAATCTGGAGCAAATTTACAAAACATCTTATTGTGATTAGTCATTCAGCAGGAAGTGGCATCAAATCGAAGCTTCTGAAGGACCCCCAAGCTGAGGTAAAATGTTAGGAAGGCTCTGTTAAAATATTTTTATTTACAAGGTTTTTTATTTACCCTTTTTACTCACTGGCAACCTACGTCATACTGGATAATGCCTAAAAAGCATTTGAAATGTGCTATTCATGCATTCATGCAGCAATTTATTTGACATGAAATGACATACTTAGTAGTTGAAGGTCACGGTCATAGATTTCTCTAGGCAGCCCAACCAATCGGCTGATTAAAGTTCAAACTCATTTTTTGTTGTACCGGATAACAATTACGTCATACAGGATTATTTTATGATACCCCACAGACTCATTCACTATCCACATGATTGTATTGCTTTTAGGCATATAATGAGCATTGCCATTGCAAATGTAAAATGTAAATAGCATATTACAAGCTTAAATGTTTTTAAAGGAGAACATATCTGAATTTTTGTCCATAAGTAACATAAGAGAATCCAAATGCCTATGAATCCACATGCATAGCTTTTTGTAAAAACAGTTATTATTATATACCATTAGCAATTAATACATGTTTTACAAGTACTGTTTTCATATTTTAAGGGAAATACTGTTCTAGATGCCCCTGTCCTGCAAAGAGAGCAGGACATCAACTAGAGAGGAGTTTCTTGGAAAAAAGAGAGCAAGGAATTAATATGGAACAAGCAAGTAAGAAGTGCAGTTCATTTAAATTAAAATCTGAGGTATGAGCAAGGGTAACTTTTATAAAATAAATAGTGGTGCATTTTTTATTTCCTGAGAAATACATACTTGAGATCTCACCTTGAATGTTTAAAAATAAATCATATTTTGGATTTCATGTTATCCCATATGACAGTTCTGACAGATTTAATCACATTATATGAATTAAAATATATGAATTACATTTGCTGAAATTAAATTTTTTTAGAAATAACTCAATATCATTCTAAAGAAGGTAAAAACTGCTTTTATTTGCATTTAACCATTTTTACAAAATTTGTTACTGACCCATATACACTGTGATGGGGCTATGACAACAGGACACCACCGGGTGGGACAAGTCCACTATAGAGATCTATGGTACGGTTGTAGTGTATATGCAGAGTATAACTATACCTCATGTTCAGTTAAAAGTAGGCTATATTATCCTGTATTCAGCCACCTAGTGGTACGGCACCATGAACACCTGTTCACATCAGGTTAGATTTTATGGTATAGTGGCTACATATCAGTTAAGTTTTTTTAAATGCTTATATAGGTCACTAATGCGCTATACTTAACGTATCTGTCTCCTAGAACAATGAGAACCCAAATTTATACAACAAAGCATAAATTAAATGAGGTAGAACATTTATGAGAATAGGAAAGGGGGGGGGGGGTGTCTGCGGGTATCTTCGGCATCCTTTCAATCAGAAGGCCTTACCTAATGTGTGGATTATTTTGCCAATCAACAACTTAATGAATCATTGAGAAATTTTTTTTTTTAAACAGCAGACACTGTAGCTCTTCAGAACTGGATACGTGATGTAGAAAGACAATGCACTTACATGTTCACATAAAAGTTCCTTATTGCATAGCGTCAATGGTTTATTTTGGAAAATGAATGTGTAAATGCTAAATAGGTTGGTTGCAATATTTTCACCTGCACGATTAAGCGTTAAGAAATTGAGCCGCCATATACATGTCCGTCACACACACTCAAAATAGTTTGATAACCGAATTATCACTGTTTTGGTTTCATATTAATCACAGGCAAAATAGATCTGAAAAAATAGGTTTATTGCCACAGACCGACACACTGCTGTACTGAATAGAATTAGCGAACGAAATCAACAGTCTAGTCACAGCACAAAGGCTTAATATTCATCCGCGTTTACGACACACAGACATAATAGTCCATAGTTTATTATAGAAGTAACCGATTTAAAACAAGGAGAGTATGTTTACTGTTAACATATTATGTAGGCACAATCCAATATCAGCTTCGTAATTATTCAGTGTAGTATTAGAACATGTCCTCATTTCCCAAAATCGAAGCATAAATGAGATCCGGTCGGCGTCCTGAAGTAGCAAGAAGAAGTTGATGGCGTCCGGTTAGAATGCCGGAGCATTTATCAGTTTCATTTTTACTTGTTTTCTGACCTGTAGATTAAAGTTGAAACAATCCAGCACAGAAGTTGCGGTAAGTAAAACTACCCGGGAATGCGATGGTAGAGAAAATGAAGTTAATAAATTGTTCCGGAAAGGAGACAAGGCGGTCTGACCATACCGACAAGGCCCTCGGGGTCCCTCATCCTCAGATAGGAGTTTGTAGACTGCCTGAATCGAAATAGTGGCTCAGGAAAATGGCGGCGCGCAGCAGGCAGTGGGGAGGGCAGCTCGGCCCGGGTTTAAATTGGAGAAAGGCGAAGCGTGTCTAGAGTGTTTCTGCGAAGCGGGGATATGAAATGGTCTTAAATCGTAGTGCGTGAATGGAGTGATTGTTGTAATATGTGACTGAGGTATTACTATGTAACCCTTCACCATAAAGACAATAGTTTATTAATTCAAATTTTGTGTGTCTACAGTTCAACTGACCACGGAACGCACAATTACACAGTCGGTAGCTAGCGTGTAGCTACAGCGATTGCAAAATACACTACACCAGTTAGCTAGTTAACTTCGGTGACTTTTGCTACCAATGATCAGTATACAAGAGACTCGCTGTGTCACGGTGAAAATAATATGTTTCGAAGCATATGAGACCGGTAGCTAGCTAACGAGATGGATTTCCCAAATTATGCTTGGATCCTTGGCTAAGGCCAACAGTCTCGCGCGTTTAGCTAGTTAGCTTGCAAGCTGGCAGGGTTCTACATAGAGGTTGTTGAAAGAGTAGGCTACTAATTTTGCCACATAGCCACACCGATTTTGTCAGCGGAGCAACATTATTTACAACTACTAGCTAGAGTGTCAGATTGGCCTAGCCGGTGAAGTGCAGTTGCCCGATGATTCACCTAGCCTAGGACGAAAGATACATACATACGTAATACATACGGCGGGGCGATGGAATTCTAGTTACCGCACCTATGACTCGCTGCATTAGTATTCAGTGGCTCGCTAGATAGCTAAAATCAAATCATGTATTTCCTGTAACTTTGTAATGTCATGCTTACTGTCACACTTTTTAAAATGTGGGCCTCTTGCACAACTCTGGGCCTCATGTTGACAAAAGCCAATAACACTCTCAAGGCAATCGAAAGCTTAGAATCAAAGACTAGTTACTGAAAGCTTTCTGATACCTGTGCAATAAGGAAGCAACTGAATACACTGGACTATTCTGAAGCACCTGAGAAAAATGGGGGTGCAATGTATGAAAAGGGATGTGATTCCTACATGCGTCACCCGATATGGATGTAAATTAAAGGGGACAATCTGTACTTTAACCTCACATTTGTTTAATTTAAAATCCCATGTGCCGGAGTACAGAGCCAAAGGCACATAAATTGTACCAACTGTCCAAATGCATAAGGACTGCACTGTACTATTGTAATTTTTTAAAACATTTTGACACTCATATAGATAAGCTTAATTTCTAGCAGCAGGGTAAAGACAGGGTGGCACTACGTAACATCTAAACAATAAATATAAATACTGCTTAACAAAATCTTGTTTTGTTAAAATTTTTCAGATAAACATAATTTAGCCAGTTTGGGCCAGTGACAGAATGTTTTGTTGTTGGCTCTGCACTCCACCACTTTGGGTTTGAAATGAAACGATGACGTTAATTAATATTGGGTTATCCGTGAATGTAGTACAGCCTTTTTTAGACGTAGTAATGGGTACACGGGTTTAATAGATGTGCTTACCCTATTCGTCCCATTTGCTAGCAACCGCATGACATCTTAGCTATGTTTTAGACTGAGATGGTATTCAAATTCTTCTGTATAAAACAGTCTGAATTCCTGATTTCTGCTTAATCCCGCCAACTGCAAAAACTAATTTTATGCTGCAATGTGTGGAGATCTCTGCCTGTCAATGTAATACTTATACTGTGTGCTGCTACTGGCTCTCATCAGCAGCACACATCGGTAGCTAAAGATGACAAAACTGAGGAGCAAGCCACACACTGCACATTACAATTCCCATTGCAGGATGCACCGATCATGTTGCCTCACTCTACATTCTGCACCATGTTTTTTTTTTTTCTTTCTTCAACACGTCGCAAACAAGGTTAAATTACCAGAAATAATTCTGTCCCCATCTCTGCGCCGTCCGCCTAGAAAACAAGCCCAAAAATCTGCAGCCTGCGACTTTCAGAAAAGAACAAGCCGAAAGTCATGCATTATAAGCACACTTGGCAACTCTGATACAAGGTGCTTGAAGTACTGTATACCTTACCCGTGTTATACAATAGCTTTTTCCCATGGCTCACTTATTCAGCCGTAGAAAGCCACTAATTCAGTGCGTGCAGGTACTCACTCAAGATTCTCTATCATAGGCTGTTTTACTTCAAACCGGTAGAATAACAGACACAAAACAAATTAGTAGGGGAGAACTGATACGATAGTGTCCTGTTTCACTTAGTACTCAAGGCAATGCCATCAAAAACCATGAAATTTAACCACAAAGAGCATACCCTTATCTGCTTGAATAAGACATGTTAGATTTCAGGTGATTGCAGATGGTTAATTTACAATTTAAACAAACGTAAATCTTGTCTGATGTTACAATTGTGAAGGCGACACAATTGGGGCGAATTGGGGCGACATGGCTCAGGCAGTGAGAGCAGTCGTCTGGCAGTCTGAGGGTTGCCGGTTCGATCCCCCGCCCAGGCTGCTTCGAAGTGTCCCTGAGCAAGACACCTAACCCCCAAATGCTCCTGACGAGTTGGTCGGCGCCTTCCATGGCAGTCAATCGCAGTGGATGTGTGAGTGTGTGTATGAATGGGTCAATGAGAAGCATCAATTGTACAGTGCTTTGGATAAAGGCGCTATATAAATGCCAACCATTTACCAAGTATGTGTGTGACATTTCTAACAGGTGCCGCACAATTGTAACAAGGAAAAATAACTGCATTATTAAATATCAGCATTATTTTCAGTTGGCTCAAAAGAGCATAACCTGGATGTTTAAACTGCAACCAAATAGGAATGCCATTTATTTTAGTTTATTTACGAGATGGATGAATTGTGGTTTCTTGCTTTTGTCTCTTGTCCGCATTCCGTGAACAAGAGAGAAAAATTGCACTCATGTTCCAAAAAAACCCATGGTTAAAAGTATTTATCAGTTGTGTATAAATAGAAACAAAATGTAATTGTGATTTAAATCTTCATGTTGTACAGTTGTTCACATAAAACATTTGTACTAACTATCCCTAACCCCAGCTAGCAAATTTGATTCACTATAGTGTGTTTCAGTCGCCTAGTGTATAACACAATTAACACTTCACAATTGTAACAAACACATTTTCAAATTCAGCTGTACAAGCACAGATGCTAAAATGAGTTAATTATTTTGCTCATTAAACCAAAACACATACCATTTTGATAAATTATGTCCTGGTTCCAAGTCTGCATATGTCTGACTTATATTACATACTCACAGAAATGAATAAGCAACAAAACCACACGTTTTGTAATGTGTATGGGGATCTCTGCTAGGCCACTGTAGCACATTATGAACACTGTGAATCAGATTGGCAAGCTTGTGGTTGTGTTAAACCCCTTAAGTATTGTCCCTTTTCTTGACGCAAGCTTAAAAATGACATACCTAAAATAGAATTGTTACTATTTTTGACTATAAGCATAATCCTGGTCTATTCTGAAAGGTAACCCTTTGGGGTTTGTTTTCCAAGAGTCAGAATTACTCTAAATGTTACTAAAACAAAGTTACAGAAGCTCGAACACGGTGAAAGTGGAAGCTTTTTTTCTCACTGAAAAGATTTTCTGTTTTTGACTGGATACAGATCATTGTAACTGTGGCTGGTGCACTTAGAAACACAATGGAGCCAAGTCACAACACTGGACAAATCCCCTTTCAAATTTGAGGACAATATCACCAAAAATGTTGACAGATAACTGGAAAATTAAAGCCATCTGTGACAATATAAGTTTAAAAAAAAAAAAACCTTTCTCCTGTGTGATGGTGTAAAATGGCTGGTTTTTACTGAATGCCTATAAAACTGCACAGTGTTTTCTGATGTGACCGTCTGTAAAAGAGGCTCTTTATAATGAGGTAATGGTGGCTGTAAAAGTGTGTAGAAATGATGAATGCTTGTGAAGTGTCTTTGTGCGTGACTGTAAAGAGGGGCTCCCTGTGCGTGTTCCAGGGCGGGATGGACTCTGAGGAGAATGCCGTGGAGAGCAGCAGCGATGCGGGCCCTTCTGGTCTGGAGGAGCCCTCTGAGAGCGGAATGGGCATGGAGACATCGGAGGCCATGTCAGCCGACAGCAGCGACACCGTGGCTGTGCACGCCCTCACACCCGAGTCCGACTCTCACGTGGGACAGAGCTCCGAGGGGCTCGTGGTAGGGCTCATACACATCCACGTTCCCATTTTACTCTTGTGTTTAAAGGTGCATTGGTAAAGGCTCATCTGGGATTTGAACCTGGAACCTTGTGCAGTGATCACAAACTCAGTGCCATTGAGGGCTGTGTGTATGCTAGTTTTTATTCCACCCTTGATGATATAATTAGTTCAATTATTTGCTGAATCAGGGCTGTAGGTTTGCACGTAATGTATATGAAGTGAAATGTGTTATTTGCATTGTCGAAACAGCTGTTGCTTATATTCTGTGTTTTAATGCAGTTAAATTAATTTGGCTGAATGCTTAGTTGGAATCAGTTCAAGGCACCATTCATTGTTTGGAATGAAAGCCTGCATACTCACGGCTACGAACTCTAAGGTTTATGAACCTAGTTCCCCAACAACTGCACTACGTGTAAAAGGTTTGTGTTTAACCTCTGCTTATCGTCTCAGGAGCTGATTCCGGAGACCAGCTCCAGCACGGATGTCCGAGGGATGGCCCACCTCCCCGACTCGTCCTCCGTCGCTCAGTCGACCAGCGTGTCGAGCGTTTCCACGGTGACGCAGTCCATCCTGGTGTCGGAGTCCGCTCAGGTGCTGGTGCACTCCAGCATGGTGTCGGACGGGGGGGTGATCGTGTCGGACTCCACCGCGTCCACGTCCTCAGACCTGGGCTCGGCCATCGATAAGATCATCGAGTCCACCATCGGGCCTGACATTATGAATGGCAAGTGCCTCCCATCCCTTGGGTTTGCTGTTGGCTGTACACATTGTTATTGGTGTTATTTGAGGTCCCTGCAGCATAATTCTGTCTATTCCACCAGTTTAAAATTAAACGAACAGCGTTTGAGAGAACACAAATTTGGCATGTAGGAGATGTGCCTCATACCCATGGTGAAGTTTGGTGGTTGGTCAGTGATCAATGTATCAATGATCCACCAAGTATCAGGAAATTCTGGCTGACTATTTGGTTGCCTCTACCACAAGGTTGAGAGTTGGCTGTAGGTGGACTTTCCGGCAATTCAATTTTCCAAAGCATACCTCAAAATCCACACAGAAATGGTTCCATGACAATAAGATCAATGCTCTGCAATGGCCATCTCAGGCTCCGGACCACAATCCAATCAAAAAGCTGTGGGCTGAACTGAAGAGGGCAGTTGATAAGCACAACACAAGAATGTGAAGGATCTTGCAAGGATCTGCATAGAGGAATGGTCCAAAATCGCTCCAAACGTGTTCCTTTACCTTAGGATTACTGAAAAAGACTCCATGCTGTTATCCTTGCCAGGAAGTGGATGCACCAAGTACTAAACCAGGGGTGGCAATAATTATGGAACCTTGATTTGGGTTGGTTTCGTTGAAACATTTATAAAGTCCAGTATTTTTCACATGTTGGCATTTCTCAATAATCATATGGCTCATTTTCTAAGCCTTTTTGTGCATTGCCAGTCAGGGGTGCCAATAATTCTGGTGCCCATTGTATATGTATGTTATATTTTGTGCATTTCAGTTTTTGACAATGCGTGTATATATCTACATTTATTTCATTATGCACCTTTTTTTTGGAGGTAGCTTTAGTCACGGTCAAAATGTGTGTCCCTCAGGCTGTATTGCAGTGACCAGTGCTGAGGACGGGGGAGCTGAGACCACCCAGTATCTGATATTGCAGGGGCCTGATGATGGTAAGTGTTAAAATGCTCAGTTTTATGGAAGTTCTAGTTCTTCTAGCGCGTTATATAGTTTTGCATTATGCCTCCCCTCCCCCTTACTGTTTACTATTATTTGTACTGTTTTGTCCTTCCTCCTCATGTGTGTTTTTATTGTTAAAATATCTAATACAAATGTACAATTAATAATAATAATAATAATAGCACTTACATGACACACAAAGCGCCCCCCCCCCCTCCAAAAAATAAATGACAAAAAATCAGATTTAACGTAAGATAAAATAAACATAATTCACCCAAAGGCCAATCAAATAAGTGTGTTTTTAAAAGTGACTTAAAACTGTCAACTATCTCTGCCTTTCAAATATCAACAGGTAGTGCAGGTAGGAGAAGGATCCATCATCCTTAGTTTTTAACCTTGAGCAAGGGACAGTAAGGGCCTGAGTGATCTCCCAGATCTATACGGCACTAAAAGCTCAAATATATGAAAGAGCTTGGCCATGCACAGCATTTAAAAGTAATTCATCGAATTTCAAAATTAATTCTAAAAATAACTGGAAGCCAGCGGTATTTGGCCAGGGTTGGGGTAATATGTGTTATTTTACTGCACTGAAATGAAAGTACGACATTAGGGCACTTAAATGAAAGTACGACATTACGGCACTTAATATCAAATTTTGAACCAGCTGGAGCCTAGACGGAGCATGACTACGTACACCGGCATACAATGAGTTGCAGTAATCTAATCAAGATTAAATAAATGCATGAATTACTTTCTTAGTAATGGTCTAATCTTAGCAACATTTCAGAGCTGATAGTAGCAAGATTGTGCAACCTTTTTGCGGTAAAATAAATATATAATTTAGGCGAGAATAAAAAAGTTAGAAAAAGTTCCGGGAAGCAGGCTTTACTTTCAACCTGAAAGAGTTTCAATTAGGGGATATAAGACTCATGGTTGGGACCAATAATTAAAACCTTAGTCTTATCTCTGTTCAGCTGCAGAACATTTTGGGCCACCCAGCAATGAATATCAATTAAGCAATCTTGAAGAGCTAACCTTGACAGAGAGGTAAAGTTGTGTGTCATCAGCATGAAAATGACATATATTATGTTTATAAATCATATGGCCAAATGGGAGCATATAAATGGAGAACAAAACTGGCCCCAGAATTGATCCCTGAGGGACGCCGAATGTAATGGAGAATGTATAGAAAGTATGCACGTGGCAGTTTACAGAGTGGGATCTTTGAACTTTTGTATCTCCAGGTGCCCCCATGGTGTCGCGGATGTCCTCCTCTGCCTTGTCCAGCCGCATCACCATCGAGGCCCTGGGGGAGGGCCCCACGTCCACCTGCCTGGAGCAGTCCGACCTGGGGGAGCGGCGGGGGAGCCTGCCCGACCGCGAGGCCATGGACCCCGATCAGCCCGACCAGCCGGGGCACTCGGGGTACGTGGCGTGCAGCGCCGACAACTCGGGCCAGCACCCCACGCACGGGTACAGCGAATGCGCCGGGGGCGAGGACTCCAACCAATCGCAGCACTCCCAGTATGCCGAGTGCAGCGCCGGCCACTCTGACTACCTGGACTGCTCCATGGAGCGGCCAGACCAGGCCGAGCACTCCCGCTACATCGACTGCAGCGCGGATAACTCGGACCAGGCCCAGCAATACAGAGAGTGTGTGGCAGGCGGGTCGGATGATCCTGAACACTCCCGCTACATCGACTGCAGCGCGGATAACTCGGATCAGGCCCAGCAATACAGAGAGTGTGTGGCAGGCGGGTCGGATGACCCTGAACACTCCCGCTACATCGACTGCAGCGCGGATAACTCAGACCAGGCCCAGCAATACAGAGAGTGTGTGGCAGGCGGGTCGGATGACCCTGAACACTCCCGCTACATCGACTGCAGTGCGGATAACTCGGACCAGGCTCAGCAGTACAGAGACTGTGTGACAGATGGTCCGGACCAGCCACAGCACTCCCGCTACATGGACTGCTGCCAGGACGCCCCTGACCAGACGCAGAACTCGCACGACCGGGACGAGGCCTGCTGCTACATGGACTGCGGCGTCCCCCAGGGCTCCATCTACGGGGAGGGCCGGTCTCTGGACTGCCCTGACCAGCCCCAGCACTCCCATTACGGCGACTACGCTCCGGACCAGCAGGGCCAGTACATCGGCAGCACGGGCGAGTACGCTCCGCCCCCCGAGAGGGAGGCCGTGCCGCACCAGGACCCCCACGGCCGGCCGGGGGGAGAGGAGGGGCCCTCGGAGGGCCCGGCACGTGCCGAGGCCCAGGGCAGCGGGGAGGCGGAGGGCTCCGGGCTCCCTAGCGGGATCCGGGACCGGCCCCCGAACCTGGAGGAGCTGGAGGAGATGATGGAGGTGGTGGTAGTGCAGCAGTTCAAGTGCAAGATGTGCCCCTACAAGAGCATCTCCAAAGACACCCTGATCAATCACATGAGAGACAAACACTTTCGGCACACAGGTATGTGGCAAGATAATAATGATGATGATAACCGTAATAATTATTTATTTTGTAAAGGCCAATACATTAAATGTGCTGTACATATTCAGAGCATTCAATAATGGGTGGCAACAGGCAATACATAATTCATAGGAGAATGAGGACAAGCAAGCAGTATTAAGCCTGTGTATGGGCTAGGGGTGGGGCATTTCACAATTTTCTCTCAATTACTGCCATCTCCTTGCCTTAACTTCAGCACTCACTTTTTTACACTATATATTTTTGGGCCAAAAACTCATTTTACAGCTGCAGGCAACCTTTGATGAGAAATATGATAACAGCTTGCTTTGAGCCATTACCAGACAATCTAGACTTTCTGCAAGGCTAGCGGTCATAGCAGAGTGGGGTGGGGCTGGCAGTAGAGGCTTCTGAGTGCTAATTTTACTGGAATAAATGCACAGTGCTGGAAAAAACATTGCATTGTGATCTTCGCCCATGTAGCTGGGAATAATTGACAGCTGTTTTTATTTTCAGACAAAGGGTGACCAAGTGATGTTTTCAACATTGAGTTATAACACAAAAGGCCTAACCCACAGTGACCGCTATAGGCCAGACTCTATCCACTTCTCAGTGTTGCAGGTTTTGCAAAATGTGGATTTTCATAATTCATCGCTTATAATTTTCTTACGAGAATGTGCCATTATCAGATTTAATGAGAAGCCATTGCTGAAAAATAATGTAGAGGCAGGTGTTGATATTTCGTGATTGTTCGTGAAACACAGGTGCCCCGCCTCCAAAGAAACGGGGCCGGGGGCGCCCGCGGCGGTGTGATTCGGCTGCCCCCCAGAAGGCCGAGGTGAAGACGGAGGAGCCTGGGGAGGAAGAGGAGGATGACATCATCGACGCCGGCGCCATTGATGATCCAGCAGGTTGGTGGAGAGCAGTGACCCGCATATGATATAGACGTATATATGGGTCAGTGACAAATTCCAGGGATTCCCAGGATTTACCACTTTTTGCCAGTAGATGGTGTCCGCGTATAAGAAATCGGGAGAATGTGATTTTCATTTCTTTAGTTTGCTCATGGGCTGAATAGATTCTTAAATGTAAGCCAAGTTCTCCGCCAAGGGTTTTATTTTTTTAATGCATATTGATATTATGACCTTTCAAATATTCAAATATTAAAAAAACTAAGGAAATTAATCACAAAAAAACGTACGTTTTCAGTGAAATGTTTGCATTTGCTGAAAGCCTCAAAAGACAGGAAATGAAATTGATCAGCCCTAATGCTAACATCCTGCTCTCCATTAAGGTATCAGCACAGATCTTTGACAACATGCTACTGCCCTGAAGTTTATATTCAGTTTGTGCAGAACAAGACTCTCATCCATACCCAATTATTTGCATAGCATTAACATGGCAGCATATTATTATTTTGATAAATTCAACAGATACAAGATGCATTGTATATATTACATATAACATTATAACATGTATTCCTACAGTGATAATCAATATGATTTGTGGGTGACACTATCATTGAGGGACTTGTATATACACTTTAATCACAATAGTTTATGCAAAATTGCTAATACACATTATGATTGATTATGAATTCTTTGAGAGGTTTGAGTCTCAACATGTGCTTATGATTGTTTGTTTGACATACAGTAGGCATTATATATTGCTGTATTGGAACCTAGGAAATAATCTCAAAGTGCAAAACCCTGCCTTCTGGTCTTCTCAGTTGGCCCAACTGCACCAGACAAGATCAGTCAGGCACAGAAAAGCATGTAAATCGAGATATATTTCCTTTTTTTTTTTTTTTGCTTGGTGTTCTTAAGCTCTTCTGCACTCTCTCCCAGATGACAGCGATTATAATCCAGCTGATGAAGACTCCTGGGGTCGTCCCCCTTCCCTCGTCCGCAGCGTGCCTTCCTCCTCCTCCTCCTCCTGCACCGTGGAGCGGCCTCGACGCAGGGTGGTCCGCCCCAGGAAGTTCCCCTACACCGCGGGGGCTCGCGCACGCAGCCGGGGTCAGCCCCCCCTCCACTTAAAACCTCAAACAGGCACACCTCACCTCTTTGATGTTACAAATGCTGCCTCCTTCATGCCTCTAACTGTTCCAAACTGGTTTCTTCTGTACATAACATAACGTAACGTAACATAACATAACATAACATAACATAACATAACATACCGTGGCATAATATAACATAACGTAACATAATATAACATAACGTGGCATAACATAACATAACATAACATAACCCCCGGTGTTTCTGCCTCCACAAATAAAGAATATATTTAGTAAAAAATTCCAGAATTATTATATTTCAGAAATGACATTACAATGATATTTACAATAAGGTACATTTTCTTAAATGCATGTATTACTGTTTATAGATTACATAATATAATCTTGGACATCAGGATTTAGACAAATGGCCAATGCGCTGCAGCCTGACTGTTAGATTAAAGTTAAATATCCCCACCAGGTAATTCTCAGATGCACGGTGGCAATTTTAGTGATCTTCTGATAAAAATTGGAATCTTGTGCTATATCATAGGACATTTATATGCCATATTCCAGTATATGATTTCCTGTGTTTCTTGCTTCAGAAATGGCTGAAGTGGAGGCGTCGGAGGGGAATAAGAGTTCGGATGCCCAGGTCCCAGAGGAGGCCAGCTCCTCTGGATTGGACAATGGGCCTGCGTCCTCTGCGAATGAAAATGGAGCTGAGCCGGGTGTCAGCCAATCAGATTCAGAGAACAAGGACCCTTCCTCAAACACAGGGCCCGAGGAGGTCGAGTTTTACCCCAGGAAACGGGGGCGGCCGTCCAAGCGCTTTCTCCGCAAGAAGTACAAAAAGTACATGAACCGCAAGTAAGAGACCGTCGCAGCTGTAAGACACAGTTTTGCTTTTGTGTATAGCATATTATAATGTGAAATGTAATGTACAGGTGCATCTCAAAAAATGTTAATATCGTGGAAAAGTTTTTTTGTTATTTAATTCAAAAAGTGAAACTTTCATATATTCTAGATTCATTACACATAAAGTGAAATATTTCAAGCCTTTTTTTGTTTTAATCTTGATGATTACAGCATACAGCTCATGATCCGTGATCCAAAAATCCAGTATCTCAAAACATTAGAATATTACATAAGTCCAATCAAATATAATTTGATTTTATTATAATACAGAAAATGTTGATGATATCATTTTACACAATATTCCTTTTTTTTGGTGCACCTGTAGAGCTAGCCTCCCTAATTCCTAAATACAGTTACATTACATTACATTATTGGCATTTTATCCAGAGCGACGTACAGTTGATTAGACTAAGCAGGAGACAATCCTCCCCTGGAGCAATGTCGGGTTAAGGGCCTTGCTCAAGGGCCCAACGGCTGTGCGGATCTTATTGTGGCTACACTGGGATTAGAACCACCGACCTTGCGTGTCCCAGTCATTTACCTTAACCACTACGCTACAGGCCGCCCTGTATGTATGTTATGTGCAACTCTGAATAACCTGTTTATTTCCGTTATAAATGTTATAAATCGTTTGTTCTCACAGGTGATATAAATCGTTTGTTCTCACAGGTGTTAGAAATCGTTTGTTCTCACAGGTGATATAAATCGTTTGTTCTCACAGCAGGTATTATAAGTCGCTGAAGCCACTGTTGAGGCCCCATAACTGCCGGATCTGTGGCTCGCGCTTCCTGTCTCAGGACGACCTGCGCTTCCACGTGGACTCGCACGAGGGGAACGACCCCGAGCGCTTCAAGTGCCTGCAGTGCAGCTACCGCTGCAAGCGCTGGTCATCGCTCAAGGTGGGCTCCTCTACAGCGGGGTCCTCCTCAGAAGACCTGAAAATGTATTTTCCCGTTTGGAATATTTTGTTTGTCATCATGTATACGGGGGCGACATTAGCTCAGGAGGTAAGAGCGGTACGATCCCGCCCTGGGTGTGTCGACATGTCCCTGAGCAAGACACCTCACCCCCCAGTTGCTCCTGAAGAGCTGTCTTTTGTGAGAGGTGGAAACCAGTTTACTGTACTGAATAGCTACCTTTTTTTTATATAGGCACTGTATGAGATGCATTTTAAATATAATAGCAAATCAGGAACATTTCTGGCAAAGCAGAAATCAATTATCCCGGTCATAAAGAACGCACAGACGTCCATGCTGAGACCTGAAGATGTTAATAACACGTACTGTATAACTTGCCTATGGTCACCAAAGTCGATGGAGCATGATGAATTCTCAAGAATTTGCCGAACACGACTCAGTCTGAAAGAGTTTTGTATGTATAACAAAAATGTATGTTCCAACAGCATAATGACCCAAGCCAGATGGCAAACACAGGATAGCAAAACAAGAACAAAGAAGTTGTGGTGTGATCTGAAAATTGACATGTGCAAAGTTGATATGTCCAAGAAGACTGTATTTTTGGCCTACACAGCAAGACAAAATGTGAAAAGATTATGCTTAGGATTAGGCTCTGTATATTATGATACCATTCAGATGAAAAATATTTTTAATATTTTAATATTTTAAAATTTAAATAAAGAATTTGGTCATGATTGAATTTATTTATAATTATAAACTATTAGAGACTGCTTATATTGCCATGTATTGGTTTGAAAGAGTTTTTAAATTGTTCAAACAAGCTTTGCATTATGGACAGCTTAATTCTATGTTCAAAAAATATTTTAAGATATTTTGGTGATTTGGCTACTTTCCCATCCTTTCCATTGGCTTATAAAAAATAACAAAATAAATCTGTAGTCATATGTCATCATTATGGACTGCAGTTTATATGGGCCAGTTTTCTCACCTGCAATTCAGTCATCTAGTGCTCAATAGATGCATACATCAACTGCCACAAATTGAACTCAAGATGGTGACTGGCAGTAGTGTTCCTACAGCACCACATGCTGCCTTCAGTGCAACCCAAATGCAAGGTTTAAGTAACATGGTGGTTGGTCGCACTTTCTCAGTTTTTATATGCAATTTGTACAAAGTAGGCAGTCCACACCGGAATTGTCCGTTCTTTAGTTTTGGAGAAGTAAGTGTTTTAAATGTGTCGTCCTATTTTCAACCAAGCATTCTTTTAGTAGGACGTCACACGAGGATAACTACACCCCTTATCCATCCCATTTAACTTGTGACCCACAGTTTGCGCCCCTGGCCAAACAGTTTGGGTGAACTATTATAGTGGGAATTTTAGGCTCACATTCAACCACCATGTTACTCCTTTAAACCTTGCTTCTTTGGCAGTACAACATTACATGTACTTACTTACTACAGCAGAGGATTTGTTCATTGTTACTTGTTTACTTGAAGTTTGAAATTGTGTATGGTGCATTCAGACTTCTTCTAAACCTTCCTCTCTTGTTTCCTCTGCGTTTTTGCAGGAGCACATGTTCAACCACGAGGGAACCAAGCCATACAAGTGTGAGGAGTGTGACTACAGCAGTGTGTACAGGAAGGACGTTGTTCGCCACTCTGCCATACACAACAAAGACAAGTGCGTTCAGAATAATTCTGGAGATTGTAGGAGAGTAGGCAACAGAGGTTTTACAGTAACTCAAGAAAGTACTCCAAATTCTTGTCTTGAATGGTCAGAGGAGTTACAGTTACAGTATTACTGTAGGTTAGTGGCAGACATTTTGTTGCTTTGGCTTCAATATTGTATTTGGAAAAATAAAAAACGTTAAGGTTAAAGTTAAGATGTTTATTCAGATTTCCATAAGCTACTGTGAAGCTGACCGCTTCAATATGATGGTATTTGCATCCATATTGGGTGAACTATCCATGTACTGTAGGAATTACAGCCATTTGTATGCATGTCCCTGCAAAACCAAAAAATATCCAAATACTTACAGACTGCACTAAAATGTCTTAGAACCATTTTTAAGTTGGTTGTAACATATTTGGCAAGTATGCTTTTGCTTGTAACACTTAGGTGACAAAGTATGCTTTTGCTTGGTACTGTATATTATTTATTATCATTCTGATGTGAATTTGTGCACCATCATCACCTGAAATTGCCATTTTCTTCCCCTCTCCGGATTTTCTTCCCAGAAAAAAGAAAGCAGACATGGTAAGTTGTTAACCTTGGTCTTACGACTCTTTGTTATGAAAATGGCTTTTGTCCATATTTTGTTTTCATGCCATAGCAGTTTTTCCCTGGCGCCTCGCAGGTCCCCAGGAACACGCAGTTCCCCTGCCCCGTCTGCAACAGGGTCTACCCCATGCAGAAACGCCTGACGCAGCACATGAAGACCCACAGCACCGAGAAACCACACATGTGTGACAAGGTGCGTGCGCTAACCAGTCCGGCATCGCACTCATGATTAACACTGCATTGCAATCATGAATAATCATACTGCTGCATCTCTGGCGCTGCCTCTGCATACTCTCACTGTTTTTATATACAGTATATTTGTTACTTATGTAATGTATTTATGTTTTGTATTTTATTGTATTGTATTGCGTTGAATTGTAGCGCCTGCTGTAGCATTGTTTTGATAACATCCGGATATTACTCATTTGTAATAACCTGCCCAGGGACTACAGATGAAAATGAGCTCATTAGCTAACTCTGGCACATTTACATTGATGTGGAAACTGAAATGTTGATTAATTGTGCACTGTCCTTGGTATAACAATAAAAGGTTTACCCGTCTGAAAAAACAGTATTCCGAAGTATAACTGAAGTATAATATTTTATACTTAAGAATACTTGAAGTATAATAATATTTTATATCAATTGAATTTAGTATACTATTTTTTCACATGCTTACACTGTCCGCCGGTCACCTCTCTGTTTTCTGGACCCCGGCTGTGGAATGAGCTTGCTACTGCAGTCAGGACAGCAGAGTCACTGACAATCTTCTGACAGTCACAGTCTACAATTCCCCACACTTGATTTGTTACTGTCTGTGGTGATAGGACAGTTGAATGCGATTGACAGGGTAGCTGGTGACTCTTAACAGTGCAGCTCACTTCCTGTGTGCCCTGTTACTGCGTCCAAGAGCACGTTTCGTGCCTCAACTGTTGTCTCGTTCTCTTGAACGCTGTTTTGTTTGTGACCTCTAAATAATAGTGCCCGCTAAATCGGTTTAATAAAATGTTTTTAATAATGGCATAAATTGGTGCCGGCCCAGATTATATGTGTGTTTTGAGACTGTCTTTTTTTATGTCTTCAGTGTGGGAAGTCCTTCAAGAAACGTTACACCTTCAAAATGCATCTTCTCACTCACATCCAGAGCTATGGAAACAGGTCAGAGAAAAGCCTTGCCAGTGTGTATGTTGTGTCTGTTTTCTTTGATTGTTGTTTCTTGGCTGTTTGGGCGGGGGTTTCGCACGGTTTTGCTTCTCATTACATGACCTTACTTTACATTCATGGAGCAGATCTTATCCATGGCAACAAAAGTGGGAAAACATCAGCAAAACTAAAACACAGGTTTCATTTCATTTGATTGCCTCCTGAGAAGCGATCCTTTAGATCCTCTCTGCAAATTTGAGTACTTTGTCTGTAATAATTATCTTCTCCAATAGTCAGTATTATTTGGCCTGAAGCATCCTCTATATTATTTTGTTGGTTTGTTCTTTGAGAAAAGAATGAGAAGAATGGGTCTTCGCCATTTGGCACTGAGATATTTATTTATCAGTGACAGTGTTCACAATAAATAGTGTCTTTAACGCCTTTTTGCTATAGAATTATCAGAAGCCGTGCCTTCCATAATTGTGTCAGTTATACTGTCGAATATACAAAGCAGCTTCTCTCCAAAAAATAAGCAAAAAATAAACAGAAGTGCAATATCATCAAGGCCCACTTACAATCAATACATGTAAATTTAATCAAGCAAACTGACAGTTAGTATTGCAAACAAAACTAAAAATAGCACTACAAAAAAACCCCCAAACATTTCAACACAGAAGCAAAATTTAAACACGCAACCAGAATGGCAAGGCCCCCAGAGGTTGCAGAAGAACAAGTCTAGTAGCTGTGTAGGGTCTGTTGTGTGAATTGAGATTACTTGCCCTCCTGATAGGAGGGCTACTGATATCTGTAAATCCTCCAAAGACTCCTCACAGAGTCTTTGACCACTTTCAAGTGCAGACTGAAGACTCTTCAGGCTGTACCTTTCCCTCCCTACCTCACTACTATGATTAGCCATGTGTATACCATAGTAGCATATAGTAGCACTTATTATAGTAGCACTTATGCTTACATATTGTAGTATTCGGGGTATTCTAGCTGCCAACCGTGGTATGCTCATTGGTAAGTTGATGTATTCTGTGTTGTATCTGTGTGATTATGCTAGGACTAGTAACTGTACTTTCCTCTAGGGTCCTCATCGCACTTGTTCCTGGTTTTGATTTGAACTTCATTGTACGTTGCTCTGGATAAGAGCATCTGCTAAAGGCCTGTAATGTAATGTGGTGTAATGTAATGTAGTGTAATGTAATGTGACGGAGACGCAGTGCTTTTCTCCTGACGGCAGGTTCAAGTGCGAGTTCTGCGAGTACACCTGCGACAACAAGAAGCTCCTGCTCAACCACCAGCTCTCTCACACCACGGACAAGCCCTTTAAGTGTGACTACTGCAAGTACTCCACCACCAAGGAGGACTTCCTGGTGTCCCACATGGCCATCAAGCACACTGGTCAGTACCCGTACTACAGATACACTGGTCAGTGCCCGTACTACAGACACACTGGTCAGTGCCCGTACTACAGACACACTGGTCAGTGCCCGTACTACAGACACACTGGTCAGTGCCTGTACTATAGACACACTGGTCAGTGCCCGTACTACAGACACACTGGTCAATGCCTGTACAAAAGATGTGTAACCGCTTTCCAAGTTCTGCCGACTTGCCAAAGACAAGCCCCTATGTACGTCTCTGCTTGGAGATGCTACCACAGGTCTGACTAACCAGAAGGTAGTCTCTGTGTTCTGAACATCAAACGCTCTATCCCTTAAAGGTACAATAGGTAATTTCAGACTTCTAAATGTCAAGAGAGGAATTGCCGCAACAAACACCCCCAAACCACAACACTGTTTATCCCTCCCCCTTCTCTGTGAATGCGCTGACTTTGAAACCCCCCCACGCCATTGGCTGTGGCAATTATAACCCATTTTTAACCAATGAGCTTGAATTATTGTACAGCTAGACAATGTATTAGTACAGTGTCGGGAATTTAAACACAGGCAGAGGTTGAGTCAACGTGTCAGTTATCCTTTTTCAGTGATAGGAAGTGATTTACAATGGTCTTGTAACAATGTTTTAACACAAATATCTTACCTATTGTACCTTTAACTTGAATTTGATGCAAATTATGAATATGAGTACGAGCAGTACGTCTTTGGGCACATCTCTTCTCGGACATTGATAAAATGTAATATAGCACTGGTTTCCATTGGAACATACCAGCCGGTTATAGGCGATATCTTCAGTGCTGTCAGCTCTTACAGCAGGCCAGAGACGCTCAGAGATGACGGTAGGCTGGGGCCCTGGTGTCTCTCCCCGTCTCCCAGGAGAGAAGCCCTTCTCCTGCGACTTCTGCCACTTCATGACCAAGCACAAGAAGAACCTGCGCCTGCACGTGCAGTGCCGCCACCTGGAGGCGTTCGACGGCTGGTGCCGCACGCACCCCGAGGAGCCGGCCCGGCGCCGCCGGCCCTTCTTCACCCTGCAGCAGATCGAGGAGCTGAAGCAGCAGCACGACCACACCCAGGGCCTGCAGGACACGCTGCGCGGGCCCATCGTGAGTCTGCCCGCCGGCTGCCTTCAACACCCCGGTCCTGCTCTTAATCTCGTTACCCATCTGCCTTCAACACCCCGGTCCTGCTCTTAATCTCGTTACCCATCTGCCTTTAACACCCCGGCCCTGCTCTTAATCTCATTACCCATCTGCCTTTAACACCCCGGACCTGCTCTTAATCTCGTTACCCATCTGCCTTTAACACCCCGGTCCTGCTCTTAATCTCATTACCCATCTGCCCGTCGGCTGCCTTTAACACCCTGGTCCTGCTCTTAATCTCATTACCCATCTGCCTTTAACACCCCGGGCCTGCTCTTAATCTCGTTACCCATCTGCCTTTAACACCCCGGGCCTGCTCTTAATCTCGTTACCCATCTGCCTTTAACACCCCGGGCCTGCTCTTAATCTCATTACCCATCTGTCAGCTGCCTGTGGGCACGCAAGTGTGTCTGGTGCCAATGTACACTCACTGAGCACTTTATTTACACCAGTTTTTTTTATGTGATTATCTAATCATTCAATTGTGTGGCAGCAGTGCAGTGCATACAATCGTGCAGATACGGGTCAGGAGCTTCAGTTAATGTTCACATCAACCATCAGAATAGGAGGGAAAAAATGGGATCTAAGTGACTTTGATTGTGGAATGATTGTTGGTGCCAGACTGGCTGATTTGAGTATCTCAGAAACTGCTGATCTCCTGGAATTTTCACGGACAACAGTCTCTAGAGAACCCCCAGGGGGTTCGATAAAAGCATAGGTATATATTTTATTTTCCAATAAAATATATACCTATGTTTTGAAGAAATCATATTTTATTTTTCCAATTTCGAAGGGTTCGGTGAATGCACTGATGAAGCTTGCAGTAACTCCAATAAGGTTAAGAACCACTGCTCTAGAGCTTGCAGAGAAAGGTGCGAAAAAAATAAGCATCCAGTGAGCAGCAGTTCTGCAGGCAAAAACGTCTCGTTAATGAGAGAGGTCAGAGGAGAAGGGCTAAACTGTTCAAAGTTGACAGGAAGGTGATAGTAATGCAAATAACCACACATTACAACAGTGGCATGCAGAAGAGCATCTCTGAACACACAATGCATCAAACCGCTAAGTGGATAGGCTACAGCAGCAGAAGGAAAATAAGTCCAATAAATACCTTATAAAGTGCTTACTATGTGTATAATTACACCACAGAGTATTGAGAGTTAATTCCACATCTAAGCAAAAACAAATGTCTCTCCTGTTTAATATATAATGAACTGTGATACCAAAAAATAGAGTATATTAGATCTATCCAGTATAGTAAATATTAGAGTAGACTGATGACATTTCTTCATTCTCATCTTCCTCCATTTTCTAGGTGTCAGTTGACCCCCTCGAGCTCCAGGCGATCCAGACCATAGAGAATGCAACAGTTTCCCCAGAATCACTGGGGAATGCCACCATTATCTATGAACACGGTAAGGGTTTCCACTCCTATGATTCCTGTGTGTCTTCAGAAGAAGGGGTTACTCATAAAGATTAAGGCTCATGTTTAACAAACAAAAAAAGATTCAGTTTGGTAAGTTAGTTCAGAGATTGCTGAACTTTCCAAACTGTGTCAGTATTGCTTTTGATTTTTAAGGACAAATGTTGATTGAATCCTTCATCTATTATTGTTTGATAAATAAAGGATTCACATAATTTACTTGTAAGTCGAAGTTCAGAACCTTTGCTTTTATATTGGCCAAAATCATGAAGTTATAAAAAACACGATTCAGTACAACAGTATCTGTGAGGAAATCTCCTTAAACTTAGTAATTGATTTTCACTGTGGACTTGATATGTATACAGGATTTTAATCCTTTCATATAAATTATTATCATTGTTTGAACATAAAAAAATTATACCCCATTATCTATATAAAAAAGTTATTTGCAGATTATATTTCAAATAATCTTTTGCATTGTATTTTATAAGCATTGATGAATATTAATATATGGTAAGAGAGATTCTGGTTGTAGTTACTTGTGAACAACGGCTGAATTTGGAAGATGCTTATTCAACTTGATATTGGTTTCATCAGGGTGAGTTCGGTTAGCAGAACAAGAAGGCATAAATAAATAGGAAAAGGATAAATTCTGCACAGATAATGGAAAGTATTCTTTCACACAGAGAGGTCACTGTGTGGAATAGCTTGCCTGGACTTGTTCTGGAAGCAGAAACACGGGGTTTTCAAGACCAGGCTTGATATGGTGCTAGGTACTATTTAGCTTTGAAGCAAACTAGGCAGTAGGTACACTTTAGTGGTAGGAAAAGGCGAGCATTGCTGTGCCAAATGGCCTGTTGCCATTG
Source organism: Conger conger (assembly GCF_963514075.1). Taxonomy (NCBI): domain Eukaryota; kingdom Metazoa; phylum Chordata; class Actinopteri; order Anguilliformes; family Congridae; genus Conger; species Conger conger. The sequence goes on from NC_083773.1 coordinate 40,931,313, forward strand.
TGCTATGTAATGCTATGCTATGCTTTGTTATGCTATCACAAATTTCTATACCCTCTGTTGTGGCAGCGAAGGTGTGTGTTCTGACCATATTCCCTTCTGTCCAATCCTGTGTTTCCAGATGCCTCTGACCTGTCGGCCCAGAATGCTCTGGACCTCCTCCTGAACATGAGTAACCCACGGGAGCTGGTGGGGAACTCCCTGCAGGTACTACCTATAGGGAATATGCTGGAAAACGTCATATCCATATATGACTTCTGTTGGAAACTGCATTTGCCCATATATTGTGAAGCATTGGAATGCCCTTTCTTTCTGGTCTTCATAATACATGTAATATGTTTAAGTTATTGCAGTACGCTCAATGAAATTGAACGTACTGCATGAGGTACAGTCAGGCAGCGTGGGAAGGGTCTGCAGTGACTACGTTATTATTCAGTCAGATTACGTGCCGGAGGGGTTCTTTGACGAATGTGAGCGGTTTGGTCTTTGCACCACTCCACGGTCACTGCTGGCCCATCACCCCGTCCCAGACGTGGACTCATTTCAGAGCTGGCAGCCAACAGTGCGGCTGTTGCAGATTCTGTTTTTCTCTGTTTTGTTTTTTCCTCACCATTCATTGTTGAGCTCATTGAAAGTCAGCATTCTCGTATAGCTTGATCAGACAACCAACCTAGATGCATCACGACCAAGCTTGTTCCAAGATGGCTACACTCTAGTGCTAGTAGCCACAAATAAATGCCAACATTTGTTTATTTTTCAAGCGAATGTGTGTCTATTTCAGATTACAATGCACAAACTTACCCAAGCACTCCGAATGCTGGAAGTCTTCTTTAAGGAAGGTTATTGCGTGAGTGTGTTCAGGTTATTCGGTATCTGAGTGCTAGAAGTCTTCTTTAAGGAAGGTTATTGCGTGAGAGTGTGAGGTTGTTTGGTATTTCAGGGCTGGAAGTCTTCTTTAAGGAAGGTTATTGCGTGAGTGTGTTCAGGTTATTCGGTATCTGAGTGCTAGAAGTCTTCTTTAAGGAAGGTTATTGCGTGAGATTGTGAGGTTGTTTGGCGTCTGACATTCCCTCAGGTGGCCGTGCTGAAGTCGGAGGGAGAGGCTCTGGAGGAGGCCATGGGGGAGGCAGGCGTCGTGGGAAAGACCCAGAAAGTGGTGGCCTTCCACGTGTCAGAGAACGGAGAAGCCCTGGTGAGGGAGGCCTTTGAGTCCGGAGCAGTGGAGGCCGGGGGAGATATCACCCAGATCGCCATCAATGCCTACCAGGCCGCGGCGGACTTCAGTGTAGTGGAGCAGGTTGGAGAGGAGATCCACAGCACCGCCACCGTCTACAGGTACCACAAGATCCATAATTTCACAAGTCTTCATCACTGATGCTCCTGCCAACCGTGCCCCAACAGCTACCCCTTCTTCACAGTCACTGAGATCTTTCCTTCTGTGGCATGGGTAGCCACCGCACTTTTTTGAAAACACAGCGGAGCCTATCCGTGACAATGAATCTCCCAGACCCATAATATCATTTAGCTTCCATGTTTGGAAGTGAGTCTCCTTTTTGGAAACCTGCCTAGACATAACTTAGAAAAAGCAATACAGAATGAAGAGTTGAGACTCATTGTGGGAAGGGTTGCGACTCATTGTGGGAAGAGTTGAGACTCTTTGGGGGAAGAGTTGAGACTCATTGGGGGAACTCTTTGTCTCCGTAGCAGTGCGGAGGCAGACGGCGGGGACTCCCAGTCCGTGGTGGTGAGCAGTGGCTCTCTCTCCGGCACCCTGAAAGAGCACCGGGGCAAATACTACCTGACCTCTGGGATAGGAGCAGGGGCCGTACAGCAGGTGGAGGTGAGACATGTCTGAACGCTCCACGGCCAGGCTGGCATTGGCCCGCAATGTTCAGGAAGGAATTCCTGTTAAAATGTATTCCCTAAAACAGGTAGATTTGGCAGAGAATTTGGTGTTTTTTAAACTTCCATCCATCCATCCATTATCTGAACCCGCTTATCCTGAACAGGGTCGCAGGGGGCTGGAGCCTATCCCAGCATACATTGGGCGAAAGGCAGGAATACACCCTGGACAGGTCGCCAGTCCATCACAGGGCACACACACCATTCACTCACACACTCATACACTCATACCTATGGGCAATTTAGACTCTCCAATCAGCCTAACCTGCATGTCTTTGGACTGTGGGAGGAAACCGGAGTACCCGGAGGAAACCCACACAGACATGGGGAGAACATGCAAACTCCGCACAGAGAGGCCCCGGCCGACGGGGATTCGAACCCAGGACCTCCTTGCTGTGAGGCGGCAGTGCTACCTACTGCACCATCCGTGCCACCTGTTTTTTAAACTTTCTAAATTAAATTTTCATTTTATTTGTGTAGCGCTTTTCGCAGAAGACACTTTCTACAGTTAACCTGTGATTTTTACTTCTGTGACAGAATAATACAAAGGCAGTGTGAGTCGATATTCATGTGAATCATTACACCTGAAAATAAAATGCGGGCACCCAACCCCTGGGAAAGTGTTAATTCATACCAGATCTTACTAATAAAACAATTGCAATATCGAATAAAACATCCAAGAGAATACTTGGACAGTGAGGGCTCGACACTCTCGCTCGTTGAGAAAAACCCCTACGTATTTTGACAAACATTCGTTCTTACAAAAACAATTAAAAAACAAATTAAAAGTCACTGGCCTTCTTGATGAAACACTTTGACTACCACACTACTGCAGTTACCACAGTGTTGGCAAAGCACTCGCGTAATTTTGGCAGGGGTCTGAGATTTTCTCACTCTACTTCTTCAAAGCTTCTCTGATCCGTTCCTGCCCTGTTTGTAAGTGACTAGTACGAATTGTACGCTTGGGCCCCTTTTAAACTGACCATGGGTGAGGCAAGTAAGTGGTTGTATTAGGTGTTTGAATGCCTCGCCCTGTGACCTGCCCCTCTGCAGCTGAGCAGCGAGGACCCTGGGTCTCCCTCCCCCACCACCTCTCCTCAGCAGCTCAGCTCCAAGAGGTTCTCCTGCAGGATCTGCATGGAGTCCTTCCACGGCCGCTCTGACATGGAGAGCCACAAGAGGGCGCACTTGGACCCAAACACCTTCAAGTGCCCTGATTGTCCGTTCACTGCCTCCTCCTGGCCAGATGTCAAGGTCCGTCCCTCCTTAAAAGTGTTCAGTTTCTGGGTGGTAATATTCAGTGAAACTGAAATGTGTATGCTCTGCCCAGACACACATGGAGATGTAGTGTAATTGTAATGAGAGGTTTATGTGTATGCTCTGTGCCCAGACACACACAGGGATGTAGTGTAATTGTAGTGAGAGGTTTATGTGTATGCTCTGTGCCCAGACACACACAGGGATGTAGTGTAATTGTAATGAGAGGTTTATGTATATGCTCTGTGCCCAGACACACACAGGGATGTAGTGTAATTGTAATGAGAGGTTTATGTATATGCTCTGTGCCTCAGACACACATGGAGATGTAGTGTAATTGTAGTGAGAGGTTTATTTGTATGCTCTGTGCCTCAGACACACATGGGAATGTAGTGTAATTGTAATGAGAGGTTTATGTGTATGCTCTGTGCCTCAGACACACATGGGGATGTAGTGTAATTGTAATGAGAGGTTTATGTGTATGCTCTGTGCCCAGACACACATGGAGATGTAGTGTAATTGTAGTGAGAGGTTTATGTGTATGCTCTGTCCCTCAGACACACATGGGGATGCATGCCTACCTCCGGCCCCATAAGTGTGGCCACTGCAGCTTTGCCTCCAAGAACAAGAAGGACCTTCGCCGTCACATGCTGACCCACACCAACGAGAAGCCTTTCGCCTGCGAGGTCTGCGGTCAGAGGTGAGAGAGGGCCTGTCAGCCTGTCTGTCTGCCTGCCTGCCTGTCTGTCGGGTTGTCTGTCTGTCTGTCGGGCTGCCTGTCTGCCTGCCTGTCTGTCGGGTTGTCTGTCTGTCTGCCTGTCTGTCTGTCTGTTGGGTTGTCTGCCTGTCTGTCTGTCTGTCTGCCCACCAGGCTGTCTGTTGGTCTGCCTGTCTGTCTGCCTGTTAACCAGTTATGATGACTGCTGTTATAACTGCTATAATTACTATGTAAAACTATTCATGCCACAATGCCAAAATGAAAGGCTGAAGTGCATTTTCTGGTTATCAAACATTCTTGACGTGTGACATTTCTGTGTATGTGAATGCCTGAGAGGGAATGTGAAAGAGAGAATGTGCAATATTGAATATTGCATCTTCTGTACCTAAAAAAATAGTGTGTGGTGTTCAGCACAGGGGGATCTGACACACTCCAGCACGCTGTTAAGGGGACTGATTTCATATGAGAAAAATGTATTCCTGTTGAAAGTGCAGTCTAAAATCGCTCTTAGAGCCAATTATGTCTATTGAGTTTCATTTTTCTAATTGCCATTCTGGCATGGAGGCTTTGACCCGTTTGAATTTGAACCTCTCGTAATTTTGTAGTTAGCATTAATATTCGCAGTAGAGAAGGCCGTAAGCGTTGGTCTCTTTTGACTGGTTTGCGTTTGCAGGTTTAACCGTAACGGCCACCTGAAGTTCCACATGGAGCGGCTGCACAGCCAGGACCCGCCGTCCCGCAAGCCCCGCCTGGCCGCGCCCCAGCAGGCCATCATCGTCAACAGCGACGAGGAGGCGCTGGCCACCCTGCAGAGTGAGCGCGCTACCCAGAGTGCACTGCGTTACGCTGTCGCGCCCGCCCCCCGCTTTCTGTCTGTCTGCCGCCTGAAACAAAATGGCGTCTCGCTGGTGCTTTTCAGTGCACCGTGTCTGTGTATCTGTTTTCTTTTCCCTTTTTTTGTGATCAATTTTTTTTTTATTAAGAAAGGAATCTTCCACCCTCCAGGGGATTGCAAGGGGTTTGTAAGAGGCTCTAAGGATAAAGGAGTGTCATTGGCTGAGATTAAAGCCCTCGTTCCATTTCTCCTATCCAGCCTGGCATGTATTGCATGTGTAGGAAGCCCTGTGCCCCAGGGGACCCTGTTAGTTTCCGTTACCAGACTCAAATGAAGGTAAAAGTAAAATGAAGTACCTGGTAGGTTGTATTGTGATCTGACAGAGGCCATTTTGCTCAAAAACGTCAGCAAAGGTATGAATTCCCCATGTTCTCCAACATATAGTTGAGATAAATGGGAGCGGATAAATTGCATTTGCAGATTTGCATTTTGCTTTGTATGTTTCTTGACTTTTTCCAAAATTGTGAGAAGATACGAGATTATGGGCTGGAAACACAGTTTAGCTTGTGTGTTTAGTAGGTCAAGTGATCTGGCCTCTGTGTACGTTTGTCTGTATCTGTGTGAGTCTGTATCTGTGTCTGTCTGTCTATCTGTGTGAGTCTGTATTGGTGTGAGTCTGTCTGTATCTGTGTGAGTCTGTATTGGTGTCTATCTGTCTCGGTGTGTGTGTGTGTGTCTGTCTCGGTGTGTGTGTGTGTGGGAATGTAGGTGGCGTAGAGATGTTTGTTTATCTGACCGTTCTCTGTTCCCGTGGCGATGCAGCAGCTCTGCAGGCGGGGCAGGCGGTCATCACCCCCGAGCGGCTCCAGCAGGCCCTGGGCCAGGAGCACATCATCGTAGCCCAGGAGCAGAGCCTCTCTGACCAGGTACACCTACACCTGCTGCACCCTGATACGCCTATTCACCAGCTACACCCAAATACACCTGTTACACCAGCTACACCCAAATACACCTGTTAGACCAGCTACACCTAATACACCTGTTACACCAGCTACACCTAATACACCTGTTACACCTGCTACACCTAATACACCTGTTACACCTGCTGCAACCAATACGCCTGTTACAGCAGCTACAACCAATACACCTGTTACACCAGCTATACTCGATATGCCCTTTACACCAGCTACACCCAAACACACGTTACACCAGCTACAACCGATGCACCTGCTATAACCAATACAGCTGTTACACCAGCTATACCCAATATGCCTGTTACACCACCTTCACCCAATACACCTGTCACACCTGCAATACCGAATACACCAGTTATACCTGCTACACCCACATTTCTTGGCAATGGTTAGAGTATTTACTGATACAGCAGAACCCATGGGACTATGTTCCTGTTCAAGTGTATACTCCACATGTAATACTACCACATCATGTCTAAGAAATGAGAATAATGGGTGAAATACGGGCAAGCAAACAATTAAAGGAGACTAAAGGGCAATCCGTCAAGAAATACGAAAATATCAGTTTTTTGCCACGTCTATGTGTTCAGCTGAATGTACCAAGCGTATCACATTAATAGCTCCTAAAGGAGTCTGGTGATGGTGACTGTTTGATCAGCTTTTAGTAATTATTCATTTATCTTGAAATGTACATTTTCCATTTACATTTTAGTCATTTAGCAGACACTTTTAATCCAAAGCATACGTCAATAAGTGAAAGCCATATAGCAAACACTGGCATGTAGCAAAAACAATAGTCATAATAATTGCAGATGTTTTTTTAAAAGGGTATAGAATAGGAATATTGGGGGGGCAGGGGGTGAATTGGCTTTAAAAGCTGCATTTTCTTTCTGCATCAGAATATGGGGTGGGATTCCTGTGATTCTGATAGTGGTAGGCAGGTCATTCCACCACTGAGGAACCAGAACAGAGAACAGGTGTGAACGTGCAGCTCGACCACCTGGTGCTTGTAGTGAGGGGAACCTCAAGGCATCCAGAGCTGGCAGAGTGGAATGATCTTGCTGGGGCGTAGGGTGCAGCTAGACTCTGAATGTATTGCAGTATGAAATCTAGTCATGTTCACATGTTCGGCTTTCTGTTTGAAGGAGGAGGCCACATACATCCAACAGATAACCACCGTGGACGGGCAGACTGTTCAGCACCTGGTGACGGCGGAGAACCAAGTGACCGAGGTGATGCCTGCTTTATGTTCCTCGTCAGGTGCCAGCCTGAGGGACATGCGTCTATACCGGCATTGTCATTTCATTGCAGTCTAACAGAATCTCACCATCTCCCAACAGGTTCAATATATAATCTCCCAAGACGGAGTCCAGCACCTCATCCCGCAAGAGTACGTGGTGGTGTCCGAGGGCAATCACATTCAGGTAAGCAAGTAACTACACACACGACACACGCAGATGAATGGACCGAATTGTAAACATTTATTTTATTCGCAAAAATCTCGTCCGTCTTTTATTTGACAGTGATTTGTCTTCTTCCACAGATGCAGGATGGACAGATAGCGCACATTCAATATGACCAGGATGGGACGTTCCTACAGGAGCAGCAGGTGAGGCAGATGGAGAGCGAGAATACACTCAAACCAGCCAACCATTTACCATTTGCCATAGACCTACCAGTGGATGGAGTTCTACTTGTCGCGAGCAATCAGAATTAGAGATCCTGTATCATCTAACATCAGAATACGCATTACCTCCAGATAGCTGAGCTAGGTATTCACGTTGGTCGTGGTCAAGACCGCATCCAGCAGTGCATTCAGTCTGGTCTTTAATACCCCAAGGTGAATGGTGAATTTTCCCCATTGTGTTCCACTCTGATTGGGTGGTCCTGTGCTTGTATGGCTCTGTTCAGATTGCACTGAGCCACGACGGGCAGATCCAGTACGTCCCTATCAGCTCTGAGCAGCAGATCGTCAGCCAGGAGGACCTGGAGGCAGTTGCACATTCTGCAGTGACAGGTGTGCACCATGGCCCAACCTCAGGGCCCTAACCATTTTCTGTTTGTTTGTTTGTTTGTTTATTTGTTTTAACTAGGAAATACACCCTGACATGAAGAACGTACATTGTTTTCAAATGAGAACTGGCCAAGAGGCCAGTATACAAAAAATGAATTGCATCCGATAACGGCACACTGATCTCACACTACAAGTTTATCGTGAAATAAAAGAAGGGTTATTCATCACTGTACTTCAACAAACGTAGTTATCAAGAGTGACCGACACAAAAATCAATTTTTTCACACTGTAAATTTCAACACCTTTATTGTTAAGTTAACGAGCATCGCTGAAGGGTAAGATGGCGATGACCCACACCAAATTTGAACTAGCAACCTCTGATTTGCAAGCCCAGCCCATGATTTACTAACCCTAACCCAAACGATTATATTACCCTCCCCATCGCGGTGAGCCCCACTGGTGCTGTATCATTGGTGTTGATCTGCATTCGCGGTTGAGATTGGTAGTTGCTGGGGGCCGCTCGCTGGCTTGCTAACCCCCGCTCTGCTCTCCCCAGCCGTGGCAGACGCCGCCATAGCCCAGACCCAGACGGTCTACGCCACGGAGGCCACGCCCGAGCAGCTGGAGCAGATGCAGCAGCAGGGCATCCAGTACGACGTCATCACCTTCACAGAGGAGTAGCGACCATGACCCCACGCCCCTGCCGTAGCACCGTCTGCTCCCTTCCTGAACGGCAGCTGTCATCAGGACCACCAGGACACGCGGAGAAGCAAGGGAGAAGACCTGTGCTGTGTATTCTACTTTCTTAAACTTGTTCCCTGAATGCAGGTTCACACTTATGGCGTATGCGCTTGATGCTTGGAATTAAAATTACAATGGCTTACCTCGATTTTTTTAAATCTTTTTTTTTTTGGTGTGGGAACAATATGTTTCATTATCGGTTGCTACAATTTAATTGAATTCCAATGGCTCTTCTTCATTGTGAAATATTTTACGTTCAGGTATTTTGCAGCTTACTGACCACTCCAGACGGGATATAGCAAGGCATCAGATTGATTGAGATGCCATTGAAAGTGCCGGTGCGCAACAGTGAAGATGCTCTGTAATTTTGTTCGGGATTTGCAAGGCCTCCGTGTTTTTCAGACATGGCAGTGATGTCATACATTGTGTTTATTATTTGTGTGTTTCAATGTTGTAGGAAATGCATCAAAGCCGAAGTGGCACAAGCACACAGGCAACAAAGCCACCATAAGGCCGAGATGCAGATTTGTTACCGTTTTTGTTTTATGTTATTTTGAGTTTGTCTCACAGGGGAATAAGGTACAGACATCTCCTTGCATCATGGAATGGGTTGGAGTGTTTCTTTGTGCCGCATTTGTTTTTTGTTTTTTTTTTGTTGTTGTTTTTCTGAGCTGTTGCAGTAATGCAACTGAGTAGGCTAAAAGCTAATACCAAAGACTTTATCTACTTATTTCAAGGAGACAAATGAAGTGGTTTTTATGTATGTGGAGTAACAGGCCCTGGAAAATTGCTTAATAATGTCACATAGCTAATTATGTTGTTATCATATGAAGGAAATACAACTCACACATGCAGTGCCAGTGATATCTCTCTACATCAGAAGTTATCAAACCTGGCCCTGGAGAGCAGCAGTGATGGCAGATTTCTGTCGTTAAGTCTGCCTAGTTTTGTGGTCAGAATTTAGTTACGGATTTTAACGGGAGAACCAAAAACCACCCGGCTTCAGAAGCCCTGATCTCCTACTGTGGGTTTGAGTTTCCTGTGGTATCAGGATGTGTGCCTCTGATCAATCACTTGTAAGCAAAGTGCATTAGATATTTGAAACTAAGTGCACTGTGCATTTCACATTAACAGTTCAATAATTGGTTATATAGTTTTGTGTTAAGATCAGCGTCTTGCCCCTTCATTGGTGGATTTGAGAATATTGTTTAATATGTTAAATGTCCTTGTAAGATCATACAATATTTTCGGAAATAATAGAAGAAATTGCACTTCGACAGCTAGGCTGTGGAAAAAGTACGTTTTGCAACAGAAGTGTGTTGTGAATTGAACGGAGACCATTTTGTTTGTGGAAAGCGACAATCTTCTAAATAATAATTTGTGCTTCTGCCACCAGTATGACATGAAAATACATTTGCTTTTCATGCATCTGTTCATTTTCAAAAACATACATTGGAGACGTGTACTTTCTTAGGGTCAATGGAACATAGCTGGATATAGCAGGAAGGCACCTTTGCTATGTAAATTATGTATATTGTAAATTAAAATGCTAATCCTTTGATTGAATTGTAGTGGGTAGAACTATATACGCTGTCATTTTGTTTTCTTTTTATTTTGTGAATATAATTTTTCAAAACACTTGAGACTGTGCTGGAGCACTGGTGTGTTCTACACCGGTTTTTGCAGACACTAGAAATAAAATGTACGACTGAGTGCGTGTTTTAATCTGAAAGCATGTTTGTGTTCGTACCTCCTCCGCTTCAAGAGGATACCAAACACAGCAATCCCATTGCAAATCATACTTAATATGTAGACACGCATTTTCATTGACCATGATATGCCAAGGGTCTGAAAGTGTCATGAGTAATGGCTTAATATTTGTCCACCTTATGAAAATGTAAATCTTTAATGGATGGGGAAAATGAAAGCATACTGTATGATTTTACCAAGTTCTACATTATCAGTCATCCCAACACAAGTATCAGTGGCTTTTTACCAGAGGTGCACAACTCCGGTCCTCGAGGGCTAGTCAGTGTACTGGTTTTTGTTCCAACCAATTGCCTTGTTTTTAATGTGCTGGCAACTCTATAAATGACCCTGGTTCAAGCCTGTACTTGAGCACAGTAAAGTCATTAGGATACACTTAAGAGTCTGCAGCTGTAGCCGGTACTCATACACACATAGATAAGATATCCATCCATCCATCCATTATCTGAACCCGCTTATCCTGATCAGGGTCGCAGGGGGGCTGGAGCCTATCCCAGCATACATTGGGCGAAAGGCAGGAATACACCCTGGACAGGTCGCCAGTCCATCGCAGGGCACACACACACACCATTCACTCACACACTCATACCTACGGGCAATCCAGACTCTCCAATCAGCCTAACCTGCATGTCTTTGGACTGTGGGAGGAAACCGGAGTACCCGGAGGAAACCCACGCAGACACGGGGAGAACATGCAAACTCCACACAGAGAGGCCCCGGCCGACGGGGATTCGAACCCAGGACCTCCTTGCTGTGAGGCGGCAGTGCTACCCACTGCACCATCCGTGCCGCCCTTAGATAAGATATGATTGCGTCAATTAAATAATTAAGACCGGAAGTTGACCCAAAATCCTGAAACAGATCGGCCCTTGTAGTGCACCCCTGCTTTATATGCACAGGGATGCAATATTGGTACCAGAAGGGATTTCTGTCTTCCTGAGAACATGCCACTAATTACTGGATTACAAAATGCAGACTCCACATGTGTTCATAATCTCTATGTAAGCAAGTTTCCCTGAAATCCAGTTTCGTTCCAATTCTGGTCCCAATCAAGACTCATCTGGCCCCCTAGGGACTTACTGCTGTAATCCAGATTAAAGTAAATTAAAGTCAACAGTGTTGACAATTGGGACCTTAATTATGAAAATGAGGCACATGAGTTAAATTGCAATTCTAATGACATTACTTTCTCTGGGTTTAACTTTTTGGACATGACATTAGTTTCCAGACAGCCAGCAATCCATCAATCACTTGTTGAACAGAAAAAAGTAGAGGGAAGGTTTGCTCTTGCATGCAATCCATTGAATTCAAGGACAGTATTAACCGGGACGATAAGTGTCATTGTATCTGGACATTATTATACTTCTAATTATATTTAACAAGTCTATTGAACACTCAGGGTGTCTGTTGTAAATATTGATTTGAATATTGCTTAATACACCCTCCAATGAAACCAAATGTACTATCCTGCAATTCTGGCTGTCAAATTGGAATAGAAAATGGTTAAATCCCCTCCCAATAACAGATGTCAAAATGTCTGTCCTCTAAGTGATGTTTCAGTAGATTAATTTCATGGACACTGGCTATAGCATAGATGGGCACAAGCTCTCCTCCTAGCATCAGAGAAGTACACTTCATCATGCTCAGCTGGCTTGAATAGTCATTGCATCGAGTACACTTGCAAGTATAGTTGCACAAGCATTGTGCCTCAGGTGGATATTTATACATTCAGCAAGCTAACTAATAGCTAATACGCTTGTTACTACCGATAACAAACTGGTATTGTTTTATAACTAGTTATGTATTCTTAGTTTGCATAATAGCCAATAGTATAGAGTTTCAGTGATCACTTGTCTAGAGTGCAATTTGGGCAGCTACATGTTCCTTTTATCTCTTTACCTGTTCAAGTATGCATGTTTAGCTAAACTTTTATTTGTCTCAAACTGTAAGTTCCAGCTCCATCGTTTGTGGTAGACTATCATATCTTAGTTATATGGCCAGCTAGTTACATAGCTTTGCTCATACTATAGTTGGTTAGCTAAAGTGAAAACCTAAAAAAGACAAAAATATAAATAGTTTTGTGTAGCACACTAAAGTCAAAATTTCATAAAGTCACCTGTTTGGTGAACATTTTCTTACAAGAACACTACGAAAAGACGACAGGCTCTGTCGCTTTCCAAAACAGTGCCTGAGAACACTGAACTGTATAATAATGCTTTATAATACGCGTTATATTCCTATACTGTGGGAAGTATAACCAGTATTGTGGTTTGAGGGTGTTAGATGCTGCAATTCCTCTCTTGACCGTTACGAGTCTGAAGTTACCTATTGTACCTTTAAGGCGGGACCTTTTTGTTAAGGCGGCCTTCCTTAAGTACAGTAGGTAATTTTGGACGGTCAAGAGAGGAACTGCAACAGCAAACACCCTCAAACACAACACTGATCCTTCCCACAGTATGAGTAACGCATAATATAAAGCGGTATTATACAGTTCCGTGTTCTGACAGTGACAAACGCGACAGAGCCTGCCGTCTTTTCGTGTTCTCTTAACAGGTGACTTTATGAAAGGTTTTACTATTTATATGTTTAACAAAACATAGAAATAATAAAAAAAACTTTTTTTAGTTTTCACTTTAGCTAACCAACTATATAATGAACAAGCAACTTATTTGGCTGTGGAACTAGCTGGCTATATAACTAAGATATGATAGTGTACCAGAAACGATGCAACTGCAATTTACAGTTTGAGACAAATAAAGGTTTAGCTAAACACAGCATGATTCCGCCCACCGAGGTCACATATCCATCAGTCATGGTCGCACTGTCTAATACTGGTTTTAAAGGTACATGTTCATAACCACTGTCTAATACTGGTTTTAGCAGTACATGCCCATAACTACTGTCTAATACTGGTTTTAGCGGTACACGACCATAACCCTCACACACATGAGGAGCGAGGTGTTTTCCAGCTTTTGCCAACCTTCAGATTCTGCCATGAATCTCAACCTCTAGTTCAGTCCCTTGCAAATAGCGCCATAAGCCACCAGATGGCGGAATGCATCCTCTTTGTGTTTCAAGTATTCAAACACGACCCACAGATCTGATTGTGAAAGTTTTGGCCATTTCCAGCTTCTGGTATGGTGCATGGTTAAGTTTTTTAAAATCTATTTAGCATGAAGATGGAGGTGTCATTTCACAGAAATACTCTGGGAGATACACTGAAGATGCTCATGGTTTTTGCACACACACACACACACACACACACACACACACACACACACACACACACACATACATACACACATACACACACACAGTACATAAACACACATACTGCAAGCCCCCAGTCATATACACATGCACGCACGCACACTCACACATACACACAGATGCACACACTCACACCCCACACATCAACACACAGCATGCCAGGCCCCAGCCATACATACACACACACACACAACCACAACACACACTCATACACACAGAGCACACACACATACAGCACACACAGAGCACACACACATACGCCTACAATCACACACACACACACACACACACACACTGTCCACTTGATCACATGGATAAATGGTTTGCTAGGCTACGCTCCTTCAGTGTGTAGCAGGATGCTGGCCCTGGGGAGGCTACGCTCCTTCAGTGTGTAGCAGGATGCTGGCCCTGGGGAGGCTACGCTCCTTCAGTGTGTAGCAGGATGCTGGCTCTGGGGAGGCTATGCTCCTTCAGTGTGTAGCAGGATGCTGGCTCTGGGGAGGCTATCTATGCTCCTTCAGTGTGTAGCAGGATGCTGGCTCTGGGGAGGCTATGCTCCTTCAGTGTGTAGCAGGATGCTGGCCCTGGGGAGGCTATGCTCCTTCAGTGTGTAGCAGGATGTTGGCCCTGGGGAGGCTACGCTCCTTCAGTGTGTAGCAGGATGCTGGCTCTGGGGAGGCTATGCTCCTTCAGTGTGTAGCAGGATGCTGGCTCTGGGGAGGCTATCTATGCTCCTTCAGTGTGTAGCAGGATGCTGGCTCTGGGGAGGCTATGCTCCTTCAGTGTGTAGCAGGATGCTGGCCCTGGGGAGGCTATGCTCCTTCAGTGTGTAGCAGGATGCTGGCTCTGGGGAGACTATGCTCCTTCAGTGTGTAGCAGGATGCTGGCCATGTTCTAGCAGATGATTGTGGCTGAACGGGTGTCCTGTTCTACAGCTGTGTGTGTTGGGCTGGGAGCCTCCACTCCAGGGACACAAAGAGGCTCAAACTCATCCAGAAGGCCAGCTCTGCTGCCCCCCTGGAGTCCCTCCAGCAGCGGGACCAGTCATCTGGGTGCTCAGGAGCCCGGGGACCCACGGGACAGATGATTGGAGCAGCTGGAAGCAAGGCTTCATCTGATTGGCTCTTAGGACATGCAATCGAAGCAGGCGACCAATCAAAGTGAAGCATGCCAGCTGATGACACAGGCTGCCCAGCGTGTACCATTCTGCTCTGAGAGAGAGAACTGGCTCGCTAGTTAAAGCAATTGTAAAATACTGTAATGCATCTGCCCTGTGAGAGAACTGGCTTGCTAGTTAAAGCAATCGTAAAATACTGTACTGCATCTGCATTGCGTGACTACAGCTACTAGAAATGCACCTGAAAAAATAATTAAACTGTAGGTTCTCAGGAACATCTCAGACTGGATGTCATGCAAACCACACTTGTGCCTTGATTTTGGCTTAGAGGTCTAATCCATTCAACTGATGTGCAGCAGATCCAGGTTCAAACCTACAGGAAAACAGTTTCTTTCAGAGGGACCAATCATACCTGCTCAGTAGACAAGCAGTGACTGTCCAAAATGTATTCACTAGTGGTTACACTGCAGTAATAGAAGCAATAACTCAGAAGACACTGCATAACTTGTGTATCTTATACTGGAGTTCATTTACACTACTGTAGATGAATGTCATTAATTCAACTGTGCAGATTTTAGCCCCATCAGGATCTACTCATATTAAGCCCAAACATAATCGCATACAGATTATGAAATAAGTACTACAGTAGCACAGGAGTCCATGCAATAATAAATAACAGCAAGATGTCCAATGCTTTTATAATTAAGGTTTAATCACTGAAGATTGTCTGAAAATACAGATTTTATAGGAACAAGTTAAAACAAAGCAATCATGACACAGTAAATAAGGAAACTCCATCCATTAGTGTTCACGGTAATGCAAGGAAATAAGTACACTGCAATGATCACTCTGCATTCTCCCTTTGAGCTGCATTCACCCACAACTTTGCATACTGGAACTATTGTGAAAATGAATGAAATCAACTGTAAAAACTAGTAAAATTGAAAAGCCTTTCACCAGAATCACACTCTTAAGGTTATACTCATGTTTTAATCATCTAATGCGCAGTACTGTGCAGAAGTCTTTGGTACCCTAGACTTTATTATATATATATATATGTTTATTTTTGTGTGTGTGTGTGTGTGTGTTAGTATGAGAACACATTTGAGATTTATTAATTTATTAATATTAATTTTCCAGAGACATTTTTGTATTTAATTTTAAAAAAGCCAACCAAACAGAATAACTGTCGCAAGTTCTCCAACATGCTTGGAACAACCTCCCTACTGACTGTCTTATAGAACTGCAGGACAGCGTTGGCCAGAGAAGTGATGCAGTTTTAATACTGAAGGGTGGTAACAAAAAAATAATTTGATTCAGTTTTCAACAATTCTGCCAAATGACTAAAATGTAATGTAAAATGTATAGTACGTTTATTTAGGACCTTTCATTGAATTATTGTTTTAATGAATCTTATCTGTACAGAATGTTATACAGGTGCCCAAGACTTCTGCACAGTACTGCACATAAATACACCATGGCTATATACAATAGGATTTTATACAAAAATATATACAAAAATCACATTATTGGCATTTGGCAGATGCTCTTATCTAGAGCGACGTACAGTTGATTAGACTAAGCAGGAGATAATCCTCCCCTGGAGCAGTGGGCCTTGCTCAAGGGACAGGTAAGTGTATGCGGTTCTTATTGTGACAGACAGAGAATCTGTTTATTGTACTCCAGACTCCAGGAGCTTTTATTCAATCCAAACCTACAGTCATCATCCCCTCCTTTCCTGCCGATTCCTTTATATGTCACTGCTATATAACCCCCTCCCCCCTCAGACACACTGCATTCAGCCTCCCAGTAACAGCGCTCACACACACTCTCTCTGCATACTCTCTCTGGGTGTGTGTGGTGGTGGCATTTGTGTATGTGTTTATGTGGGTGTTTCAGTATTTGTGTGCATGTGTGGGGTGGAGGTGTGTGTGTGTATGTGTGTTCTCCAGTTGGCAGAGGGACAGAGGAGCCCCACACTCCAAATCCAGCACAGAGCAGGAGTGTGTGTGTGTGTGTATGTATGTCTACTCCAGTTCACAGAAAGACACGAAGGAGCCCCGCCCCACTTCAAACCCAGCACAGAGGGGTGTGTGTTGAGTGAAGTGTGTGTGGAATGTGTGCAGTGGGGTCAGGATGTCAGAGTCAGAGACGCTGTAGAAGGACAGAGTGCCAGCCAGACGGTCCACACACACTCCTACCCTGTACACACACACTCCTGTACCGGCACCATCACCACACACTCCTGCTCTGCGGTAGGGAGAGGGACAGGCAGGTAGGGTTGTGTGTTTATTATTGTGACAGACAGAGTACCCGTGTTTGTCGCACTCCAGACTCCAGGAGTTTGTATTCCATCCAAACTGCCAGTCATCACCAAATCCTTTCATGCTGACTCCTTTATATGTCACTGATATACAAACCCAGCTCTCCACAGGCACACTGCACTCAGCCTCCCAGTAACAGCGCTCACACACACTCTCTCTGCACAGAACCTGGGCCTCAGACTCAAATATACATGGCTTCTCTCTCCCTGGTGTGTGTGTCACCTTCCTGTTCCCCTCAGACAGAGACAGCAAACTGTGCGCTGTGTTTGGATCCAGTGTGAGCCGACAGCCGTCTGCACACCAGAGACATTAATGAGATTAATTACCAGTATTAATATTCACCTCATTACATGTACATGTAGAGAGATTTTTTGGTAAAGTCTCTCACTCTCACACACACACTCTCACCCACACACAGTAGAGTGCGTATCTATGAAAAGTGTTCCACATCGATAAAGACTCACATTTCCTAGGTCCTGGTTTGATCCTGTTCTCTCCTCCATGTTCCACACTGTAAGAAACACAGAACAGTGTGAGTATGTGTGTGTGTACCTACAGCAGTGTGAGTGTGCGTATGTATTTACCATAGTGTGAGTGTGTGTAAGTGTGTGAGTGTGTGTGTACTTACAGCAGTGTGAGTGTGTCCAGTTTAGCAGCAGACAGCGCTCTCACTCCTGAGTCTCCTGGGTGATTGTATCTGAGGTCCAGCTTTCTCAGGTGTGAGGGGTTTGAACACAGAGCTGAAGCCAGAGAATCACAGCCTCTCTGTGTGACTCTACAGCCTGACAGCCTGCAGAGAGAAGGACACACACACCATAAAGCACATTCATATAAGGGGCGACATGGCTCAGGCAGTAAGAGCAGTCGGAGGGTTGCCGGTTCGATCCCCCGCCCGGGCTGTGTCGAAGTGTCGCTGAGCAAGACACCTAACCCCCAAATGCTCCTGACGAGCTGGTCGGCGCCTTGCATGGCAGCCTATCGCCGTCGGTGTGTGAGTGTGTGTATGATATATATGATATATAAATATATAAATATATAAATGCCAACCATTTATCATATAAACTAACAGAGCTGTATGTGTCACACACCTTACAGCACATTCACATAAACTAACAGAGCTGTGTGTCATTCACATAGCAGTGTGTTACACACCTTAAAGCACATTCACATAAACTAACAGAGCTGTGTGTCATACACATAGCAGTGTGTTACACACCTTACAGCACATTGACAGAGTGTTCCCCAAAAATGTAAGTAGTAGGCCAAAGAGAAAAAGGAGCCAGCCAGGGGTTCAGATGATGTCCCCTGGCCTCTTTTTTCTAACACGATTTGTTTTATTCATTCATTCATTCATTATCCTAACCCACTTATCCTGAACATGGTTGCAGGGGGGCTGGAGCCTATCCCGGCATACATTGGGCGAAAGGCAGGAATATACCCTGGACAGGTCGCCAGTCCATCGCAGGGCACACACACCATTCACTCACACACTCAACCTGCATGTCTTTAGACTGTGGGAGGAAACCGGAGTACCCAGAGGAAACCCATGCAGACACAGGGAGAACATGCAAACTCCACACAGAGAGGCCCCGGCCGACGGGGATTAGAACCCAGGACCTCCTTGCTGTGAGGCGGCAGTGCTACCCACTGCACCATCCGTGCCACCCCACGATTTGTTTTAGTTTCTTATCATTTATAAACACTTGGCTATGTGGAAGTTCAGCCAGAAACTCGTTCCGGCTACCTCAAGTGACCAGGAGAGCTATACCCACTGTTATAGCTACCAGTTACCTGCGAAGTGTGGTGAACTTTGTCAATTAATTAATTCATTACTATGTTAAAGGCTAGGCCTATTAAGTAGGCCTACACCAACGATTATTCAACAATTTTGTAACAATCAAAGTAATCACCTGTTATTATTAAAATAATAAAATGTGTAGCGTGACGTTATTCTGAATTATCAACAATGCAATTGGTCTATTTAATGCTACACAACGATGCTGATCAATGTTCTTCAAGAAATTACTTAGACAGACAATAACACATGCAAACAAATGCCACATTTAATAATCGTCATTGTCAAAAACATTTAGTTAATACAACATTTCACGTGCACTGTAATTAGAACTATAATTAATTACTACACATTACAACTCACATTTGTATATCTGTCTACGTCTACACCTGTTTAAAAAATAAAAAGTTATTAGTGTGATTGCAAAGCCGGTTTTTTATCCACCTACTCCTCCCACAGTCTTCGAGCGATCGACATCAAACAAACTGGAAAATGTCCGGCTTGGTCCCGAATGATGTGCTCGTTCATAGCTTTTCAATAGGTCTATATTTAAGATTTTCCATGGAAAAAATAGGAATGAAAGGAGGAATGTTCAGTTTCTACAGTGGTGACAGAATTGTATTCCTTTCAATTCTCTCTCAATTTTAACACTACATACATATAGGCTATTGTAGTGTCAAATGTTCATATACACTCTGTGACACCAGCTTGTAAATGCAAATATTTAAACTGTACTGGCAATAGTCCAATTTCAGATTTGACATCACAATAGCCTCTGCCCTCAAGCACAGCTCAAATACACTCAGTGACCACCTGTACACCAGCTTGTGAATGGAAATATTTAAACACCATAATATTAGCAGTAGCAGCAATATTCCACTGATTTGCCGCAACCACACTCCGCATTTTCTTGAGGAAATGCACATCTCTAGTTTAATTTAACATCCCCCATAGCCTCCTATACATGCATCACGCCTAGAAATATTCAATATTTGTCACTTCTCCCGATAAAGACAAGTGCAAGCTGTGAAAGATGCTCCTCGGTCATTGTTGAGCGCAGGTATGTTTTCAATAGCTTTAGCCTGCTGAAAGAGTGTTCTGCTTACGGACTGCTCACAGGAATTGCAAGGTTGCAAGGTTTGGGAATGCTCTATTCATGTCATTAACAATGTGTTTCATCTCAAAATTATGTGAAACTGACACAGCTTAAAAATGCAAGTATACAGTATAATACAGTATATGGTTGATTCCTGTTTTTTGAAAGAAAAACTTCAGTGACACAGATATTATGATGTATCGTAAATTATTTTCTTGCAAAATAGGTCATGTTGCAAAATCACTCAGATCGTGATGACCCCCTACAGACACACACACACAAACCCCCGTACACCCCTACACACACACACACACAAACCCCTACAGACACACACACACACACAAACCCCCATACACCCATACACCCCTGCACACACAAACCCCCTACAGACACACACACACACACACACACACACACACACACACACACACAAACCCCCGTACACGCATACACCCCAACACACACACACACAAACCCCTACAGACATATACACACACACAAACCCCCTACAGACACACACGCACACACACACACACACACAAAGCCCCTACACACATACACACACTAACCGAGCACTTTATTAGGAACATTTTTACATTAATATACCTACTTATTCATGTGATTATCTAATCAGCCAATTGTGTGGCAGCAGTGCAATGCATACAATCATGTAGATACGGGTCAGGAGCTTCAGTTAATTTTCATATCAACCATCAGAATTGGGAAAAAATGTGATCTTAGCGACTTTGACTGTGGAACTTTCGTTCCTCCCACGACATTCAAAGTAAACAACGGATGTTCTATGGAAGCTTCTCAGAGTTAGCATGTTTTTAAAATTGCATTATTATGCAGTTGGTTCACTGGACCCTTGCCTTGAAAAGGACACTGACATTACCTTATTTTGTTTCCAAAATTCATAGAAGGTGAGGTCCCCCTGCGCTTGTTTTGCCACCCACATGTTACTAAATAAAGAACTGTTGTCGCTAAAGTGATTGCATCTTAAAATAAATAAATAACACAGATATAACCATGAGTTTTAATGGTTTCAAATGGTATATCCTGTTACCATAGTGATTGAAAATTGCACCATGTAAAAAGGGAATTAATTAAAAAAAGGATTAAAAGGGATTAAAAGCTTGTAAGTTGCCAAAAGAAGGCAACCACTGCCACATAGGTTTTGAGTAGTTCGTTCCAGCAAAAATTTGAAAGTTGTGCACTAATTTATATGCACCACTAATGCAAATATCCAGGCTGCACCTTCAAGATAATGTTTTGATAGATTGCGTGGTGTTCCCATCTGCTGAATTCAGTATGCAAAAAGAATGTATTTCTCTTACTTTAACTGGCTCCATACAAAATATTTTAGCCATTTAATTGCATGCTGCTCCTATCACAAAACCATGCCCACCTAGCGATTACAAAATCATGTTTTTGATGTATTTTCTTGAATGTATTTGTATCAAATCTATCTGCATTACTGAGCTTGCTAGGTAATCGCTGTTAGTTCTCTAGTTCTAAAAGTCACTGCCTTCCAGGCGTTACAGACCTTGGACTATTCAGTGACTCATTGTGTTAGACTAGCGGCATCTACAGCACATCGATTAAAAGTGGAAATGTAACAGGATACTCGGTACACAAAATTCTGTTTCTTTCAAATATTTAAAACTTTAAAGTTTAGTTTGAAATCACTCATTCAAGCTTTTAATGTTTCATACATGGAGAAGGGCTTAATTAGGGTGAACTGTGATATTCTGGATTATGTACTGTAAAAATCTTTATGGAGAAGAATATGTTCTTTGAAATGGAATTTACAATTGTTCATTCATCAAAATGGGTGAAATAACTTGATAACAATGACCCTGTAACATTACTCCTTCTCATGCTTCATGTCATGTACATTTCTGTTGCCTTATTTATCAAACGTGAGCCAAACAAACTTGACGATAAATCATTCGGAAATGCATTTACACAAATGATCAAAGCTTTCGGATGTCAGTTTTTTAGTCGGATCCATAAATGCTCTCAGCCATTCGTATTGTGTACCGAAATGAAATTATTCTAATAATATTTTCATTATTATTTTAATTGTTTGAATATTCAAATTATTCATCATATAAGCAACACAGCTGGAAAAATTAAAATAAGTGATGATTAATTTGGGTAATCCTGATTAATTCATGCTTAATTGGAGTTGAATATGAATTCCATAAAACACGTAAACAGAGTTTGCTATTAATGAGGCATACCTGTCATAGCTTAGACCAGGGGTGTCAAACTCTAGTCCTGGAGGGCCTGCTGGGTTTTTTTTTTTTGTGTGTTTCAGCACGAGAGATACATTTGAAAGTCTTTCATTGGCTAAAGCGTCCTCACACCTTGTTCTCAAGGCCTTAATTGGCTGCTGCTTGAATGGAAACCACAAATACCAGCAGACACTGCAGCCCCCCAGGACTGGAGTTTGACACCCCTGGCTTAGATTGTCATCCAGAGTGCGACATGTGACCAAAAATCAGTCTGCCTGACATTTAGCAGGTCTGTCTCTGTGTGACTGCGGTGCCCGTTATACCTGTCCCCGGCCCTGAAAGGCCCAGCCCAGACCTAACATCATTGGCAGAGGTAACCGCTCCACCACCTGTCTCCCCTGTCTTCAGTGGAGATGGCCTCATCTGACTCTGAGCCAGAGCCAAAGCAGACCACATACAAAAAGGGCAAAATATACTCTGCCTTTCGCAAAGAATAGCCTGTCCAATTACCGTGGCTCAGATACGATAAAACATGACAGGTCCCTGTATCATTTTTCATATGTTTCATTCCTGTTCCGTTTTCTGAACACAAACTGAAAGGAAAGAAAGGAAAAACAGGTGCTTTTGCATATTTCCTGTGGCAGTGGGTAATCTGGTAACCAGAGAACAATGATAGTGTTCGCTTCTGGTTTTAAGTTTCCTCAGAACCATAGAAGAAGAGTTGTGTCAATGGAGGGTCAAAACGCTTGGCGGTCATGTGATTCATGTAGACTTGAAATAGTTTTAAACATCATTGGTTAACATTAAATAACCAAAATCTACTAATTTGGTAGAAATTAGTGTGCAGACATTGTCGGGGAAAATTCACATGATAAACAAGTCAAAATCAGACTCCACCTTAGTGAGCAGGCTGGTTCCTCCAAAACTCTCGACGATGTGTGCTAAAAGTTTATCAATATATCTGTATTAAAGTATGATATGTACCCTGTATAGTTTCAAACTGATTAACTGCTAAATTGTGCTAGAATTACACAGCAGCCAACTGGCAGGGGGGGGGGGGGCCGTCTTGAACTATGTAGACCAAACTGTCAAGGACACGGGCAGAGCAAGATATGACTGTACAGCTGATTTCTCCGGGACTCTCGATGTTTTATGCCAGAAGTGTATCTATTTGACCTAGAACATTAATTATAGCTGAGCTTATGAAAACGCAAGAAACCACAGTGAAAACTGTTGAAATGAGAGCAAAGAATGCTACGTACATTTACTCCCTTAGAATAGAATAATTAATCAAATGTTTAGTATGTCTGTATATTAGAAGTGAATATTAATGAAATGTTTAGTTTGTCTGTATATTTTCAATGATTACTGCTGCTTAGTTCGTCTTATAAAAGCGAAAGATACAGAGTGACGTGTATGGATGACGTGTTAGAGGGAGGGCATCCAGAACTTTATGAGGTCTGGTAGTTTGCCAAGAGCAGGTGCGGGGTGAAGTGAGGACAGGGGGAGTCCTGAACTTTGTTCGTAGTTGGCAGAACGCCCTGAACTTTGTACAGAGTTGGCAGAGCATAAGGACTGTTGGCAATTTGCCACAATGACGTTGTGGGAGGAGCGTTGGGAGGAGTTACGATAATAACAGTGTGGGTGATTTGCCAGAATGAGGTTTGAGGAGGGGTTGTAGGTGGAGTAACTGTGTATAAAATGGGTGTAAAAATGACAGTCGGGGTTCAGTTCTGGAGAACTGATCCGGCTTTATGCGCTGCTGCTAATAAAGTCTGATTTTCCTGAAGAACTTGCTGCCGTGGTGTCGTCTTTTCCCTCGCGAAGATGTTTTTCGACAAATTGAAGATTTGGACTCTGTTGTTTGGACATGATCTGATTTATTTTTATCATTATATGACTGTGTGTGATACAGCTACTTTGTAACTTGTCTTAGCGAACATGAAAATATGTATAAAAATTTATTTAGGATTGTTTTCTTATAATAAACTTGAACTCGCCGTTATTGTTTGTTGTTTATTCTGTTCAAAGACAGACCATCCTGGAGGAGAAACATGAAGCTATGTGCTAAACCTGACGAAAATCCCCTGGGATCAAAACAACTACAATAAAGGCGTGTTAGGATCATATCAGTGTGCATGCTTCCTTCTTTTCATCCAAACTAACATCTAAACATAATTTGTTGGCAATTAGCCCACTTTTGCACCACATAGGACTAGAATAAAACAGTGTCAAATGTGGAGCGGTGTCCTATGTGCTGCATTGGCCTACACAACAGATATTGATATTGCTGTCTTGAGTTCGACATACTGTGGAACAAGTAAAACAAAAATGGTTCCACATAAAACTGGAGGCAAAGTTATAAAATTATAAGAGAGACGTTACTGTCTGGGATTACTAAGGAGTGATACATGTCCTGTGCCAGTCCGCAAGAAGCTGAGGACGGAAAGCACCTGATCATGTTCTGCAATTGGAGAGGAACGGCGTGTGGATCTTCTGGCTCCAGGGTGTTGCACAAACTGAGGAGGTCTCTGCTCAGTTGGAACTGACTCGTCTCACCAGTCTCACCAAAGAAATTGGCTCAGTCTTTGAATATGAATATGAAATAAGCCATGCTTTATCCTTCTAGTAAAGCAATAAATGTAAAGTAATGTAAAGTCTAATTCTGCATTCACATCATATTGGAATGACCAAATGACCACCTTCCAACTTGAAAAAAAGAAATAAATAAAAAATGTATTAACAAATTAAGTGCAATGTTCACTAAAGTTGTCACATTTCATGTTTGTCACATCATGTTTCATGTTTAGTTATTGTCTTAGTTACGTTATTGTCATGTCACATATTATATTAGTCTAGTCTCGCTACATTTTTATGTTTTATTTCTAGTTACGTTTCATTTTCCTGTCATGTTATGTTTCATGTTTAGTTCTTGTTACCGTTTATTTCTTAGTCTTGTCATGTCATGTTATATAGTTTATTGTCTTAATTTTGCAAACTTGTCACGATTTATGTTTGTTTCATGTTATGTTCTGTTCATTGATTAGCATACACTTTTTTGTGTCTTTCTGCAAACCTTGCATTCCTGCTTTCTCTCTCCCTTTCTGTCACTCACACCCTAATTGTTTCAATTTCCCTTGTCTTCTAACTAATCTACTAACGCTAAATCAGGATTTGGTAATACTAACATTCTAACCATGTGTTCATGTTACCTTAAGTTTCTTGTGCATGTAATTTACTAATTTACTAACGCTAAATTCCCCACACTTATTTTGAAAACCCCCCTGGATTTAGCTTTTATTGCCCCTTTAAAAAAAATTACATTTCCAACCCTGTGTGTTTGTACTCACCCCAGTCTCTGCAGTTTACAGTGTGGGTCCTCCAGTCCAGCAGAGAGCAATCTCACTCCTGAATCCTGCAGCTCGTTGTCTCTGAGCTCCAGATCTCTCAGCTCTGAGTGAGGAGAACGCAGGACTGAGGCCAGAACAAGACAGCAGCCCTCTGTGAGATTACACCAACCCAGCCTGTGGAGAAACCAAATACACAGACACACACACACACAAACATTTAAATTCACTGGTGATTCTAATACTGTTCACCTTTTCAGTTGATACATATGTATCAAATGTACTATTTGCCTATGCATCCCTGGGCAGTGCATACAGAAAACAGGGAGAGAGTTGTGTAAGTTACATTCATAAATTATTCAGACAAGGCAAGGCAATTATTTGGCTTTATTAACCAACAAAAATGACAAGAGATCAAGGTTGGAAACCTACTGCAAGGATTTAATTACCAAACACTTTCTATATGATGATCATATATGAGACAGAATCTGATTTGCAAACACAAATTTAATCTGCAAAAACAAGAAACTGTTTATATGATCACTGTGGTGCACTTTATCCCACGTGATATGTTCTTCGGTCTAAAAACCTAAATAAATGTTTTTAAAGTTCATCATTACATGTAAATATATTTTTAAAAACTGTTAATGGACAGTTATTATTTTCCTCCTAGTCTAGTAACCATTTATACAAGGGATAGGTCTGATCCATTGTCTCTATTGGTCAGTTTGCCTTCCAGCCGTGCCAATATCCACGATGTTCACACATATTTTAATATTACTCCACATTTAGATCACCGTTATCGTCTTTGTAACCGAAATTTACTTCACGTTATCATCTCGCCGCTAGTAGCCTCCCAAAGTAAAGTAGGAATGGAAAAAGTACAACTAAGGCAACATCCTCAAATCAAAATGTCGGCAAGACCACCAAACCCTGGTGAAGAAAATGACTCATAATGACGCTATGAGGTATTTTAATAACTGCACGTCTTAATGTGTCCAGATAAACGTCTACATCAAAAACAAATTACTTGTGTCAGTGTTGTCAGGTGTAACGTAAAGAAGCAAGCTAGTAGCGAACAATAGTACCATTGCTTAGCTAGTGGAGTGAGGATACATTACTGCTAGCTAACATTAGCAATACCATTGCTTAGCAATCAATAAACTACTGTTCAGCAAAAATACATTCACCATAAGACATGGTTCCATTAAAAATACATTCATATAAAGTTTGTCTTGTTAGAGCTTTCAGATACAGGGTACAGTGATATGTGCAATAAGTGGAGTCAGTCATGAACCTTAATGCTGCATGATAGACACTGTCCAATGAGCTTAAACAGGATTTACTTGCACGCATGTAAACATCTCCATGATCCATCACTGACAAAAATGTTGCCATTTCAAGTTGTTTTCTAGCCTGAAATGAAAAACATGCTTCTATAAAAGAAACCCAATTTGATTTTCAGTTTTTCTACATGACGTGTGAAAGAAAGTGGACAGTCCAAATGAAATCCTAAGTACTTGTATGTATTTACCTGCTCTATTAATTTATTTTGTTGGGTTACAATGTGTTGCTTCAAAGCCTGAGTCCTGGTTTTAGAAAAGATCATTAACTTAGTCTTATCTGCATTTAAAACCAGTTTCAAATTGCACAAGTCATCCTGAATACTGTTAAAAGCAGTTTGAAGGTCTTCCAAGGCCTCATCAACTGAAGCCACAAAAGTATACAATAGTGTGTCATCTGCATAAAAATGAAGATGGGTATTTGTCACTTTTTGTATGATACTATGCAATGCCCGCTCGCTTAAAAACAAAACGGATGAACTTCGCACCAACACCAAGGTATGTTTTGAGTACCGGGAGGCGAGTGTGCTGGTAGTCACAGAGACCTGGCTCCACCCATACATTCCTGACTCTCTTATCGAGCTGGACGGCTTCTCTCTCGTTCGGGCGGACAGAACTGAATCCTCGGGGAAAAGCCGGGGGGGTGGACTCTGTCTGTTTATCAATGACAACTGGTGTTGTAAATACACTGTGAGAGAGACAGTTTGCGACTCTGACGTTGAACTATTGTGTGTATCCCTGAGACCCCGCTATCTCCCAAGGGAACTCGGGAATATATTATTATGCGCAATATACGTGCCCCCCAGCGGGAAGGCTGCGAGAGCCGCGACCAGAATAGCAGACTGTGTCCATCAGCAACTGCAGAAGACTCCCGAAGCTGCCACTTTCATACTCGGGGACTTTAATCACTGCAAACTAGAACTGTCCCTCCCTGGCTATGAACAATATGTGAAGTGTGACACACGCTACAACAAAGTCTTAGACAAATGTTATGGCAACATAAAAAGTGCCTACTCTGCCAAATCAAAGCCCCCTTTATCTAACTCTGACCACAACACCGTCTTCCTAATCCCAACCTACAGGAAGCTGTTTAAAAGCAGTAAACTTCAGACAAAGACGGTAACTGTATGGTCGGATGATAGTATGGAGAAATTAAGGGGAATCTTCCTATGTACAATTTGGGACGTTTTTCATGATCAGGGAATTGATGTAGCCACTGATACAATAACAGACTATATCCAATTCTGTGCGGACTGCGTGACTACTAATAAGATAATTACAGTGTACCCCAATAACAAGCCATATGTAACGAAATAAATAAGAGACTGTATTAACAGGAAGAAAATAGCTTTTAGGAATAAGGACAAAGCAGGAGTGAAAACAATACAGAAGGAACTCAACCAACTACTACGGGAGGCAAAGAAGAAGCACAAGGAAATAATAGGGCATAGCTTTACTTCCATGGATTCTAAAAAGCTATGGAACTCTATGAAGGTCATAACAAATATGAAGACGAACAAGAAGCACATCATCACTACTGATGACTTGCAAAAAGCTAATGAACTGAACGAATTTTATCTTAGGTTTGAAACTCAGGACTTTTCTTTGGAGTGTAATAATGTGCTGGAGACCATTTCCACTTCTGACCAGGGCTTCTGTAGGGCGGCCTGTAGCGTAGTGGTTAAGGTAAAGGACTGGGACACGCAAGGTCAGGGGTTCTAATCCTGGTGTAGCCACAATAAGATCCGCACAGCCGTTGGGCCCTTGAGCAAGGCCCTTAACCCTGCATTGCTCCAGGGGAGGATTGTCTGCTGCTTAGTCTAATCAACTGTACGTCGCTCTGGATAAGAGCGTCTGCCAAATGCCAATAATGTAATGTAATGACCAGAGTCTTGGGGTGTTAGTTGACCCCTTTAAGATCCAGTCATTATTTAAACGATTATGCATAAAGAAATCCTCAGGCCCAGACGGCATCTCTGCCTTTCTTCTGAAAAACGGTGCAGAAGAACTCACTCCAGCATGGTGTCCCATCTTCCAGAGGTCAGTGGACTCACATATTGTCCCTGCACTCTGGAAGAGATCTATAATTGTTCCAGTCCCAAAGAAACCTTGCCCAACTGAAAATAATGACTATAGACCTGTGGCTTTAACTAGTATTGTTATGAAATGCTTTGAAAGGTATATGGTATCTGTGTTGAAGGAGGAGGTGAAAGATCAACTAGACCCATTCCAGTTTGCCTATCGGCAGGGGCGGGGCACAGACGATGCCATTAACAGCATCGCCCACTTTGTTATTAAACACTTAGAAGACCCCAAGTCATATTCACGTTTACTATTTGTTGACTTCAGCTCCGTCATTCTATTGAGTTAAGGTCACACAGTACACCACACTACTCACCCCAGTCTCTGTAGTCTACAGTTTGGGCTCATCAGTCCACCACAGAGCAGCTCAACTCCTGAATCTCCCAGGTTATTGTTGCTGAGGTCCAGATCTCTCAGGGGTGAGTTTAATGACTGGAGAGCTGAGGCCACAATTTCACAGGACTCCTCTGTTAGGTCACAGCTGTTCAGTCTGTAAAGAAGAATGAATATGTTATAGTATTAAAAGGTAGGTAAGATGTAAAAGATAACATCTTTCAGAGTGGACAGTGAAATAGTTTGCAATGCCATGGTATATTTGGCACAGCTAATGGTATGATGTAAAATATAACACACATCTTTGACAGTGGCCAGGGATTTAGCTTTTTTCCTTTTGGTTTTCTGTGACAAACTTCCCACAGAATTGCAAGCCAACACAGCTAAAGGCAGACTAACATACACATGACATGCTCCTATCCCGTGGGCTGCAGAATTATTGGCACCCTTCATTTTTCAAATAAAGAAAATATTTCCCCAAAAAACAAGTTTCACAATTATTGGCACCCCTGGTTTAATTTTGAGCTGTAGCTGGACAAGCAATTCCTTTTATGTACTTTTACCCAGACACCTGGCAAACACTGAGAACCGACCCAACAACTTGCATTGAAAATAAAAATGAGTAAAATGAGAAATGTATCTGAATATAACAGAGTAAAAGTGAAAAATGTCCTTTACAAATATATTCGAGAGTAAGAGTAGAAAGTATCCTCCTTTAAAATAACTACACGTTGAGTCTATTTAAGAACGTACAAGTCTATTTAAGAACGTACTTAAGTAAATATAACGTTGTACATGTTTCACGTTACTACCCCCCTCTGTTAACAGCTGACTACTCCCTCTCATAATAATAAAATATATCAGATACATTCAGCTACCTACTGATACTGTAACTGTCTGATGTTCCAAACAGTTTATTTCGGTAAGCCTATTGATTCACCGATGTCTTTGACTGTTTATAATGGCTAATTAGCACAATTCTGGTCCTCTTGTTGACAAAAGTCAGCTCTACTGTCAGCTCTACACTCCTGTACTTGAGCATAGTACAATCTTTAGGATAAACTTGCAGTCTGCAGTTGTAGCTGGTTCATATACAATTGTCTGATCAAGAAATCATTTAGCTAATTAAATCATTAAGAGCAGAAGTTGGCCTAAAATCCTAAAGTGGATTGGTCTTTGCTGTGTACCACTGCTCCAAAGGCAATCAAAAGCCAAGAATCAAGACTAGATACTGAAAGCTCTCACCCCTTCACTTTTTGTAGATTTTATTTTAAATGGATGAAATGGCCATTTCTACACTCAATACCCCATAATGACAGATTGAAAACACGTTTAGAAATCTTTATGATTATACAGAGAATAACTTTCAACAATAAGCTAAACTATTGAAATTGTCTTCTTCCCTACAGTACTACAACTCAGAACACAGTTGTAATAACATCAGTATGTATGTTGTACCAAACTGTAATATCACTTTTAAGAAATCTTCTGCTGCTGTGTTGGCTACTTGTGATGTGTTCCAGTACACTCTCTCCTCCTCTGACCACTCGCTCATTTCTGCCTCCTCTTCACCTATTCCTCCATCTATTTCCACATCCTCATCACTTCTTCCTTTCTGTTTCTTACCACTCTACCTTGGCAGTTGGGTGGGGGGACATAATCTATCAAAACATTTTCTTGACTGAGTTAGTTGTCAACTAGCTGGCTAACTTGCTACATCTCATTTTAGATCTATATACTGTACCATTTTAATAAACTACTTCACTTTGTGAACATGTTAAGCAAACCTAAATCATATTTGCTAGCAAGCCCTCAGTGTCACCATCTAAACTTAATTTTATAATTTCACTGAAATTACCAGTTGTTTCTTGTTATCTGTTCCCCAGCACTTACATATGTTTCTCGTTTAGTTAATTGATTAGTATATTTAAGCCATGTTTTGTTTTTCGTTGCTAGTTCGTCAGTTCTGTTTCCCCAGTGTAAGGTTGTTTTCTGTCCCATTCTAGCCTCTGTATTCTGTCCGTTTATGTTCTGTTCTGCTTTGGATTTCTGTTTTACGACTCCTGCCCAGCTCTTTGGACTTTGTCTCTTTGGATTACAATCTCTGTACCTCTGCCCTGTTTGGACTGACCAACTGGTTTTTGAATTTTGGATTACGCTCTGTCTGCCCCTTATCTGCTTACTTGACAAACCTGACAGAATATATTTAAAATATGAAACTAGATGTCCATGGCTGATTTTATGTGTGGGACATGTAAAACATGTAACACATTATCAGAGTAAACATCTACAACACACCCCCCTCCACATTTATATCCAAAAATTGAACAGAACGCGGGTTTAGAAGCATGCTTTTGGCTTTTAGTAAATAGACTGGATGTAACCTACTCGTCCATTACAAATAATGTTAATGCTAACTACAACAATTCATATCATTTTTGTTAGCTAACAAACAGTGCCACTTACTGGCCGAACAGTGTTCTCGATTATTGAATAGGCTAATGAATAGCTATAGTAGCTATAACCTATTAGTGTTCCCCAATCGTCATTGCAACACGTTACAATTCACATTTTTATATCTGTCTACTCCTGTTTGCCGTGCAAAAGGTTATTAGTGTGATTGAGAAGCAAAATATCAAATTTCCGAGATATTTAAGGTTTCCCAGGCAAAAATCGGAATGAATGAAGGAATGTTCAGTTTCTACAGTGGTGACAGCAATCCCGGCTTCTTGGTCGGGAAACAATGGAGGTTGGTAGCCCAGGGATGTGCAGTTAATGTGCGTACGCATGGGTCAGAGTTTCCGTGGAGGACCGCACATTTTCCCGTCGTTTTTTTTGTTTTTTTATAAATGCCAAAGTTTGCTTAGAAAGTGGCGTACGCATTCTTTTGTGCATACGCAACGTTTATAAATGAGGCCCCTGAAGAGGAGCGCAAAGCTGGGGCGTTCCCGTCTTAGCCGCGCGTTGCTGTCTGGTCTGCTCGGTTGCTGGAAGGATGTTCGCTGGTCCTTTTTCCGGGTGGAAAAGTTTGTTGATGTTGTTCCTTGGTGAGCTTTGCAGGGGTAAACTGATGTAGCGTTCCGCGTACACCAGTTTCCACTCGCTATAGGCCACAAAGTTACCGCAAGGTAACTAGGTGTGTCCGTAGGCCTGGTAGTGCGCTGTGCAGCATTCAACCTCTGTCCGAGTCTCGGAGCAGATGAGCTGAAGCGAATGGCCAAAAAGGGTGCGACGAGGAAGGGAATGAAGAAAGGAGGACGAGAGAAGGATCCCGAGAACGTGTCTTGCTCTTATACGGGAACGTTTATTGGTCCCGCCATTACGGGATTGGCTGAACCAAACTAGACGTCATGCGGGGTGGACGCCGCGGAATTGTCCTGTGGGAATGTGGAAGTTGTAGTTCCTACACATTCAATCGACTTCCGCACTCTCGCTGTGGCCACCAACTGGAATGATGCGGCTTTGGCGAACCTGTTCCTGGCCAGCCTGAGTGAGGCACTCCAGGACGAGTTGGCACGACTTGAACCCATCACCCAGTTCGACCCACTCGTCTGTGCCGCCATTCGTTTGCACAACCGTGCCGGACAACGCCAGACCGAGAGACGGGTCCCACCTGGCCAGCCGTACTCCAGGCGAGGGTCAAGTCCCCGGCCGGAGGAGAGGCAGACTGAAGGAGTCGAACCCATGGATCTTTCCCGTGCAGGCACGAAAATATCACCTGAGGAACAGACATGTCGGAGAGGGACCGGTTCCTGGTTCTATTGTGGGAAGCTGGGACACGCCCAAGTTCGGTGCACCCTCCGGTCCAAGAAATCTGGCTCATCTGTTGAGGTGAGAGTGCTCAACAGATATGAAGGGTCTGCCAGGAACGACCATCGCCACGCTTACTGCTATGTTGATGCTTCCCGACAGAGCGATCAAGGTTAACACGTTGGTGGATTTCGGAGCTGACGCGAACCTTATTGACGAAGTGATGGTCATGGAACTGGACATTCCTACCCTCCCACTTCCCCACCCCAAGAATGCTCGGTCGTTGGACGGAAAGACGTTCTGCCGCATGACCCACATCACCAAACCCATCCAGCTGATCATTTTTGGGAACCATCATGAGATGATTCAGTTCCGTGTCATCCGGTCCCCTAACCACCAGCTCATTTTGGGATTACCCTGGCTCCAGAGACACAAATCCACCATTGACTGGAGTTCAAGCCAGATTCAAGCCTGGTGTCGTGAGTGTCACCAATCCTGCCTGCGATCCGCTCCTGCACCAGCAGAGGGGGCACCCAACCCACCACAAGTCCCCAAGCCCTCCCTGGAGAAGGTGCCCACCCCTTACCACGACCAAGACACGGTCTTTTCCTAGACTCAGGCACAGACGCTTCCCCCTCATCGACCCTACGACTGCGCCATCAAGCTGCTACCTGGTTCCACACTCCCCTCAAGCCGTCTATACAATGTCTCCAGACCTGAAAGAGAGGCTATGGAGAAATACATCCGGGACTGCCTAGCCAATGGACTGATTCGCCCATCCTCCTCACCCGTGGGCGCCGGATTCTTCTTCGTGCAGAAGAAGGATGGCTCATTGCGTCCCTGCATCGACTTCAGAGAGCTAAACAACATTACAGTAAAAAAAAATACCCTCTGCCATTGATGGACTCTGCTTTCCACCCTCTACACGATGCCACCATCTTCACCAAGTTAGATCTATGCAATGCCTACCACCTGGTTCGTATCCGAGAGGGTGACGAGTGGAAGACCGCGTTCAATACCTCCCTCGGACACTTTGAGTGCCTGGTCATGCCATTCGGCCTCACTAACGCGCTGTGTTCCAGTCGTTCGTCAATCATGTCCTTCGGGACTTACTGGGCCGACACGTATTTGTC
Organism: Conger conger; assembly: GCF_963514075.1. NCBI lineage: Eukaryota > Metazoa > Chordata > Actinopteri > Anguilliformes > Congridae > Conger > Conger conger. Next base: position 40,965,348 of record NC_083773.1, read on the forward strand.
TGCCTCGACGACATCCTGATCTACTCCACCAATGTCAAGGAGCATGAGACTCATGTCAGACAAGTCCTTCAGAGACTTTTGGAGAACAAATTATTTGTCAAGGCAGAGAAGTGTGGGAGTTCCTTGGTTTCATTTTGGAGAAGGGACAGATCAGGGCAGATCCCAAGAAGGTTCAGGCGGTCACTGACTGGCCCACGCCTGTTTCTCGAAAACACCTCCAATGCTTCTTGGGATTCGCCAACTTTTACAGAAGATTCATCAGGTCCTACAGTCAGGTTGACGCCCCCCTCACCAAGCATCCACTGCCATGCCATTCTGTTGGGGTCCCGAAGCAGAGGGGGCATTTATCAAGATCAAGAAGCTATTCTCCTCCGCTCATAACCTGGTGCACCCTGACCCCACCCGCCAGTTTGTTGTGGAGACGGATGCATCCGACACTGGGATGGGAGCCGTGCTGTCACAAGTCTCTGCCTCCGACAACCGGTTACACCCATACGCTTTCTTCTCCAAGAAGCTTTCTCCAGCGGAGAGAAACTATGATGTGGGGAACTGAGAACTCAGTCAGTTGTCTGGACAGACCACAAAAACTTGGCATACCTCCAAACAGCTAAAGGACTGAACTCACGCCAAGCTAGATGGGCACTGTTCTTTGGAAGGTTCAACTTTGCCCTCACCTACCGCCCAGGTTCCAAGAATGTTAAGCCAGATGCCCTGTCTTGAGGGTGAGGCACCTGAGAACATCCTCCCGGGTACCTGCACCATCGCGTCAGTGACTTGGAAGATTGAGGCGGTGATCCAGAGGGCTCTACGGGAGGAGCCCGATCCCAGGTCAAATGCCGGAATACGCCTCTACGTCCCATCAGCTGCTCAGACACAGGTGCTGCAATGGGCTCATTCGTCTCCCGTGTCCTGCCATCCCGACATTACCTGCATATTGGTGGCACTTAAGCGGAAGTTCTGGTGGAGCACCATGATCCCCGACACCAGACACTTCATCAAGGCGTACACCACCTGCTCCACCACCTCCCCCCTGCTGGTCTGCTCCAACCTCTGCCCGTGCCCAGCTGACCCTGGAGCTATATTGGGGTGGACTTTGTTACCGGACTTCCCCCTTCCGAAGGTAACACCACCATCCTCACCGTGGTGGACCGATTTAGTAAAGCAGCCCACTTCATCCCCCTACCCGGATTGCCCACTGCCCAAGAGACTGCGGACGTACTTATCAAAGAAGTATTCCGCATACATGGAATTCCCTCAGACATCATATCCGACCATGGTCTACATATTCACTTCACAAGTGTGGAAAGCTTTCTGCCTGGCCCTCGGTGCCACAGCCAGCCTCTCATCCGGCTACCACCCCCAGTCCAATGGGCAAACCGAGAGGGCCAACCAGGATTTGGGAGCCGCGCTATGTTGTGTCTCTGCTAAGAATCTGGCTTCATGGAGCAAGATGCTCACCTGGGTTGAGTACACACACAACACCCTACCCTGTGCTGCCACTGGAAAGTCTCCCTTCGAGATCTCTCTTGGCTACCAACCTCTATTGTTTCCCGACAAAGAAGCCGAGATCGCTGTTCCCTCCCTCACCACAGTATTATCAACCCATCCTCTGTTAAGTTATCACTCCCTGCTTCACTTAAGATTCACCCCACATTCCATGTTTCATGTATCAAGCCTGTATCCTCTCACCCCCTATGTCCCCCTGATCCCCCACCCCCTCCCCCCCGCATCATAGATAAGCACCCTGCTTTCACTGTTAAGAAACTGTTGAACATTCGCAAGAGGGGCCGTGGTGTGCAATATCTGGTTGACTGGGAAGGTTATGGCCCTGAAGAGCGTTCCTGGGTCACCCCCAGTCTCATTCTGGACAAATCGTTGATTACAGACTTCCATCGTGACCACCCTGACACACCCTTAATCCCACACATGAGCTGTGCTGTATGTTTTGAAAAAGGTGGATCCATCAGATTTCTCTGCCTTTCACTTTCAACAAATTCATCATTTATTTGACAGTTTATCTTTGGAAATAATAACCGTGAATTAAATAAAATAAAATAGATAAGTGAGGAGTTTTTGCATTTGATGCTGCTTATGTTCTGGATTCAAAACATTAAATGAGGGCACAAGCTAGATTCAGAAATAATAATCAAATTTTCAGTTCCCTGACAATTGTATTGCAGTTTATTCTGACTGGAAGGTTAACGTATGAAAATATGCTGTCAATCATCTACATGAATAATGATATAATACTCACATGGCCTTCCTGCAGTTCCTGACTACTGGTACCAGTCTCTGACGACCTTCTGTTGATGTGTTGTAGGTCCGAGAGTCAAACTCATCCAGGATCTCCTCTGACATCAGGAACACAAAGGCCAGAGCTGAACATTGGTGGGATTCCAGCTTTTTATCAGAAAGTTTTCCTGATCTCAGGGAATTATGGATTTCCTCCACAAGAGAGTTGTCATTCAGTTCATTCAGACAGTGGAACAGATTGAGGGTCCTCTCTACTGAAGATTCACATTTGATCTTCTCCTTAATGTACTGGACTGTTTTCTTGATGCTCCCTGATCTGCTTTCTGTATGTAGTCTCTGAACGAGTTTTGTTTTCCATCTTCCTCCATCAGATGTTCTTCCTGTTGGTGTCAGTAGTCCTCCTAAGAGGGTCTGAATGCAGTCCAGAGAGAGGCCAAGAAGGAATCTGAGGAAAAGGTCCAGGTGTCCATTCTTACTCTCTAAGGCCTGATCCACTGCACTCCTGTGTAACTGAGACAGCTGCACTAGATCACTGTGAGGACTTGATTCTGCTCCAAGCACATTTCTGTTCTCATTTACACATGAATGAAACACAAACAAGGCGGCCAGATACTCCTGAATGCTCAGATGCACAAAGCAGTAGACCTTCTCCTGATCCAACCCACACTCCTCTTTAAAGATCTCTGTGCACACCCCAGAGTACACTGAAGCTTCACTGACATCAATGCCACTGTCTTTCAGGTCCTCTTCATAGAATATCAGATTGCCCTCTTCCAGCTGCAGAAAAGCCAGCTGCCCCAGTTTCAGAATGATTTCTGTATCTGATGCTGACATCTTTGGGTTTGTTTCATCAGAGCCAAGATACTTCAGATTCTTCACATTAGTCTGAATGAGCAGGAAGTGTGTGTACATTTCAGTCAGAGTTTTGGGCAGATCTCCACTCTTTACTTTACCCAACATTGTCTCCAGAACAGTAGCAGAAATCCAGCAGAAGATTGGTATGTGACACATGATGTAGAGACTCCTGGATGACTGTACGTGTGAGATAATTCTGCTGGCCTTGTTCTGATCTCTGATTCTCTTTCTGAAGTACTCCTCCTTCTGTGTGTCATTGAACCCTCGTATCTCTGTCACCTGGTGGATGCACTCAGGAGGGATCTGATTGGCTGCTGCAGGTCGGGAGGTGATCCAGAGGAGAGCAGAGGGAAGCAGATTCCCCTTAATGAGGTTGGTCAGCAGCACATCCACTGATGATGACTTTGTTATATCACAGCAAATTGTATTGCGTTTGAAACATAGAGGAAGTCGACACTCATCCAGACCATCAAAGATGAACACAACTTTGACTTCATCACCTCCAACACTTTTGATCTCTTTCAGTTGTGGAAAGTAGTGCTGCAGAAGTTGCATCAGACTGAATGCTCTTTTCTTCTTCAGATTCAGATCTCGGAAAGGAAGAGTGAAGATGAAATCAACGTCCTGATTGGCTTTTCCTTCTGCCCAGTCCAGAATGAACTTCTGCACAGAGACAGTTTTCCCAATTCCAGCGATGCCCTTTGTAAGCACAGTTCTGATGTGTTTCTCTTGTCCAGGTGAAGGCTTAAAGATGTCATTGCAAAGGATTTTAGTCTCTTGGGTGGTTTGTCGCTTGGATGCTGTCTCAATCTGTCTGACCTCGTGCTCATTATTGACCCCCCCACTTCCCCCCTCTGTGATGTAGAGCTCTGTATAGATCTCATTGAGGAGGGTTGAGTGGCCCTGCGTTGCTAAACCTTCAAATATGTATTCAAACTTCTTCTTCAGATGAGTTTTCAGCGCCTGCTGGGCTCTTTTAATGGATTCAGCTGGAGAGGAAATATGAGAAACATTATGTTTAAAATAAGATAAACATGTCCCATTCAATAACAGATTAAGAAGGAAAAAAAAAAAGCTAATAATTTTTTTATCTATTCTGCCCTGAATATGAACTCAGGGTCGTCTATCTGATGGGACAGTGCTTTAGTTACTGCACAAACACAGGGCAGTCTCTCTGATGGGACAGTGCTTAGTTACTGCACAAACACAGGGCAATCTGTCTGATGGGACAGTGCTTTAGTTACTGCACAAACGCAGGGCAGTCTGTCTGATGGGACAGTGCTTTAGTTACTGCACAAACTCAGGGAAGTCTGTCTGATGGGACAGTGCTTTAGTTACTGCACAAACTCAGGACAGTCTGTCTGATGGGAGAGTGCTTTAGTTACTGCACAAACTCAGGACAGTCTCTCTGATGGGACAGTGGATTAGTTACTACACAAACTCAGGGCAGTCTGTCTAATGGGACAGTGCTGTAGTTACTGCACAAACTCAGGGCAGTCTGTCTGATGGGACAGTGCTTTAGTTACTGCACAAACTCAGCTCAGGACAGTCTGTCTGATGGGAGAGTGCTTTAGTTACTGCACAAACTCAGGGCAGTCTGTCTGATGGGACAGTGGATTAGTTACTGCACAAACTCAGGGCAGTCTGTCTGATGGGACAGTGCTTTAGTTACAGCACAAACTCAGGGCAGTCTCTCTGATGGGACAGTGGATTAGTTACTGCACAAACTCAGGGCAGTCTCTCTGATGGGACAGTGGATTAGTTACTGCACAAACTCAGGACCATCTGTCTGATGGGACAGTGCTTAGTTTCTGACTTTTGAGCACAATGTTCCTGCATTGAATCCTCTTCAGATACATTTAATCTGCTGGCCCCTGTAATCACTATTTGAGGCTATAATTTCCTTTTTTTTCTAGATGTAAGATTATCAAGGTAAAGCATTGTCATTAAAGTGTGAATTCTATAAATCAGAGCATTGCACTGAGAGATCTGTTTGCTAAACTCATGTCAGTATTCTAATGGACACACAGGAGCAATGAGAGAGAACTTACTGTGCTGCTCTATCTCCAGTGAGTCAGCAAGATCCTCCTGCTTCATGTTCCTCAGGATGTGGTGTTGAGGACCCGGCCCTAGTCCCGCCTGATGAGAGATTGACAGGAGGATGGGTTAGGCAGGAATGCATTGTTAACCCCTCGCACACGCCATTGAGGTGGTAGCAAGAACGCCCGTAAGAGGAAAAATATGCGGTTCAGAGCTAATGAGCAGCCCTAATTGTCAGCAGAGGAGTCTGAAGTCGGGGAACTTAGATTTAGGGTTCTAGAGAGCAAGGCTAAAGGTCCGACTGAGGCCATGCGTAACATGAATGTGTGTGGGCTTGCTCCTACAGGGGAGGAGCATAATGCCTGGTTAAAGCAAAAAGATGAGGAAAACAATATAGATGATGGGGAAATGATAATCTGATAATTTATTGGATAGATTCAAAGGACTGACTGTAGAGGAGTTGGGTGATGAATTACACTCGGCTATTAATTGGATGTCCTTTGTAGATTTCTTAAGGCGCCACAAGAAAGTGCACCTGAAGAATGTATTGAGATGGTGGAAACTCCCTACTGGAGGGGTATATGACGTCAAAGTCAAAGAGAGTCAAGGAGAGACTATGACAGGGAGACAAATAACAGTGATGATTAGTCTCATTAAATAAGTTGCATAAGAGCTAGTGTTTTCCTACGCAGTATAATGGGGACATTTCTTATCAAAACATGTACACTCTTATATAAGTTTCAGGATATATAAGGAGTGAGCTTTTAGACATTAGAAAGCAGAAAGAAGAAAAAAAGCAAAGAAGCAAAGAAGCCTCTCAGGATTTCGCTTAAGAAGATATCTATGGGCTGTTGAAGAAAGAGCAATGCAGAACAACTATAATCAAGCGGGAGTGGTGCGCTCCCTCTGCGCGCCACTCCAGGATATGGATATGGAAAGAGGAGTGACGTACGCGGTGCGGACTCAGCCCAAGAGTTGTGGCAGCGGGACTGATGGCGAAGAGGTGTTCATGCCCATCCCTGAAGCTGGTGAAAGAGTTTAATTGCTTTTACGACATGCTTGGAGCCATGAACTGCACCTGGCGGCCAACAGACGGGACACGGGGTCCCTCCACGCTACAGAACACCTTCCTGCTGGACCCACGCAAGAACCTGAAGCCTCGCCCCCCTAACCTCAGTGTCAGTGAGGAGAGGCACATGCTGCGGCTGCACTGCGAACCCCCCGACGTGTTCGAAGAAATACCAGTGTACATCCCATACAACAGGCACTCGCGGTACGAAGTGCAGGTGAAGGCTGTCACCAAGGACATCTGCGGCATTGGAGCCAGTGACTGGAGCAAAGTCACATCTTTCGAAAGTCTGGGTCCTGATCCTGCCCCAGATTCCCAAACCAATGCAGCTGTTCAAAGAGCTCACCAACAGCAAGGAGGAGGGATCAAATCCCGCAGAAAACGAGATGGCTATATTTAGGGCATGGGTGGTAATTACAATCTATATTACTTGTAAAAGTAGGAAAAGTAGTACATAGAAGTTCAACATTATAAGTTTCCTTTCATTTCTATGTCTTTTATTTTTTAGTAAGATACTATAGAAGGTAGCATTGTTAGGTGATTTAAAGTTATAAGTTTCCTTTCATTTTTATGTCTTTTATTTTTCAGTAAGATACTATATAAGGTAGAAATAAAGTAGAAAAGTTTAGTGGTGTTTGTACCCATTGTATAAATAGGAGTAGTAGCTTTTATATCCGTGAAGGGGGAGCCATAGAATATTAGATGGGCATAATCAAATGAGAGGATGGATATTTGAAGGGTGTACCTTGAATTTAACATCTGGTGGAAAGGTGAATTAGAAAGAGCAAAAGGGGTTATATGAACCTTATGTGAATCAAGTATGTGATTAGCAAACTGAAAGATGATATTTAACCTGTCAGCTGTATAACTCTATTCTTTTGATTATAATAAAGTATATCTGACTATAATCATATGTGAGAAAGGGTCTTTTAGAGGAACACAGTGAATACAGGAAATCATATACCAGATTTGCATCACACCCCTTCACTTTGAGACTGGGCTGGACGTTCAGTAGAACTTACCAGTTCTCCAGGACGTTCGAAGTACTTAAAGGAAAAGAGAGTTCGTCCCCGAGACACCTCCTCGTGGGGTACTGCTTGTGGGAACGTGAGGTCTGAGCTCGGCAAGGGGTCCGTAGCTCACGACAGTGGCGTGTGATCTTCAGAGACCTCTCACTGCCACAGGTCTCCAGCATATTCGCAATGTACAGGACCTCAGCATCCTGCTGCTCTCTCTCTCACTGCATTCTGGGTAATCATGGCTTTGATTACTTTTTTTGAACAATTCCCTCATCTTTATGAACTTCTTAAGCACAGAAAGATCTTCAGACAGAGTCTTAAAGCATTTTGAGCAGTCCTGAATCAGATGGCTCTAAAACTGTTTAAACTTTCCATTCTTCTTCAGCCTCAACAGAGTGCGCAGGAGAGACTGAAATAAACACATAAAGAGGTGTGCTGTATCAGTGTGAAATAAACACATGAAGAGGTGTGCTGTATCAGTTTGAAATAAACTAACAACCATTGCCTTCTGTCTCACATGCTTTTGATGGCCAGAAAAGGGACAGATAATTTGAGACACCAAGCATGCAGCAGTGTCAAATGCTCATATCTGAAGTGCAGCTTTTGTTCCTGTTTGAAGGCTTTGTAGAGATATGAAGTGTGATAAATCATTCATTTGCTCAGAATAGAGTTGCTCTGTGCAATGCATTCAGTAAATGCTGACGGTGAACTAAATGATTCTGGTTTAAAAGGCTCTCTTTGTAGGCTTACTCTGCTGCTGTGATTGAGACCAGCAAAAGGAGTCTGGACTTTCTGTGAGCCACACAGGGCCAGGACCACTGCAGAACTGGATAAGATATTAAGGTGTGTTGTATTGGTGGCACGGATGGTGCAGTGGGTAGCACTGCCGCCTCACAGCAAGGAGGTCCTGGGTTCGAATCCCTGTCAGCCGGGGCCTCTCTGTGCGGAGTTTGCATGTTCTCCCTGTGTTCACGTGGGTTTCCTCCGGGTAATCTGGTTTCCTCCCACAGTCCAAAGACATGCAGGTTAGGCTGATTGGAGAGTCTAAATTGCCCGTGGGTGTGAGTGTGTGAGTGAATGGTGTGTGTGCCCTGCGATGGACTGGTGACCTGTCCAGGGTGTATTCCTGCCTTTCGCCCAATGTATGCTCGGATAAGCTCCAGCCCCCCTGCGACCCTGGTTAAGATAATGGATGGGTTTGTTGTATTGCAGTTGTCTTTTGAGGGCTTACAAAGTAGGAAAATAGCACAAGGACTAGAGCTTCATGTGCACAGCCAAAAGCTTCACCAGCTGTTTCCATTTACAGGAAATACAAAATACCAAGAAATTCTGAAATGTGTGTAAATTTCACACTTCTCACGCAAATTGTTATGCTGATAATATAATTTGTAATTAAAAAATTTACATTGAAGAAGAAGAAAATGCAAAATAGAAGCATTTTCACAAGTAGACGCAGACTCACTATATTTTTGAATTAAATTAACAGTCCAAGGAACTGATTAAGAAATAAGGAAGTTATGAGGAAGAAGATCTCACACCTGTTTATGGGAAGATAATTTCTCTGAACTCTCCTTTTCTAAAGAGCTGGACTCCAATGACTGCGGGATCCTGTGAACAAAACACAGAGACAGAGCTTCCAGTTAAACTCATCCTCTTACTGCAGCTCTAACTCCCAGCACATGGAGACAGAGCTTCCAGTTAAACTCATCCTCTTTCTGCAGCTCTGAATATGAATATGACATAATACACCTCACATATACCTGAAGGGTGCCATTGTTATTTAAATAGAATTTAAGGAAAACACCAACATTTTGGGAAATACACATTTTTTCAAGCTTACCCAGTAGATGAGATGTTCCATTTGATTTTAATTTCTTTGCATTCACTGGTTCAATTTCGATGTTAGCAAAATGTGTTAGCTTAGCATAAAGACTTGAAGCCTATAGGTGTCAGTATTCTACCTCATTACATTACATTACATTATTAGCATTTGGCAGACGCTCTTATCCAGAGCGACGTACAGTTGATTAGACTAAGCAGGAGACAATCCTCCCCTAGAGTAATGCAGGGTTAAGGGCCCAACAGCTGTGTGGATCTTATTGTGGCTACACCGGGATTAGAACCACTGACCTTGCGTGTCCCAGTCATTGACCTTAACCACAACGCTACAGGCCACCCCTAAGTGGCCTGTACCTCCTTCAAAGTGAAGAATACACCATACAACAACTCTGAAGCTGTCTTACTCAGAGCTAACTCGTTCCACATCTGAATTTGACATAATACACCTCACATATACCTGAAGGGTGGCCTTGTCATTTAAATAGAATTTAAAGAAAATTTTTGTGCATGCACTGGCTCAATTTCCATCCATCCATCCATCCATTATCTGAACCCGCTTATCCTGAACAGGGTCGCAGGGGGGCTGGAGCCTATCCCAGCATACATTGGGCGAAAGGCAGGAATACACCCTGGACAGGTCGCCAGTCCATCGCAGGGCACACACACCATTCACTCACACACTCATACCTACGGGCAATTTAGACTCTCCAATCAGCCTAACATGCATGTCTTTGGACTGTGGGAGGAAACCGGAGTACCCGGAGGAAACCCACGCAGACACGGGGAGAACATGCAAGTTTATCTGTTCTGTGTTTGTACGTTGTTTAATAAATATATTTTATTAAACCCCCGTTTTGGAATCACATAGACATGAGAGCCGAGTTAAAGTGGTCTTTCGAAGAACTTCCAACCTTCAGGTTATCGGTATGTTTAATCATTAATATTGGTTAATTATTAATTAAAATACTAAATTTGTGGTTAGATATTTCTGATAACAGTAATTTTATGAGACTGATTACTTTTCGCAGTTATACTGCTACATAACATTAACTGGCGACCCGGTTTCGTAGAGAGTAAAAACGTGATTTCGAGCCCGTGCGACGACCCGTACACCATACAACAACTCTGAAGTGGTATTATTTATACAAGTTTGTATATGTGTATTTGAAATAAACGTGCACGATAAAAAAAAGAAATAAGATATTAGGGTGCCAATAAGTTATTGGCACCCTTAAAGATTATTGTAAATAACACCTACCAAAATTAAACCAGGTATTAAATTCCACTTATTTAAGTTTATCTATATGTTAAGGAACTGTATTGAGTGATTACATCACTTCCTGTTTCACTAGGGTATAAAAATGAGGTAACACACATGCAATATCCCTTTGTCATCCAACACCATGAAGAAAACAAAAGAATTGGCAGTTCAAAAGAGGCAGATGGTCATAGACCTTCATAAACGTGGTAATGGCTACAAGAAAATTCACAAACGATTGAATATACCACTGAGCACTGTCAGAGCAATTATAAAAAAGTTCAAAAGATACGGAACTGTTGAAAATCTCATGGGTAGAGGACGCAACTGCATCTTGCCCCCCAGGATACTGAGGAGAATGGTGAGAGAAGCAACAAAATCCCCAAGGATCACAGTGAAAGAATGGCAGGCCTTGGTGGCATCTTGGGGTCACCAGGTTTCAAAAAGCACCATCAGACGCCACCTCCATAACCACAGCCTCATTGGAAGGGTTGCCAGAAGAAAGCCTTTTCTGACCACAAGACACAGAAGAAAGCGCTTGGAGTTTGCCAAATGTCATTTACATTATGACTGGAACAAGGTTCTCTGGTCAGATGAGACCAAAATTGAACGTTTTGGTCAGATACAGCATCGGTATTGTAACGGACTGAGTTCTGGTTAGTAGCTGTTACTGTTACTTTAAGAGACTGTTGATGACGTTGATGAGGGAGGGATTGTTTTGGGGTCTGGGGGAGGAAGGGGAGGGGCCAGGAGGAAGCGCGAGGGAGACTCGTGTGTTTTGAGCTGGTTGCGAACTGTTCTTGTTTTGGAAATGTGCCTAGTGATTAAGGAGATTAAAGTGCGGTAACGAGAACCCCTCTGTCTGGTATGTGACATGCTACACTGGTGTCAGAAGTGGGATAAATAATAAGAAAGAAAGAGACGAAGCTACGAGGGAAGTACGCCTACACCGCTAACGCTAAGCTAACCTAACGCACTCCAAACCTCCCAAACGGAGTCATGCTGCCCGGCGAGGTGAACAAGATCAAGGAGGAGGAAAACAGCGCGTGGGGTCGATACACGGGTGCCTGGCAGGCGGTGTGAGCAGACACAGTGAGCAGAGCCGACACGAAAGTGCCAAGGAGGCAGAGCGCAGAGAGCGGGTGAGGAGAATGACCGCTCAAATGGCTGCTGAGGCCGGGTTTAAACCGGCTGCCCACAGTATGGACGGACGTGCGGGGCGCAGGGGGCCGCTGGCCGCGGGGAGCGATAACGTCAACGTGGCTCCTCTCTCAGTGAAGACCCCCAGGTACAATGGCAAGGCTGATTGGGAGGCTTTTCATGCACAATTTGAACTGTTATCCCGGGCTAACAATTGGTCCAATGAAGCTAAGGCCCTCCAACTTGCAATGTGCCTTTCTGGGGATGCGCTGTCGAGCCTGCTGTTACTGACCCCCGATGATAGGAGTGACTATGATGCTTTAGTGGGGGCATTAAAGAGGCGATTCGGACAATGTTCAGCAGCCAGCTTGCTCCGCTCCGAGCTGTGCAGTCGGAAGAGGCGGCCCGGGGAACCATTGAGAGACCTCGCCAACGAAGTGGAAGGGCTCGTTCACCGCGCCTATGCTCACATGCCCCCTTCCATCCTGAGTGAATTAGCTCGAGACCACTTCCTGCAGGCACTGCTGCCGAGTGACCTGCGTATCCAGACACTGCTGGCTCATCCTAAGTCTCTCCTGGAGGCATTGGAGTTGGCTTCGGAGAGGGAGATGCTGGGCGCTGGCCCCCCTACCGCTACGTTGGAGGACACACCCAGGGTGAGAGCTGCTGGTGTGTCAGTGAGTGGTGAAGCGGCACCGGCCTGGGTGGTGGAGCTAACACAACTGGTGCGGGCTGCCTCGCTGAGTGGGCAACAGCGGCCATGGACGGGCGCGAGACTCTGCTGGGCATGTGGAAAGCCCGGCCACCTGGCCAGAGAGTGCCCCAACACGGCTGAGAAACCGGGAAACGGGATGGGGAACGCATAACCGGGACGGTGCGACTCCCCGGGGCGGCGTCCCGACCCTGCACAGGCGGGGAGACAACACAACACGAGCAGGTGGGGACATTGCAAACAGGGGAGGGTGAGGGCGGCCAGCAGGTGCAAGTCGTTATGCTGGGCCGGACGGGGACAGGAAACTGCTGGTACGCCCCGGTGACATTTGGGGGGATATGCTGCTCCGCACTGGTTGACACGGGTTCATCAGCCACCCTGGTGAGACCCGACGCGGTGGGGAGCGGGACCACAGTCTTACCCACCACGGTGAGATTACAGACAGTCACTGGGGACCGGGCACCCATGGTGGGGGAGACATTAGAGACTGTGGAGGTGGGGAGGGAGAGACTTCACTGCCCAATATGGGTAGCGGAACTAGAAGACTGCATATTGGGACTGGACGTACTCGAAAAACTGGACTGTGTGATTAGCACCAAGAGGGGGACACTCACATTCCCAGACGGACACGTAGTGCAAATGACTAGACAACCCACCCAGCCGAAACGTTCCCCTGCCCCCACCGTTGCAGTCCTGGCAACCGAGGCAGCGGCCAACACGACTTCCGTCTGCATCCCGGATAGACACCCAATACTGCCCCATACCCCGCCCACCACCACAGAGGCGCAACCGCACCCCACACCCGCTGCACCGACTGGTAGTGGGGGGGGAGAAGACGGAGAGAGGGTCTTGGTCGTGAGGGAGGTGTGGCAGGGGAACTGTGATGGACTGTCTCACGTTGAACAGGGCCTGCTGTGGCAGCTGTTATTAGAGTTTAAGGACAGTTTTTCCCTATCAGAGGATGACGTGGGCCAGACCCACCTAGCCCAACACAGCATCGACACAAGGGATGGCCCGCCCATCAGGATGAGACCCCACCGTCTTCCGATGGCTCGACAGGCAGCGGCGGAGAAGGCATTACAGAACATGCAGCGTGCTGGACTCATTGAACCCTCCACCAGCCCCTGGGCCGCTCCAATCGTCATGGTCCCCAAGAAGACAAAGGACGACTGGCGCTTCTGCGTGGACTTCAGACGCCTCAATGGCGTGACCAAAAGGGACGCCTACCCCTTTCCACGAGTCGACGAGTCCCTCGATGCGGTGGCAGGGTCCTCCTGGTTCACGTCGTTGGATCTACGCAGCGGATATTGGCAGGTCCCCCTCACCCCCGATGCCAGACCCAAAACCGCCTTCGTCACACACGGGGGCCTGTGGCAGTTCAAAGTTCTTCCCTTCGGCCTCTGCAATGCACCCGCCACGTTTGAGAGGCTGATGGACAACGTGCTCGCTGGGATCCCCCGTCAGGAGTGTGTCGTATATCTAGATGACATCCTGGCCCATGGAGACTCATTTGAGACGGCCCTCAGGGTGCTCAGACGCGTACTGGAGAGGGTGACTGCAGCGGGTCTGAAGTTAAACCCCCAGAAATGCCGCTTCATGAGACGGGAGGTCGGATTTCTGGGGCACAAGCTGGGTTCTGGCGGCATCGGCACCACGCATGAAAAGGTGCAGGCGGTGGAAGACTGGCCCACCCCCAGCTCCGGTTCCGAAGTGAAAAGTTTCACAGGACTAGCCTCCTACTACAGGAGATTTGTGAGGGACTTCTCCACAATAGCCGCACCCCTGTTCCAGCTGCAACGGCCCAGGGAGAAGTTCATCTGGACAGACGACTGCCAGAGAGCATTCACCTAGCTGAAGAAGGCCCTCTTGGAGGCCCCCGTCCTCACCCCCCCCGACCCCACCCTGCCCTTCATACTCGACACGGACGCCAGCAATGTCGGCGTGGGGGCAGTGCTGTCGCAGGTGACCTCGGAGGGGGAGAAGGTGGTGGCGTACTACAGCGGATCACTCAATAAGCACGAACGCCGCTACTGCGTCACCAGGCGGGAACTGCTCGCCGTGGTCATGGCTTTCGAACACTTCAAGTATTACCTCGGGGGCCTCCACTTCACAGTCAGGAGTGACCACTCCGCCTTGCAGTGGCTCATGACCTTCAGAGAGCCAGAGGGTCAGTTGGCACGCTGGATCGAGGAACTACAGGCGTACGACTGCAACGTGATCCACCGTGCGGGTAGACAGCATGGGAACGCGGACGCGCTTTCCCGCCGGCCCTGCGCCGCTGACGGCTGTCGCTACTGTGAAAGAAGAGAGGTGCGGGAGGAGGAGCAGCTGCGACAAGGAGTGAGATGTGCAACAGCGGCCCTAACAGCTATCGACACTGGAGAGTGGAGACGCAAACAGGAAGAGGACGCTGACATCAGACCCGTGCTCACGTGGGTAGCGGCACAACACCAACCCCGGTTGGAAGAAATCGGCCTGTGTTCAAGGGCTACAAAGGGACTGTGGAGTATGTTTCCTAACCTGCGTCTGTGTGACGGGGTACTGCAGAGGGGGTGAGAAGACGCGGCCACAGGGGAGACGCTGTGGCAGGTGGTCGTGCCCAGGGCCCTGCGGGAAACGGTGCTACAATCAGTCCACGGAGCCCCTGGATCTGGTCATTTCGGGGTCAGCAAAACGCTCCGCCGCCTTCGTCAGGGGTTCTACTGGGGCCAACATGGGCGGGACGTGGGGGACTACTGCCGCCGCTGTGACAGCTGCACAGCACGTAAAGGCCCCACGGGCACATCTCACTGCCAACTCCAGCAGTTTCCGACAGGCTGTCCCATGGAGAGAGTGGGGATTGACGTGCTTGGGCCGTTTCCTTGCTCAGAGAAAGGTAACCGCTACATCCTCACTGCCATGGATTACTTCACGAAGTGGCCGGAGGCGTACTGCCTGCCGGACCAAGAAGCAGAGACGATAGTAGATGCGCTGGTGGAGGGGATGTTCAGCAGACTGGGGGTCCCGGAGGTCATTCACACTGACCAAGGCAGAAACATTGAATCCCGCGTGTTTGCGGCCATGTGCGAAAAGCTTGGCTCCCACAAGACTCGCACCACACCCCTCCACCCGCAAAGCGACGGACTAGTCAAAAGATTTAACCGCACGCTGGGACAGCAACTGGCCATAGTGGCGGCTAAACACCAGCGAGACTGGGACGCGCATGTCCCCCTGGTGTTGATGGCGTCGCAAGACTCCACCTCCTGCTCCCCCGCCCTTCTCATGCTTGGCAGGGAGGACCCCGGCTGAGATGATGTTGGGCAGGCCGCCCGACCTCCCGGCGGACCCCCCGGGGCTTGAATATGCCCGGAAACTGCAGGATCGATTGGAGTGTGCCCACGAGTTCGCCAGAAATCAGCTACGGAGCGCAGGGGCGAGACAGAAGAGAAATTACGACGTGCACACCAAAGGGCAGCATTTCACGGCCGGGGAGCTGGTCTGGGTTTACAACCCCCAGAGAAAGAAAGGCAGGTGCCCCAAACTGGACAGCAAGTGGATGGGGCCCTGCAGGGTCCTCGAGAGACTGGGCGAAGTCGTGTACAGGGTCCAGCTGCCGGCAAGAGGTAGGAGAGTCGCCCTGCATCGAGATAGACTGGCCCCCTACCGGGGCACGGGCACCCCCCCAGGAGAAGGGGGTGAACGGCGCGGTAACCGGGTTGACAACCCGACTCCCCCCCACCCTGCCCCGCCCAATTCCCCCCCCCCCCCCGATGGACTATCACCCCCCCGCCCCACCCCACCCAACTCCTCCCCTGATGGACTGTCACCCCCCCACCCCTCCCCACCCAAATTCCCCCCCAATGGACTGTCGCCCACCCACCCCTCCCCGCCCAGGCGGGCCAGGAGGAGAGTAAGACCTCCAAGATACCTGAGAGACTTTGAGTGGTCACTCGGGGCGAGTGACTTTGTGGGGGGGAGGTAGTGTAACGGACTGAGTTCTGGTTAGTAGCTGTTACTGTTACTTTAAGAGACTGTTGATGACGTTGATGAGGGAGGGATTGTTTTGGGGTCTGGGGGAGGAAGGGGAGGGGCCAGGAGGAAGCCCGAGGGAGACTTGTGTGTTTTGAGCTGGTTGCGAACTGTTCTTGTTTTGGAAATGTGCCTAGTGATTAAGTAGATTAAAGTGCGGTAACGAGAACCCCACTGTCTGGTATGTGACATGCTACAGTATGTTTGGCATAGGAACAGAGATGCGTACAAGGAGAAGGACCTCATACCCACAGTGAAATATAGTGGTGGGTCAGTCATGTTTTGGGGCTGTTTTAATTCCAGAGGTCCTGGGGCACTGGTTAGGATTGACAGCATAATGAATTCCAGCAAGTATCAGGCAATTTTGGCTGAAAATCTGGTTCCCTCTGCCAGAAGTCTGGGACTTGGTCGTAGGTGGACTTTCCAACAAGACAATGACCCAAAACACACCTCAAGATCCACACAGAAATCCTTCTGTGACAACAAAATCAACGTTCTGCAATGGCCACCTCAGTCACCAGACCTCAATCCAATCGAAAACCTGTGGGCTGAGTTGAAGAGGTCAGTTGATAAGCACAAACCCAAGAACGTGAAGGATCTTGAAAGGATATGCATGAGGAATGGTCCAAAATCCCTCCAAATGTGTTCCTTAATCTTGTCAAAAATTACAGGAACAGACTCCATGCTGTTATCCTTGCCAGAGGTGGTTGCACTAAGTACTAGGTGAAGGGTGCCAATAATTCTGAAACCTTGATTCTGTTGAAATTTATTTTTTATTAAATGATTGTTATGATTTTGGTTGTTTCCATTGAAACATTAATAAAGTACAGTATTTGGCACATGTTGGTGTATTACCTTTCTCTATAATTATATAATTCTTTTTTTTTCAAGCCTTGTTTGTGCATTGCTGGTGAGGGGTGCCAATAATTCTTGAGCCCACTGTACATGCACAAATATAAAAGTAAAAAAGATAGAAGTTGTTTTCGGAGAAGGTCTACCTAAAACTACCCTCAAAAGGTGCACAGATCACCGTGTTCAACCAGCAAAAGACGGAAGACGATACATATGTGTTCAGCGGTTACAGTTCCAACCGTCTAACTTCTCCAAGAACAACGTCTCTCGTTAAATTTTTAACCCGCATGTGTATTTCAAATATACAAGATACCTCATGTAAATAAGACAGCTTCAGAGTTGCTGTGATGTGTATTTCTTCACTTTGAAGGAGGTAGGCTCCTGACATATATAGGCTTCAAGTCTTTATGCTAAGCTAACACTTATGCTAACATGGAAACCGAGCCAGTGAATGCACAAAAATGAAAATCAAATCGAACATCTCGTCTAAGTCTGGGTAAGTCTGAAAAAAGGTATATTTCCCAAAATATAGTTGTTTTCCTTTAACAATTGTGTCGATTTGAACCGATTTAATTACCTTTGATCACCTGTGAACTCTCCTCGGAAGTTCTTTGGTTCAGTCATTGAATGATCACTCTTCATAGAAAGACAGCTGGGCACAGGTGACCCTGCTCTTTCGACCTGGACCCTGTGAACAAAACAGAGACAGAGCTTCCAGTTAAACTCATCCTCTTTCTGTAGCTCGTTCCACATCTGAATATGACATAATACACCTCACATATACCTGAAGGGTGCCATTGTCATTTAAATAGAATTTAAAGAAAACACCAACATTTTGGAAAATACAAATTTTTTACAACTTATCCAGTCGACGAGATGTTCGATTTGATTTTAATTTTTGTGCATTCACTGGCTCAATTTCCATGTTAGAAAAATGTGTTAGTTTAGGATTATTGACTTGAAGAGGACGTTCTCTGCCTTGGTCTTGACCTCGGCTTGTACCTTGGTCTGCCAGCTCGATGATTCTTTGGCGACATTAGTTTCATGAGTTGGTCTCGCACCATTTCTCACTACTCACAAGAGAGGCCGTGTGAAGGCTGTCGTCTTCTCCCCCTGCCTGCTGCGCCAACACCAGCAGGCAAGCTCCAGGGAAGAAATGGACACAACATCAACAACCCTACTGCAGAAGCTGGACGACACCCGAAGGGCCAGGTGGACTGAAGTAGTGGAAACTATCGACTTCACGCACTCAAGCCGGAAGGCGTGGCAGACCATCAACCTGCTCTCAGGGAGAAAAACTACCCCCCGCAGGTGTCCAGTGACAGCAGATGCCATTGCTTCCCAGCTCCTGAAAAATGGTCGCTTCCCTGATGCTGACAGAAACGTCACACGATTGACCTCGTGTGAGGTATCGTCTCTCTCCAGGGCAGCCAGCGTCGATGCTAACCTCTCAGGAGACTTCACAGTAGCCAATCTAAGTGCAGCAATCAACAAACTGAAGCCGGGCAAGTCATCAGGTCGAGACAATATCCACCCAGAGTTTGTCATACACCAAAGTGAAAGAACATCTTACTAGCTATGCTCGTTCTTCTCATCATGCTTCCGGAGGTCCAAGCTCCCAAAGACCTGGCGCCGTGCTTCCGTCATAGCCTTGCCAAAGCCGAACAAACCCGCCGAAGACCCGAAGTCCTACAGGCCCATCTCTCTGCTCTGTGTCCCATATAAGATCCTGGAGAGGCTGATTCACAGCCGCATCGAGCCAGTGGTGGACCCACAACTCCCACCGGAACAAGCCGGCTTCCGCCGAGGCAGGTCAACAATGGATCAGGTAACGCTACTCACTCAGGACATCGAGGACAGCTTTCAGGATAACGAAAAAGCTGGAGTAGTATTCCTGGACCTGATAGCCGCCTATGACACCGTGTGGCACCGTGGACTACATCTGAAACTGTTGAGGACAATCCCAGACCAGCACATGGTGAGGTTCATCATGGAGATGCTATCGAACCGTAGCTTCATCCTACAGACCAGCGATGGCCAGACCAGCAGGCTCAGAAAGTTGAAGAATGGTGTCCCGCAAGGCTCCGTCCTCTCACCAATGTTGTTCAACATATACATTCACGACCTGCCGGATACAACATCTACCAAGTATGGCTATGCGGACGACTTGGCCATCATGCTTCGACGCCCAACATGGAAGGCGATGGAAGATGGCCTCAACCGAGACATGGGCATCCTGGCAGACTACTTCCAGAAGTGGCACCTTCAGCTCAGCAGTGTCTGCAGCTTACCACCTTAACAATTGGGAAGCAAGAAGGGAACTGGACGTGCATGTTGGCAACAACCGCCTGGAGTTCCAGCAAGCCCCCAAGTACCTTGACGTATGCTTGGACCAGACACTGTCCTACAAGCAACACCTGGATGAAGTGAAGGCCAAGACAACAGCAAGGGTCTCGCTCATCCGCCGCCTGGTGGGTTCGACTTGGGGAGCTTCCCCCCAGACCCTACGCATATCCACGCAAGCCCTGGTCTTACCCGTAGCAGAATACTGCGCCCCAGCCTGGAGCAGAAGTCCACATGTGAACAAGGTAGATACTGTCATCAACAGCGCCCTCCGTATAGTTACTAGTTGTCTGAAACCCACCCCTGTGTCCTACCTGCCAGTCCTAGCTGGAATCGCCCCAGCCAGTCTCTGACGGGATGCGGCTACCCTCGCCCTGGCAAGAAAAGCCCAGAAGCACGACTGGCACATCCTACACAAAGCCACAACAACACCGGCACCACCATGCAGGCTTAAGTCTCGCCATCCCTACAACAAGGCAGCACAAGAGATGCTACAGTCTATCCCTGAGGACTTGTCCAGAGACGCCCGGCTGGCAGCATCCTGGAAACAGACATGGGAGACGGCTGGGCCCTCTCGCATTCAACGATACATCCAGGACCCAGGAGGCGGTGTAAAAGGAGAAGACATGCCACGCCATCTATGGACCTCACTGAACCGTCTGCGCTCTGGCGTCGGACGCTTCAAGTCATCTCTGAAGAAGTGGGGCCTATCGGACAGTGCGGCATGTGAGTGTGGCGAGCCTGAACAGACTGCCGAGCACATAATCACTGGCTGCCCCCTATACAGCCCACCCTCAGAAGCTGGCCTTTTCGACTTAGGACCGGAGACGAGGGCGTGGCTGCATGACACTGAGTTGGCCATCTGACGATATACGAAAGAAGAAGATTGACTTGAAGCCTATAGGTGTCAGTAGTCTGCCTCATTCGAAGTGAAGAATACACCATACAGCAACTCTGAAGCTGTCTTATTTACACAAGCAATCATGTGTATTTGAAATATACAGTGGGCTCAAAAATTATTGGCACCCCTGACAGAAAATGAACAAACAATACACAAAAAAATTCTAAACAATATATTTATAGACAAACTCGAAATACCAACATGTGATAAATACTGTGCTATATTAATGTTTCAATGGAACCAACAAAAATCATTTACTGATTTAATTAAAAATCTATTTCCTCCAAATCAACGTTTCACAATTATTGGCACCCTTAAATATTATTGTAAATAACACCTACCAAAATTAAACCAGGTATTAAATTCCACTTATTTAAGTTTATCTATATGTTAAGGAACTGTATTGAGTGATTACATCACTTCCTGTTTCACTAGGGTATAAAAATGAGGTAACACACATGCAATATCCCTTTGTCATCCAACACCATGAAGAAAACAAAAGAATTGGCAGTTCAAAAGAGGCAGATGGTCATAGACCTTCATAAACGTGGTAATGGCTACAAGAAAATTCACAAACGATTGAATATACCACTGAGCACTGTCAGAGCAATTATAAAAAAGTTCAAAAGATACGGAACTGTTGAAAATCTCATGGGTAGAGGACGCAACTGCATCTTGCCCCCCAGGATACTGAGGAGAATGGTGAGAGAAGCAACAAAATCCCCAAGGATCACAGTGAAAGAATGGCAGGCCTTGGTGGCATCTTGGGGTCACCAGATTTCAAAAAGCACCATCAGACGCCACCTCCATAACCACAGCCTCATTGGAAGGGTTGCCAGAAGAAAGCCTTTTCTGACCACAAGACACAGAAGAAAGCGCTTGGATTTTGCCAAACGTCATTTACATTATGACTGGAACAAGGTTCTCTGGTCAGATGAGACCAAAATTGAACGTTTTGGTCAGATACAGCATCGGTATGTTTGGCGTAGGAACAGAGATGCGTACAAGGAGAAGGACCTCATACCCACAGTGAAATATGGTGGTGGGTCAGTCATGTTTTGGGGCTGTTTTAATTCCAGAGGTCCTGGGGCACTGGTTAGGATTGACGGCATAATGAATTCCAGCAAGTATCAGGCAATTTTGGCTGAAAATCTGGTTCCCTCTGCCAGAAGTCTGGGACTTGGTCGTAGGTGGACTTTCCAACAAGACAATGACTCAAAACACACCTCAAGATCCACACAGAAATCCTTCTGTGACAACAAAATCAATGTTCTGCAATGGCCACCTCACTCACCAGACCTCAATCCAATCGAAAACCTGTGGGCTGAGTTGAAGAGGTCAGTTGATAAGCACAAACCCAAGAACGTGAAGGATCTTGAAAGGATATGCAAAGAGGAATGGTCCAAAATCCCTCCAAATGTGTTCCTTAATCTTGTCAAAAATTATAGGAACAGACTCCATGCTGTTATCCTTGCCAGAGGTGGTTGCACTAAGTACTAGGTGAAGGGTGCCAATAATTCTGAAACCTTGATTTTGTTGAAATTTATTTTTTATTAAATGATTGTTATGACTTTGGTTGTTTCCATTGAAACATTAATAAAGTACAGTATTTGGCACATGTTGGTGTATTACCTTTCTCTATAATTATATTATTCTTTTTTTTTTAAGCCTTGTTTGTGGGGTGCCAATAATTCTTGAGCCCACTGTACGTGCACAAAAATAAAAGTAAAAAAGATAGAAGTTGTCTTCGGAGAAGGTCTACCTAAAACTACCCTCAAAAGGTGCACAGATCACCGTGTTCAACCAGCAAAAGACGGAAGAGGATACATGTGTGTTCAGCGGTTACAGTTCCAAACGTCTAACTTCTCCAAGAATAACGTCTCTCGTTAAATTTTTTAACCCGCACGTGTATTTCAAATATACAAGATACCTCATGTAAATAAGACAGCTTCAGAGTTGCTGTGATGTGTATTTCTGCACTTTGAAGGAGGTAGGCTCCTGACATCTATAGGCTTCAAGTCTTTATGCTAAGCTAACACTTATGCTAACATGGAAACCGAGCCAGTGAATGCACAAAAATGAAAATCAAATCGAACATCTCGTCTAAGTCTGGGTAAGTCTGAAAAAAGGTATATTTCCCAAAATATAGTTGTTTTCCTTTAACAATTGTGTCGATTTGAACCGATTTAATTACCTTTGATCACCTGTGAACTCTCCTCGGAAGTTCTTTGGTTCAGTCATTGAATGATCACTCTTCATAGAAAGACAGCTGGGCACAGGTGACCCTGCTCTTTCGACCTGGACCCTGTGAACAAAACAGAGACAGAGCTTCCAGTTAAACTCATCCTCTTTCTGTAGCTCGTTCCACATCTGAATATGACATAATACACCTCACATATACCTGAAGGGTGCCATTGTCATTTAAATAGAATTTAAAGAAAACACCAACATTTTGGAAAATACACATTTTTTACAACTTATCCAGTAGACGAGATGTTCGATTTGATTTAAATTTTTGTGCATTCACTGGCTCAATTTCCATGTTAGCAAAATGTGTTAGCTTAGGATTATTGACTTGAAGCCTATAGGTGTCAGTAGTCTGCCTCCTTCGAAGTGAAGAATACATCATACAGCAACTCTGAAGCTGTCTTATTTACACAAGCAATCATGTGTATTTGAAATATACAGTGGGCTCAAAATTATTGGCACCCCTGACAGAAAATGAACAAACAATACACAAAAAAACTCTAAACAATATATTTCCAGACAAACTCGAAATACCAACATGTGATAAATACTGTGCTATATTAATGTTTCAATGGAACCAACAAAAATCATTTACTGATTTAATTAAAAATCTATTTCCTCCAAATCAACGTTTCACAATTATTGGCACCCTTAAATATTATTGTAAATAACACCTACCAAAATTAAACCAGGTATTAAATTCCACTTATTTAAGTTTATCTATATGCTAAGGAACTGTATTGAGTGATTACACCACTTCCTGTTTCACTAGGGTATAAAAATGAGGTAACACACATGCAATATCCCTTTGTCATCCAACACCATGAAGAAAACAAAAGAATTGGCAGTTCAAAAGAGGCAGATGGTCATAGACCTTCATAAACGTGGTAATGGCTACAAGAAAATTCACAAACGATTGAATATACCACTGAGCACTGTCAGAGCAATTATAAAAAAGTTCAAAAGATACGGAACTGTTGAAAATCTCATGGGTAGAGGACGCAACTGCATCTTGCCCCCCAGGATACTGAGGAGAATGGTGAGAGAAGCAACAAAATCCCCAAGGATCACAGTGAAATAATTGCAGGCCTTGGTGGCATCTTGGGGTCACCAGGTTTCAAAAAGCACCATCAGACGCCACCTCCATAACCACAGCCTCATTGGAAGGGTTGCCAGAAGAAAGCCTTTTCTGACCACAAGACACAGAAGAAAGCGCTTGGAGTTTGCCAAACGTCATTTACATTATGACTGGAACAAGGTTCTCTGGTCAGATGAGACCAAAATTGAACGTTTTGGTCAGATACAGCATCGGTATGTTTGGCGTAGGAACAGAGATGCGTACAAGGAGAAGGACCTCATACCCACAGTGAAATATGGTGGTGGGTCAGTCATGTTTTGGGGCTGTTTTAATTCCAGAGGTCCTGGGGCACTGGTTAGGATTGACGGCATAATGAATTCCAGCAAGTATCAGGCAATTTTGGCTGAAAATCTGGTTCCCTCTGCCAGAAGTCTGGGACTTGGTCGTAGGTGGACTTTCCAACAAGACAATGACCCAAAACACACCTCAAGATCCACACAGAAATCCTTCTGTGACAACAAAATCAATGTTCTGCAATGGCCACCTCAGTCACCAGACCTCAATCCAATCGAAAACCTGTGGGCTGAGTTGAAGAGGTCAGTTGATAAGCACAAACCCAAGAACGTGAAGGATCTTGAAAGGATGTGCAAAGAGGAATGGTCCAAAATCCCTCCAAATGTGTTCCTTAATCTTGTCAAAAATTACAGGAACAGACTCCATGCTGTTATCCTTGCCAGAGGTGGTTGCACTAAGTACTAGGTGAAGGGTGCCAATAATTCTGAAACCTTGATTTTGTTGAAATTTATTTTTTATTAAATGATTGTTATGACTTTGGTTGTTTCCATTGAAACATTAATAAAGTACAGTATTTGGCACATGTTGGTGTATTACCTTTCTCTATAATTATATTATTCTTTTTTTTAAGCCTTGTTTGTGGGGTGCCAATAACTGTTGAAAATCTCATGGGTAGAGGACGCAACTGCATCTTGCCCCCCAGGATACTGAGGAGAATGGTGAGAGAAGCAACAAAATCCCCAAGGATCACAGTGAAAGGATTGCAGGCCTTGGTGGCATCTTGGGGTCACCAGGTTTCAAAAAGCACCATCAGACGCCAGCTCCATAACCACAGCCTCATTGGAAGGGTTGCCAGAAGAAAGCCTTTTCTGACCACAAGACACAGAAGAAAGTGCTTGGAGTTTGCCAAACGTCATTTACATTATGACTGGAACAAGGTTCTCTGGTCAGATGAGACCAAAATTGAACGTTTTGGTCAGATACAGCATCAGTATGTTTGGCGTAGGAACAGAGATGCGTACAAGGAGAAGGACCTCATACCCACAGTGAAATATGGTGGTGGGTCAGTCATGTTTTGGGGCTGTTTTAATTCCAGAGGTCCTGGGGCACTGGTTAGGATTGACGGCATAATGAATTCAGGCAATTTTGGCTGAAAATCTGGTTCCCTCTGCCAGAAGTCTGGGACTTGGTCGTAGGTGGACTTTCCAACAAGACAATGACCCAAAACACACCTCAAGATCCACACAGAAATCCTTCTGTGACAACAAAATCAATGTTCTGCAATGGCCACCTCAGTCACCAGACCTCAATCCAATCGAAAACCTGTGGGCTGAGTTGAAGAGGTCAGTTGATAAGCACAAACCCAAGAACGTGAAGGATCTTGAAAGGATATGCAAAGAGGAATGGTCCAAAATCCCTCCAAATGTGTTCCTTAATCTTGTCAAAAATTACAGGAACAGACTCCATGCTGTTATCCTTGCCAGAGGTGGTTGCACTAAGTACTAGGTGAAGGGTGCCAATAATTCTGAAACCTTGATTTTGTTGAAATTTATTTTTTATTAAATGATTGTTATGATTTTGGTTGTTTCCATTGAAACATTAATAAAGTACAGTATTTGGCACATGTTGGTGTATTACCTTTCTCTATAATTATATTATTCTTTTTTTTAAGCCTTGTTTGTGCATTGCTGGTGAGGGGTGCCAATAATTCTTGAGCCCACTGTACGTGCACAAAAATAAAAGTAAAAAAGATAGAAGTTGTTTTCGGAGAAGGTCTACCTAAAACTACCCTCAAAAGGTGCACAGATCAACCAGCAAAAGACGGAAGAGGATACATATGTGTTCAGCGGTTATAGTTCTAGCCATCTAACTTCTCCAAGTATAACCAAGTATAGTTCTCTCGTTTAATTTTTAACCCGCACGTGTATTTCAAATACACAAGATACCTCATCTAAATAAGACAGCTTCAGATTGCTGTAAGGTGTATTTCTTCACTTTAAAGGTGGTAGGCTCCTGACACCTATAGGCTTCAAGTCTCTATGATAAGCTAACACGTTACGAGCCAGTGAATGCACAAAAATGAAAATCAAATCGAGCATCTCGTCTAAGTCTGGGTAAGTCTGAAAAGGTATATTTCTCAAAATGTAGTTGTTTTCCTTTAACAATTGTGTCGATTTGAACCTATTTAATTACCTTTGATCACCAGTGAACTCCCTTCCGAACTTGAGTGGAGGATCCATTGACTGATCACTCTTCATAGACAGACAGCTGGGTACAGGTGACCCTGCTCTTTCTACCTGAACCCTGAGAAGAAAACATGGAGACAGAGCTTCCAGTTAAACCCATCCTCTTACTGCAGCTCTAACTAATAGCACATGAATACAAAACATCCACCTACACCCGAAAGGGGAAAGTCAGATTGAAGTGTCATTAAATAGTGGTCTCAATGTAAACCTATTTAATTACCTTTGATCACCTGTGAACTCTCTTCCGAACTTGAGTGGAGGATCCATTGACCGATCACTCTTCATAGACAGACAGCTGGGTACAGGTGACCCTGCTCTTTCGACCTGGACCCTGTGAACAAAACACAGAGACAGAGCTTCCAGTCCCAACTCATCCTCTTACTGCCGGTCTAACTAATATCACATTAAATATCTGAGTCATGCATTTATACCTCTTTCTGTCAGTATTGAGCATTCCACCTTTGCTCTCTGGCTCCTCTGAGAGACTCATTTTAGAAACAGTGCTATCTCAGGAGACTGGAACACTGTAAACACCTGTAAACACACAAAATGAGAACACATTGAACACACATATACACACTAATTCAATACAGCACAGTGTTGACAGGAAGCAATCTGGAATTTAAATAGTCCATAAACCTATACTCCACATCCATCCATCCATGATCTAATACCATCACTTCTGTTCAAGGTCATGGGAAGTCTGAAGCCTATCCCAGCATTCACTGGGTGAGAGGCTGGAAAACACCCTGGACAGGTTGCAAATCCATCACAGGGCAAAGTAATATACACTCACCTCAGTAATGTGGGACCATTGATAATGCTGAAGAACTGTTTCTTTATAATAGAAGTGTATTATAACTTCTATACATTGACTGTCCAACATTCAGAATGTATTTTATTCATGATTCAATGGACTCAACCAAAATGACACATTTTTCAGATCATACAGTTGTGCTTATAAGTTTACAGACCCTGGCAGATTTTGTGATTTTTTTGGCCATTTTTCAGAGAATATGAGTGATAATACAAAAACTTTTCTTTCACTCATGGTTAGTGGTTGAGTGAAGCCATTTATTATCAAACAATTGTGTTTGCTCTTTTTAAATCATAATGACAACAGAAACTATCCAAATGACCCTGATAAAAAGTTTACATACCCTTGTTCTTAATACCATGTATTGCCCCCTTTAACATCAATGACAGCTTCAAGTCTTTTGTGGTAGTTGTGGATGAGGCACTTTCTTTTCTCAGACGGTAAAGCTGCCCATTCTTCTTGGCAGAAAGCCTCCAGTTCCTGTAAATTCTTGGGCTGTCTTGCATGAACTGCACGTTTGAGATCTCCCCAAAGTGGCTCAATGATATTGAGGTCAGGAGACTGAGATGGCCACTCCAGAACCTTTTTTCTGCTGTAGCCAATGACAGGTCGACTTGGCCTTGTGTTTCGGATCATTGTCATGTTGGAATGTCCAAGTATTTTCTGATAACATGCTGCATTCATCTTACCATCAATTTTGACCAAGTTCCCTGTGCCTTTGTAGCTCACACATCCCAAAAACATCAGCGATCCACCTCCGTGTTTCACAGTAGGAATGGTGTACCTTTCATCATAGGCCTTGTTGACTCCTCTCCAAATGTTGCGTTTATGGTTGTGGCCAAAAAGTTCAATTTTGGTCTCATCACTCCAAATAACTTTGTTCCAGAAGTTTTGAGGCTTGTCTCTGTGCTGTTTGGCGTATTGTAAGCAGGCTGCTTTGTGGCATTGGCGTAGTAATGGCTTTCTTCTGGCGACTCGACCATGCAGCCCATTTTTCTTCAAGTGCCTCCTTATTGTGCATCTTGAAACAGCCACACCACTTTTTTTCTGAGAGTCCTGTTTTATACAGTTCAACTACCTTCTCCCGCAGATCCTTTGATAATTATTTTGCTTTCCCCATGGCTCACTGACCTTTTATACACACACATTGATTACAAGCAAACAGATCACAGGTGAGGTTGGTTTCCTTTAATAGCCATTTAAATCTGTGTGTGTCAACTTGTGTGTATGTTATCAGGCCAAAACCTCCAGGGTCTGTAAACTTTTGATCAGGGTCATTTGGATAGTTTCTGTTGTCATTATGATTTAAAAAGAGCAAACGCAATTGTTTGATAATAAATGGCTTCACCCAACCACTAACCATGAGTGAAAGAAAAGTTTTTGTATTATCATTCATATTCTCTGAAAAATGGCCAAAAAAATCACAAAATCTGCCAGGGTATGTAAACTTATGAGCACAACTGTACATTTATTCACTGAAATTAGGCGTCACAATTATTGCCTCCCTATATTCAGGATGTTGTACACCCTCCCCTTACAAGGATAATGGGGTCTTTTTCTGTAATGCCTTCTAAGACAAGAGAACACATTGGGAGGGATCTTTCCTCCGTCCAACAATCTTTCCAGATTTGATGTGTGCTTAAGGACTGTCCTGTTTAAAACCACAGATTTCAATGGAGGTCAAGTATGGAGACTGTAGCCATTGTGAAATGCTGTTTTGTCATTTACAGTGGGAGCAATAATTATTTGATTGCTGATTTTGTAGGTTTGCCCACTTACAAACAATGGAACTGTGTAGAATTTTAATCATAGGTACATTTTAACATTG
Organism: Conger conger; assembly: GCF_963514075.1. NCBI lineage: Eukaryota > Metazoa > Chordata > Actinopteri > Anguilliformes > Congridae > Conger > Conger conger. The sequence goes on from NC_083773.1 coordinate 40,994,147, forward strand.
AGAGACAGAATATCACAAAATAATCCACAATAACAACATCATATGAATTTTATAAATTTATTATCGTATTTTTGCCTAGCCACTGAGTCGTTAGAGTTGGACAGCGCACTTCACAGACGGTCCCTAAATATTAGCAGTCTGAGCCACAAAAATCTGCGTACATTTTCAAAAAATGATTCTGTTCTTTTTTTCTTTTTCTTTTTTTTACATTCTATCTTGAAAATAAAATTGTGACAACAGCAGATCTTGTCTTCGGATTCCTTTTTTATTGAAAAATGTGCATGAGGTGCATTTTTGGCCGCGTCCACTGTATAACGTTACCCTAAGCCAACGAATACTCAAGCCGTTCGACGCAAATACATTTGAAGGCGTTAACGTCATAGGTTATTGCAGAATCAACATTTCTGGCGCTTAATCGTGATGTCATCTTGTGTGTTAGCAAGCAAATAAGTAGCCAAGAAATGAGCTAACGAAACATTGGGTTAAGGTCTCGCCTGTAGTGTCAGCTGTAGGAAAAAAATCTGCTCGCAAAAATCCGCTCACGGAGTAGCTGCCAGAACACTTACCAAACCAAGGGCCACCAGCTCACACGAGAGCATAACTGCGCGCAGCTGAATTTCTTAATGTTGCCTTGGGAAAGAGCCAGTCTATCTATTCCAAGTTATATCCCTCACACCAACAAGCAATAGAGCGCAATAAATATGGAGTCAAAGCAGTCATCGATCTAATTCCCATTTGCGGACAGCAAAACATACCCATTCGGGGCCACACGGATGCGTGTAGTCATTTTCAGGCGCTTCTGAAATAACGTGCTGAGGGAGATGAGTTGCTGAAACGGTATGTTGAAAATGCACCAGCTAACGCAAAATACTGTAGTCATCAAATTCAGAACGAGCTGATTGAGATATGTGGAAAACAGATTGAAGACACAATTCTCCGCAAACGCAGGGATGCCAAGTGGTTTTCCCTATTGGCTGATATTAGTAACGTTAAGCAAGTGGCCCTTGTAGTTTGGTACGTGGACTCTTCTGGCAGCTACTCAGTGCAAGGATTTTGACACTACAACTTTTGCGCTTAATGCCGACTTTTATTGCACGTTTCTCAGTGCTATATTGTAGCCTATTATTTAGCTGGCTGTTGGTTTTCAAAGACCAGCCTGTCAGTGTTTTATGGTGGTGTTGTTGTCACGTTTCAGGTCTGTCTTGCCATGTTTTATGTTTATTCATTTTGTCTTAGTCACGTATTGTCTTATCATGTATTATGTTAGTCTAGGTTCGTCATGTTGTTTAGTTTATTTCTTGTCACGATTTATTTTCTCGTCATATCTAGTTATGTTTCGTTACGATTATATTACCTTATGTTGAGTGGTTATCATCTTAGTTTCGTTTTGTGTTATGTTTTGATTCATGTTTATTGTTACGCAGACTGGTTACTGTTTAAACATACACTTTTACATGTCTTTCCGCAAACCTTGCGCATTTATAGCCCAGTCGCGCAACTGTTCTTCACGAAATTGTCTGCCTCTTGTTATCAACGCAACTCTTGAGCATTTACATTATTGATTACACGTTACGATCCAAGCCTGTTTTACTGACCATTGACCATTGACTTCTGTTTTGTTGACCATCGTTTGTTTTTGACCACGTCCTCGCCTACCGATTTTGTACATTTGCCTCGCTGTTTGTTTTATGGTTTCGACTTCCGCATCGCCCACGACTACGACCCTGCCTGCCGTCCGCCTGTACTTCAGCCCCGCTGACAGCTTTCCTGCTACCGGACCTCCCTGCACGTCTACTGACTACGAGTTTGCCTCTTCCCTCGGCACCGTGCTTTTTGTTTGTTTATTGTTTGTTTGGCTGGATCTTCGTGTATGGACTTTGCTTGTGTTGACCACTCTCCTGGGATTCGTCCCGAATAAAGCCCTGACGGGACTTTATCTACTCATTGTTTCTGAGTCGTGAATTTGGGTCCAACCCCCACGCACCCGTTTCAGTTGTATCGGTAACGTTCGTGCAAAAAAAAAAAAAAAAAAAAAAAAAGGACTTTAGACTGAGTGTGCGCGCGCGTGGGGTGGTGTTGCGTACTATCAAATAGAATCCTGCCGGCCACTGGTTGCGAATATATAAATGGCATTTATAAAGCGCCTTTATCCAAAGCGCTGTACAATTGATGCTTCTCATTCACCCATTCATACACACACACTCACACACCGACGGCGATTGGCTGCCATGCAAGGCGCCGACCAGCTCGTCAGGAGCATTTGGGGGTTAGGTGTCTTGCTCAGGGACACTTCGACACAGCCCGGGCGGGGAATCGAACTGGCAACCCTCCGACTGCCAGACGACTGCTCTTACTGCGTGAGCCATGTCGCTTTTAATAACATATAAATATTATTTAAAAATAAATCATTTGCCAATGGATAAATAAAATGTTGAGCCTTGATGTTGGAATGTCCCACCTCATAACAAGCTTCTTCTGAAATTTGTTACCATCGTAATTACGAAAAGTGATTAAAATTTAAAATGAAAAGTCAGATGAAAGATGAAACAAAGCGTTGTGCTGTGAAATAGGCATTTTGAGCAATGTGGCATGTTTTGTTGAAGCGCTATTGACGTCAGAAAATAGAATCGAATATAAAAACGTAACCACACCTAAGTTAACTTAAGTTAAATGGATGTTATCACTTGCTGATATGAAATCATCAAACCAATACGTAGGCAAAGCTACTGAATTTACGCCGCAGTTATTTGACAAAATGTTTCGTTTGTGTCAAAATTAGGAAGTGAGTCGTGACTTCCGTCATATATCCAACGATCCAAAATAGAAATAAAACACCAAATATATGGAAATAAACGCAAATTCCAAATCCTCCCCACACCGCTTACCCTTTAGCTTCTATCTTCTCCATCCCACTGCACACAGGCTACTTACTCCGTCCTTTTATTACATTTTATTTCTTCTTTTACTGCCTCTATTTTATCCTCCGTCTTCAAAATGACGATTAGCTTGAAATACTTTCAGTTCCCCTGTTGAACAGAACTGTGTTGGAGAAACATGCAAGAGAGATCAAGCTTGAGGTAGATGGGAGAGGGGTGCAGTGGCATTTTATAACCACTAGAGGACTAACAGATCACATGATTTAAGCTCTGGCTTCTTTTGTGTCCGGATCATATTTGACCATATTTAAATACTGCAGTTTTTTTATTTTTAGATTGGAACAAGGCTGTGATGTTATGGGTCGAATATGACCCAGTAGATAATATTGGTTGATGGTAGTGTTGAGGGTAGTTCTGTGGATCAAATTTGACTCAAACAAAGATTAATCTTTGAGTCTAGACACCCCACCTCTCCCTGTCCTCCCTGGGAACAAGTATCTTCATACAATATGGATTTATAGTCTCAATGTATTGCCAAAGTGTATATATAAAACATTAATTTCACATTGAACAATACTTGAACGATTAGCATGAACAATTATAAACAAATGAACGAACCATACATTAAAATAAGAACTTATAAATAATAATAATAATAATAATAATTAATAATAATAATAATAAATAATACTACTAATAATAATAATAATAATAATAATAATAATAATAATAATAATACAATAAATACATTTAAAAAATAAAACAAGTTTGGACGATACATATTTGTTGTGCTTCATGTCACTCCCTGTCCCTAAGATGTATTCCGCTGCCAGTTGACGGCACTTCTTCTCCTCTTCGTGGACGGGGGGTTTATTTTTATCCAGCAGATGTTTAAATTGGGGGTGTCACTGATTAATTTTGTGAAAGTATATATTTCAAAATGTATGTTTTTTTCACACTTTGTGAGAAAATGCAGCATTGTCTCAACTTCATTGAGTTGGCTGTGCTCACTGTACTGTTCTACAGGATTTAAGGTGTTAGGGGTGGTTAGTGAACTGAGCCTCTGGACCAGCTGGGTGAGGGGACTCTTTCCTTTGCTCAACTCTTGGCACTGCAGGGCTTTATAATGGTCAGAGTTGGCACTGCTATTTTTGAGATGTTTCCAAAATTGTATTTGTATTTTGATTGATAATGGATATTGGCCTAATTATGCCCTGCATGCATTGTTTGTAGTTTTTCTTTGTACTTGTAAGAGCTTTTTACAAAACTGTGCATGCAGGTTTCAATTTGGTGTTTGTCCTATTGGTCAAAATCTTGCTTTCTAAGCGGACCACACACTTCACTGCCATATAGGGCAATTGGTTCAATTACTGATTATAATAGTTTCAGCCAAATTGTGATTGGAATTTATCATTGTATTTGACGTTTTATGACATAGAATGCCCTGCGTGCTTTCTCTTCCATTCACTGCCAGGTTAAAATTTCCAGTGGAACTTATTTTCTTAAACCTAAAAATTGGTACAGTGTTCAGTGTGAATTTGTATTTAGTTTTTTTTTTTTTTATCATAATTTTTGTTGTTTATTTATTGCCAAGGCCCAGGATAGGCAATACTGTTCTAACAGGTCCAGGCTCTGCTGTAACACTTGTTCAGTGACAGCAGTGTCATATAGAGTGTGACCAGGGAATAATACATCCCAACGGTCTCAATTGGGATTTCTTTGCTTTTTTTCTAAATACAGTATGTAATCAATATTTTTTACTGCCAGATTGACTCCTTTACTGTGAGTGTAAGTGGTGTCCAGAAAGGTGTCTAATAATGTTTGAATTTCTTGGGTACCAATTGCTTTCTGGAACTGTTCTGTACTGTTTTCAACTGTATGATTTTGGAAGTTTGAACAGCTTAATGGGTTATGTGTGTGGTTGTGTTAGTTTCTGTCCTTTTCAGAAACACAGTAATTTGGCTGTGATCAGACATGGATGGTCTTGGTCAGGCCTGTGTGGGGGTGGTCTTGGTCAGGCCTGTGTGGGGCTGTGTTGGGCCTGTGTGGGGTGGTGTTGGTCAGGCCTGTGTGGGGGTTGTGTTGGGCCTGTGTGGGGGTGGTCTTGGTCAGGCCTGTGTGGGGCTGTGTTGGGCCTGTGTGGGGTGGTGTTGGTCAGGCCTGTGTGGGGCTGTGTTGGGCCTGTGTGGGGGTTGTGTTGGTCAGGCCTGTGTGGGGGTTGTGTTGGTCAGGCCTGTGTGGGGTTGTGTTGGGCCTGTGTGGGGGTGGTCTTGGTCAGGCCTGTGTGGGGTGGTCTTGGTCAGGCCTGTGTGGGGTGGTGTTGGTCAGGCCTGTGTGGGGCTGTGTTGGGCCTGTGTGGGGTGGTGTTGGTCAGGCCTGTGTGGGGGTTGTGTTGGTCAGGCCTGTGTGGAGTGGTGTTGGTCAGGCCTGTGTGGGGTTGTGTTGGGCCTGTGTGGGGGTGGTCTTGGTCAGGCCTGTGTGGGGCTGTGTTGGGCCTGTGTGGGGTGGTGTTGGTCAGGCCTGTGTGGGGGTTGTGTTGGTCAGGCCTGTGTGGAGTGGTGTTGGTCAGGCCTGTGTGGGGTTGTGTTGGGCCTGTGTGGGGGTGGTCTTGGTCAGGCCTGTGTGGGGTGGTCTTGGTCAGGCCTGTGTGGGGTGGTGTTGGTCAGGCCTGTGTGGGGCTGTGTTGGGCCTGTGTGGGGGTTGTGTTGGTCAGGCCTGTGTGGGGTGGTGTTGGTCAGGCCTGTGTGGGGTTGTGTTGGGCCTGTGTGGGGTGGTGTTGGTCAGGCCTGTGTGGGGTAGTGTTGGTCAGGCCTGTGTGGGGTGGTGTTGGTCAGGCCTGTGTGGGGGTGGTACTGGTCACGGGGCTGTCTGGGCTTCGGCTGAAAGCCACGTCCTTTAGCTTTTTGGCGAAGGTGCTCACGCAGTCTTTACGGAGGTGATCATGGATGTTGTGGATCCCAAGGGTGGGGTGGTGTGCCAGGTGGACATTGGGAAGAGGGTCTCTTCTTTGCAGAATTGTTGAGATGGTGACCTTGGAGTTTTTGAAAGTTTGTGTTGCCTTCTCTGCGACCCTCCTGAGAGACTCTGCCACCCTATCTTGCTGTGTGGGTGTGCTAATTTGCAGGCCCTTCTCCGTCAGTGTGGGAGTCGGGGGAGTGACTGGGGATACCTGGCTGTCCTGTGTTGGGTTGCTCTCCCTCAGAATGGCTGTGGTGGGTGGGTATCAGGTCTTTGGGGCAGGTGGCTGGTGTTGGGCCCGTCTCCCTCAAAATGGCTGTGGGGGGGTGGGTATCAGGTCTTTGGGGGCGGGTGGCAGGTGGCTGGTGTTGGGTCCGTCTCCCTCAGAATGGCTGTGGGGGGATGGATCAGGTCTTTGACTATGGGTGAGGTGCCAAAGCTTCTCTCCCTTAGAAATGGCAAACGATGCATCCCTGACACAAACATAACTATTGAAGGAGTTCTACTGGCTGTGGCTGAACAAGTTGGTGGGGAGAAGCAGAGCAGATGAACAAAGCAGTCATGTTTTTTCTAAAAACAGAATGCTTTGTTAACCAGCTGGTAGAGAGTGGATTGTAGGCTAACAGGTCTTTTGTGCCGGTTACACCTCTAACTGCCCCAGTGCAGGTCAACCTTGAGCTGCCAGTCTCATGCAGTGACGAGCAGCCCAGCTGACACTCTTGGCTGAGGCTACGGCTTCTCCCCCGCCTTGACAAATGTGATGGCCTGCTTTGCTGGGCGGTGCTGTTTGCTCTGGGTGATCCCATTGCAGATGACATCTGCTATCACTTTAAGCACCTGGTCGTGACGCCAGCGGTAGCGCCCCTCTCCCAGGGCCTTTGGGCAACAGCTGAGGATGTGCTCCAGTGATCCTCTTCTCTGGCACAGTGGGCATGCCGGTGTTTCCACCATACCCCAGCAGAAGAGGTTGGATGGGCTGGGGAGGACATCGTACACCGATTGAATCAGGAACTTCATGCGGAGTGGCTCGGCCTTCCAGAGCTCTGCCCAAGAGATCTTTCGGACCATTGCCTGCTCCCATCTGGTCCACGCGCCCTGCTGCCGCATCCCCACCATCCTACTGGAGCGCACCTCCTCAACCCCTGATCGCATCTCCTCCTGGACCAGCTGACGTCTTTCCTTGCCTCATGCTTTATCATAGCGAGTTCTTGGAACGCTACCAAGCCCTGCCCGTCCAGACGCCACTGATCCCACCAACAAGCTGTGCCGCAGCCCGAACTCGGCCTGGTCGACTGCGTCCTGTGCCCTCCACTTCCTCCCAGTCCTCACTTCTATGCCAGCTGTCGAGACTTTGGTGTCGGTGGAGTCTCTGTATTGCAGAACCTCTCTTGCACGAGTGACCATGAACTCCTCGGTCAGACTGCTGAAGGGGAGCCGTAGCTTGTTGTTATGCCCGTACAAGGCGATACTGCTCAGGCTTCGTGGTAGGCCCAGCCACCTAGGGAGAAAGTGGCTGATCTTCCTTTCGTAGCCCTCAACCATAGTCAGTGGGACCTCGTATACCAGCAAGGGCCAGAGGAGTCGTGGAAGGATGCCGTGTTGGTAAATCCAGGCCTTGAACTTCCCTGGCAGACTTATCCACTCCGGCCAGCCATGTCTCCAACTCCCTGCTGGTCACCTGGAGTGATGCTGTGTCCTTCAGGGTGCAGTCAAAAGTCTTGCCCAGGCTATTGATCGGCTTCTCAGTGACCGATGGAATCTGGACACCTCCTAGGGAGAAGCAGAACTTATCGGTCACTTTCCCCCTCTTTATGACCAAGGACCTGGACTTTGCTGGCTTGAAGTGCATCCGAGCCCAGGTGATGAGTCCCTCAAGGCCTTGAAGGATCCATCTGCATCCCGGCACTGATGTAGTCGTCACCGTCAGGTCATCCATGAATGCTCTGATTGGGGGTTGTCGGACACCAGACTTGGTCAGGGGGCCTCTGCACTCCACTTCAGCTGACTTGACCAGCATGTTCATGGCCAAGGCGAACAGGATCACTGAAATGGTGCACCCAGTGATGATACCCTTCTCTAGCCTATGCCATGCAGATGTTGTTGTTCCAGAGGTGACTCTCAGACTGAAGCAGTTGTAATAGTCCAGAATGAGGTCCCTGGTCTTGCCTGGAACATGATGCCGGTCCAGCGCTGTTTCCACCAACTTGTGGGGTATGGAACCATAGGCGTTGGCGAGGTCCAGCCAGAGAACAGCCAGGTCTCCTCTGCCTTCCCGCGCCTCTCTGATCAGCTGTGTGACAACCCCTGTGTGCTCGATGCACCCTGGCACCTTTGGGATTCCCCCCTTCTGCACTGAGGTGTCGATGTAGGAGTTTTTCAGGAGGTACGCAGTCAGGCATCGGGCAACGATACTGAAGAATACCTTGCCTTCAACACTGAGGAGTGAGATGGTCCTGAACTGCTCGATGTTGCTTGAGTTCTCCTCCTTTGGAATCCACACACCCTCAGCGAATCTCCACTGCTGGGCTACCTTCCCCCTCCTCCAGATCACCTTGAGGATCCTCCATAGTCGATGCAAGAGCCTAGGACACCTCTTGTAGACCATGTAAGGTACTCCACTTGGGCCAGGAGCTGAGCTGGTTCTGGCAGATCTAACAATCTCCTGAACCTCCTTCAAGGTGGGCTCCTTGTTATTGAATTCAGAAGTGGGCTCTGGTGGTGTTATCAAGGCCCTGTAGTTCCCCAGATCTTGCTCCCTTGCGTTGTCGCTGTAGGTGTTGCGGAGATGGTGGTCGATCTCCTATTTGGAACATTCCAGGTGGCTGCTGCGTTTCTGCCCAAGCAGTTGTTTGGTGAATCCGAAGGGGTCCTCCTCCCTTGCCTCCTTGAACTGCCGCCTAAGATGCCTCCTCCTTAGTTGGCTGATTCTTGACTGCCATCGGTTTGGCCCACCAGAGTTCCTGGGCACACGTTTCTCCTTTGTGCCAAACCTTTCAGCAGCGATGTCAATAATGATCACTGACATTGACCGGAGCCGTTGGTCGGCATCACTCCTGGCAGTGGCTTCAAGGACCCCGTCCACATCCTCGTCAAACTGGCGCCACTCACTCTCCTTGCTGGCTGCAGGCCACTTGACCCGCCGATGTTCTGATTTGCATTGGGGTGAAGCCTGTGGAACTTGGAGGTTCCGGGCACTGTGGGGTGACTCCGGGCCTGGCTCCTCCTGCGTCTCACCAGGAACTGGTCCTGTGCGCTGTACCGCCTGCTCCACCCTCAAGAATTTCATTTTGGCCTGGTGAATCTTCAGGCCACGCGGGTTTTTGCAGACTTTGCCACATACACATTCTGCACTCATAGTCGATATTCCGTTAGCTTGGGTCGTTGCCTGTATATCCGTCCAGTTGGGGTGCTTATCCTCCCCCCCTCTCGGGCACCCCTGGGGGTATTTCTCTTTAAGGCTTTCCGTAGCTGATTTTGGCTCTCCTTCTCAGGAGCTGCAGCTTGGGGTGCTAACCCTCACTGCCCTGATTGCCCCGATTGGAACCCTACTGCTTTTTGACACTTAAGGCTAGGTTTGCCCTTCCGATGGCTCTGAAGAACTTTTTGCCTGACCCATGCAGGGCCCCTGTCTAGAATAGAGAATGCCCCCTATGTGAGTGGGCTAGTTATTCCCATTGTTGGACTGCATGCAGTACCAGTTGTGACCAGCAGTTGTCTACTTCAACTAGGCTTTCCTGGTCTTGTTAAAAAGGGTTATTAGTGATGGACATTTATCCAAGTAAGCATTTTAACAGCGTGTTCAATGTTAAAGGGATAGTTCACCTTTTTACACTTATTGACTTGAAACCAAAACATTTATTTTCTTGTTTCTTGAATGTCTGCTGTAGCATGATTGAATGACTGAAAATGGCTATGTATGCTGACAAATAAACTTTATGTTTTAACATATACAAATTGTACAGATTTATATGTTTGCTGTATATGAAAGGGAGAATTCATATATGTTTCCTTTATGTTTGAAGGCAGTGAGACACAATAATCACATGTTTACTGTATTAATCATATATAAATTGTGTGATATTCTCATTCATTTCTAATATGCTAACATACATTAAAAAGCTAAAAATCATAAGAACAATATATGATTCTTACACATTTCATGCAGTGAGACACACAACAATCACGTATGTTTACTATATTAATCATACAGAAATTGTGTTAAATTTACATTCATTTCTAATATGTTGACATGCATAAATACTATATTTCTACATACATAAATCATACATTTTTCATGCATCCAAATATCCATAAGTCACTGTATATGAAAGGGGCCATAATCAAGTAAGAATTCATATATGTTTTCTTTACGTTTTAATGCAGTGAGACACAATAATTTCCATAGGACCATACAAAAAAAACATATGATTTTTATTACATATATTACATATATAATTTTGATATTACTTTTCCATATGGGCTACTTCCAGATCATCTTCGGTTTTTGTGTCTGTGTAAATTCTCATTCCGTTTTCATAAAAACGTGGTACGAGTCACGTACGCGATCCGTCTCCACATACATTGATAAGGCAATGGTGCTCCTGTGTGACTCTGCCAAAAGTGTTCCTTAGATTGTTCACACGTGTACTCACATTGTTTTATTTAAATGGTATCAGTTTTTACTTAATGGTAAGATTAACCAGATAATGATTTAATAGAAATGCCCTGGGTGATATTCCGAGGGAGCCACACATGGGTGGCTTATTTACGCTGTTAACCAATACAGTTCTATGCTGTGAAAGAACTGAGTAACATATGAGACTCATGCACGTATTTCTGGGCAGTACAAGAGAAGGAACGAGTGAGCCAAACGAACAAATCTTTTGAACAAATGGAGCCAAAAGATCCGGCTCAACGAAATGAATGAACGTTCCCATCACTAATAAATTGAGTCTACGGTAGCTTGTGTGGTAGAAAAACTACCCCAGTCAGGGCCAGATGGACTGGGTGTTCCCTCCACATTTGCTGAAAACTTCTTCTGAAAATAGACACTGAACTGAAACAAAGTCTGATGCAATTGGGTTTCCTGTATGACTCAAGAGTAACATACAAGATTCCAAGCAGGTCTGCACAGAGGAAGTACACACAAATGGTTTCTCCAGCACTCCAAATCAGACTGCCTTCCCTTCTGAATGTTGCCTCCTTTAATCCAGTCTTAACTCCTCCTGTTGTGGAGTTTAAACTCAACTCCTCCCACAGGCTTACAACATGTTTTCCCAAATAAATTCCACGTCTCCCAATTTCTTTTATAAAAATGAGTGGTTACCTCACTCTTCCTCTGCTGGTAACATTCATGCATCGCCTTTGACCCTAATCATGCCTTGTACTAGCTCTGCTGTTCGGTGTCCCTCGGGTGACAGTCATTGTCTTGATGATTGCTGAGGTCATGCAATAGTGTCTTGCTGTCTGGCCGGAAGGAGTCTGACAACAGATGTTAGGGACAGCCGGCCAAGTGTGACCATCTTACACACAGTGTTTAGAAAGTTTAGCGGAGGCCAGCGTGGAACGACTGTCCTATTAACATGGATGCATCAGCGCTCAAAGTTGTAAAGCACACAAATAATGTGACTATGAAGTCACAAAGGGGGGAAATGCAGAAGTTTAATTTGTATTAATAATTCACCTATAATACGTGTACTGTATTGATCTTTTTCCTTTAAAATACTTTCAAATTTATCTCTGTACATTCCTGTGTCTGAAAAACATAATGTAAGGGGGGGGGGGGGGGGTAAGGAGGGGTAAAGAGGAACATGCAGTCTTACCACAATAAGAGCATTGTGACTATTTTTATAAATCAGAATAGGCCCATAGGATATTCACTTATACAATCAAACCATAGTCTTCTAGTAACCACTTAAGCAGGTAAGGGAGCAATTGGTTCCTGAATATGAATGTGCATTAATGTTTCATGTTTCTTCGCCCCAGGTGTTTTGCATACTGTAGAGGGTTGTCACTGTGGAGAGGTTACTAGCACATGTGATGCACAGTGACGCAGGTCAATCTTCCCTTTGTCGCTATTGCGACCCTCACCTTACACATAATTGCTAATCTATAATTCATCTATAAATTGATACAGCGACTAGTCAATAAATCAATACAGCATCTAATCTATAAATCGATACAGCACTGTAATTTACTTTATCTGTTCAGTGAATTCTTGAGAACCTTCAGATTCTCCCATGAATCTCAACCTCGAGTTCAGTCCCTTGCAAATAGCGCCACAAGCCACCAGATGGCAGAATGCATTGACTTTGTGTTTCAAGTATTCCAACACAACCCACAGATCTGATTGTGCTAGTTTTGGCCATTTCCAGCTTCTGGTATGGTGCATGGTTCAGTTTTTTAAATCTATTTAGCATGAAGATGGAGTTGCCATTTCACCTCACCAGAAATACTCTGGGAGATGCACTAAAGATGCTCATGGTTTTTGCACACACAGAGCACACGCATGCACACTCATACATATATCAACACACACACTCACACACTCACACACACACACACACACGTCCACTAATGCATACACACACACATCCTCAGAGTACATTAACACACAGCCTACAGAGTATGTGTGTGTGTGTCTACTCCAGTTAGCAGAGGGACACGGAGGAGCCCCACACTGTAAACCCAGCACAGAGGGGTGTGTGTTGAGTGAAGTGTGGGTGGAATCTGTGCAGGAGTGTCAGAATCAGAGACGCTGTAGAAGGACAGAGTGCCAGCCAGACGGTCCACACACACTCCTACCCTGTACACACACACTCCTGTACCAGCACCATCACCACACACTCCTGCTCTGCGGTAGGGGGAGGGGGGGGGCAGGTAGGTGTGTGAGGTTATTATTGTGCCAGACATAGTATCTGTGTTTATCGCACTCCAGAGTTCAGGAGTTTTTATTCCATCCAAACCCACAGTCACCACCCTGCTGATTCCTTTATATGTCACTGCTATAGAAAACCATCCCCTCTCAGACACACTGCACTCAGCCTCCCAGTAACACCGCTCACACACACACTCTGTGCACATAACCTGGAGCACAGACTCAAATCTCTCTGGATGATCAGGATATGGCTCCTCTCTCCCCCGTCTGTTTGTCACCTTCCTGTTCCCCTCAGACAGAGACAGCTCTCTGTGCGCTGTGTTTGGATCCAGTGTGAGCCGACAGCCATCTGCACACCAGAGACATTAATGAGATTCATTATTAATATTCACCTCATTATGAGATTTTTTGGTAAAGTCTCTCACTCTCACACACAGACACACACATACAGTTGTGTTCAAATAAATAGCAGTGCGTTAAAAATGAATAAAGTACAAATATTGTTAAATAGCTTTTAGTTCAATATTTCAAATGTAGTGGAAACATTACACATCCATCTTACACTTCATCTTAACCCGCTTATCCTCTGCGGGTCGCAGGGGGGCTGGAGCCTATCCCAGCATACATTGGACTGTGGGAGGAAACCGGAGTACCCGGAGGAAACCCACACGAACACGGGGAGAATATGAAAACTCCACACAGAGAGGCCCCGGCCGACCAGGATTCAAACCCAGCACCTCTTTGCTATGAGGCTGCAGTGCTACCCACTGCACCATCCACTACACCCATAGCATTACTAGTATTAATCTATTCAAAAAAATGGCAGTGTCAACATTTTTCTCTTCAAACTCTCTTTAAATTGTATTAACTGAATACATTTTTCAAGATTAAAATTTTAGCTGAGCATCCTATAATTTGCTGCACTTCTTTATACGTTTTCCCCTCTCCAGTCAACTTTTGACATTGTTCCACCGAACAATGTTTGGAACGTTTGTCTAAAAGGGGTCCTAATATAGTACTTCTTAAAAAATTTTTGGTGAAAATGAACAATACTATTGTGGCAAAGAGAACAGAAAATCATTCCCACAATTACACTGGGGTAAAAGTATGGCTAATAAACAGAAACACTGAAAACATCATTTTTTTTAGAAAAATTGCAAAATATTTTTTTGACTGGTTTGCATGTTTGAAGGCTCATTCAAAGATTTTTCATGCTAAACAATTTGTTTAAACTGGTTGGAAGCAAAATTATTTGCAAAATTACTTCTGATGGTCAGTTGTTCCAGTATTTAAGGTAACAGGAACTTTGAGCAGTGTCACGGTGTTAAACATGATGGCATGATGGAAGGAGCTCTCGTAGGCGCATTGTAGCCTTACATGATGCCGGTTGGTCACTTGATGAAAAGAATCATCTGGTGACATAAAAGTTATGACTTGGTCCGCTCAAAGTCCAGACCTTTATCCGATTGAGCAAATCTGGGATTTGCTGGATACCAAGATGATTAAATCTGTTGTAACATTGAAAGAATCTCTTTGGAATGAACTTCAAACCATATGGAATGGTTTAACGAGTGAAGAAATAAAAAAATATGCGAACGATTAAATGCAAAGCAAAGGGTGGCCACACTAGATATTTACTTTTTTCAATGTGTGTGTGCATGTGTGTGTGTGTGTGTCTACTCCAGTTGGCAGAGGGACACAGAGCCCCACACTGTAAACCCAGCAGAGGGGTGTGTGTTGAGTGAAGTGTGTTTACAGAGTATGTGCGTGTGTGTGTGTGTGTGTGTGTGTGTGTGACTATTATTTTTGTTTTCACGATATATTGTAATCTGTTTACTTATTTTCATGTACATGAACCAATATTACATTAAATAAATACTTGAATAGTACTTGGTTTCTGATTTATCTTCATTGTGTTAAGTGTATAATCATCACTGGACACTCCTGTATATTTGATAGCAATGTGTGAAACATTTGCTTCCCTTCTTCCTGGACAATTAATGACACCTGAATGAATTAATTAATTTTCTAATTAAACTCCACACAGCTATTATTTTGAACACGCCCCATTCAATGAATGAGTCAATTACTCATAACAAGCAGCATTCATGTCATGACAGTTGGGTCTGTTGTTTTTCTATAACACTACTACATCTACAAGTAAATTATTTGCCATGGAGAAATATCACTACTAATAACAGTGGTTCATCAGGTTACTGAGGTTGTACTGCTATTTTCTTGAACACAACTGTACACTCGCACACACACACACACCCACCCATGTGCACACACACACACATACATACTGTCACACACATGCACAGTACAGTGTGTATCTATGGAAAGTATTCTGCATCGATAAAGACTCACATTTCCTGGGTCCAGGTTTGATCCTTTTCTCTCCACCATGTTCCACACTGTAAGAAACAAAGAACAGTGTGAGTGTGTGTGCGTGTGTGTCTACTTACAGCAGTGTGTGTGTGTGTCTGTGTGTGTACTTCCAGCAGTGTTAGTGTGTGTATATGTACTGACAGCAGTGTGAGTGTGCGTGTACTTACAGCAGTGTGAGTGGGTATGAGTGCGTGTGTGTACTTTAAGCAGTGTGAGTGTGTTTGAGTGTACTTATAGCAATGCGAGCGTGTGTGTATGTGTGTGTTTACTTACAGCGGTGTGAGTGTGTGTGTGTGTGTGCATACAGCAGTGTCTGTGTGTATTAACAGCAGTGTGTGTGTACTTACAGCAGTGTGTGTGTGTGTGTGTGTACTTACAGCAGTGTGTGCGTGCGTGTGTACTTCCAGCAGTGTGTGTGGGTGTGCGTGTGGGTGTGTACTTACAGTAGTGTCATTTTCTGTGTGTGTACTTACAGCAGTGTGTGTGTATGTGTGTACTTACAGCAGTGTGAGTGTGTGTACTTACAGCAGTGTCATTTTCTGTGTGTGTGCGTGTACTTACAGCAGTGTGAGTGGGTATGAGTGCGTGTGTGTACTTTAAGCAGTGTGAGTGTGTTTGAGTGTACTTATAGCAATGCGAGCGTGTGTGTATGTGTGTGTTTACTTACAGCGGTGTGAGTGTGTGTGTGTGTGTGTACATACAGCAGTGTCTGTGTGTATTAACAGCAGTGTGTGTGTACTTACAGCAGTGTGTGTGTGTGTGTGTGTACTTACAGCAGTGTGTGCGTGCGTGTGTACTTCCAGCAGTGTGTGTGGGTGTGTGTGTGGGTGTGTACTTACAGTAGTGTCATTTTCTGTGTGTGTACTTACAGCAGTGTGTGTGTATGTGTGTACTTACAGCAGTGTGAGTGTGTGTACTTACAGCAGTGTCATTTTCTGTGTGTGTGTGTGTACATACAGCAGTGTCTGTGTACTTACAGCAGCGTGAGTGTGTGTGTGTGTGTGTGTGTGTGTGTGTACTTACAGCAGTGTGAGTGTGTGTGTGTGAGCTTGTGTGTGTGTACTTACAGCAGTATGTGTGTGTTTGTGTGCACTTACAGCAGTGTGTGTGTGTATGTGTGTGTGTGTACTTACAGCAGTGTGAGTGTGTCCAGTTTAGCAGCAGACAGCGCTCTCACTCCTGAGTCTCCTGGGTGATTGTATCTCAGGTCCAGCTCTCTCAGGTGAGAGGGGTTTGAACACAGAGCTGAAGCCAGATAATCACAGCCCCTCTGTGTGACTCTACAGCCTGACAGCCTGCAGAGAAAAGGACACACACACCTTAAAGCACAGTAATATAAACTAACAGAGCTGTGTGTGCCACACACGACCCATACACTTACCCCCTGCATGCAAACACACTTGCACACATATACCCACCCCACATACACACATACACAGACAGACTCACATACACTCGCATACCTCTACCCCCCCCCCCCCACATACACACACACACCACACCCCACACACACTCAAATACACCTATACCCCCACACACACACACACACATAACACCCCCCCCCCCACCCACACATACACACATACACACCCTGCCACAGACACAGACTCACATACACTTACCTCCCACACACACACATGCATACCCCCCACATACAAACACACACACACACCCCGCCACACACACAGACTCACATACTCGCATACATACACATTGTTTCCAGAACCGAACGGACCAGGCGACAACGCGCAGCCCACGGGAACATCCCAGCTCTGCGCATCTGCCTAGGACAACAGTTCACATTACCATCGCGGCTCCTACAAGTACAGCACGTCTTTTGGATCCAGCAATGCGTATGGACTCAGTAAGGCAACAAACATTCAGGCATAGCCAGTGTTTAGTTTGGTCTTAACTGTTATTGTGAATTTGAATGTATTCTGTTAGCCACATATGTACGTTAATTGATTCGCCGTCTTTTGCGCATATATAGAGTAAACTACGCAAGTAGTCTCTTCTCGCAGCTAACACTAACACACCGCCCACTTTTACCTTTCAAGGGACACACACGCGCACACGTGCGCACACACACACATTCCTACCCTACTAACTTCCCGTTAGTTTATCTGTTCTGTGTTTGTACCAGCTGTTTAATGTATTTTATTAAACCCGGTGTCTGTTTTGGCGTCACATAGACATGAGAGCCGAGTCAAATCAGTCTTTCAAAGAACTTCCAACCTTCAGGTTATCGGTATGTTTAATCATTAATATTGGTTATTTTAATTATTGGTTAAAATACTAAATTTGTGGTTTGATATTTCTGATAACAGTAATTTCACGAAACTGATTACTTTTTGCAGTTATACTGCTACACTACATTAATTGGTGCCCCGGTTTCGTAGAGAGTAAAATCCCTACATTATTTGGCAGCCCGTGCGAGGACCCCACAGGTGTGACCACCCTTTGCCTTCAAAACAACATCAATGATTCTCGGTATACTTGCACATAGTTTTTGAACTCAGCATGTAGGTTGTTCCAAATATATTCTGTGGATTTAGGCAGCCTCAAATGCTTCTGTCTTTTCATGTAATCCCAGACACACTCGATGTTAAGATCAGGGTTCTGTGGGGGTCATACTATCACTTCCAGGACTCCTTGTTACATAGTTCAGTCACTTGGCCTTGTTTCCATGTCGGAGGTATGGCTTTCTGGCCACAATTCTTCCATGAAGACCACTTCTGACTTCTCAACAGAGCTTGGACAGCATATCCGGAAACCCCTGTCTGCCTTGAAATTCCTGCCTGGAAGAGACCTTGCTGATGCAGTATAACTACCTTGTGTCTTGTTGCTGTGCTCAGTCTTGCCATGGTGTATGAAGAATTGATGCTGGTTTGAAGGCAAAGGGTGGTCACACCAAATATTGATTTGATTTAGATTTTTCTTCTGTTCACTAACTATTACTTTACAACATTTTCTCACACCTGCCTAAATATTTGCACAGTACTGTACATTTAGACACAGATTTACAAAAATATTGATAAATGAGGCCCATTGTGTGTGAACAAATGAGAAAAGCCTTGCCGAGTCCGGTTGCTTTTCCTGTCAGTTCTCCACATTCTGTGTTGATGGAACAGCCTAGACTACGCAAATGAATGCAAAGTGGTGACGATGTCATTGTCACAGCCCTTTTTTGATTTGCTGCATTAACGCTATAGACAGGCCAAATTCAACTTGGTTCTTCACAAAAGTATTGGGTTCGCAATCTTGCATATGCCCTCGACCATCAACAATTTATCTAAACTCAAGAGGTAGGCTAATAGATCCACTTCTATAAGCCAGACAGTGCAGTATGGCTTGAAAATAGCTAGCTATGCACAAACATAAGTATAATAAGCGCTATTAAAAGATAATGTGCTAACGTGAACTTACATCTGCATCAGTTCATATGTTCTTCTCTTCTTTAAAACTTGTCCGCTGATAAAAACAATATTCAATTTTAATTATCTTTCTGTTCCAGCGAAGTGGCACAGATGGTGCAGTGGGTAGCACTGCTGCCTCACAGCAAGGAGGTCCTGGGTTCGAATCCTGGTCTCTGTGTGGAGTTTGCATGTTCTCCCCGTGTCTGCGTGGGTTTCCTCCGGGTACTCTGGTTTCCTCCCACAGTCCAAAGACATGCAGGTTAGGCTGATTGAAGAGTCTAAATTGCCCGTAGGTGTGAGTGAAAGGTGTGTGTGCCCTGCGATGGACTGGTGACCTGTCCAGGGTGTATTCCTGCCTTTTGCCCAATGTATGCTGGGATAGGCTCCAGCCCCCCTGTGACCCTGTTCAGGATAAGCGGGTTCAGATAATGGATGGACTCAGTATGATGTTCGTGTCACCGTTAATCAGCATAACAAAAGCGCACATTTTCTTATTTTGTTGACTGCCGAGTTTTAGCGATGTTGGCTTGCATCTGAAATGGTTGAAAGCTATGCAAGCTAGAGAACCACGAGCGTAAGGTACAGTAATGTTAGAACAAACTTCTTCAGACTGGCTTGAAAAGCCCCTTACCTTTACATTGTCAACGTAGTTCCCATAAGCAGCTGCGTTTTCAGTAAAACGGCCATGTAATGGGATTTTGATCTGGAGCCTGATAAAGTGTTGCACTATTTTAATAAGACCTTTCAGTATGGTCTTTACGATCGATATGCAAGCAGGACAGCAAGTGATTTTGCCATGTACTGTAGTTGCATGTGGTTCTCCTACAGCATAATGTAGATGTAGTCCCAAAATCATTTAAAAATGAAAAAGTATGAGTATATTAATAAACTGCAACGTGATTCAAATTTCAACACTGTTACAAATAAAGTTATAATTATTATTCTTGAGTCGCAGATGTAGATTAAGCCTAGTCCTAGACTAAATTTAATTGGAGATTATCCATACAAAGATGCATTTAGTCCAGGAACAAGGTTAATCTGTGTCCATGCAACAGGCCCGTATTTTGTTATTGACCATCATCGTATATTACAGCCCATTGTAATGCTTACATTATGTCACATGAGTCATGTCATATACAAAATATGTCTTCTTCACTTCTGGTTTCTATATCTTCAATTAGCATAGGAATCGCAATAAATTTCTATATCCATACTTTTGTTTAGGCTGCACCATTCTGGAGACTTGACACTTGACTCGGACTTGCATTTGATGACTTGTAAACATCACGGAGCAGTCACAGCAACAATTTAGAACATTACATTTCATCACAGTTATTTAGCTGACAGTTGATTCGACTAGGTAAGAGCCAATGCCTCCTGGATCAATGTGGGGTTAAGGGCCTTGCTCAAGGGCTCAACAGCAGGACTGATCTTATTGCAGCTTCACTGGGGCTTGAACCACCAACCTTCTAGGTCCCAGTCAAGCACCTTAGCCACTAGGCCATAGGCTGCCGTCTAACTTTGTTAGAAACTCAGGCTGAAGTTTTTGACTGGACTGTGACTAACTCATCTGTGACTAGCTGCTAAATCATCCCCAATTTGGAACATTACACTGGATACGAATTGATGCAATATACGGGTCGGAGTGTAGGTTTAAAAGTACACATTAATTAAACAATGAGATACACAGTTCAGAAGCAATGTGGTTAACATGCTTACCTGTAGGTCTAGACAAGGCTACTTGGAGGTTGACAGTGGCCACACAAAAATAACAGAAAGCACGAAAACAGGGAAATCACAGAGATGCCAAAAAACAGGGACTGACTCTGAATCAGTGCAAGTAGGCAAATGCACCGATTTAGACACAACTAGGGAATGTCCAAACGCCAGCCTGACATGCTCATCCTGCCAGCTGAGTGAATGGCTCTCGCTTGTCCTGACTGCGAAGCTTCTCTACTCTAGCTCCCCAGTGATGGAACAACCTCCCCATTGCTATAAGAACTGTTCACTCACTGCCCATTTTCTACCACAGTCTGAAGACTGACCTCTTCATACTGTACCTTGACTCCTCTGTGGGAGTCCACTAATCTATTGTCACTTATCTTCACCAGTCTCAAACTTTAGCCCTGTGTTGTATTATCAACTTTAATCCAGGACCTTCACATTTGTATTTGTCTCACTACTGGAGTTCCTGACCTTATTACTTACAGACCTGGCCCATCTACCTTGCGTACTAGACTTATGTTCATGGCTTTATAACCGATCCTATACAAATTGTACCTTCGGTGCTGTTGTTTGTTCTATGACCTCAATTAGCCATTTTTTTGTACATTGCTTTGGATAAAAGTGTCTGCTAAGTAAAATTTAATGTGATGTCTGCGCAGAAATCACGGAATACATCACTTCTGTGAGAAACACACATAATTATTAACATAGAATATAATTATTTTATTTCATTCTACTCCATTATTATAGCCTAATATATACTGTAATATCAAATTCTTATTCTTCTCTTGTTATTTATAGTTGGAAAATAAAATGTAAAGGATGTGTGTGCACCTACATAATCCCCACCATACAACAAATGTGATCATTGCATTGCCCATCTCACAGGTACTATGGATCGTTTCGTGATCAAAAATTCAGTGAGACCACAATCTCCTCCTCCTCTGCCAGTAGTTTTGACTTCTATTGATGCCAATTGCACATGAAACTAGTTGGTCAGTACAACAGTTTTTTTTAAAAGCTGAAATGCTACAATGTAAATTCCCCACATTTATTTTGAAAATGTCCCTGGATTTCGCTTCTATTGCCCCTTCAAAAATATTTCCAACCCTGATTGAAGGGTTTGTGTTTGTACTCACCCCAGTCTCTGCAGTTTACAGTGTGGGTCCTCCAGTCCAGCAGAGAGCGCTCTCACTCCTGAATCCTGCAGCTCGTTGTCTCTGAGCTCCAGATATCTCAGCTCTGAGTGAGGAGAACGCAGGACTGAGACCAGAACCTGACAGCAACCCTCTGTGAGATTACACCAACCCAGCCTGTGGAGAAACCACACACACGGGGACACACACACATACATTTCAATTCACTGCCAATTGTAATACTGTTCACCTTGGCAGTTGATACATATGTAATTTGCCTATGCATACCTGGGTGGTACATTATTTGGACTAATCCACCAAACTCTAAGGCAATTATTTGGCTTTATTAGCCAACTAAAATAACAAAAAACCAAGGTTGGGAGCCTACTGCAAGGATTTAATTACCAAACCTTTTCCATATGATAATCATAAATGAGACAGAATCTGATTTGCAAAGATGAATTTAATCTGCAAACACAAGAAACTGTGTTTATTTGATCACTGTGGTGCACTTTCTCACGTGATATACATTTTTTCAAAGTTCTACATTCATCATTATACATAAATGGATAAAAAATAACTGTTAATGGACAGTTCATATTTTCCTCCAATCTTGTAACCATTTATACAAGGGATAGGTCCGATTTATTGTCTCTATTGGTCAGTTTGCATTCCAGCTGTGCCAATATCCATGATGTTCACACATCTTTTAGTATTATCCTGTGTTTAGATCACCATTACCTACTTTGTAAACAAAATTAACTTCACTTTATCATCTCGGCACTAGTAGCCTACCAAAGTAAAACAAAATGGGTGATTTTAAAGTGTCCTTTGACCTTCTCAGGGATTTGAAAAGGATCCTCGGATCAAAACATCGGCAAGACCACCAAACCCTGGTGAAGCAAATGACCCATAACAACGTTTCAATAACTTTCAATAAGAAATACATTTCAGTAACTGCACATTATCTGGCAGTGACCAGATAAACATCTACAGCAAAGACAAATTACTTTTGTGTCAGTGTCGTCAGGTGTAATGTAAAGTAGCAAACTAGCATGCTAACATTAGTGCAGTGGGGATACATGATTGCAATTGCGTTGCATAGCTAACATTAGTGCAGTGGGGATACATTATTGCTAGTAGCCAATGTTAGTACCATTGCTTAGCTAGTGGAGTGCGGATACATTATTGCTAACTAACGTTAGCAATACTGTTGCTTAGCAACCAATAAACTACTGTTCAGGAAGAATACATTCACCATAAAACATAGTTCCATTAAAAATACATTCATATAAAGTTTGTCTTGTCTTTTGTGAAATGTTTAAAGATAAATGTGGTAATTGTTGTATAAAAGTGTTATGGAACTCAAACCTGTGGTATATCATGGATATTGACACAGCTAGGGGGAGTACATAGCCTAATCAAGTTACCAAGTCATTAAAATATGATGACTTATTAGTATTCTGGCCATTAATTCAGAAATATTCACTTAGCTAAATGAAAAAAACACATTCAACTCAAAATTTAGTTCTGCCTCATTTATCTATGGCCTAAGTGTGACAGTAACCATGACGACATTGTTTAAAATGTGGCGGTAGAGTTGGTTGGTTACCATGATAGCAGGCTCTGAGCAGTTTACTGTAAACTTTCTATAAAAATACAATTTCACGCAGCTTATAGCTATCATTCGTCAAAACTTTCACCTCAAGTTGTTCCCCTCAACTGGCGTTACTGTTGCTGGCATTGAGCCAATTTTGAAAGCTAGCCAACCAAACCTAGATAACTTAATGTTGAATTACCTCATGAAGTCTAGCACTGTCACAGACAATTAATATATGCACCGGTAAATAAAATAAAATAGCAGTCAACAAAAGAATGTTCCAACTTAACCAGTAATTATATTATTGCTCAGACCTCAGATTGCTCGAAAACTACACCTGCTGACAGTTGAAGTAGAGCCAGAGGCGGTTAGCTAGGCTCATGCTGAATTTCATTTGCCAGGTTTCCGCCCACTTCAGGATTCTGTTTAAATCCTCCGGAATTATTTTGGTAGTTTCCAAACTGTTTGCAAAACTTCCCAGTTTGGTGTCATCTGCAAATTTAACCCACTCTGAAATGCCTCCTGTAATTCCCACATCTTCATTTTGAGTCTTATATGGTACCTTTTTAGGTGTAATTTTTATGAAATACATAGTACTAAATGTTTTATTATACATGTTGAGATCTCACATGGAATATTGACTAGTTATTTATTGGTAATAAAAGCTAAAAACAAAATGTAGGAAATGAATTGTTATCCCATATAATACTTGTGACTGATGTCACCATATGTAAGGGAGTGGGGACGGAGGACCAGATGCGACTGAAAAGGGAATCTTCAAGTTACCCACAGAATGTGTGATAACCACTAATATAATCTAGGGTTCTCCCCACCAACTAAAATAGTACCGAACAACTGGGAGAATTCTACTTTGACTTAATAGGTGAAAGAAAGAGAATAGATAACGAAAATATAAATTATTGTTAAAATAGAGTCAGATATAAGGAAGGTGGATTTACTGGCCCTATTTTGGAGTATAAAGTATAAAGCAGCATTGGCTATTCTAGTCTCTGTCAGGTTTGGGGGACAGAGAAACCAAGCGTAGACTCAGGGGTAACAGGAAAATAGCAGGTTTAATGACACAGGGCAGATCCAAAACGGAATCCAGAAACAGGCAATGGTCAAAATCCGGGCAGGCGGGTACATACAGGGCACGCAGAAGAGTGGTCAGAAGACAGGCAGAATCCAGAAACAGGAAGGCAGTCCACACCGACACAAAAAACAGAATCCAAAAACACAAAGTTGAAAGCCAGGCAGAGATCAAACCAGGAATATCCAAAAACAGACCAGACCAGACCAGACCAGACCAGAATACAGGGGTGAAGGCACGGGGTACAGGAGGCTAGAACCGAGGACAGGAAAATACAGGGACAGACTCAGGATACAGGGTATGATGAACTAGCGTAGAGCAAACGAAACAGACCAGTATATATGCTACAGATAACAAGAAGAAACAAGAATCAGGTGTGTGAACTGGGAACAGATAAGGAACAGGGGCAGAAAACAGATATAGTGGTCACGGATGGAAACAAGAGGCGAAAACGCTAGGGACTTAGGCAGAGGAGGAGACGGGCATGGGGTCGTGGGGCCTGAGGGGAGCTCAGGGTCTCAGGTGGGCAAGGAGGTCCTTTTTTCTGGACCTGGAGGGGCCTGGAGTTCCAGGGCAGTGCAAGCGCCGGGGCCAGAGCCTGAGAATGGGCTGGAGCCTAGAGTGTAGGCATAGCATGGGCTAGACGCCATAATCACTCATTCTATTGAGTTAAGGTCACACAGTACACTGCACTACTCACCCCAGTCTCTGTAGTTTACAGTTTGGACTCATCAGGCCAGCACAGAGCAGCTCCACTCCTGCATCTCCCAGGTTATTATAGCTGAGGTCCAGATCTCTCAGGGGGGAGTTTGATGACTGGAGAGCTGAGGCCACAATTTCACAGGACTCCTCTGTTAGGTCACAACTGTTCAGTCTGTAAAGAAGAATTAATATATGATAGTATTAAAAGGTTAGGTAAGATGTAAAAGTTAACATCTTTCAGAGTGGACAGTGAGTTAGTTTGCAATGCTGTGGGATGTTTGGCACAGCTAATGGTAAGATGTAAAATATAACACACGTCTTTCGGCCTCCATAGCAGGGGTGCCCATCTCCGGTCCTGGAGGGCTGGCTTTTGTTCCAACCAATTACCTAAATTTATTTTTCTGACAGCTCTAGAAATGACATTGATTCACTCCTGTACTTGAGCACAGTACACTCTTTAGGATACACTGTTATAGCTGTGTCTGTGTTCAGCAAAATATGCACTATTCAATTCAATACATGACACAATTTAACTTTTACCGTAGGATTATGGGCAATTGTAATCAATATATGGCACTATTTAAAAATTTATATGAAAAATTTTAATCAAACTGTTTTCAGGAAAGACCAGTTCCATCTTGAAGAACACTATGCAAGGTATAGACACCATTAATTGCGTGACTTTGTACTGTAGGAATTTGGAACTATGGGATTGCAAAGTCCTCCAAAATGGTAGACATATTAAATACATGGCACATTTCAAAAATCTATTCAAAACTGTTTTCAGGAAAGACCACTTCCATCTTGACGAACACCATGCCAACTAAAGCGTGGAATCTGGTCTCTAATATGGCCAATCCAAACACAGCTAGGCAGCTTTTTGGCCAGCAAAAAAGGCAAAACAGCGAACGGGTGTTCAAAAATGCTGACATGCTTAGGCTACTCTGTTTATTTGTTGCTATGCGTGTACCTTAAGTGGAGCATTTATAGCCAATGTTTTAGCTAGTTTATTCTTATTCATCATCCATTAATAGCAGTGGCAACTGGTGAGTTGCAAATAGGCAGGGTGGAAAACTTTAAACTGGTCATACGTCTCAACCTGTTTTCATTCATTTTCCTTGCTCCAACAAGGAAAATTCCAACAAGGTGTTCCAACAATCTGAATAATGAATTAGCATGTAAACACATTGTCTTTCACGCATCATGATAGGGAAAAATGAATGTTCAAACGAAAAACGGCACTACCACATCAGCGTTCAGCAAAACATGTAATAAAGGCAATTGCTTATCGTTGTATTGTTGATAACAATACAGCAGAGCTTTCTGGCCTGTTTTCAGCTCAGCAGCCACTGATGGTTTAATACTAGATCACAGTAAAAATAGGGGAGACTGGAGACACTGTTGATGTGTGCACAGTTTTTTATTTCTTTTTTTTGCATTCAAAGTGCTTCTTATTTTATTGATGCGCTTAACCGTCCTACGATGTTTTCGGTCAATTTGACCCCATTCAGTGTTTGACCAGTTAAACTTTTTTCATCTTGATACTGTATGATTTTTGTAATTTTCTAATTTGGTGTTTTGGTGATTAAATAATAAACCGTAAACATGCAATAAACATAATGCTATGTTTTCAGGCTTATTCTGACCCTCTATAACTACATAAAATAACGTATATATGATATACATACAAACATACAAAATATACAACCATTTTAATTTTTATCCCAGATTTCTGATTCTGGTGGCACCTTCCGATACAGCTAAATTTTCACTTCCTGTACCTCAGGCTGTAAAATTAGATGTTTCTCACTGATTTTTCATATTTATGGATAAAAGCACGATACAAATAAAATGAAAAATGTTACCTGTGTGATGGCTTGGCCATGGATGACAACTGACCTGTGCTCGCCCACTGATGTAGGGTCAAATTCCATCTCCTGTTTTTGATTAATTCTTTAATTTGATTGCAGATTTATGCAGACATTCACCCTGCATAAATGTGTATATTTTTATTGTTTTTAATTAATTCTTTGATTGGACTTATCGGTTTATGCAGACATTCACCCTGCATAAATGTGTATATTTTTCACGTTCATTATCATGGCATGTTATGTTTCATGTTTAGTTTGTGTTACCATTTCTTTCTCAAATCTTGCCATGTCATGTTATATAGTTTATTGTCATAATTTTGCAAACTTGTTATGTCATGATTTATGTTTGTTTCATGTTATGTTCTGTTCATTGATTAGCATACATTTTTTTGTGTCTTTCTGCACACCTTGCATTCCTGCTTTCTCTCTCCCCTTTTCTGTCACTTACACTGTCCTAAAATTTCCCTCGGGACGAACAAAGTATCTAGCTATCTATCTATCTATCTATCTATCTATCTATCCATCTACACCCTAATTGTTTCCCTTGTCTTCGTACTAATCTACTAACTTTAGATATTGGGTAATACTAACATTCTAACCATGTGTTCATGTTACCTTATGTTTCTTGTGTATGTCATTTATTAATTTACTAATGCTAGGGCAGGATAGGTTTATTACTAACAATTACTAATTACCTTGTTAACTTGTCAATCCTCCATACCTTATTTCCATTCTCTTGCTGCTCTCAAGCTAATTGTCTACACCTGTCTACACCTGCATATAAAGCTCAGTTTCATGTCTTTTCTTTGCGAAATTGGTTCCTCCTGTTTATCAGTGCATTGCTCTAGCAGTTTTGTAGGGTTGGTTTGCTGCTGCCAGCAAGAGATTCTGGACCTTTGTCTGCACTAGAACCCTTGTTATGTCGTAAGGGAGTTCATTGAAGCCTTAGGCTGACATAGGTGGATTGTGTCAGAACAAAGATAAATATTCTTTATCCACCTCATTAATGTGTCTATGTATTGTTTGTATGTTTACTATAAATAGTTGTACTGTCTATATTGGATTCTTTGATTCACCTAAAACAGGTCTATCTAATTTCCACTACCATACGCTCAACCTGCGTAGTAGTGAAGAATCAGGTATTTAAATTAGATCACCGTATTGGTGCATATCTCTATAAGGGACATGAAGACCATATTCACCATTCGCACTGGTTGTCATGAAACATCTTGTCATGATTATATGTCTAACAATATTTTTCCTTTTTTGTGCCGAATGTATTAGTGTTCAGTTTTTGTCTGGCCATGCTGAGATCGTCCAGGTGTCTCACCCACAGTAGTACGTCATCAGTGAGATGAGCTCCTTCACGCATGAAGGTCTGACCTTTCCAGCGAGTCACTTGATTGACTGGAAGTGATTGAGGACTTCGTAATGGGTCAGATCTGCGTTCTGAGGAGAATTCCGCTGGAGGTGGATGTCTCTCTGTGGTGGAAGGACACTATTTCTGGACAGTGTGCGTGGTCTCTGACTGACCTAATGGACCTGGTGCAACGGGTCTTCCAGGGCTAGCTCCTCTACCAGCTCTGCCCAGGATGCCTACACATGGTGGACTGGTGGGACTGGGTATTCTGAGGGTCCGTCATCACCAGCCTCATTCCACTCCCTAAAATCTTCTAGCCCTGCTGTTTCGGTGCTCAGCCCCCTGCAGGTGCCACCACTGTCGGGATTGAGACCCCAAGCATCCGCAGGGAATTACATGTCCAGCCACGGCTTTCACAGTGACCCCTTGGAACTGTGTTGTTTGTCCCTCGGGGCCATGGGGGGGAATCTGTAAGCCAGTCATAAGTAACATTTGGTCTCATGCGCTGGTCAGCTTGCTGACTTCCCCCTCCTGGAGCATACATTGTTAGCCCCCACCGTTGGCACACATGCCTGTGGGGGAGAGCTAGAGAAGGATTCTTAGAGGCGCCTTCTTGGGCCCTGGGGGCCCCCTTTTCTCACATTCCTACAGGATTTGAGTACAGGAGTACTGGAGATGGCATAAAGATGTTTCATGATAATCCCAGGTCAGAATATAGTAATGTTTGGTGTTATTCTGATTGGTTCAGTGCGACTGGTGTAATGGTCTAGTTTTTGTAACAGTCTACCTTTGATATCATAACCATTCAGGAGCCGAGGGGAAACTGGGCAAAAGCTGTCTCTGTAGAAGCCATGTGTTTTAGCCCCCTGTCTGGTGGGCCTGGCTGTAAATTATAGATGGGTGACTCACTTTTAGAGTCAAGAACTAAGGCCTGGATTTAGATAGATAAGGAGAAGAAACCAAACAGTCTGGGGTGTCTCCTTTCCTTTCATTCACCCAAATCAGGTTTATCCAAAAGGTATATTACCATGAGAGGCACAAAGACATATTTACAGCATAATGCAGTTATCATGAAAACTCCCAACTACAGCATTCATAGATATGATGGGGCGGCCTGTAGCATAGTGGTTAAGGTCAGGAAGGGCTGCCATTTGTGAGGGGCCTGAGAGCTGGGGTTTCAATGTTGTTTAGACTACCTGTTGGGGAGTTAAGATGTATGAGTGGTCCAAGGCCAGTTGGGTCATGGGAAAAGAATCCTCCCGAACATTGGTGACCTCCCTGTGACCCCATACCTGGTCACTTCCAAGGGGGAAGACTCCGGACAATGCCACAGTGCCCTCATTTGGGCACTGCTGTCATTACACCGGTGACTGCTCTCTTGGATTAAATATTCAAAACTGCTATTAAGATAGTAAATAGACCCGGTAACACCTTGAAAACATTGCCCATGTGATCCTTGTATTATTGCATTAAGTCTTATGTAATGGTAACAGGAATTGCATGTAAAATGGATAATCAGGAGGGAAGTTTCATGATAACTGCAAAATAATAAAACATAAGGGTAATCTGTTTGGTATGGATGTGATCTGATAAAATCAAGGAATCGGATGAGATACATTTCATACCAAATGGAATTTAATAAACTATAGTTTCAGTATCCCGAGGGAAAACCTACACGTCCTCTCTTGGTAATCATCTCATTTTCCCTACTCAACAACCCGCAACGGTGGGGGTCTAAATTCCAGATTTGACCACCCCTCCAGGTTGATTTATGGCACTGCCGCCTGGTTTCAAA
Organism: Conger conger; assembly: GCF_963514075.1. Taxonomy (NCBI): domain Eukaryota; kingdom Metazoa; phylum Chordata; class Actinopteri; order Anguilliformes; family Congridae; genus Conger; species Conger conger. Next base: position 41,023,944 of record NC_083773.1, read on the forward strand.
CGTATGATTTGGCATAAAAGCAAGGGAGACAGACCAATCTGGGAATATCATATTCGACTTCCCACACAGCATATTGTACGTGTATGTAAGTATCAAGAAGATCGTATTCGACTTCCACACGGCATATTCTATACTCTGTGTTTGTGTGTAGTCCAAGCAGGCTAGGTATGATTATTTACTCTATCTCTATTCTTAATTTGTGTATTTTATACTTGATTGTGATATTCTAAAGCTAATAACCTACCTGTCTGCGAATAAACTATTTTTTTTGTAATTTGCGTGATCTCCATGACTCTAATTCATCTTGTACCTTTTCAGCCAAAATTACAACTGAATACTCAGGGGAGATGGTGGCCAAAGACCGACCGATCGGCGGGGCGGTACACCTGTGGTAGTTCTAAGCTGTGAGGCCAGCAATTTCTGTCCCTTAAAGGCTCGGGGGACGCGCGGCTCTTGTAATCTGGTGCGAAGGGAACCCATGGGCGTTACGGCGCTGGTTCCTGCCAAATTAGCTCTAAGGAGCCCAGTTAATGCTACGCCGACCTGGGCTCGCAACTATCATGGCAGGTGTGCATGTATTGTGTTGACTGGACCCTCAGCCTCTGAGTTCTCCACCGAACTTTGATTTCAGCAGGAATGCTAAACCCCGGAGCATCTATTGAGTAATGGTGGCGCAGGTACAAGTCGAATGTAATCACTCCCGAGGTCCGCGTAAGTTGCAAACCCAAATTTCTAAATTATATTTTAAATGGAGTCAGATAAATTAGTAAAACTATAGTAACCACTAAGCGTACAATACGGCCCCGTTTGAGAACGGAGAATATTAAGAATTGTACTGATCCGTTTCTGGCCAGCTATAAGCGGGATATGGGGCAGGCCAATCCATATCCGACCCATTGCAAAGGACCCAGTATATTCTTAAACATAATTGTGCTCTGTTCATGTACGGAGGATAATAATTAACCCAACTAATGTTCTCCCAGCAACGCCAGAAGGACAAGCACGCAAAACCCCCTTCGGCCCCCGCTAAATTCCGTCATTGGGTTAGCTGTGGGGTTTTACACTGTGCATTGCCAAATCGTTGTGATGTGTTTTGACGAAATGGAAAGATCCCGGAAAGTTGCGTTGATGAAGAGAGAAGTGGTTCGCCAGACAGCTGCGCAAACTTACTTAATAACATGGGTCTTCCCCAGCTTACCTACAAAAAATCATTAGACCCTACACCCCTGCCAGACCTCTTCGTTCAGCCTCCACAGGCCGCTTGGCACCTCCCCCTCTCCGAACCTCCACCTCACGCGCACGACTACTGTCTGTTCTGGCTCCACGGTGGTGGAACGAACTCCCCGTTGCGGTCAGAACTGTAGAACCTCTCCCCGTCCCTCCCTACCGCCCTGTGAACCTTAATTGTTGTCTTTGTGATTTACTTTGTGTATCTGTTTTTTTAGTTGGCTAGGTGAGCAGTGTTTGGATAGTTAAGTTTGGTCACTTTTGCTTTGTTTGTTTGTTTATTTGTTCGTTAAAAAAAAAAAAGGCCCTGGTCCTTATCTTTGTTGTACAGGTAGCAGTTGAAATTGTACTTCCCTCTAGGGTCTTTCAGCGCACTTATCCCTGGTTATGGGTAGGCACTTTGTTGTACGTCGCTCTGGATAAGAGCGTCTGCCAAATGCCATTAATGTAATGTAATGTAATGAAATAGCATACCACGGTTGGCAGCTAGAATACCCCGAGTACAACAATACAATATCTAATACAATAGAAAACGGATAATACTACACGAACACACAGGTCAGGCAGTAGTAACAGTAATGAATGTTTCTCTCACTTTTTGGGCTTATGATGTTCATCTTTCCTTATTACAGACCTGGGAGGTGAACTTCCGGCTGAAGCTGCAGGAGATCGAGAGAGGCTGCAGACAGGTCTGCGGGACCCAGGGACTGGAGCCCCTCAGCCCACGTCTACTCAGTGAGCAGGACCCTCACCTGCCGCCCTGCTCAGACATGCATTATTCATGCATGTGGAACTATTTTCCTGTGCATTACGGAAGAACCTGGAAAGTAAATGGATATAAAGGCCACAATTTTGGCTGGTAATCAACAAAAATTACATGGATGATAACTAAGTACCTTGGTGGATTGTCGTATATCTGCATCTTCCATCTTTTTGCTTGCAATTAGTTGTAAGCAATTAGTATTTTATTAGCAACAAACAATTAGCATTTTATTAGCAACAAAAATTAGTGAGCTTTTATGTGCTTTAATTGCCTGTTCTTATTAGCTGACCGTGATGAAACAGGCTTTCTCTCTCCCACTCTGCTGCAGTTCTACCACACAGCCTATTCTCTGTCGGTTGGCATTTTATTGATATGTCAGTTATTTTTGATGCCCACACCATTGTCCAGCGGGCGTTTAAAGACATTATGCAAGAGCTGGCCGACCAGACCACTTCACATCCGCAGCCGCTGCCAGAGTTGGTGGGGGACGTGGCGTCCAGCCTGTTCTGGGCCATAGCGGACGAGGGTGGGGCCCAGAGACGAGACAGACCCGAGGCTGCTGAGCAGCAAGGCTGTGGGCATTGCGGTCTCTGTGCTGCACACGCTCAGTGCCAATTTCAGCCCCGCGGCGGAGTTCTCGCAGGCTACCAGGGACAGGATGGTGGCCTGCATTCACACCCAGCTGCAGAGCAATGTGGACTCCCTCCCCTCAGGCCCTGAGCAGGGTACTGTTCACCACAGAAGCCACAGCCGTCACTGCTGCCGTCAGACAGCTCTGCCCAGGTACACAGGCCTTCCCCGGCCCTGCCACGACACTGCCAGAGGTCGGAGAAGAGGCCCCTGAATTTGGTCTTATGTGAATGTCCTCTACCGTGGCTTGTTACAGTGTGCTGCAGATGAAGAGAAGGGGGCGCTAGGAGATGGAGAAGTAGAGCATCAGCCCGAGACCCTCCCACGGAGTGAGTCTCACAGATAATGTGCTCTGGATGGAAAATGGTGAAATGTATATTTTCCTTTTGAACTCACTGTGTATGTATTAATATAAATTTGGTACCAGTTAAATCCAGTAATCGTGTGATCAAAGGGAATCCAGAAAATGCTCTGTCAACCTTGAATGATTATTTCACTATGTTATTTTGCAAACTTAATTGCTTATCTTAAAATGTAAAGACCAGTGAATACTTGTACAGATAGTTTCCCAACAAAAAAGATTCAGATTTGTTTCCCCAAAGCATTTGATTACACTGAACTTTTTACAGTTGATATTAACGATAAGGGGTTAGGGTTTGGGTTAGTTACACTGAACCCCCAGGTTTTACAGTTCATGTTAATGATAAGGGGAACAATGACATTTGTAATGAGTACCTTGAAGGTGTTGTGGTGGCCCGATCAAGGATCAGTACACCACTGAAGGGGAGTGGGCTGTGCGACGGCGCCAGGAGCTGGGGAAAGTAATTCGCGATGAATATTTCCCGTGGACGTATTTAAGGGACCGGCACCTTGGAGAGAGCCGCGCCGGAAAAGAATCAGCACAAAGGTTAGCACCACCGAAACGCGTGCGGAATGCACGCCACTAACCTCTCCGAATTAACCAGGCACAGTTGCACCGAGTTGGAGGGGAGAGCAACACCCTACAAAAGGGCGAACTCGGGAGCAGAGCGGGGCTCAGGGGTGAACGAGAGGAGACCCACGGAGCCAGTGCAAACGAGTGAACGTCACGTGAGCACATCAATCCGGCTAGAGGCCAACTAACCTGTGCATTTAATTCCTAGACGCCTAGGCGGGGGAAGCGGACTCCCGAGGCCGGGACACTACAGAGAGATAACGGCCCCACAGCGGACACGAGCGAGTGAACCCCGCCACCGCCCTAATTTACCGTTTACCGTTTTTTGAAATCCCTAATTTTTTGAGCACGGACTTATTTTCTAGTTTGCCTTTTTTTTTTCTTTTTTGTGACCCGATTCCCGTGTGTGAGAAGGGGATGTTTTTCGTTTGTCCTGGACACTAAAGAAGTGCCCTGAAGGCACCAGCACTGAAAAAAAAAAATGAAAAAAATTAATTTTTTTCCACCAATTCTCTCTCTCTCTCTCTCTCTCTCTCTCTCTCTCTCTCTCTCTCTCTCTCTCTCTCTACCAGCGGGTTACCACAGTGTAAATATAAATGTAAGGAGTAAAAAGTATGATTACATTACATTACATTACATTACATTATTGGCATTTGGCAGACGCTCTTATCCAGAGCGACGTACAACAAAGTGCATACCCATAACCAGGGATAAGTTCGCTGAAAGACCCTAGAGGTAAGTACAATTTCAACTGCTACCTGTACAACAAAGATAAGGACAAGGGCCCATTTTTTTTTTTTTTTTTTTTTTTTTTGAACAAACAAACAAACAGAGCAAAAGTCACCAAAGTTAACTATCCAAACACTGCTTACCTAGCCAACTAAAATACTGATACACAAGTCACAAAGACAACAATTAAGGTTCACAGGGAGGTAGGGAGGGATGGGGAGAGGTGCTGTTTGAAGAGGTGTGTCTTCAGCTTGCGCTTGAAGGTGGGGAGGGATTCTATAGTTCTGACCTCAACGGGGAGTTCGTTCCACCACCGTGGAGCCAGTAGTCGTGAGCGTGAGGTGGAGGTTCTGAGAGGGGGAGGTGCCAAGCGGCCTGTGGAGGCTGAACGAAGAGGTCTGGCAGGGGTGTAGGGTCTGATGATTTTTTGCAGATAAGCTGGGGAAGACCCTTTAACTGCTTGGAAGGCTAGCACCAATGTTTTGAATTTGATGCGAGCCATGACAGGCAGCCAGTGGAGGGAAGTAAGCAGGGGGGTGACGTGTGAGTATTTGGGAAGGTTGAAGACCAGACGAGCTGCTGCATTCTGGATGAGTTGGAGGGGTCTGATGGCAGACGCTGGGAGGCCAGCCAAGAGGGAATTGCAGTAGTCCAGGCGGGACAGAACCATCGCTTGGACCAGGAGCTGGGTCGAGTAGGGGGTGAGAAAGGGGCGGATTCTCCGTATGTTGTATAGGAAGAACCTGCAAGACCGGGTCACCGCCGCAATGTTCTCGGAAAGGGACAGTCTGCTGTCCATCACCACGCCGAGGTTCCTTGCACTGGGTGACGGCGTGAGTGTGGTATCCCCGAGGGAAATGGAGAGATCCAGATGGGGAGAGGCATTAGCAGGGATATATGTAATTGAGTGAAAGTACCAGTATCCAAGCGTAAAAACACTCAAGAACAAATAGTAACAAAGTAGCCTACAATTACTTTCTACCATAGCATATTAATATAGTCATATTGTGCATTAATAAATCAGCACTGGCAATGCCCACTCATTATTCATTTTGTATCTGTGCTTTTCACATAATTTGATGGAGGCCTATTCTGTTTATGATGATTATGTCTATTATTGCGGTGGGATAAATACATAGTATTCTCACGACCGTACACCACTCCAAAGCCTCCCGACGCATATTTATTCATGTAGTACAAGCTCCTCCTTCATTTTATTTACACCATACTTATACAATTACAATCTGTCAAATATGAACATTTTAATACATTAATTAGGGGCTGGTTTTCTATGAAATCCCTGAGGGAAGAATTAAATCTGGGACTAGGCTTAATTCATTGCATGGCAACTGATGCAAAATGTAGTAAATTCTGCTGCTACTGAATGTTGGCTCTGAATTCCCTTTCTGTGACACCAACCTTAAGTATATTAAATGTCAGTCTTCCTAAAAAATAAGTTCTCACTATTACTTGTTGTTCTCAAAATGCATATCCTGATTAAACAAATGTTTACAACTTCGAGTCGTGTGTCTATGGTATGTTATATGAATAAGAATGGATAAAAGAGAGACCCACCCGGAGTAAATGCAGGAACCTCAATATCAGGAACTCGGCACAATTCTACCTTCTTTAATACATGAAACAACTACAGTGGGCTCCACATTTATTGGCAGCATTAATACAAATTGAGAAAAAAAGGCTGGATATGATAAACAACAGGAATAATGCGTTTTATTTTTAAGAAATGGTGATAAATGCGCATCATTATATAAAAGCAAACACGCAAATGTGTGTTACATTTCACTGTGTCACTGTAGCGATTGCAAGTCACTGAAAATCTTCCATGCAGCTACTGTTCCCTCCATAATGTGTGGGAGAAAGAACCATCATTTATTTATTTGCCTCTACTCACATGAGATTTGTAATAAAAAAAACAAAAAATAATGCACATTGTCAGGTTTTAATAACGGTTTTAATAAAGGCATTTTTATACATTTTGGCTTCACCATGTAGAAATTACAGCAATGTTTAGACATAGTCCCCCCATTTCAGGGCACCATAATGTTTGGGACACAGCAGTGTGATGTAAATGAAAGTCATGTTTAGTCATTTGTTGCATATCCTTTGCATGCCCTGACTTCCTAATGTCTGTGACCTATCAACACAAAATGTCTTTTATTAAAATAAGACAATGTGCACTTTAACCACATGTCTGTTTTATTACAAATCTCAAATTGTGGGGTACAGATATAAATGACGGGTATTTGTCCCAAACATTACATAGGCACTAAACCCCACTTGCTTGCCCTGTTGTTATGTCACATGCTCTTTACTTAGTCATCACATTACCATTTTGGCAAGAGCATCAACCATGATGAAATTATCCAGGTTCCTCACCATGATGCCCCATGCGGACAGGAAAGTCCTGGAAATCACAACAGCGACAGGATGGCTACTTGTCTGTCCGTACCAGCACACCTCCCACAACACCCAGAGGAACATGACTACCTGTAAACTATTCAATTGACAGCTGTATTAGCATTCAGTTCTTCAATTTATTTTACTTTGTAGAAGATTTGAGTGATTAATGAATTGAGTCATGAGGCATTTCTATTTAATTTTGCCAAAACTTAACTGTAATTAAAAACTGGAACATAATGTGATAAACGTTTACCAAGATCATTATCCAATATACAAGATACATTAAACCAAAACCAAATGACATTCATTGAATCTCCAATTAATTTAAATCATTGTTGCTGGTCTAATTTTCTGCCTCCTCTAGAAATCCAGGACCCCCTCAGTTAATTGGCTGCAAGGTTCAGGTGGAGGTTGGATGGGTGGCTATGAATGGGCAGATTAGGCTGGAGGGGCTGGGGGAGCTAGTGAAGCATGATGGTGCAGGGGCTGTGGAACGTGATGGTGCAGGAGCTGTGGAACATGATGGTGCTGGAGTTGTGGAACGTGGTGGTGCAGGAGCTGTGGAACATGATGGTGCTGGAGTTGTGGAACATGACAGTGCTGGAGTTGTGGAAGGTGATGGTGCAGGGGCTGTGGAACGTGATGGTGCAGGAGCTGTGGAACATGATGGTGCTGGAGTTGTGGAACGTGACAGTGCTGGAGTTGTGGAACGTGATGGTTCAGGAGCTGTGGAACATGATGGTGCTGGAGTTGTGGAACGTGGTGGTGCAGGAGCTGTGGAACATGATGGTACAGGTGTTATGGAATGTGACAGTGCTGGAGTTGTGGAACATGATGGTGCAGAGGCTGTGGAACATGATGGTGCAGGAGTTGTGGAATGTGGTGGTGCAGGAGCTGTGGAACATGATGGTACAGGAGTTGTGGAACGTGACAGTGCTGGAGTTGTGGAAGTTGATGGTGCAGGGGCTGTGGAACATGATGGTGCAGGAGTTGTGGAACGTGGTGGTGCAGGAGCTGTGGAACATGATATTGCATGGGTTGTGCAATCCGGGGGTCAAGTTGGGAGAATGGTTGGTTTGCACATTCATGAGGAAATGAGGACAGGGGGAATATTGCTAGCTTTGGCCCCCAATGCCTCATACCACACCATGAGACCACAGTTCAGCCTGGTGGCAGGGATCTCCTTATCTGTTCCTGAACCTGTTGAAGGCTTTCTAAATTCCAAGTGTGGAAATGATATATGTTTGTCAGGTCTCAGCTACATTCAATACTACTCTTTGAATAGCACAAAAATTATTCAGCACATATTATTTGAGGTTTTCCTGCTTTTTGGAGGCCTGCTTGTAGGATATGACACCTTCACAGTGAACAACACACACTGAAAAAATAGTTTAACAAGAAAGAAACACCACACACCACATGCAGAAGATTCAAAGCTAAGATCAAGAGGATCTTTGTGAAGAGGAGGACAGAAGCCTTTCTGATCAGGGCTGAAGGGGTGCTTCAGCATTGTAGGAAGGGCAGTCCTCCAGCCAGGCTCCAGCTATGGCATCAGTTGACCAATTAAAATATATTTTTCGCTTGGTTAGTGCAGCCGTAGCAGGCAGCAGCTCTGAGTCTACCTGCCCTAATACCAGCTAGCAGCCGTGCAGAGCTAGAGGCCGCCCACACTCTCAGAAATGAACGTATGAAAAGTGCCTAAAAAAAACAAATGTTGGACATTGGGGCGTTACCCAATAGATTATTATTATTCTCACGCTGAATATGTTGGTGAGTTCCAGTGAATGTCAATAATGTTATTAGAAATGTGAATGGATGAAGTATTGCAGGTAATGTTTTTTTTTTTGCTATGCTTGCTTTTACGATTCGACAGAATCATGGACTGGGCTGGACTAGTCAAATAATAATTCATGTCCATTTTACCCAAAATTACCAAGTGATTCAAACGCCCTCATAATGAGACACAATACTACAATTCAAACACTTGAAATCATTTCTGAAATAGAATTTATTAAATCAATGTGTGTAAACATTGTCATAACAATGGCAAATTGATCCTGAGAAAGCAATATTAAATGAACTAATCTGAAGGTAAAGTAAAAGAATCAGATGAGTTGTATGTAGATGTAACCATCACCCACCGGGGGCGACAGAGGCTCAGGAGGTAAGAGGCGTGTGGGAGGGTTGTCGGTTTGATCCCACCCTGGGTGTGTCAGTGTCCCTGAGAAATACACCTAACTCCCAAATGTCCCTGATGAGCTGGTTGGTGCCTTGCATGGCAGCCAATCTCCATTGGTGTGTGTGTCTGAATGTGAATGTGAGTGTGTATGAATATATGAATGGGTGAATGAGAAGCATCAATTGTACAGCGCTTTGGATAAAGGCGCTATATAAATGCCAACCATTACCATCACAGTTGCATATTAATGAATTAACCTTGTTCTCATGCAACTCAATAAAATAAAATGGACTCCTTATAAAACATATTTACCTTAGAAAACATGAACATGTTAAGACACACTGATACACACAATACACACCCTATATGAATCAAATGTATTTATTATACGATTCATGTTACAGCAGGAAGTAAACTACAAACGGGAGAAAAGAAGAAAGCAGTAACACATATAGTTCATAAATATGTGTATGTATGTGTACATAGCATAAAACCCTTTTGCATGTGGACATTCACAATATACAGTGTAATGAACAAGTATTTGCTCCCTTCCTCATTTCCTCCATTACTGTTTTTGTCACACAATATAGTTTCAGATCTTAAGACAAAATGTGCAATAGACCAAAGGATACAGAGTAAACGCAGAATATGGGGACATTTTTAAAATTACCATTAATTTATTTACTGAGAAAAGGTATAGGGCATTCCATTAGAAATCAATCACCTTCTGATTTGAACAATTTTTTAATGCATGTTGACCTATACGAGTGTTTGAATGTGGTTTGGTCCTGAGCCAGCCATTCAAAAGACAGAGGCCCAAAGCTGACCCACATTGGCCCCCCCACCATATCTAAAAACACTTATCTTCTTCAAAAACAAATATAATGCTATGGTTATCTTATTATCAGAACACTTACAAATAAGGTACAAAATAAATAAATATGCAATTACTATTGTCCTAAACCGTAATTTGGAAAAGCATGAACTCAGATTCTTTAACATGTTATAGGGAAGACACTTCTTTACATCTGAGGTTGTCATTTGGTGCCTGCTAAATCGGTTGGGCAACAGCAGACTTCACACCAGAGTACATGGTGTGAAGTTTAACACATTGCTTAAGTTTTTTGATTTGATGATAAAACACTTTGCACACCATGTAGGGATTTTAGTAAGTCTGAAATAAATCATACTGCCTGGAAAAGCACTTCCCCACAATGAGTACATTTGTGGGGCTCTTCACTGGTATGAATGATCAGGTGATCATTTAATTGCGATATACACTCACTGAGCACTTTATTCAGTATTTATTAGACTTAGTATTTAGACTTCTACTGCTGTAGACTATCCACTGAGAGTTATGATGCGTTGTGTGTTCAGAGATGCTCTTTGCCATACCATTGTTGTCATGTGTGGTTATGTGCATTACTGTCACCTTCCTGTCAGCTTTGACCAGTCTGGCCATTCTCCACTGACGTCTCTCATTAACAAGGTATTTCTGTCTGCAGAACTGCTGCTCTCTGGATATTTCATTTTTTTGCACCATTCTTTGCAAACTTTAGAGACTAGTGTGTGTGAAAAACCCAGGAGATCAGCAGTTTCTGAGATCCTCAAACCACCCTGTCTGCCACCAACAATCATTCCATGGTCAAAGTCACTTAGATCATATTTTTTCCCAATTCTGATGGTGGATGTGAACATTAACTGAAGCTCCTGACCCCTATCTACGTGATTGTATGCATTGCACTGCTGCCACACAATTGGCCGACTAGATATTTGCATGAATAAGTAGGCGTAATAAAGTGTTTCTAATAAATTGGTGGGTGAGTGTATGTTGGAAAGGCAACTCACAGGGTTTTTTCACCTGAATGAATTATCTGGTGGCGATTTAAAAGCCATTTACTGGAAAAGCACTTTCCACACTGAGTACACTTGTAGGGCTTTTCACCTGTATGAATTATCTTGTGGCTATTTAAATTAGATTGTGTGGAAAAACATTTTCCACACTGAGTACAACTGTAGGGCTTCTCACCTGCATGAGTTTTCTGGTGGATATTTAAATAACTTTTTATGGAAAAGCACTTCCCGCAATGAGTACACTTGTACGGCTTTTCACCTGTATGAATGATCTTGTGGCTATTTAAATTAGTTTGTCTGGAAAAGCACTTTCCGCACAGAGTACATTTGTGAGGCTTCTCACCAGCATGAGTTCTCTGGTGGATATTTAAATAACTTTTTATGGAAAAGCACTTCCCACAATGAGTACATTCATAGGGCTTCTCACCTGTATGAATTATCTTGTGGCTATTTAAATTAGATTGTGTGGAAAAGCACTTTCCACACAGAGTACAATTGTACGGCTTCTCACCTGTATGAGTTCTCTGGTGGATATTTAAATAACATTTTCTGGGAAAGCACTTCCCACAATGAGTACATTTGTAGGGCTTTTCACCTGTATGAACTGTCAGATGTCTATTTAAACCAGATTTTAAATTAAAACACTTCCCACACCATGTACATTTGTATGGCTTTTCATCGGAATTAATTTGACGTTCACTTCTATGATTTGCCTCCATTTGAAAGAGATTCAAAAGGCTTGGGATATCACTTGAATTGGTTATCATGGGTTCAGTTCTCTCACTCGTTCCCTGGCAATTAATATGCTTGTTGGTCCGGTTTCTACTTTTTTGGGCAATTCTGGTCTGACTGTTCTCACCGTTTATGTGACAGTGGTGATTTAAGTCCCCACACTGGATCAGTGGATCATGCATTTCTTCCTTCTTACAGTTTGGATTTGGCTCTCCTGCACATTGTGATGGTTCTGTCTTGGCTTTGTGATCACCTGCAGCTCCATTCATCATAGTCTTCATGAAATCACTCACTGAACTGTCACTGGATTCACACTTCAATTCATCAGATTCCAAATGAACACATATAATATTCTTCAAGTCACTGATGTGTTCTGCCTGAAGGTATCCTCCATCATCAGTCTCGGTTTTGATTTGGTCAGGATGCAGATGGGTTACATATCCCAGCTCTGCACTGTCTAGCGTCTCTTTCTTAATAAGGTCCCCAGGGTGGGTGAAGCCCAGATCAGTTTCTGTTTTAATCAGTGATGTGTGTGCATGGTGTACATCACTGACCCCTCTGTGTAATGTAACACACACTGGCTCCAGAGTGTTGAGTCCTGCTGCAGCACACGTCTCTGACTCTGCCATGTGGACCAGTCCACCAAGTTCCTCTTCTTTCAGTCTGATCCTGTGCTGCTCAGTGAGCTCTGGTAGTGTTGTCTCAGTGTCCTGTCTGAGACACACTCCTGTCTGCATCATACTGCTGCTCACTGGTGTGCAGATGTTCAGCTCCTGGAGAGAAACAGGGCAAGGGTTTTAACATTAATCAAATGGGTCTGACTGCAGCAGCTGACACACACTGGTCTCCATGACATTCATGGTGGAATCAGTGTGCACCAGCAGCATCCCCAGAACCCCATGGACATTCTTTGTGATAAAATAAAATAAAATCTCATAGCTGGGACACATTCAATCGGAAAAAAGTTTTGCGCCGGTTTCTGTGCTGAATGATGTGCAACATTTTGCAACAGGCTTTGAGAAAGTTTTGCTCCCATTTGGTGGGTGTCGAGCCTGAATCAATACTGACGTAAGACAATGCTTTAAAGCCCCAGACGGCATAAGAACAAACCGTACTACTTCAGTCTGCCCACGGATTGCAAAAGATGTTCAACGCGCCACCGTTTCGGTTTAAAAAAACTTTTTCCCCAGTTTTGTCGGGGCTTTTGGGAATACTTATCTCATTATGTTACGTCCCGTAACAATATATATGAGTAAATGGCTACAGTATGTTAGTTTTACTGTGTGAATGAATATTGGTTCATGAGGTTGAAGAAAATATACCCATCCTAAAAGTCACGCAGTTTCCCTCCAAAGAGAGAAGTGGCCTATTTATAAAATCGTACTCAAGCAAGCAAACGTTATTTTCTGGCATGCTAGCCATTTACATGTTCCACACGATTTATATCCAACGACGAATTTAAGGAACAAACGTCTTACAAAGTGACGCCATTGTAGCAAAATGTATTGGTCAATATCTTTAGCCAACTAATTGTAATCTTGCCAATTAAGCAAGTAATCTCCACGGACCGAACTGTAGATTTTTTAAATTCACATTCATTCCTTACCGTATAGGTATCCAGTGCGCATGCTCTGGTACCAAAATAGCTCCATCTGAATGCCAAAAAGCCCCGTACTAGTCAAACAAGGCAGCCTCCATAAATCGTCTCCTCGCACAATTGAGCGGCTCCCATAAGAATCCATGGGACAGCGAGGCGGAAGCTCTCTCCAGTTCTTATATATCCCCATGGCTGCACCAATCCGAAGTTTTGAAATGAATTGTATACAACGAGCAAAAATTCCAGGCTACAATCAACAAATTAGTGAACCGATATCTTATGCAAACAGGGAATCGGAGCAACCCGATGTGAAGCCTGCTTGTAAACAAAACTAAAAGAGCAGTCCGTTAAAACATGAAGACTATGAGGAAAATACTTACCCTGATTTGATGATGAACGAATTACCCCTGCTAAATAGTTTTTGCATGTAATATAATTATAGGAGGCAAAGGCGCTAAATGCACGTTACATCTATATTAACCATAAAAAGTCGCCGAAGTCCGACCAGTTGTGTGAGTCGTGCAGGACAGGCGGAAGTTCGCCCCAATAAGAATCAAACTTCCGGTGCATATTCTCTATGATCTTCAAAATAAAAGCGAATTTCCTATTTCTAAACGACTGCCCCAGATTGTCTCATCATAGCATACTCTACCAACAATGGCTAGATGCGGTAGAATCATTTGGAATGCCATTATACTGGAGCCATTTTGATGGCTGCACATATACTAATGTGGAATCTGTAGTCATCTTTTTTGGATACTGGCTTAATTCTCCATTTTTGTACATTTTAGCTACAGCTAGACTTGAGGAACAAGAATACCTCTAAACTGTTCTTCTTCTTCTTCTTCTTCTTCTTCTTCTTGTTCTTCTGATTTCTGGCAGACTAGGCACGGTCAGTGCATTGCTGCCTCCCACCAGTCAAACATTAGCCCACAAAACAAAACCAAAAAAAAAATATATTTATGATCTATATCCTCGGATACAGGCCCGTAGCGTTAAGAAAGTCTATAACCTTTCTTGCGATCTGACTCTGGTGTTTTGATTCTCCTAGTATTGTTTTCAATGAGAAAGTCTCAACTCCCAATTTTGCTGACTCCACAAAAAGTTCTCTTCTTTCCTCAGCATAAAGTGGACACTGCAGCATCACATGGAGGACTGTTTCCAATACCCCACACTCTTCACAATTACCATTTATATGCTTGCCTACTAATGCCAGTCCACTCCCTATTCCACAATGCCCCAGCCTTAATCTGGTCAGTTTTATTTCATCTGCCCTACTCATCCGCCCCCTACTCCTCACTGTGACTGATGACTGTATATTATACAGATGCCTCCCTCTTCTCTCCTCCTCCCATTCCCTCTGCCACTCGTTGTACATCCCCTCCCTGACCATGCTTTTGCATTCTTCTAATCCAAATGACACCTCAACATCCACTCTTTCCCTTGTCAGACTATCTTTTGCCACTCTATCTGCTCCCTCGTTGCCCTCAACTCCTACATGAGATGGAACCCATAAAAATCCTACCCTACACCCTCTTCTCTCTAACCTATAGACTCCTAGCATTATTTCCTGGCTAATATTTGGTCTAGCACTAGTTCCTCCTCCCTCCAGAGCTACCAGGGCTGCTGCTGAATCAGAGCACAAAACTGCTTTTCTGGGACTCACTTCCTCCACCACACCACACTGCCCACAGTAGAGCAATTAATTCAGCTGAATATATTGATATCCCATCTGGCAATCTCCTTTCCTGGTAGATCTGGATTTGAGGAACTGTCGTGAGCCACGGACCCCTTGCCGAGCTCAGACCTCACGTTCCCACGAGCAGTACCCCACGAGGAGGTGTCTCGGGCACGAACTCAAGTACTCCGAACTTTCTGGAGCCCTGGTAAGTTCTACTGAACTTCCAGCCCAGTCTCGAAGTGAAGGGTATGATGCAAATCTGGTATTCGATGTCCTGTATTCAATGTATTCCTCTAAAGAATCTTTATCACATATGATTATAGTAAGATATACTTTATTATATTCAATCAAAAGAATAGAGTTATACAGATTACAGTGTATATATCATCTTTCAGTTTGCTGATCACATGCAAGTTACATATACCCCTTTAGCTCTTTCTAATTTACCTTTCCACCATGATGTTTAAAAGTCAAGGTACACCCCTCAAAGACCCATCATCCTCTTTGGCCTTTAGCTTATCTTATGGCTCCCCCTTCATGGAGATAAAAGCTACTGAACTTCCATTAATACAATGGGTACGAACACCCCTAAGTCTACTACTTATTTGTATCGTATATAGTATCTTACTAAAAAATAAAAGACATAAAAATGAAAGGAAACTTATAACGTTGAGCTTCTATGTACTACTTTTCCTACTTCTACAAGTAATACAGATTATAATTACGACCCATGCCCTAAATATAGCCATCTCGTTTTCTGCAAGATTTGATCCTTCCTCCTTGCTGTTGATGAGCTCTTTGAACAGCTGCATTGGTTTGGGAATCTGGGGCAGGATCAGGACCCAGACTTTTGAAAGACGTGACTTTGCACTTCGTACTTCTCCTGCCTGTTGTATGGGATGTGCACTGGTATGTCTTCGAACACGTCGGGGGGGTTTTGCAGTGCAGCCGCAGCATATGCCTCTCCTCACTGACACTGAGGTTAGGGGGGGGAGGCTTCAGGTTCTTGCGTGGGTCCAGCAGGAAGGTGTTCTGTAGCGTAGAGGAACCCCGCGTCCCGTCTGTTGGCCTCCAGGTGCAGTTCATGGCTCCAAGCATGTCATAAAAGCCCTTTAACTCTTTCACCAGCTTTTCTGTATGATGAGGGATGTGCATGAACACCTCTTCGACATCAGTCCCGCTGCCACAACTCTTGGGCTGAGTCCGCACCGCGTACGTCACTCCTCTCTCCATATCCAGATCCTGGAGTGGCGCGCAGAGGGAGCGCGCCACTCCAGCTTGACTACAGCTGTCTTGCGTTGCTCTCTCTTCAACAGCCCATAGATATCTTCTGAAGCAAAATTCTAAGATGCTATCCTAAGGTCTAAAAGCGTATTCCTTATATATCTTTTTTGCATACAAAAGTGTACCTTTTTGATAAGAAATGTCCCCAATATTTCAAGCGGGAAGAAATTTATCTCTTATGTAACTTGTTTTTTAGTGACCCTATTCATCACTTCTGTTTTTCTGTCATTTTCTCATACCTTAAAAGAAATTTCCCCAATACTTTATCTCATGTGCCCCTCCGGTTTGGGAATTTCCACCATCTTAATGCGTGAGTGGAAAAACACTAGCTTTTTTGTATTTTTTTAAGGAACCTATTCATCACTGGTGTCTGTTTCAATTTCATAGTCTCTCCTTGACTTCCTCCACACCTTGATCTCATGCAAGCCAGAAGTTAATGCCTGCCACCATCTCAATACACTCTTCAGGTGCCCCTTTTTGTGGCGCCTTAAGGGATCTACAAAGGACATCCAGCTAATAGCTGAGTGTAATTCATCATTTAACTCCTCCACTGTTAGTCCTTTGAATCTATCCGATAAATTATTTGTGCTATAATCAGGAAGGCCCTTGAAGCCTCTTAATCTTCTTTCGGTATTGACATCCCTTCCATTTTCCTTATCTCTCCTACATTTTTCCATCTCCTCATATTCTTTGATCTCCCAATTATCTTCATTGTTTTTCTCATCCTGTTGCTTTAACCAGGCCTTGTGCTCCTCCCCTGTAGGAGCAAGCCCACACGTGTCAACCAAGTATGTTATCACATCTACCGTCTCCTTGAATGCCAAACTCCCTGGGTCACCAATTTCCCGTTCAGCTTGTTCAGCATCTTCCATGGTCATGCTAGAACACATTCTACGCATGGCCTCAGTCAGGCCTTTAGCCTTGCTCTCTAAAACCCTGAATCGAAGTCCTCTGACTTCAGACTCCTCAGTGTCCATATACGGTTGTACATTTATCTTGTACCATATACTTCTCCTCTTACGGGAGCTTTTACTCCTACCCCATTGGCGTGTGCGAGGGGTTAACAATGCATTCCTGCCTAACCCATCTCCCGTCAATCTCTCATCAGGGGGCCTAGGGCCGGGTCCTCGACAGAACACACATACCAAACCCTACTCTTCTGCTAACAGGGTCTCTAGATCCATCAGTATACACCTGAATATGAGAGGCCCACTTCTCTTTCAAATGTTTTCCTACTACTAATACTGGATCTCCAGCATCTTCCTTCTTCAATATTTCCAGAAGTCTTAAGTCTATGTTGGGCTCAGGCCATAACCAGCGGGGCACTGCTGGCCAACAAATACGGGCCTCCACTTCTACTCTTTCAACTCCTAAGTTCTCTGCCCACCCCCTTACTGAATTTACAAAACTGCCTTTCTTTATCCTACCATCTCTACCTGCGAATTCCCAATATTCAGTCAACAATGAGTTCGTAGGAAGGGATGTTCCGAATCCTCTCAATTTAATCCAGTAATGTAGCGCTAGTTTGATTCGTCGCAGTCTCAACGGAGCCTCCCCCATTTCCACCAGCAGCGCTGGGATTGGAGTGGTGCGAAATGCCCCGGAACACAACCTCAAGGCTTTTGCCTGTATTACATCCAGTTTCCTCAAAGTTGTTGCAGTTGCAGACCCATGAACCAAACATCCATAATCCAGAACTGACCGTATCATTGCCTGATATATCATCACCATTGTGCATCTATCTGCTCCCCAAGAACAACCTGACAAACACCTCATAATGTTGATGACCTTCTTACATTTTGACACTGTCTTCTCTATGTGTACTTTCCATGTCAACCTTTCATCAAGCCATATTCCTAGGAATTTAAACTCCCTTACCCTTTCAACTGGGGTATCATATAAAATCAAGTGTTGATTATTTCTTTTCCTCTTCCTACCAAAGACCATATACTTTGATTTTGTAACAGAAATTTTAAAGCCCCATTTATCAGCCCAGATTTTAACTTTATCAAGGGCAGCCTGCATTTGTTTCTCTAAACTGTTCAAGAAGATTTGAGCAAATAAAGAAATGAGTCATGAAGCATTTTTCTTTAATTTTGCCAAAATGTAACAATCAAATGTATGAATGACAACTGAAAATTGTTTAAATATATAAAAAATCTATATTAAAAACTGGAAATGAAATGATGTGAAAACTAAATATTAACCAAAAATACACTAATTCAAACAAAATGTATATATATTTATATTTTTACTGAAACTTTTGCACAGTACTGTACATTAACTGCTGAAATGGAATTTAGATATTAAATCAATGTGTGTAAACATTAGCCAACAATAGCAAACTGCTCCTGAGAAAGCAAATGTGAAATGAACCAATCTTCAGGTAACGTAAGAGAATCAGATGAGTTTTAGTCACTTTATTTGCTGTAGGAACTCTTGCGAGTGTACCTCTCAAATGTCCACCCATATTTGTATATTGGGGATTACAAACCTTGCTCTCATGCCTGAAAGGGGATTCCTCAGAATGTCTAGTAATTGAATCAGGTGAGCATGAACATGTTTAAAATGATTCATACAATACACACCCCATATAAGTCAAATGTATTTATTAGTGTTGCATCAGGAAATAAACAGCATTTACAAATGAGTAGTAAAGTAGAAAGCAGTAACACATATAGTTCATAAAGACATGTATATAGGATGAACTCCTTTTGCATGTGCACATTCACAATATACAGTGCAATGAAAAATTATTTGTTCCCTTCCTCATTTCCTCCATTACTGCTTGACACACAATATAGTTTCAGATCTTAAGACAAAAATGTGCAATAGACAAAAGGATCAGAACATTTACAAACAAGGTCCAAAATAAATAAATATGAAAATTATTTTGTCCTAAACCTTAATTTGGAAATGCATGAACTCGCATTCTTTAACATGTTATAGGAAAGACACTTATTTACATCTGAAGTCAGAAAACCAAAATGATGAATTAGGCAATATTATTGAGGTATAATGTAAATGCAAACTTTGCCGTCGGCTCTGCCTCTCATCACTCCCTGTTGTAAAGCCTGATGAAACAAGGAGTGGCTACAAACCCCCCCTCATGGGGATCTTGAGAAGCAGAGCTCACTGGTGGACGCGGGGGTGGTGGTGGGAGCGCAACAATTTTGACGGCATGAATTAGGAAGACCAGGATAATTCCAGCAAAAGCAGCGAGTGAACGTGGCAATAGTATGCAATATGAGCAAGGGCAGCATTCCAGAGCAAGCAGTGCAGCAGAAAGAGCCAGGCAGTGCAATGGCTTTAGAGTGCAGAATGAACCAGGCAGCAGGGCAGCTTTGTATGATTGCATCAGGGCAGATGCAGCAGCAGCTCGCTGGCAGCAGAGCATGGCAGAGCGTGCAAAATGAAAAAGGGCTTAAGCAGGTAAGGCTGGTGCTTTATATAGCCCCTCCCATTAGACGTAAGCATCGCGTGAGGGGGGTTGAACTTCTCGAGCTGTCTGCGGAACTAGCACCGCAGGCTTTGCATCATTAGTCACTTGGTGGCTGCCATCAGTTGAGCAACAGCAGACTTCAAACCAGAGTACATGGTGGGTAGGTCATGATAGCATTTGGGATTGGGATTATAAGAAATAGCAACTCTGCAGGCAAAGTAGTGAAATAAAGAAAATAGAAAAAAATAAAGAATTTTTGCTTTCAATATGCAATGGATAAATAACCTAATGAAAATGTATTACTTTATTTATTTTTTAAGTAGATACCGCATAGTGGAAAGCTATATTCAGTTTGCCGGTAGTTTGAATTTGCGTGTCAACGAATGAACACGGATGAAAAAAGCACCATACAATAAGCCATTAGTTACATATTTAAAACACTCAGAAATTTGATAAGTATGATACTGTAGCATTCAATTCCCTGAAACCCCCTGAAATGGCCAGATTGATTGCTAGTTTAGAATCCAAACAGGGTATTGCAATATTGTTATATAGTTTCAGCTTCAGAAAGAATTTTCGGTTAGCAATTTTCAGTAAACGTTCACAGCTCAGTTTGCTTAACCGTTTAAATGTTTAAAGGAGGATAAATTTGCTTTTGTAAATCAATTCGATCAATGTCCAAATTATTTTCCTTATTTATCTTTCAACATGCATCTTCTTAGCTTTACACTCTGACATTGCCATTCAAAGACATAGCCTACATAGGGATTATCAAGGGCATTTCTACGCTTATCATGTACATTGTGTATGTACAGAGAATTCCAAATTGATTCGGGATATATAAAAGGAAATTGTGCAGTGGCAGGCATACGCAATATTTTGTTGTATTTGAGTATTTGTTGTCGTACGTACATTTCCTCATTGGTACGTACACAAACATTTAGTTCCAGAAATGAGGCCCCTGGTGATTTCATGCTTTGAAAAAGCACTTTTCACACTGTGTAGGGATTTTCCCTTGGATTGATTTGTTGGTACAAATGAATATGATTTTGTTTGTGTACCCAAGAAAAACATCTCCCAACCAAAACTAATCTGGTTGAATTGTCAGGAGTATACATATCTTATGTTAAAGACCTGCATGAATCATTTTGAGGCAATTTGCATGAGATATTCTGGAAAAGCACTTCCCACACAAAGAACATTTATCAGCATTCTTGCCTGTATGAATTTTCTGGTGACGATTTAAAAGCCATTTACAGGAAAAGCACTTTTCACACAAAGTACATTTGTAGGGCTTCTCAACTGTATGAGTTCTCTGGTGGATATTTAACTGACATATTATGGAAAAGCACTTCCCACACGAAGAACATTTGTAAGCATTTTTGCCTGTATTCATTTCCAGGTGCCGATTAAAAAGCCATTTACTGGAAAAGCTCTTTTTACACAAAGTACAATTGAAGGGCTTCTCACCTGTATGAGTTTTCTGGTGGGTATTTAAATAAGCTTTTGTGGAAAAGTACTTTCCACAAAGAATACAATTGTAGGGCTTCTCACCTGTATGAGTACTCTGGTGGATATTTAAATTACTCAGTGTGGAAAAGTACTTTCCACAAACAATACAATTGTAGGGCTTTTCACCTGTATGAGTACTCTGGTGGATAGTTAAATAACCTTTTCTGGAAAAGCACTTCCCACACAGAGTACAATTGTAGGGCCTCTCACATGTATGAGTACTCTGGTGGATATTTAAATTACTTTTTGTGGAAAATCCCTTTCCACACAGAGTACAATTGTAGGGCTTCTCACCTGTATGAGTTCTCTGGTGGATATTTAAATAACCTTTTGTGGAAAAGCACTTCCCACAATGAGTACATTTGTGTGGTTTTTCACCTGTGTGAATATTCAGATGTCCATTTAATTGAGATTTGAAATTAAAACACTTCGCACACCATGTACATTTGTATAGCTTTTCATTTGTGTTAAATCTACGTTTACTTGTATTAATTGCCTCCTTCTGAAAGGCAATTATACTTGAATTGGTTGTCATAGGTTCAGTTTTCTCATTTGTTCCCTGGAAATGAATATGCTTGTTGCTGCCATTTCTACTTTTCTGCAGAATTCTGGTAAGACTGTTCTCACCGTTTATGTGACAGTGGTGATTTAAGTCCCCACATTGGGTCAGTGGATTGTGTATTTCTTCCTTTTTACAGTTTGGATCTGCCTCTCCTGCACATTGCGATGGTTCAGTCTGGTCTTTGTGATCAACTGTAGCTCCATTAATCATAGTATTCATGAGATCACTCACTAAAGTTTCACTGGATTCACACTTCAATACATCAGATTTCAAATGAACGCATTTAATATTCTCCAAGTCACTGATGTGTTCTGCCTTAAGGTATCCTCCATTACCAGTCTCGGTTTTGATTTGGTCAGGATGCAGATGGGTTACATATCCCAGCTCTGCACTGTCTAGTGTCTCTTTCTTAATAAGGTCCCCAGGGTGGGTGAAGCCCAGATCAGTTTCTGTTTTAATCAGTGATGTGTGTGTATGGTGTACATCACTGACCCCTCTGTGTAATGTAACACACACTGGCTCCAGAGTGTTGATTCCTGCTGCAGCACACGTCTCTGACTCTGCCATGTGGACCAGTTGACCGAGTTCCTCTTCTTTCAGTCTGATCCTGTGCTGCTCAGTGAGCTCTGGTAGTGTTGTCTCAGTGTCCTGTCTCAGAATGACTCCTGTCTGAATCATACTGCTGCTCACAGGTGTGCAGATGTTCAGCTCCTGGAGAGAAACAGGGGAATGGTTTTAACCTTAATAAAATGGGTCTGACTGCAGCAGCTGACACATTCTTTACACTCTGCAGTCCTGCAGATGCCTGACTAACCATAGGGGGCGACCTTACATTTTGAGGTGGGCGAAAAACCCTTCCTTCCTCAGTGGGTGATACCACAGTTCAACTTTAAAAACTCAGCTTTAGATTGAACTGTGAACAGTGAAAGAAAGCCATTTCTGAAGGGCCACAGAACAGGAAGAATGGGCTCCCTGATATTCTATGTGGATTTTGAGGTTGCTGTACATATATTCAATAAAGAAAATCCAGAAGATTAGCCTCATTGGATTTGTTGTTCTAGAGATATTAGCTCTTAAATAAGGGGTGGATGGCACCCAAAAAGTCACTGCAGAGGGGGAAGTGAAGTTTGTGTCAAATCTGGAGCACCATATATTTGCCATTAAGCAAGAAAAACCTGAAAATGTGTACTCTGACCTGCTTTCCTGTTTACTTTCAGATTTTCATAATACTGCTAAGAAAACAGTGATAGCCATTCATAAGTGCTTAATGGTGCCAGTTTTTCCCCTCACGATTCGATGGCTTACTACAACAGCACCACTTGGTGTGTAACTTCTAAACTTCAACAACTAAGAACAGCCACATGGGGCACAGTTAAGGAATCAGACAGTGATGTAGGTTTCAGTTTGATGCAGTTGCACACCAGGTTTCGCGCCCCGGGGGGGGGGGGGATCTTCCATAACTGTGTTTCCTCAATTACATGGACAATTGAAATAAACACACAATTGGCAACCAAATTGGGAGAAAATGGCAAAGTCTGAAACAACCTCGTATTAAAAAAATGCCAGCCAGCAAATTAAGTCAAATTGTATCATTTTAGAAAAAAATGACCATGGCAAGTTGGGTGCAGACAGAAAATGACCAAAAAATGTTGCATATTCAACCAAGTTGGTCAGGTGGAAAGTTTCAAATCAAAATTAAACTTTACTTAAAAAAGTATAATCGGCCTAAGTACAAAAATGTATCTGATACTGCAAAGCCTTAGCATGTTTTGATTAGTTCAACAGGAGCACACAGGAAGTAGGAAGACAGGTGGCATTTTAGTTTTAAGAAAGTTTTTTTAAATTTTTTTATAGATATATATTTTTAAATATATGATATGTTTCTTCCCAAGGCTTTGAGATAGGTTTGCTCCCATTTGGTGTGTCAGAGGTGTAGCCTTAATCAATCATGAAATAAGCATCAGATGATGATTTGTTTCCCACCAAAGAGGGAAGTGACTAATATATAAAATCGTGTCCAAGCAAACAAACATTATTTTGTCAAGCTAGTAACACAAAGTGACACCATTGTAGCCAAGTTAATCTGATAAAGTGAAGTGAACGCTGGATTGCACAGAAATGGACATTCCGACAGAAACACGCAAACTCCAGTGGTTACGGGCGGAATTGCAGCTTACTTAGCCTTTGGTGACGAAAAACACATTTCATCACTAACGCCCATTCAAACTACGATTTTACCTTGGGGAATTTATACTATATTCGACAGTACTTAATTAAACATTTCCCACTCATGAATTACTGTCCACGGACAGATTTTTTTGTCTGAGGTGCACAGAAGATTGTTTTCATTCATTCCCGTTTAGGTGTCCAGTGCACAGCCTCTGGTGCCAAAATAGCGCCACTAAGCATGTGACAAAGCCCCATAGTCTAACATAGACAGGCACAATTGAACAGTTCTCATTGGAATCCATGGAACCAGCAGGCGGAAGCTCTCTCCAGTACTTATATATCCCGATGTCTGGGCCAATCCGAAGTTTTATAACTCGAAAATGAATTGTACCTTACATGCGACAACTCCAGGCTAAAATCGACTGACAAATTTGAAAATTTGAAAACCGACTGCTGCAAACATTAATGAAGCAGTTCGTTAAAGCATGAAGACTATGGGGAAAATACTTGCCCTGGTTGGATGATGAATGAACAACTCCTGCTCAATCGTTTTTGGATGTAATGTAATCCTTGGAGGTAAACGCTCCCAATGCAAGTTACATCTGTGTTAACCATGAAAAGTCGCCGGCGGAGTTCGACCAGTTGTGTTAGTCCAAGTGAGACCAGCCCCAATACGAATCTTACTTCCGGTGTCCGATTCTTCCGATTCTGGTTTCAAAATAAAAGTTAATTTCATATTTCTTAAAGACTCCCCCAGATTGTCACTTCACAGCATGATCTTCCAACAATGGCGAGATGCAGTGGAATTCTCATTTGGAATGCCATTATAGTGTATCAGATTTTGATGGCTTCTCATAGACTAATCTTTAGTAATCTTTTTTCTAGCTACAGCTGGACCGATTTGCTTGTCCTGCTATGTCACCTGCTCCGGTGTTTCAGCGTTCAAGACAGACAATTAAAAGAGCTTCCAAAAGACCAAGGTATCTACAAAATGTCACCTTACATTACTGTTTTAGCAAGAGCAGAACATCAACCCTGATGAAGATATCCAGGTTCCTCGCCACGATGCCATGCGGACAAGAAACACCAGGAAATCACAACAGTGACAGGATGGCTACTTGTCTGTCCAAACCAGCACACCTCCCACCTGTAAAAAGAAGATTTGAGCAAATAAAGAAATGAGTCATGAAGTTTTCATTAAATTTTGCAAAAATGTAACATATTCAAATGTGTAAATGATAACTGAAAGCAGTTCAGGAAAATAAAAAGAAATATTAAAAACTGGAACACATTTTTCATGCATCTGGAAATGGCAATGCTCAAGGTTAGACTATTGGCTCGTCACAAGCAGTGACATTACTGCTTCTTCTTTAACAGGTCATTGCGCCATATCATTGCATTTATCCAATTCTAAGAATGTGCCTACTATTAAATCCCATTGGACATGCATTAATAATTTACTTCCTTGTAAATTTTTTGTAACAGAGTAAAGTCCCTTATGAATTAAATTATGATGGTAGAACTGTCCTCAATGTTTAAATGGGAAAAGCAAATTGCTCTTGAAAAGTCAAAGGTTTTGGCTCAACAGAAGAAATTGAAGCAGGTTATAGGTGAAATCAATAATCTGTGCTGTGAAATAGATTTAAGACTTGAGGACAATATTAAACTAAATTCTCTTCAGATATCAAATGGACATTTTTACACTAATAAACAAAAGGAACATTTATTCAGTCAAATGTCAAATGGCGAGAAGAGGGAGAATAGATGGATTGACTATTGAATTCCTTTGGTCAGATATTAGACTTCCATTACATTGCTGCCTTGTGGAATGCATAAATAACGGACATTTATATCCCACAATGAAAACAGGTCTTATTACTCTCCTCCCATAGCTTAATAAATATAACTTTCAAATAATTATCAGCTTCTAGTCTTAGTCGATACCACCTGACTAAAAGATGGATTGGCAAAAATCATTGGTGAATATGAATCAACAACATTCATTAACGGTAGGCACATTCACAACCACATCAGTCTAATTTTGGACATACTAGATTATAGTATCATTTTAACCCTGAATTTCATTAAAGCTTTCAACATGATTGAAAATGAGTTTTTGTTTAATACTAATACTTTAATACGTTTCTTGGTTTTGGTGAAAATCTTTGTGAAGTGAACAAGGCCCTGAATAATGACACTTGCAGCCATATAAGGGTGCCCTGTCTCCCTGAAACTATTCATTTTAGCTACCCAATTATTACCACCCAATTACATTATTAATTATCCAGCATTGCTTGGATCCTTGACAGAACAGATACTTTAACTCATTTTGTGTATGATACAGCTGAACTTGTTGGAGGCCTTCTCAATTCCAAGTGTTTAGATGCATGTTGGTTAGCTCTCAGCAAGACTAATCTTGAAATGGCAGAGAGACAAAACTATTCACTGCCTATTTATTTTTGAGGTTTTCCTGCTTTTTGGAGCTCTGCTTATGGGATATGATACCCTCACTGTGAACATTAAAAGCTATTTCCATTCACATTCTGAAGAAAAGATTTTACATGGATTCCCAGTGTGGGCGGCACAGATAGTGCAGTGGGTAGCACTGCTGCCTCAGAGGAGGTCCTGGGTTCAAATCCCGGTCGGCCGGGGCCTCTCTGTGTGGAGTTTGCATGTTCTCCCCGTGATTGTGTGGGTTTCCTCTGGGTACTCCGGTTTCCTCCCACAGTCCAAAGACATGCAGGTTAGGCTGATTGGAGAGTCTAAATTGCCCATGGATATGACTGCGTGAGTGAATGGTGTGTGTGCCCTGCGATGGATTGGTGACCTGTTACATTTACATTACATTATTGGCATTTGGCAGACGCTCTTATCCAGAGCGACGTACAACAAAGTGCATACCTATAACCAGGGATAAGTTCGCTGAAAGACCCTAGAGGTAAGTACAATTTCAACTGCTACCTGTACAACAAAGATAAGGACAAGGGGCTTTTATTTATTTTTTTTTTTATTTTTTTTTTATTTTTTTTGAACAAACAAACAAACAGAGCAAAAGTCACCACAGTTAACTATCCAAACACTGCTTACCTAGCCAACTAAAAATACCGATACACAAAGCAAGTCACAGAGACAACAATTAAGGTTCACAGGGAGGTAGGGAGGGATGGGGAGAGGTGCTGCTTGAAGAGGTGCGTCTTCAGCTTGCGCTTGAAGGTGAAGGGTGTATTCCTGCCTTTTGCCCAATGTGTGCTGGGATTGGCTCCAGCCCCCCTGCGACCCTGTTCAGGATAAGCGGGTTAGGATAATGGATGAATGGATGGATTCCCAGTCCGAGGAACACCACGCAGATGCTTTTTCACTTGATGGTTCGGGCAGCAGGAGCAGGAGGTGCTTAGGGGAGTGTTGGATAAACCCAATAACAGCTCTGCACAAGTGAGAGTTAACAGCTTTATTCAATATGCATATCAGGTCCAGCGCTTCCAAAGTGGAGAACAATGCCTTATACTCCGTTACAGCTTACACACACATTCTGTTACTGGGGAGAGAGTAGGGCAGTCAGCAGCCAACACATGCACCGAGAGAAACAATTCTAAGCTCTGGGGTTAATCCAGTCCTCCTTCAAGGTTAGGTGGGCTCCTGTTTTTCTGCAAGCTCGTGATGATATTTGAAACAAATGTTTCTGCTTCTCTTATCTTATCTTATCTTAGTGGTATTCATATGAGCTATATTTCATGAGCAAATTAAAATTTTCCCACAGGAGCCTATGGCCACAGCTAGTCAGCATGTGCAAACCTTCCCTCAGTGGAGAAAGGTGACCCTTCAAAAGATTTACACTCACCGAGCACTTTATTAGGAACTTGATTTCACCTACTTACTCATGCAATTATCGAATCAGCCAGCTGTGTAGCAGCCGTGCAATGCATACAATCATATAGATATGGGTCAGGAGCTTCAGGTAATGTTCACATCAACCATCAGAATGGGGAAAAAATGTGATCTCTGAGTTTGACCATGGAATGATTGTGTGTGGAAGACATGGTGGTTTTAGTATCTCAGAAACTGTTAATCTCCTGGGATTTTCACACACACTAGTCTCAAGAGTTAGCAAAGAATACTGCAAAAAACGAAAACAAAATCCAGTGAGCAACAGTTCTGCAGACAGAAACGCATCATAACTCAAAGCTACAGCAGTAGAAGTCTAAAAAATGAGTCTAATAAACACCTAATAAAGTGCTCATTGAGTATATATGCTGACCAACAGTCACTGAAATCCAAAATAACTTTTATATATTGTTGATTATGATGCTGAATATGTTGATGAGTTCCTGTTAATGTGAATCATTTTCTTGGAAATGTTAATAGATATTGGCTAAAATGGATGAAGAATTGCAGTTAATGGTGTTTTTTGCTATTTCTTGCTTTTACGATACTCGACAAAATCCTGGACTGCACTGACAGTGGCAAAATATGAATTAAGTCTCCCCCATAGGGCGTGGCTTATAGCAGTTTCTTTTTGCATTGCTTTCGTGCAGGAATTGTATACATCAGACTCCATGTCCACCCACTATTCCAAAACTACTCTAAAAATATACACTGCTCAAAAAAATTAAGGGAACACTTAAGGGACACATCAGATCGATTTATTTACTGACGTACATTGTATAATTTGTTGAGAACAAAATGACGTAACAATGGTCAAAGGAAACCAAAATCATCAACCCATTGAGGGCTGGATTCAAAATCACACTGAAAATCTAAGTAAAAAATTTAAATCACAGGCTGATCCAACTTGTGTGAATTTTATCACAGCAACTCATAATGTGACTTAGGAGTGTGTATGGCCCCCACGTGCCTGTACGCACTCCTGATAATGTCTGGGCATGCTCCTGATGAGTCGGTGGATGGTGTCCTGGGGGATCTCCTCCCAGACCTGGATCAGGGCATCAGTGATCTCCTGAACAAGCTGTAGTGGTACTTGCCAGCGTTGGATGCACTGATACATAAGGTCCCATAGGTGCTCAATTGGATTTAGGTCAGGGGAATGTGAGGGCCAGTCAATGGCATCAATGCCTTCCTCATCCAGGAACTGCCTACACACTCTGGCCACATGAGGCCGGGCATTGCCCTGCACCAGGAGGAACCCAGGGCCCACTGCACAAGGTCTGACAATCGGCCTGAGCATTTCATCCTGGTACCTAACAGCAGTCAGAGTACCATTGGCTATGATGTGGAGGTGTGTGCAATCCTCAAGGATATGTCTCACCAGACCATCACTGACCCACCACCATGCTGGATGATGTTACAGGCACCATAACATTCACCACGGCGTCTCCAGACTCTTTCTCAGTGTGAACCTGCACTCATCTGTGAAGAGAACAGGACGCCAATGGTGGACCTGCCAGTTCTGGTTGTCTCTCGTGAATGCCAATTGAGCTGCATGGTGCTGGGCTGAGTACCGGTCCTACTAGAGGAGGTTGGGCCCTCATGCCACCCTCATGGAGTCTGTTTCTGACAGTTTGGTCAGAAACATGCACACCAGTAGCCTGCTGGAGGTCATTTTGTAGGGCTCTGGCAGCGCTCCTCCTGTTCCTTCTCGCACAAAGGAGCAGAACTGGTCGTGCTGCTTGGTTGATGCCCTTCTATGGCCCTGCCCAGCTCTCCTTGTGTAACAGCCAGTCACCTGGTATCTCCTCCATGCCCTTGACTGTGCTGGGAGACACAGCAAACGACCGCATGTATGGATGTGCCATCGTGGAGGAGCTGGACTACCTGTGCAACCTGATTGGGCTGCAGGTACTACCAGTAGTGACAAGGACACTAGCAGAACACAAAACTAGAGAAGAATCAGACAGGAAGGATAAGGAGAGAGCAATCGTCTGTGGCCACCACATGCAAAACCATGACCTTTTTGGGGGTTGTCTTGCGTTTGCATCTTCATTGCACCTGTTGTCACTTTCATTTGCACCAAAGCAGGATAAATTGATTCTCAATCACTTGTGCTTCCTAAATGGACAGATTAATATCCCTGAAGTTTCACTGACTTGGTGTTACACTGTGATGATTAAGTGTTCCCTTAATTGTTTTGAGCAGTGTATATTTATTTTGTTCACTTTTTTTCTTCTGGCCGGGCAGCGGAATCTCAAACTGCAAGGCCCTGGATCTCGTCCTTGTACATTAGCAATGTATATTTAATGAAGTTGTGCAATATCTATTTGTTTTGTGACCTTCACCTACTTTTCCAAGATGGCCACCCAACCGGACTAAAGCACATTTTTTCTGAAAACTGGAGAACTATGTCAGACTGGGACAAACAAAACTTGAAGCTTGACTTGGGCCATATATTTCCAGGCTATATAAGTTACAGGGAAAGTTCAAAGTCATATGGCCAATTGAAAGAGAAGAGTGACAAAAATATACCGTTTTTTGGGCTAAAAATAAAATAGCCTATATATACTCATGGTTTGCACTAAAGCTATGCCATAGCGCAAATCAGTGAAATGCATACAGCCTGTTTATTCAATCTGGACATTAACATACTTTCAAGATGGATTTCAACTTAACAGCCTAGCAGAATTTAGTGTCCCAACATATCTACATATTTACAAGGCATAGTTTTCCTGTGATGAGTCATGGTCTGCAATATAAAAGGGACTTCGACTGAAATTGTAATTGCAGTGCATTGGGAAGAAAAACGCATCAAAGCAGTTTAAGGGCAGGCGAGGGGAGGCTTTTTTCCTGATTGCTCAATGATGGGAATTTGTTGTTAATGTAAGTTCTTGGCAAAATAGATGAGCGATTAAAACACCATTGTAATTCAAAAACATACATTAATTGCTGAAATAGAATTTAGATATTAAATGTGTGTAATCATTAGCCAACAATAGCAAATTGCTCCTTCGAAAGAAAATGTGAAAGGACCTAATCTGAAGGTAACATAAGGAAATCAGATGAGTTTTAGACTTTGTATTAGCTGTAGGAACTTGATTGAATATGATTGAACATAATTGATTATTGGGGATTACAAACCTGGCTCTCATGCAAAATTAAAACAATCAACTCAATAAAACATCTAGTAATTGAATAAGGTGAGAATGAACATGTTTAAAATGATCCACACAATTCACACCCGATATGAGTTAAATGTATGCATTACATAATTAGTGTTACAATAGGAATTCAACTACATTTTAAAAAAGGTAGTAAAGCAGAAAGCAGTAACATATAGTTCATAAAGATATGTACATAGAATGAAACCCTTTTGCATGTGCACATTCACAATATAGTGCAATGAAAAAGTATTTGCTCCCTTCCTCATTTCCTCCATTACTGCTTGACACACAACACAGTTTCAGATCTTAAGACAAAAATGTACAATAGACAAAAGGATACGGAGTAAACACAAAACATGGTGACATTTTTTTAATTACCATTAATTTATTTAGTGAAAAACTGAAAAAACCTTACATCAAAAATCAATCACTTTTGGACCTCACCCTTTTACATTTGAACAATGTTTTAATGCATGTTGACCTATTCGAGTGTTCGAATGTGGTTTGGTCCTGAACCAACCATTCAAGAGACAGAAACCCAAAGCATATTGGACAAATACACATTATCAGAACACTTACAAAAAAGGTCAAAAATAAATAAATATTGCTTATTATTTTGTCCTAAACCTTAATTTGGAAATGCATGAACTCACATTATTTAACATATTATAGGAAAGACACTGAAGTCAGAAAACTCAAATGAGTTTTTAGGTATAATGTAAATGAAAACTTTGCCGTCGGCTCTGCCTCTTATCACTCCCTGTTGTAAAGCCTGATGAAGCAAGGAGTGACTACAACCCCCCCCCGAATTGTGTGCTGAATTGGGCCCAACATTAGAGTGACCAACCTACAGTCCTGGCCAAAAGTTGTCGCATGAGTGGACAAAAGTGACAATTGCTAATTACCCAACTCTTAATTTGGTAAAACAGTTAGGAAACAACACAAATTAATCATAAGTGTCTAAAGTTTATTTAGATACTAGCAAAACAAAAATTTCATAGATGCTTATAAGGTTTATTGCTTGATAATGATGAACAAGCCAGTTTCTACCTGGACAAAAGTCTTGTCGCAAATCAAATTATAATCAATCAATTTTATCTTTCTCAAAAAGTAAATAAAATACCAAATGAAAAATCAGTCTAGTATTTCATCATGGACTATGAGTTAAGAAATTAATATCTTGTATGGGTTCCTTTGGCCTGCAGAACAGTTGCCATCTGGTTTGGCAGAGAGTCATAGAGCTTGTTGATGAAGACGTCGGGGATGGCATGGAATGGTCCTCCAAGCTTCCTCCTTCATTCTTCCCCAGATATGCTCAATAATATTCATGTCTGGAGACTGTGCTGGCCATCCCTGAAGGACCTTGATCTTCTTCCCCCTGAGAAACTTCATAGTGGAACCTGAGGTATGGCAAGGAGCTCCATCCTGTTGAAAAATCTGACCCCTCTTGTAGTTTGGAATGTACTGTGAGGCAAGAATCTGTTGCTATTTGGCACTGTCAATGTTACCATCCACCTTACAGATGTCCCTGGCACCTCCGTATTGGATGTAACCCCAAACCATAATTTGACTGTCTTCTGGGTGAACCGTGGGTCCAGTCGGGCCCCAGAGGGTCGTCGACAATATTGGCAGCGCTTGGGATGGAGCTCAACTGACGATTCATCTGAAAAATCAATTTTTCGCCAGTTTTCTGCTGTCAAACCTTCCGTCAGGCTGTGGGCCTTGGCGTACGCAACACGGTTTCTTAGCTGTCTCTTGGTTAGTGCTGGTTTTTGGGCAGCAATATGACCGTGGAGACCATTGCGAGCAAGAATCCGACATACAGTTCTTGACGAAACGGGTGTTGCTGGCGTCCACTCCTCCGGGACCTGTGAGGCGGGTGACATGGGGCTGGCTTTTGACAGTCGGACCAGCAAGCTGTCGTCTCGAGCAGTTGTCTTGCGCGGTCTCTTGGTAGCGCTTGCAAATCCTCTCCACCTGCCGTTAAGACACATTGAAGATGTCTGCAACTTCAGCAGGAGACTTGGACTTGAGATTCTTGATGATCGGCACTTGGTTTCTGGTTTGATCTTGTGCATGTTGACAGAAGCAATTTTGAGCATGAACTTGATGGCTTAAAGTGTCAAATTTCTGCTTTTATAGCTCAAAGTTACCTACAGCTGACTAATCAAGCCCCTTGTTTGTTTCTTCCTTATTCACAGTGGCCTAGAAATTGGAGTTGGCCATTGCGACAAGACTTTTGTCCGGCCAAAACTGGCCTGTTGATCATTATCAAGCTGTAACATTTAGTAACAATTTTGAAATGTAATTTTGCTACCTTCTAATAAACTTTAGACACTTATGATTAATTTGTGTTGTTTCCTAACTTCATTAGCTAATTAAGAGTTGGGTAATTAGCAACTGTCACTTTTGTCCACTCATGCGACAAAACTGGCAAATACCAGTCTCCTTTACAGATTTTGACCACTCTTGGGCTTCTGGCAACTGCACCTTCCAGAGGGAATTGGGGGACAGGGGATCAGGGATTTCACAACTCTCATTGAGCCTCATGATGCCATCCATGTGGGATGGCATAACTGGAATGACCCAGCGATATGTACAATTCCTCTCCACTGCGGGTGAACAGGCCAACATCAAATGGCAATTTGCAGTGTTTCCAAATGTAATCAGTGTGGTTGATTGCACTCATATTGCAAAAAGGGCACCGCATGAGGTAGGGATGCAGTGGGTAGCACTGTCGCCTCACAACAAGAAGATCCTTGTTACGAGCCCCCGGCCTTTCTGTGTGGAGTTTGCATGTTCTCCCCGTGTCCGCGTGGGTTTCCTGCGGGTACTCCGGTTTCCTCCCACAGTCCAAAGACATGGCACATCTACATTTACTTTTTTTTTTTTTTTTTTACTGTACCCATAAATTGAATCGCATTTTCAACACTTCTTTTGGGCCTAATAGTTAAATGACAACATTGTAAGTGAGATAATAGCCTAATTGCCAAATTAAAGATTTACATTTACATCTAGTTAAATCCCTGTAGTTTATGTCTAGGCATGCTGGTCGATCACGTGTCATTTTTAAAAATGCGTCAGTTAATATAAGACTTCTTCATGTTTTCATCCCTCTTCCCTATGGCTTCTGCCTGGCAGACTTGATTTGCATGAAATTGTAAAAATACTGATGTACATTACAGACGGGGTTGTGCACTCTGTTGGGAGAGCAATATTTGCCTGATATAATATGATAACACAATCGTGGTTGTGAGATTAACTAGGGTCAGTTTTTCGCTGAAAGCAGGGAATTTTTGCTTTCAATATCCAATGGATAAATAGCCTAATGATAATGTATTGCTTTATTTATTTTCATTGACATTACATTACATTATTGGCATTTGGCAGACGCTCTTATCCAGAGCGACATACAGTTGATTAGACTAAGCAGGGGGCAATCATCCCCTGGTGCAATGCAGGGTTAAGGGCCTTGCTCAAGGGCCCAACGGCTGTGAGGATCGTGTTGTGGCTACACCGGGATTAGAACCACCGACCTTGCGTATCCCAGTCATTTACCCTAACCACTACGCTACAGGCCGTCCCACTTAGATACTGCATAGTGGAAAGCTATGTTCAGTTTGCCGGTAGTTTGAATTTGCGTGTCAACAAATAAACATGGATGAAAAAACGCCATACAATAAGTCATAAGTGAGCTAACAGAGATAGATTTAAAACACACAGAAATAATTTGATAACTACAGTACTGTAGCATTCAATTCCCTGCAGTGGTTGCATTCCTAACCCCCTGAAATGGCCACAGATTGATTGCTAGTTTAGAATCTAAACAGCGTATTGCAATATTGCTTAAACCGCAATAATACGGCTGGTGGTGAATGTGCATTTATTTTAAACTAAATGGGCCGGCCTGTAGCGTAGTGGTTAAGGTAAAATGACTGGACACGCAAGGTCGGTGGTCCTAATCCCAGTGTTGCCACAATAAGATCTGCACAGCCTACATTGGTCCAGGGGAGGATTATCTCCTGCTTAGTCTAATCAACTGTATGTCGCTCTGGATAAGAACGTCTGCCAAATGCCAATAAAGTAATGTAATGTAAATGAAAATAAATAAAGCAATACATTATCATTAGGCTATTTATCCATTGGATATTGAAAGCTTAACATTTCAGCTTCAGAAAAAATTATCGGTTAGCATTTTTTTTAAACGTTTACAACTCAGTTTGGTTAACTGTTTAAACAAGGAAAAATGTCCTTCTTGTAGGAATGGGCAAGTTAAGTGGTACAGTGGCAATTAAATTATGTTTACTCAACACATCCTACTCTGTGTATACTCCTAGGGATATTCATCTGGTTAAATTGTCAGGAGTATAAATATCTTGCACTAAAAACCTGCATGAATCATCTTGTGTCGACTTAAATTAGATATTGTGGAATAGCACTTCCCACACAAAGAACATTTATAAGGCTTCTCACCTGTATGAGAACTCAGGTGGACATGTAAATAACCTTTTGTGGAAAAGCACTTTCCACACAGAGTACAATTGTAGGGCTTCTCACCTGTATGAATACTCAGGTGGATATTTAAATTACATTTTGTGGAAAAGCACTTTCCACACAGAGTACAATTGTAGGGTTTCTCACCTGTATGAATTCTTTGGTGCTTATTTAAATTACTTTTTATGGAAAATAACTTTCCACACACAGTACAATTGTAGGGCTTCTCACCTGTATGAGTTCTCTGGTGGACATGTAAATAACCTTTTGTGGAAAAGCACTTTCCACACAGAGTACAATTGTAGGGCTTCTCGTCTGTATGAGTACCCAGGTGGATATTTAAATTACATTTTGTGGAAAAGCACTGCCCACACAGAGTACAATTGTAGGGCTTCTCACCTGTATGAGTACTCAGGTGGACATGTAAATAACCTTTTGTGGAAAAGCACTTTCCACACAGAGTACAATTGTAGGGCTTCTCACCTGTATGAATACTCAGGTGGATATTTAAATTACTTTTTGTGGAAAAGCACTTTCCACACAGAGTACAATTGTAGGGTTTCTCACCTGTATGAATTCTCTGGTGCTTATTTAAATTACTTTTTATGGAAAATAACTTTCCACACAGAGTACAATTGTAGGGCTTCTCACCTGTATGAGTTCTCTGGTGGACATGTAAATCACCTTTTGTGGAAAGGCACTTCCCACACTGAGAACATTTGTGGGCCTTCTCACCTGGATGAATTTTTTGGTGGATATTTAAATCAAATTTTCTTGAAAAGTTCTTCCCACACCATGTACATTTGTATGGCTCTTCATCAGAGTGAATTTGACATTTACTTCTGTTAATTGCCTCCTTTTGACAGAAATTCAAAAGGTTTGGGATTTTACTTGAATTGGTTGTCATGGGTTCAGTTCCCTCATTTGTTCCCTGACAATTAATATGCTTGTTGCTGCCATTTCTAGTTTTCTGCAGAATTCTGATCTGACTGCTCTCACTGTTTATGTGACAGTGGTGATTTAAGTCCCCACATTGGGTCAGCAGATCATGCATTTCTTCCTTCTTGCAGTTTGGATTTGGCTCTCCTGCACAATGCAATGGTTCAGTCTGGTCTTTGTGATGAACTGCAGCTCCATTAATCATAGTATTCATGAGATCACTCACTAAACTTTCACTGAATTCACACTTCATTTTATCAGATTTCAAATGAACACACTTTATATTCTCCAAGTCACTGATGTGTTCTGCCTTAAGGTATCCTCCATCACCAGTCTCGGTTTTGATTTGGTCAGGATGCAGATGTGTTACATATCCCAACTCTGCACTGTCTAGTGTCTCTTTCTTAAAAAGGTCCCCAGGGTGGGTGAAGCCCAGATCAGTTTCTGTTTTAATCAGTGATGTGTGTGTATGGTGTACATCACTGACCCCTCTGTGTAATGTAACACACACTGGCTCCAGAGTGTTGAGTCCTGCTGCAGCACACGTCTCTGACTCTGCCATGTGGACCAGTCCACCGAGTTCCTCTTCTTTCTGTCTGATCCTGTGCTGCTCAGTGAGCTCTGGTAGTGTTGTCTCAGTATCCTGTCTCAGAAAGACTCCGGTCTCCATAATACTGCTGCTCAAAGGTGTGCAGGTGTTCAGCTCCTGAGGAAACAGGGGAAGGGTTTTAACCTTAATCAAATGTGTCCTACTGCAACAGCTGACATATTCAGGTGGGGGAAACCCTTCTTCCTTCAATGGCTGATACCACAGTTCCACTTTAAAAACACAGCTTTAGCTTCAACTGTAAACACTGAAAGAAAGCCATTTCTGAAGGGCCTCAGAACAGGAAGAATGGGCTGGCCATGGCAAAAGGGCAGAACACTGGTCTCTCATTCTCTGTGGATTTTGAGGCAGCTGTACATGGGTCATTCTGTGAAAAATCAACCAGAGGTGTGGGAATTGACTGCTTCAATTTTGCTCTAACTTTGTGTAAATGTTCTTTATATATTCAATAAACAAAATCCAGAACATTAGCCTCATTGGATTTGACATTCTAGAGATATTAGCTCTTAAATAAGGGTGGCACCCAAAAAGTCACTGCCAAGGGGTAATTGAGGTATGTGTCAAATCTGGAGCACCATATATTTGCCATTTAAGCAGGGAAAAACCTGAAAACGTGTACTCTGACATGATTTCCTGTTTACTTTCAGATTTTCAAAATACTGTTAGAATACAGTTATAGCCATTCATAAGTGCTCAGTGGTGGCAGTTGTATTGTTTGATGGCTTGCTCCAACAGCACCACTTGTTCAAAACTAAACTTCTACAACTAAGAACAGCCACATGTGGCGCACAGTTAAGGAACTGGATCTTGAGGCAGGCTTCAGTTTGATGCAGTTGCTCACCGAGGACCAAGGTTTGCGCCCCAGTCCTGCCAAAGCCGAGCACGGCTGGCGCACCAGGGAGAGGCATAATTGGGTGGAAAGTTTCTTATCAAAATGAAACTTTATGTTGTTCAAAATGTATTATAGGCCTACTCATGTACAAAAAATTGAGTTGGAATGGAATTCATAATAAAACATACTTACACCAAAGGAATTGGTTCCAATCGATTTCTTTATCCTCAAACACTCATGATCTAAACATGGAATGCTGTCAGAGTAATCAGTTTCCATAAAACTAGCCTATGCATTAGGAGTAATGTTGCAATTACTTATTTTTAGTGGTTGGATACATTTGTAGTTAAATGCATTGTAATGAACGAAAGAGACAGTATTTTCTACTGTAATGTGTGCATTTCATTTTGAAATATTAATACTTTGATGTTAAGTTGTGTCATGGTGAACAAGTAATTTGGTTCAGCAAACAAATTATTTTTAGTTTATGTATATTGTATCCAAGCAACTGAAAAAAATGGTTTTGAGTTTTGAAAAATTACCTCAAAGTTCCGAAAACAGTGTCACAGTGATTGTAAAAAACTGTAAATTATGATTACTCAACATATCCGACTGTGTATAGCTACTCCTAGGGATATTCATCTGGATGAATTGTCAGGAGTATAAATAACTAGCAATAAAGATTTGCATGAATCATCTTGTGGCAATTTAAATGAGATATTCTGGAAAATCACTTCCCATACTGAGAATATTTGTCAGGCTTGCCGCCTCTATGAATTATCATGGTTATTTAAATGAGATTTTCTGGAAAAGCAGTTCCCACTAGGAGAACATTCGTATGGCTTTTCACTTGTATGAATTTTCTGGTGTCTATATAAATTAGATTTTCCAGAACAACTTAGAAAATATGACCTTTGGTATCACACCACCCAATTTTTAGGTGAGCAAAAGTATTGGAACATGTGACTGACAGGTGTTTCCTGTTGCCCAGATGTGTCCCGTTAGATTGATTGGTTACAAAATAAATAGTTCTGAATGTCTACTGTTCGTTTTAGCCTTGGGTTCTGCCTGTGAAGACTGCATTTGTGTTAGACCAGAGAGCTGCCTTTGGGAGAAAAGCAAGCCATTTTGAAACTTAGAAAAGAGGGGAAATCACAGCCATTGCACAAGCATTGAGGATAGCTTGTACAACAATTTGGAATGTCCCGAAAAGAAAAAAACCGCTGGTCTACTGAGCAACAGATATCAAAAAGGTTGACCAAGGAAAACAAAAGCAGTTGACGACAGAAACATTGTGAGAGCTGTGAAGAAAAACCCCAAAACATCAGTCAGTGACATTAACAAAGTTCTCAAACAAGGTTTTATGGACTGATGGGACCAAGACTAACCTCTCCCAAAGTGATAGAAAGGCCAGTGTTGAGAAAGAAGGGATCTGCTCATGATACAAGCTCATCAGTGAAGCACGGTAGAGGAAGTGCCATGGCTTGGGCTTGCATGGTTACTTCTGGAGTTGACTCAGTAATCTTTCTTAATGATGTAACTCATGATTGTAGCAGCAGGATGATTTCAGAAGTCTACAAAATGGAGAAAAGCATCCAAATGGGAGGAACTTCATCATACAGCAAGACAATGACCCAAAACACACTGCCAACACAACAAAGGACTTAATTATGGAGCAAAAGTGGAAGGTTTTAGACAGGGCAAGTTAATCACCAGACCTTAACACCACTGACCATGCATTTCACCTCCTGAAGAGGAAACTGAAGGGGAAAAACCCCTCATAATAACAAACAACTGAAATAGGCCGCAGTAAAAGCATCACAAAGGAATAATGCAACTGCTTGGTGATGTAAAGAGGTTGCAGGCTTGATGCAGTGATTGTAAATCAAGGGCTATGCTACCAAATATTAAGTGTTATTTACTTTCATTTAGTAAAATACCCCGTGTTCCAATACTTTTTCTAACCAAAAAATGGATGGTCTGATACCAAAGGTGCTATGTTCCAAGTACTTTAACACATCTAGGTACCAAGAAATAAAAGCTCTCTTGTCTCGTGTTCATCTCATTTATCTCAACCCCAAATGTATTCAGTGGATTGCAAACACAAAGGAATTGGCTTGGCTGTTCCAATAATTTTTGAGGGAACTGTAACTGGGGAAAAAAAAGAATAACAGCCACATGGAAAATGAAGTCAAACTGTACTCTTTTTGAAAAAAATATCTTTAGCAAAGTTGGGTCAGGGCAAAAATAAATACCAAAAAGTGTTCCATGCTCAACCAAGTAGATGGTAAGGTAGGAAGTTTCCAATCAAAATTAAATGTTATGTTCTTCTCAAGGTATAATAGGCCTACTTTGTAGAAAACATTTATCCGATACTGGAAAGCCTTTTTTGTCTAGCCATTTACATGTTCCACAGACGAATTTAGTGAACAAGCGTCTTACAAAGTGACGCCATTGTAGCCAAGTGTATTCGGTAAAGTGAAATAAAGCCCCATAGTCAAACATGGCAGCCTCCTTAATCGGATCCTCGCACAATTGAGAAGTTAATTGGAATTCATGGAACCAGCATGAGGAAGCTCTATCCAGTTCTTATATATCCCGATGGCTGGACGAATCCGAAGTTTTATAAATCGAAAATGAATTGTACGTAACGTGCTACAGTTCCAGGCTAAAATCGACTGACAACTTTGAAAACCGATATCTTTGCAAACATTAATGAAGCAGTTCGTTAAAGCATGAAGACTATGGGGAAAATACTTACCCTGGTTGGATGATGAATTAATAACTCCTGCTCAATCGTTTTTGGATGTGATGTAATGTAATTCTTGGAGGTAAAGGCTCCCAATGCACGTTACATCTGTGTTAACCACAAAAAGTTCGACCAGTTGTGTTAGTCGTGCAGGACCGGCGGAAGCTCGCCCCAATACGAATCATACTTCCGGTGTCCGATTCTTCAGGTTCTGGATTCAAAATAAAAGTTTATTTCCTATTCCTTAAAGACTCCCCCAGATAATCTGCCAACAATGGCTAGATGCAGTAGAATTCTCATTTGGAATGCCATTATAGCATAGCAGATTTTGATGGCTTCTCATATACTAATGTGGAATCTGTAGTCATCTTTTTTGGATACTGGCTGAGTTTTCCATTTTTGTACATTTTAGCTACAGCTAAACCGACTTGCTTGTCCTGTTATGTCACCTGCTCAGATGTTTTGGCGTTCATGACAGAGCAATTAAAATTACAATTAAAAGAGCTTCCAAAAGACCATGGCATCTACAAAATGTGACCACATTTCTGTTTTTGCAAAATGTCCTCAATGGATAAATCCATCCATCCATCCATTATCTGAACCCGCTTATCCTGATCAGGGTCGCAGGGGGGCTGGAGCCTATCCCAGCATACATTGGGCGAAAGGCAGGAATACACCCTGGACAGGTCGCCAGTCTATCGCAGGGCACACACACCATTCACTCACACACTCATACCTACGGGTAATTTAGACTCTCCAATCAGCCTAACGTACATGTCTTTGGACTGTGGGAGGAAACCGGAGTACCCGGAGGAAACCCACGCAGACACAGGGAGAACATGCAAACTCCACACAGAGAGGCCCCGGCCGACGGGGATTCGAACCCAGGACCTCCTTGCTGTGAGGCGGCAGTGCTACCCACTGCACCATCCGTGTCAATGGATAAATGGGAAAAGCAAATAGCTATTGAAATGTAAAAAAAATTTGGCATTGAAGCAGACTGAAGTTATATGTGAAATAAATAATCTGTGCTGTAAAAGGGATTATTAAACAATATTAAACTCACCACAAGACAAATCTAGCAAAGTTGGATCTGGGCAGAAAATGACCAAAAAGTGTTCCATGCTCAACAAAGTAGATAAGGTAGAAAGTTTCCAATCAAAATTAAACGTTATGTTCTTCTAAAGGTACAATATGCCTACTTATGAACAAAACATTGATCCGATACTGATAAGCCTTTTTTGTCTAGCCATTTACATGTTCCACAGACGAATTTAGTGAACAAGCGTCTTACAAAGTGACGCAATTGTAGCCAAGCTTATTCGGTAAAGTGAACGCTGGACCCCCCGTTATGAATTATTCATAACGTGCTACAGATCTGGCTAAAATCGACTGGCAAATGTGAAAACCGATATCTTTTTATGGAAACATTAATGAAGCAGTTCGTTAAAGCATGACGACTATGGGTAAAATACTTACCCTGTTTGGATGATGAATGAATGACTGTTTTTCGATGTAATGTACTTCTTGGAGTTAAAGGCTCCCAATGACTGATTACATCTGTGTTAACCATATAAAGTCGCCGGAGTTCGACCACTTGTGTTCTTTAAGAAGAGGTTTATACGCCTGTGTCGAGTCGCGTTCTGGCCTGACGCGCACCTCCCCAGAAATGTAAACACCGTTCCGTAAGAAGTGTGATTGGTCCGCTTGGTTTCATTGCATTACTGCTCCGCCATTGATCAGTTTCAGTCGCCTGTGCTGTGTCCGAAACCAGTTGACTCCATGCCTCGTTGCTTGATTTGTAATCTGTCCTTCAAAAAAAGGCGACTTCGGAGGTGTGTTCGCAGCACGCGATTGAGACGCACTTTGAAAGCAGAAAGTTGTCACAGTGAACGTAAAGTGATTACGAGATGCGTAATTACAGCAATTTAGCTAGCTCACGGTGGCTTAAATCGTTACATACGTTATTTCAGTGTGTTAAGCAATTAAAATTTTGTTTATAAAGTATAACTAAAACAAAATGTCGAGTTCGTTGTGTACTCGCCTTTTTTCGAAGGACAGATTATTAATCAGGCAACGATTAAGTGAACTGATTTCGGTGTCGGAGGGGAGGTGCGCGTCAGGCTAAAGGCGTGCAGGACCATCGGAAGCTCGCCATAATACGAATCGTACTTCTGGGGTCCGATAAAAATGTTTTTTGATTTTATAGTCCTAGACGACTCCCCCAGATTGTCACTTCACAGCATAGGCCTCTGCCAACAATGGCGAGATGCAGTAGAATTCTCATTTGGAATGCCATTAATGTGGTTCTGTTGTCATCTTTTCTGGATACTGGCTGAGTTTTCGATTTTTGTTCATTTTAGCGTCAGCTTGACCGACTTGCTTGCCCTGTTGTTATATCATCTGCTCAGGTGTTTACAACAGGCAAGTAAAAGAGCTTCCAAAATAAG
Organism: Conger conger; assembly: GCF_963514075.1. Taxonomy (NCBI): domain Eukaryota; kingdom Metazoa; phylum Chordata; class Actinopteri; order Anguilliformes; family Congridae; genus Conger; species Conger conger. Next base: position 41,066,780 of record NC_083773.1, read on the forward strand.
AAGGCATCTACAAAATGTCACCACATTACTGTTTTAGCAAGAGCACAACCTCAACCCTTATGAAGATATCCAGATGCCCCACACGGACAGAAAAGTCCTGGAAATCACATCAGTGACAGGTCTGTCCGTACCAGCACACCTCCCACAACACCCAAAGGAGGATAACAACCTGTAAACTGTTGAAGAAGCAAATAAAGAAATGAGTCATGAAGCATTTTTATTTTATTTTGTCTAACATATTCAAATGTGTGAATGACAACTAAAAATAAAAAATGTAAATGGAGAACAGAAATAATGTGAAATAAATATTTACCAAGATTTATAAACCAAAAATACGCTTTTAAACAAAATTAAATTTGGTAGACATATGGAGAATGGCAAATCCTAATAGTGTAAATTATACGCTTTTACGGATCTGGAAACTGCAATTTTCAAGGTTCGACTTTTGGCTCCTCTCAAGCAGTGACATTACTGCTGCTCCTCCTTTAGCAGGTCAGCCTACTATTAAATCCCATTGGAAATGTAATAATAATTGACTTCCTAGTAAACTTTTTGTAACAGAGTAAAGTTCCTTATAATTAAGTTGAGAGGGTAGAAATGTCCTCAATGTATAAATGGGAAACGCAAATAGCTATTTAAATGTCCAATGATTTGGCACAACAGAAGAAACTGAAGCAGGATGAAGGTATAAGTGAAATCACTAATCCGTGCTGTAAAAGAGATTTTTAAACAGTTATGACCAATACTGCTTATGACCGCTGGGGGTCGAATTAAAAAAAGTTTTTTTTACTTTCAAAACTTTATTTTCGGCCATCTCAATCGTGAAATGTCAACAATGCAAGTCAGATAATGGCCTAATTGCCAAATTAAAGATTTACATTTACACTGACATTGTGCAGTCACAGTTGCAGAAGCCGGGAGTTAAATTCTTGTAGTTTTGTAGTTTACGTCCAGGCATGCTGGTCATTTTTTAAAATGCATCAGTTAAAATAAGAATTATTCATGTTTTTATCCCACTTCCCTATGTCTTCTGCCTGACAGACTTGATTTGCAAGAAATCTGTAAATATGATGCTGTTAAGAATTTACAGATGGGGTTGTGCACTCCATTGGGAGAGCAATATTTGCCTGATATAATATGAACACTGAGTCTATTTTACCATAGGCAACTGGTGTAATGATTTTACATATATGCCAATACAGGCCTCTAAACAATTTCATATATTTTTATGTAACGGTAATATTTGCTAATGCATTTTATATGGTGCGGGACAATCATGGTTGCGAGATTAACTTGGGTCAGTTTTTCAGTGAAAGCAGGGAATTTTTGCTTTCAATATCCAATGGATAAATAGCCTAATGATAATGTATTGCTTTATTTATTTTCATGTAGATATCACACAGTGGAAAGCTATGGTCAGTTTGCCAGTAGTTTGAATTTGCATGTCAACAAATAAACCGGATGAAAAAATGCCATATAACAAGCCATAAGTGAACCAACAGCTACAGATTTAGAACACACATAAATGATTTGATAACTACAGTACTGCAGCATTCAATTCCCTGCAGTGGTTGCATTCTTAACCCCCTGAAATGGCCACAGATTGATGGCTAGTTTAGAATCTAAACAGCGTATTGCAATATCGCTTAAATCGCAATAATACGGCTGGTGGTGAATGTGCATTTATTTTAAACTGAGCTAAACGTTTCAGCTTCAGAAAAAATTATTGGTTAGCAATTTTTTGTAAACGTTTACTACTCAATTTGGTTAACTGTTTAAACGAGGACAGTACTTTTCTTTGTGGGTATTTAAATTACTTTTTGTGGAAAAGCATTTTCCACACAGAGTACAACTGTAGGGCTTCTCCCCTGTATGAATTCTTTGGTGGATATTTAAATAACCTTTTGTGGAAAAGTACTTTCCACAAAGAATACAATTGTAGGGCTTCTCACCTGTATGAGTACTTTGGTGGATAATTAAATTACTTTTTGTGGAAAAGCACTTCCCACAAAGAATACAATTGTAGGGCTTCTCACCTGTATGAGTTCTCTGGTGGATATTTAAATAACCTTTTGTGGAAAAGTACTTTCCACAAAGAATACAATTGTGGGGCTTCTCACCTGTATGAGTACCCTGGTGAGTATTTAAATCATGTATTCTGGAAAAGCACTTCCCACAATGAGTACATTTGTAGGGCTTCTCACCTGTATGAATGATCAGATGTCTATTTAAACAAGATTTGTAATCAAAACACTTCTCGCACCACGTACATTTGTACGGCTTTTCATCCGTATTGATTTGACCTTTACTTTTGTTAATTGCCTCCTTTTGACAGAAATTCAAATGGCTTGGGATTTTACTTGAATAGGTTATCATGGGTTCAGTTCTCTCATTTGTTCCCTGGAAATTAATAAGCTTGTTTCTGCCATTTCTACTTTTCCGCAGAATTCTGGTCTGACTGTTCTCACCGTTTATGTGACAGCGGTGATTTAAGTCCCCACATTGGGTCAGCAGATCGTGCATTTCTTCCTTCTTACAGTTTACATTTGGCTCTCCTGCACATTGCGATGGTTCTGTCTTGGCTTTGCGATCACCTGCAGCTCCATTCATCATAGCATTCATGAGATCACTCACTGAACTTTCACTGGATTCACACTTCATTTTATCAGATTTCAAATGAACACATTTAATATTCTCCAAGTCACTGATGTGTTCTGCCTTAAGGTACCCTCCATCACCAGTCTCGGTTTTGATTTGGTCAGGATGCAGATGGGTTACATATCCCAGCTCTGCACTGTCTAGCGTCTCTGTCTTAATAAGGTCCCCAGGGTGGGTGAAGCTCAGATCAGTTTCTGTTTTAATCAGTGATGTGCGTGTATGGTGTACATCACTGACCCCTCTGTGTAATGTAACACACACTGGCTCCAGAGTGTTGAGTTCTGCTGCAGAACACGTCTCTGACTCTGCCATGTGGACCAGTCCACCGAGTTCCTCTTCTTTCTGTCTGATCCTGTGCTGCTCAGTGAGCTCTGGTAGTGTTGTCTCAGTGTCCTGTCTCAGAAAGACTCCTGTCTGCATCATACTGCTGCTCACAGGTGTGCAGATGTTCAGCTCCTGGAGAGAAACAGGGGAAGGGTTTTAACCTTAATCAAATGGGTCAGACTGCAGCAGCTGACACATTCTTTACACTCTGCAGTCCTGCAGATACCCGACTGACCACAGGGGCTCACCTCTTACATTTTGAGGTGGGGGAAACCCCAACTTTAAAAACACAGCTGTGAACAGTGAAAGAAAGCCATTTCTGAAGGGCCTCGGAACAGGAAGAATGGGCTGGCCATGGCAAAAGGGCAGAACACTGGTCTCCATGACATTCATGGTGGAATCAGTGTGCACCAGCAGCATCCCTGGAACCCCGTGGACATTCTCTGTGGATTTTGAGGCTGCTGTACATGGGTCATTCTGTGAAAAATTAACTAGGTGTGTGGGAGTTGACCACTCCAATTTTGCTCGAACTTTGTGTAAATGTTCTTTATATATTCAATAAAGAAAATCCAGAAGATTAGCCTCATTGGATTTGTCATTCTAGAGATATTAGCTCTTAAATCAAAATTAAACGTTATGTTCTTCTAAAGGTACAATATGCCTACTTATGAACAAAACATTGATCCGATACTGATAAGCCTTTTTTGTCTAGCCATTTACATGTTCCACAGACGAATTTAGTGAACAAGCGTCTTACAAAGTGACGCAATTGTAGCCAAGCTTATTCGGTAAAGTGAACGCTGGACCCCCCGTTATGAATTATTCATAACGTGCTACAGATCCAGGCTAAAATCGACTGGCAAATGTGAAAACCGATATCTTTTTATGGAAACATTAATGAAGCAGTTCGTTAAAGCATGACGACTATGGGTAAAATACTTACCCTGGTTGGATGATGAATGAATGACTGTTTTTCGATGTAATGTACTTCTTGGAGTTAAAGGCTCCCAATGACTGATTACATCTGTGTTAACCATATAAAGTCGCCGGAGTTCGACCACTTGTGTTCTTTAAGAAGAGGTTTATACGCCTGTGTCGAGTCGCGTTCTGGCCTGACGCGCACCTCCCCAGAAATGTAAACACCGTTCCGTAAGAAGTGTGATTGGTCCGCTTGGTTTCATTGCATTACTGCTCCGCCATTGATCAGTTTCAGTCGCCTGTGCTGTGTCCGAAACCAGTTGACTCCATGCCTCGTTGCTTGATTTGTAATCTGTCCTTCAAAAAAAGGCGACTTCGGAGGTGTGTTCGCAGCACGCGATTGAGACGCACTTTGAAAGCAGAAAGTTGTCACAGTGAACGTAAAGTGATTACGAGATGCGTAATTACAGCAATATAGCTAGCTCACGGTGGCTTAAATCGTTACATACGTTATTTCAGTGTGTTAAGCAATTAAAATTTTGTTTATAAAGTATAACTAAAACAAAATGTCGAGTTCGTTGTGTACTCGCCTTTTTTCGAAGGACAGATTATTAATCAGGCAACGATTAAGTGAACTGATTTCGGTGTCGGAGGGGAGGTGCGCGTCAGGCTAAAGGCGTGCAGGACCATCGGAAGCTCGCCATAATACGAATCGTACTTCTGGGGTCCGATAAAAATGTTTTTTGATTTTATAGTCCTAGACGACTCCCCCAGATTGTCACTTCACAGCATAGGCCTCTGCCAACAATGGCGAGATGCAGTAGAATTCTCATTTGGAATGCCATTAATGTGGTTCTGTTGTCATCTTTTCTGGATACTGGCTGAGTTTTCGATTTTTGTTCATTTTAGCGTCAGCTTGACCGACTTGCTTGCCCTGTTGTTATATCATCTGCTCAGGTGTTTACAACAGGCAAGTAAAAGAGCTTCCAAAATAAGAAGGCATCTACAAAATGTCACCACATTACTGTTTTAGCAAGAGCACAACCTCAACCCTTATGAAGATATCCAGATGCCCCACACGGACAGAAAAGTCCTGGAAATCACATCAGTGACAGGTCTGTCCGTACCAGCACACCTCCCACAACACCCAAAGGAGGATAACAACCTGTAAACTGTTGAAGAAGCAAATAAAGAAATGAGTCATGAAGCATTTTTATTTTATTTTGTCTAACATATTCAAATGTGTGAATGACAACTAAAAATAAAAAATGTAAATGGAGAACAGAAATAATGTGAAATAAATATTTACCAAGATTTATAAACCAAAAATACGCTTTTAAACAAAATTAAATTTGGTAGACATATGGAGAATGGCAAATCCTAATAGTGTAAATTATACGCTTTTACGGATCTGGAAACTGCAATTTTCAAGGTTCGACTTTTGGCTCCTCTCAAGCAGTGACATTACTGCTGCTCCTCCTTTAGCAGGTCAGCCTACTATTAAATCCCATTGGAAATGTAATAATAATTGACTTCCTAGTAAACTTTTTGTAACAGAGTAAAGTTCCTTATAATTAAGTTGAGAGGGTAGAAATGTCCTCAATGTATAAATGGGAAACGCAAATAGCTATTTAAATGTCCAATGATTTGGCACAACAGAAGAAACTGAAGCAGGATGAAGGTATAAGTGAAATCACTAATCCGTGCTGTAAAAGAGATTTTTAAACAGTTATGACCAATACTGCTTATGACCGCTGGGGGTCGAATTAAAAAAAGTTTTTTTTACTTTCAAAACTTTATTTTCGGCCATCTCAATCGTGAAATGTCAACAATGCAAGTCAGATAATGGCCTAATTGCCAAATTAAAGATTTACATTTACACTGACATTGTGCAGTCACAGTTGCAGAAGCCGGGAGTTAAATTCTTGTAGTTTTGTAGTTTACGTCCAGGCATGCTGGTCATTTTTTAAAATGCATCAGTTAAAATAAGAATTATTCATGTTTTCATCCCACTTCCCTATGTCTTCTGCCTGACAGACTTGATTTGCAAGAAATCTGTAAATATGATGCTGTTAAGAATTTACAGATGGGGTTGTGCACTCCATTGGGAGAGCAATATTTGCCTGATATAATATGAACACTGAGTCTATTTTACCATAGGCAACTGGTGTAATGATTTTACATATATGCCAATACAGGCCTCTAAACAATTTCATATATTTTTATGTAACGGTAATATTTGCTAATGCATTTTATATGGTGCGGGACAATCATGGTTGCGAGATTAACTTGGGTCAGTTTTTCAGTGAAAGCAGGGAATTTTTGCTTTCAATATCCAATGGATAAATAGCCTAATGATAATGTATTGCTTTATTTATTTTCATGTAGATATCACACAGTGGAAAGCTATGGTCAGTTTGCCAGTAGTTTGAATTTGCATGTCAACAAATAAACCGGATGAAAAAATGCCATATAACAAGCCATAAGTGAACCAACAGCTACAGATTTAGAACACACATAAATGATTTGATAACTACAGTACTGCAGCATTCAATTCCCTGCAGTGGTTGCATTCTTAACCCCCTGAAATGGCCACAGATTGATGGCTAGTTTAGAATCTAAACAGCGTATTGCAATATCGCTTAAATCGCAATAATACGGCTGGTGGTGAATGTGCATTTATTTTAAACTGAGCTAAACGTTTCAGCTTCAGAAAAAATTATTGGTTAGCAATTTTTTGTAAACGTTTACTACTCAATTTGGTTAACTGTTTAAACGAGGACAGTACTTTTCTTTGTGGGTATTTAAATTACTTTTTGTGGAAAAGCATTTTCCACACAGAGTACAACTGTAGGGCTTCTCCCCTGTATGAATTCTTTGGTGGATATTTAAATAACCTTTTGTGGAAAAGTACTTTCCACAAAGAATACAATTGTAGGGCTTCTCACCTGTATGAGTACTTTGGTGGATAATTAAATTACTTTTTGTGGAAAAGCACTTCCCACAAAGAATACAATTGTAGGGCTTCTCACCTGTATGAGTTCTCTGGTGGATATTTAAATAACCTTTTGTGGAAAAGTACTTTCCACAAAGAATACAATTGTGGGGCTTCTCACCTGTATGAGTACCCTGGTGAGTATTTAAATCATGTATTCTGGAAAAGCACTTCCCACAATGAGTACATTTGTAGGGCTTCTCACCTGTATGAATGATCAGATGTCTATTTAAACAAGATTTGTAATCAAAACACTTCTCGCACCACGTACATTTGTACGGCTTTTCATCCGTATTGATTTGACCTTTACTTTTGTTAATTGCCTCCTTTTGACAGAAATTCAAATGGCTTGGGATTTTACTTGAATAGGTTATCATGGGTTCAGTTCTCTCATTTGTTCCCTGGAAATTAATAAGCTTGTTTCTGCCATTTCTACTTTTCCGCAGAATTCTGGTCTGACTGTTCTCACCGTTTATGTGACAGCGGTGATTTAAGTCCCCACATTGGGTCAGCAGATCGTGCATTTCTTCCTTCTTACAGTTTACATTTGGCTCTCCTGCACATTGCGATGGTTCTGTCTTGGCTTTGCGATCACCTGCAGCTCCATTCATCATAGCATTCATGAGATCACTCACTGAACTTTCACTGGATTCACACTTCATTTTATCAGATTTCAAATGAACACATTTAATATTCTCCAAGTCACTGATGTGTTCTGCCTTAAGGTACCCTCCATCACCAGTCTCGGTTTTGATTTGGTCAGGATGCAGATGGGTTACATATCCCAGCTCTGCACTGTCTAGCGTCTCTGTCTTAATAAGGTCCCCAGGGTGGGTGAAGCTCAGATCAGTTTCTGTTTTAATCAGTGATGTGCGTGTATGGTGTACATCACTGACCCCTCTGTGTAATGTAACACACACTGGCTCCAGAGTGTTGAGTTCTGCTGCAGAACACGTCTCTGACTCTGCCATGTGGACCAGTCCACCGAGTTCCTCTTCTTTCTGTCTGATCCTGTGCTGCTCAGTGAGCTCTGGTAGTGTTGTCTCAGTGTCCTGTCTCAGAAAGACTCCTGTCTGCATCATACTGCTGCTCACAGGTGTGCAGATGTTCAGCTCCTGGAGAGAAACAGGGGAAGGGTTTTAACCTTAATCAAATGGGTCAGACTGCAGCAGCTGACACATTCTTTACACTCTGCAGTCCTGCAGATACCCGACTGACCACAGGGGCTCACCTCTTACATTTTGAGGTGGGGGAAACCCCAACTTTAAAAACACAGCTGTGAACAGTGAAAGAAAGCCATTTCTGAAGGGCCTCGGAACAGGAAGAATGGGCTGGCCATGGCAAAAGGGCAGAACACTGGTCTCCATGACATTCATGGTGGAATCAGTGTGCACCAGCAGCATCCCTGGAACCCCGTGGACATTCTCTGTGGATTTTGAGGCTGCTGTACATGGGTCATTCTGTGAAAAATTAACTAGGTGTGTGGGAGTTGACCACTCCAATTTTGCTCGAACTTTGTGTAAATGTTCTTTATATATTCAATAAAGAAAATCCAGAAGATTAGCCTCATTGGATTTGTCATTCTAGAGATATTAGCTCTTAAATCAAAATTAAACGTTATGTTCTTCTAAAGGTACAATATGCCTACTTATGAACAAAACATTGATCCGATACTGATAAGCCTTTTTTGTCTAGCCATTTACATGTTCCACAGACGAATTTAGTGAACAAGCGTCTTACAAAGTGACGCAATTGTAGCCAAGCTTATTCGGTAAAGTGAACGCTGGACCCCCCGTTATGAATTATTCATAACGTGCTACAGATCCAGGCTAAAATCGACTGGCAAATGTGAAAACCGATATCTTTTTATGGAAACATTAATGAAGCAGTTCGTTAAAGCATGACGACTATGGGTAAAATACTTACCCTGGTTGGATGATGAATGAATGACTGTTTTTCGATGTAATGTACTTCTTGGAGTTAAAGGCTCCCAATGACTGATTACATCTGTGTTAACCATATAAAGTCGCCGGAGTTCGACCACTTGTGTTCTTTAAGCAGAGGTTTATACGCCTGTGTCGAGTCGCGTTCTGGCCTGACGCGCACCTCCCCAGAAATGTAAACACCGTTCCGTAAGAAGTGTGATTGGTCCGCTTGGTTTCATTGCATTACTGCTCCGCCATTGATCAGTTTCAGTCGCCTGTGCTGTGTCCGAAACCAGTTGACTCCATGCCTCGTTGCTTGATTTGTAATCTGTCCTTCAAAGAAAGGCGACTTCGGAGGTGTGTTCGCAGCACGCGATTGAGACGCACTTTGAAAGCAGAAAGTTGTCACAGTGAACGTAAAGTGATTACGAGATGCGTAATTACAGCAATTTAGCTAGCTCACGGTGGCTTAAAACGTTACATACGTTATTTCAGTGTGTTAAGCAATTAAAATTTTGTTTATAAAGTATAACTAAAACAAAATGTCGAGCTCGTTGTGTACTCGCCTTTTTTCGAAGGACAGATTATTAATCAGGCAACGATTAAGTGAACTGATTTCGGTGTCGGAGGGGAGGGTGCGCGTCAGGCTAAAGGCGTGCTGGACCATCGGAAGCTCGCCATAATACGAATCGTACTTCTGGGGTCCGATAAAAATGTTTTTTGATTTTATAGTCCTAGACGACTCCCCCAGATTGTCACTTCACAGCATAGGCCTCTGCCAACAATGGCGAGATGCAGTAGAATTCTCATTTGGAATGCCATTAATGTGGTTCTGTTGTCATCTTTTCTGGATACTGGCTGAGTTTTCGATTTTTGTTCATTTTAGCGTCAGCTAGACCGACTTGCTTGCCTTGTTGTTATATCATCTGCTCAGGTGTTTACAACAGGCAAGTAAAAGAGCTTCCAAAATAAGAAGGCATCTACAAAATGTCACCACATTACTGTTTTAGCAAGAGCACAACCTCAACCCTTATGAAGATATCCAGATGCCCCACACGGACAGAAAAGTCCTGGAAATCACATCAGTGACAGGTCTGTTCGTACCAGCACACCTCCCACAACACCCAAAGGAGCATGGCAACCTGTAAACTGTTGAAGAAGCAAATAAAGAAATGAGTCATGAAGCATTTTTATTTTATTTTGTCTAACATATTCAAATGTGTGAATGACAACTAAAAATAAAAAATGTAAATGGAGAACAGAAATAATGTGAAATAAATATTTACCAAGATTTATAAACCAAAAATACCCTTTTAAACAAAATTAAATTTGGTAGACATATGGAGAATGGCAAATCCTAATAGTGTAAATTATACGCTTTTACGGATCTGGAAACGGCAATTTTCAAGGTTCGACTTTTGGCTCCTCTCAAGCAGTGACATTACTGCTGCTCCTCCTTTAGCAGGTCAGCCTACTATTAAATCCCATTGGAAATGTAATAATAATTGACTTCCTAGTAAGCTTTTTGTAACAGAGTAAAGTTCCTTATAATTAAGTTGAGAGGGTAGAAATGTCCTCACTGTATAAATGGGAAACGCAAATAGCTATTTAAATGTCCAATGATTTGGCACAACAGAAGAAACTGAAGCAGGATGAAGGTATAAGTGAAATCACTAATCCGTGCTGTAAAAGAGATTTTTAAACAGTTATGACCAATACTGCTTATGACCGCTGGGGGTCGAATTTAAAAAAGTTTTTTTTACTTTCAAAACTTTATTTTCGGCCATCTCAATCGTGAAATGTCAACAATGCAAGTCAGATAATGGCCTAATTGCCAAATTAAAGATTTACATTTACACTGACATTGTGCAGTGTAAAGTCACAGTTGCAGAAGCCGGGAGTTAAATTCTTGTAGTTTACGTCCGGGCATGCTGGTCATTTTTTTAAATGCATCAGTTAAAATAAGAATTATTCATGTTTTCATCCCACTTCCCTATGTCTTCTGCCTGACAGACTTGATTTGCAAGAAATCTGTAAATATGATGCTGTTAAGAATTTACAGACGGGGTTGTGCACTCCATTGGGAGAGCAATATTTGCCTGATATAATATGAACACTGAGTCTATTTTACCATAGCAACTGGTGTAATGATTTTACATATATGCCAATACAGGCCTCTAAACAATTTCATATATTTTTATGTAACGGTAATATTTGCTAATGCATTTTATATGGTGCGGGACAATCATGGTTGCGAGATTAACTTGGGTCAGTTTTTCAGTGAAAGCAGGGAATTTTTGCTTTCAATATCCAATGGATAAATAGCCTAATGATAATGTATTGCTTTATTTATTTTCATGTAGATATCACGCAGTGGAAAGCTATGGTCAGTTGAATTTGCATGTCAACAAATAAACCGGATGAAGAAATGCCATATAACAAGCCATAAGTGAACCAACAGCTACAGATTTAGAACACACAGAAATGATTTGATAACTACAGTACTGCAGCATTCAATTCCCTGCAGTGGTTGCATTCTTAACCCCCTGAAATGGCCACAGATTGATGGCTAGTTTAGAATCTAAACAGCGTATTGCAATATCGCTTAAATCGCAATAATACGGCTGGTGGTGAATGTGCATTTATTTTAAACTGAGCTAAACATTTCAGCTTCAGAAAAAATAATTGGTTAGCAATTTTTTGTAAACGTTTACTACTCAATTTGGTTAACTGTTTAAACGAGGACAGTACTTTTCTTTGTGGGTATTTAAATTACTTTTTGTGGAAAAGCATTTTCCACACAGAGTACAACTGTAGGGCTTCTCCCCTGTATGAATTCTTTGGTGGATATTTAAATAACCTTTTGTGGAAAAGTACTTTCCACAAAGAATACAATTGTAGGGCTTCTCACCTGTATGAGTACTTTGGTGGATAATTAAATTACTTTTTGTGGAAAAGCACTTCCCACAAAGAATACAATTGTAGGGCTTCTCACCTGTATGAGTTCTCTGGTGGATATTTAAATAACCTTTTGTGGAAAAGTACTTTCCACAAAGAATACAATTGTGGGGCTTCTCACCTGTATGAGTACCCTGGTGAGTATTTAAATCATGTATTCTGGAAAAGCACTTCCCACAATGAGTACATTTGTAGGGCTTCTCACCTGTATGAATGATCAGATGTCTATTTAAACAAGATTTGTAATCAAAACACTTCTCGCACCACGTACATTTGTACGGCTTTTCATCCGTATTGATTTGACCTTTACTTTTGTTAATTGCCTCCTTTTGACAGAAATTCAAATGGCTTGGGATTTTACTTGAATAGGTTATCATGGGTTCAGTTCTCTCATTTGTTCCCTGGAAATTAATAAGCTTGTTTCTGCCATTTCTACTTTTCCGCAGAATTCTGGTCTGACTGTTCTCACCGTTTATGTGACAGCGGTGATTTAAGTCCCCACATTGGGTCAGCAGATCGTGCATTTCTTCCTTCTTACAGTTTACATTTGGCTCTCCTGCACATTGCGATGGTTCTGTCTTGGCTTTGCGATCACCTGCAGCTCCATTCATCATAGCATTCATGAGATCACTCACTGAACTTTCACTGGATTCACACTTCATTTTATCAGATTTCAAATGAACACATTTAATATTCTCCAAGTCACTGATGTGTTCTGCCTTAAGGTACCCTCCATCACCAGTCTCGGTTTTGATTTGGTCAGGATGCAGATGGGTTACATATCCCAGCTCTGCACTGTCTAGCGTCTCTGTCTTAATAAGGTCCCCAGGGTGGGTGAAGCTCAGATCAGTTTCTGTTTTAATCAGTGATGTGCGTGTATGGTGTACATCACTGACCCCTCTGTGTAATGTAACACACACTGGCTCCAGAGTGTTGAGTTCTGCTGCAGAACACGTCTCTGACTCTGCCATGTGGACCAGTCCACCGAGTTCCTCTTCTTTCTGTCTGATCCTGTGCTGCTCAGTGAGCTCTGGTAGTGTTGTCTCAGTGTCCTGTCTCAGAAAGACTCCTGTCTGCATCATACTGCTGCTCACAGGTGTGCAGATGTTCAGCTCCTGGAGAGAAACAGGGGAAGGGTTTTAACCTTAATCAAATGGGTCAGACTGCAGCAGCTGACACATTCTTTACACTCTGCAGTCCTGCAGATACCCGACTGACCACAGGGGCTCACCTCTTACATTTTGAGGTGGGGGAAACCCCAACTTTAAAAACACAGCTGTGAACAGTGAAAGAAAGCCATTTCTGAAGGGCCTCGGAACAGGAAGAATGGGCTGGCCATGGCAAAAGGGCAGAACACTGGTCTCCATGACATTCATGGTGGAATCAGTGTGCACCAGCAGCATCCCTGGAACCCCGTGGACATTCTCTGTGGATTTTGAGGCTGCTGTACATGGGTCATTCTGTGAAAAATTAACTAGGTGTGTGGGAGTTGACCACTCCAATTTTGCTCGAACTTTGTGTAAATGTTCTTTATATATTCAATAAAGAAAATCCAGAAGATTAGCCTCATTGGATTTGTCATTCTAGAGATATTAGCTCTTAAATAAAAAAGTCACTGCAGAGGGGTAATTGAGGTGTGTCAAATCTGCAGCACCATATATTTGCCATTAAAACAAAACCTGAAAACGTGTACTCTGACATGATTTCCTGTTTACTTCAAGATTTTCATAATACTGCTAAGAAAACAGTTATAGCCATTCATAAGTGCTCAATGGTGCCAGTTGGATTGTTTTTCCCCACTATTTAATGGCTTACTACAACAGCACCACTTGGTGTGTAACTTCTAAACTTCTACAACTAAGAACAGCCACATGGGATGCCGCAGTGGCGCGCAGTTAAGGAATCGGACAGTGATGTAGGTTTCAGTTTCATGCACACCAGGTTTCGCGCCCCAGTCCTGCCAAAGCCAAGTAGGGCTGGAGCACCAGGGAGCAGCATAATTGGGCCGCCACTCCGAGGGTGGAAGGAGGGACATGGCAGGGAGGATACAAAAGCACTCCTGGATGCTTCGGTCCGGAGCATGAGATGATGCGACTTTAAGAAAGCGTGTCATTCTCCTTCCAGCCACTGGGGAACAGGGGTCATAGCAGTTTTTCCTCAATTACATGGTCAATTGAAATAAACGCACAATTGGCAACCAAATTGGGAGAAAATGGCAAAAAATCTGAAACAAAAAAATAAATAAAAAATACCAGCCAGCAAATGAAGTCCATCCACCCATCAATTATCTTAACCCGCTAATCCTGGACAGGGTCTCAGGGAGGCTGGAGCATATCCCAGCATACATTGGGTGAAAGGCAGGAATACACCCTGGACAGGTCACCAGTCCATCACAGGGCACACACACCATTCACTCACACACTCATACCTACGGGCAATTTCGACTCTCCAATCAGCCTAACCTGCATGTCTTTGGACTGTGGGAGGAAACCAGAGTACCCGGAGGAAACCCACGCAAACACGGGGAGAACATGCAAACTCCACACAGACAGGCCCCGGCCAATCGGGATTGCAAATGAAGTCAAATTGTATCATTTTAGAAAAAATGATCTTGGCCAAAGTTGGGACCAGACAGAAAATGTGCTTATTGCATATTCAACCAATTTGGTCAGGTGGAAAGTTTATAATCAAAATTCAACTTTGTTTCCTTCAAAAAGTATAATAGTTAAGTACAAAAATTGATCTGATACTGCAAAGCCTTGGAATGTTTTGAACAGTTCAAATAGGACCTGAATTTACAGGACCACACACGATGTAGGAATGAAAATGATGGTGTATGCACCTTCTTAATTTCTAGTACACCCTTCTGATAACTGGGGGACTTTCAATCAGAAAACGTATTGCTACGGTTTCGGTGTTTAATGATATGTTTCCTACCAATCATATCCAACACGGCTTTAAGATAAGTTTGCTCCCATTTGGTGTGTCAGGGATGTAGCCTTAATCAATCATGAAATAAGCATCAGATGATGATTTGTTTCCCACCAGAGGGAAGTGCTAATATATAAAATCTTGTCCAAGCAAACAAACATTATTTTGTCAAGCTACCTGTTTAGGTGTTCCACGGACGATTTTACTGAACAATTTCCATTGTAGCCATGTTTATTGGATAAAGTGAAGTGAACTGAATTCCAAAGAAATTGACATTCCGACAAAAACACGCAAACTCCAGTGGTTACGGGTGGTATTGTAGCTTACTCAGTCTTTGGTGACGAATAGCACATTTTACCGTGGGGAATTTACATTATATTGTAGTTTTCAATTAAATATTTCCGACTGAATTAATTACTGTCCACGGACCGATTTCTTTGAGGTGCACAGAAGACTGTTTTCATTCCTTCCCGTTTAGGTTTCCAGTGCACGTGCTCTGGTGCCAAAATAGCGCCAATGAGCAGGCGACAGAGCCCCATAGTCAAACATAAACAGGCTCCTCGCACAATTGAACAGTTCTCATTTGAATCAATGGAACCAGCAGACGGAAGCTCGCTCCAGTATTTATATATCCGATGGTTTTATAAGTCGAAAATGATCTGTACATGGCATACTACAACTCCAGGCAAAAATCGAATGACAAATTTGAAAGCCGATAACTCCTGCAAACATTAATGAAGCAGTTCGTTAAATCATGAAGACTATGGGGAAAATACTTACCCTGGTTGGGTGATGAATTAATTACTCCTGCTCAATCGTTTTTTGATGTAATGTAATCCTTGCAGGTAAAGGCTCCCAATGCACGTTACATATATGTTAACAATAAAAAGTCGCCAGAGTTCGACCAGTTGTGTTAGTCGTGCAGGGCCGGCGGAAGCTCGCCCCAATGCGAATCATACTTCCGGCGTCCGATTCTTCCGATTATGGTTTCAAAATAAAAGTTCATTTCATATTCCAAAACGACTCACCCAGATTGTCACTTCACAGCATACTCTACCAACAATGGCAAGATGCAGTAGAATTCTCATTTGGAATGCCATTATAGTGTAGCCATGTTGATGGCTGCTCATATACTAATGTGGAATCTGTAGTCATCTTTTTTGGATACTGGCTGAGCTTTCCATTTTTGTACATTTTAGCAACAGCTAGACCGACTTGCTTGTCCTGTTATGTCACCTGTTTAGGTGTTTCAGCGTTCATGACAGACAATTAAAAGAGCTTCCAAAAGACTAAGGCATCTACAAAATGTCACCACATTTCTGTTTCAGCAAAAGCACAAAATCAAACCTGATGAAGATATCCAGGTTCCTTGCCATGATGCCCCACGCAGACAGGAAACACCAGGAAACCACATCAGTGACAGGATGGCTACTTGTCTTTCTATTCCAGCACACCTCCCACATCACCCAAAGAAACATGACTACCTGTAAACTGTTCAAGAAGATTTGAGCAAATAAAGAAATGAGTCATGAAGCTTTTTAATTAAATTTTGCCACAATGTAACATATTCAAATGTATAAATGACAACTGAAAGTAGTTCAGGAAAATAAAAAAATATATATATTCAAAACAATAATGTGAAAAATAAATATTTACCAAGATCATTAACCAAAAATAAAATTTCAAACCAAATTAAATTTGTTAGACGTATAGAGAATGGTAAATCCCAATGGTCTAAATTGTACATGCTTTAACGCATCTGGAAACGGCAATGCTGAAGGTTAGACTATTGGCTCGTCTCAAGCCGTAATATTACTGCTCCTCCTTTAACAGGCCATTGCGTCATATCATTGCATGAATCCAATTCTAGGAATGTGCCTACTATTAAATCCCATTGGAAATGTAATAATAATTTACTTTTTTGTAACAGTAAAGTCCCTTATAATTAAGTTATGATGGTAGAAATGTCCTCAATGTTTAAATGGGAAAAGCAAATCGCTATTGAAATGTCAAAAGATTTGGCACAACAGAAGAAACTGAAGCAGGATGAAGGTATATGTGAAATCAATAATCCGTGCTGTAAAAGAGATTTGACACTTGAGGACAATATTAAACTCAATTCTCTTCAGATATCAAATACATATTTTTTACCCTGACAAACAAAAGGAGCATTTATTCAGTCAAATGCCAAATAGCTAGAAGAGGGAGAATGGATGGATTGGCTAATGATCTTCCTTTGGTCAGATATTAGACTTACATTACATTGCCTTGTGGAATGCATAGATAAACAACATTTTTATCCCACAATGAAAACAGGTCTTATTACTCTCCTCCCATAGCTTAATAAAGATAACTTTCGAATGATTATCAGCTTCTAGTCTTAGTCTACGCCACCTAACAAAAAGATGGATTGGCAAAAATCATTGGTGAATATGAATCAACAACATTCATTAATGGTAGGCACATTCACCATCAGTCTAATTTTGGACATACTAGATTATAGTATCATTTTAACCCTGAATTTCATTAAAGCTTTCAACATGATTGAAAATGAGTTTTTGTTTAATACTAATACTTTAATACCTTTTTTGGTTTTGGTGAAAATCTTTATAAAGTGTAAAAGACCCTGTATAATGACACTTGCAGCCATATAAAGGTGCCCTGTCTCCCTGAAACTATTCATTTTAGCTACCCAGTTATTACCACCCAATTACATTATTAATTATCCAGCATTGCATGCATCCTTGACAGAACAGATACTTAAACTGATTTTGTTGATGATACAGCTGAACTTGTTGGAGGCCTTCTCAGTTCCAAGTGTTTAGATGCATGTTGATTAGCTCTCAGCAAGACTAATCTTGAAATGACAGAGAGACAAAATGATTTATTTCTGAGGCTTTCCTGCTTTTTGGAGATCTGCTTGTGGGAAATGACACCTTCACTGTGAACATCAAAAGCCATTTCCAATCACATACTGGACAAAATATTTTGCATGGATTCCCAGTCCGAGGAACACTACGCAGATGCTTTTCTACTTGATGGTTAGTGCAGCCAGAGCAGGAGGTGCTTGTAGGAGCCTGTGGCCACAGCTAGCCAGCATGTGCAAACCTTCCCCCAGTAGAGAAAGGTGAAAATGTTCTCATTTGTACACAAAGAGAATAACTGTACTTTGTGTACATTTGGGAAATTTGATCCTTGAAGAACAAAAATGTACCCACACTGTCACTTTATTTCTGAGAGAGCAGCTGCTTGGGGACTGTGGGAGGACTGGAGGGGCTTGTATGAGCCTGTGGCCACAGCTAGCGAGAATGTGCAAACCTTCCCCCAGTAGAGAAAGGTGACACTACAAAAGATTTACACTCACCGAGCACATTATTAGAAACATTTTTATTTGATTACTCCTACTTGCAATTATCTAATCAGGAAATTGTTTAGCAGCCGTGCAATGCATACAATCATATAGATATGGGTCAGGAGCTTCAGGTAATGCTCACATCAACCATCAGAATGGGGAAAAAAACGTGATCTCAGTGAGTTTGACAACGGACTGATTGTTAACAGCAGTCAGGGTACCATTGGCTATGACATGTAGGTCTGTGCAACCCTCAAGGATATGCCTCACCAGACCATCACTGACCCACAGCCCAACCGGTCATGCTGGATGATGTTACAGGCAGCATAACATTCACCACGACGTCTCCAGACTCTTTCACGACTGCCACATGTGCTCAGTGTGAACCTGCTCTCATCTGTGAAGAGAACAGGACGCCAATGGTGGACCTGCCAGTTCTGGTTGTCTCTCGTGAATGCCAATCGAGCTGCACAGTGCTGGGCTGTGAGCACAGGTCCCACTAGAGGACGTCGGGCCCTCATGCCACCCTCATGGAGTCTGACAGTTTGGTCAGAAACATGCACACCAGTAGCCTGCTGGAGGTCATTTTGTAGTGCTCTGGCAATGCTCCTCCTGTTCCTTCTCGCGCAATGGTGCAGATACTGGTCCTGCTGCTGGGTTGATGCCATTCTATGGCCCTGCCCAGCTCTCCTTGTGTAACAGCCGGTTGCCATACTAGAAGGACTACCTGTGCAACCTGATTGGGCTGCAGGTACTGCCTCATGCTACCAGTAGTGACAAGGACACTAGCAGAACCCAAAACTAGAGAAGAATCAGTCAGGAAGGATAAGGAGAGAGCAATTATCTGTGGCCACCACATAAAAAACCATTACCTTTTTGGGGGTTGTCTTGCTCTTGTATCTCCATTGCACCTGTTGTCACTTTAATTTGCACCAAAGCAGGTGAAATTGATTCACAATCACTCGTGCTTCCTAAATGGACAGATTGATAACTGACTTGGTGTTACACAGTGATGACTAAGTGTTCCCTTAATTGTTTTGAGCAGTGTATATTTATTTTTTTGTCTCCTTTTTTTCTTCTGGCCGGGCAGCGGAATCTCAAACTGCAAGGCCCTGGATCTAGTCCTTGTCCATCAGCGATGTATATTGAATGAAGTTGTGCAACATGTATTTGTTTTGTGACCTTCACCTACTTTTCCAAGATGGCCAGCCAACCAGACTAAAACACATTTTTGCTGAAAACTCGAGAACTATATATCAGATTGGGACAAACAAATTATCAACTTGAAGCTTGACTTGGGCCATATATTTCTTAAATGACAGCTATATAAGTCAGAGGTAAAGTTCAAAGTCATATGTCCAATTGAAAGAGAGGTGCGACAAAAATGTACACTTTTTTGGGATAAAAATAAAATAGCCTATATATATTCATCGTTTGCACTAAAGCTATGCCGTAGCGCAAGTAGGTGAAATGCATACAGCACAGTTATTCAATCTGGCCATGAACTTACTTTCAAGATGGATTTGAACTTCACAGCCTAGCATAATTTAGCCATTTCAGTGTCCCAACATATCTACATATTTACAAGGCATAGTTTTCCTATGGTGAGTTTTCGTAATACTAAAAATATACTACAATTTAAAAAAATACATGAATTGCTGAACTAGATTTTAGATATTATATGTGTGTAAACATTAGCCAACAATAGCAAATTGCTCCTTGGAAAGCAAATGTGAAAGAACCTAATCTGAAGGTAACGTAAGAGAATCAGATTTTTGTATTTGCTGTAGGAACTTTTGCGAGTGTAACGATCACATATCCACCCATAATTGAATATTGGGGATTACAAACCATGCTCTCAAGCAAAATTAAAACAATCAACCCAATACAACATCTAGTAATTGAATAAGGTGAGAATGAACATATTTAAAATGATTCACACAATACACACCCGATATGAGTTAAATGTATTTATTACATGATTAGTGTTACAACAGGAATTGAACAACATTTACAAAGAGGCACTAATGTAGAAAGCAGTAACACATATAGTTCATAAAGATGTGTACATAACATGAAGCCCTTTTGCATGTGCACATTGACAATGTACAGTGCAATGAAAAAGTATTTGCTCCCTTCCTCATTTCCTCCATTACTGCTTGACACACAATATAAAGTTCAGATCTCAAGACAAAAATGTGCAATAGACAAAAGGATACGGAGTAAACGCAAAACATGGTGACATTTTTTTAATTACCATTCATTTATTTACTGAAAAACGTTATGGGGCATTCCTTCAAAAATCAATCACTTTTGGACCTCACCCTTTTAGATTTGAACGATGTTTCAATGCATGTTGACCTATATGAGTGTTCGAATGTGGTTCGGTCCTGAACCAAACATTCAAGAGACAGAAACCCAAAGCTGACCCATATTGGACATATATGCTATGGTTCTCTTATTATCAGAACACTTCCAAAAAAGCTCCAAAATAAATAAATATGCTAATTCATTGCCGTAAACCTTAATTTGGAAATGCATGAACTCACATTCTTTAACATGTTATAGGATAGACACTTATTTACATCTGAAGTCAGAAAACCAAAATGATGAAATAGGCAATATTATTGAGGTATAATGTTAATGCAAACTTTGCCGTCGGCTCTGCCTCTCATCACTCCCTGTTGTAAAGCCTGATGAAACAAGGAGTGGCTACAAACCCCCCCTCATGGGGATCTTGAGAAGCAGAGCCCACTGGTGGATGCGGGGGTGGTGGTGGGAGCGCAACAATTTTGACGGCATGAATTAGGAAGACCAGGATAATTCCAGCAAAAGCAGCAAGTGAACGTGGCAATAGCATGAAATATGGGCAAAGGCAGCATTCCAGAGAAAGCAGTGCAGCAGAAAGAGCCAGGCAGTGCAATGGCTTTAGAGTGCAGAATGAACCAGGCAGCAGGGCAGCTTTGTATGACTGCATCAGGGCAGATGCAGCAGCAGCTCGCTGGCAGCAGAGCATGACAGTCCCCTCAGTCCGAAGACAGGTAGGCGGGCGACATGGCTCAGGCAGTAAGAGCAGTCGTCTGGTAGTCGGAGGGTTACCGGTTCGATCCCCCACCCGGGCTGTGTCGAAGTGTCCCGGAGCAAGACACCTAACCCCCAAATGCTCCTGACGAGCAGGTCGGCGCCTTGCATGGCAGCCAATTGCCGTTGGTGTGTGAGTGTGTGTATGAATGGGTGAATGAGAAGCATTAATTGTACAGCGCTTTGGATAAAGGCGTTATATAAATCCCAACCATTTACCATTTATGCAGGTTAGGGACTACAGATGAAAATGGCACATTTACATTGATGTGGAAACAGAAAATGTTGATTAATATACACTGTCCGTGATGAATAAAATGTATAAAAAAATAAAGACATGGCAAATCATCAGTTTTCGTAAACGAATACCATCCCATTTTTTAAACGGGTAATCGTGTAACCGATAGTGCTTATAACCGCTAGGGTTCATTTTTTTTCTTTTTTTAACTGTACTGACAAATTTAATTGCATTTTCAAAATTTTAAAGTTAAATGTCAACATTGTAAGTCAGACAATAGCCTAATTGCCAAATTAAAGATTTACATTTACATTGACATGGTGCAGTATAACCTAGTTACACCAGTCTGTCGGCTAGTTAAATCCCAGTGGTTTCGTCCAGGCATGCATCACGTGTCATTTCAGGCTGCTAAGGGGACTACCCCACTTTAGATACAATCCTTAATCACTCCCTCCTCCCCAGCAAGACCACTCCAGTCTGCACCTGGTGGTTGAGCTGCACGTTCACGCCTGTTTTCCGTTCCGGTTCCTCAGTGGTGGAATGACTTGCCTACCACTGTCAGGACAGCAGAATCCCTCCCCCTATTTCGATGCAGGCTAAAAACACACCTTTTCAAATTGTACCTTAGTCCTCCCTTCTCTTCCCTATGGCTTATGGCTTCCCTATGGCTTCTGCCTGACAGATTTGCATGAAATTGTAAATATGATGCTGTTAAGAATTTACAGACGGGGTTGTGCACTCCATTGGGAGAAATATTTGCCTGATATAATATGAATACTGAGTCTACTTTACCATAGGCGACTGGTCTAATGATTTTATATATATGCCAATACAGGTCTCTACAATTTGATATATTTTTATGAAACAGTAATCTTTGCCAATGCATTTTATATGGCACGGGACAATCTTGGTTGTGAGATTAACTTTTTCGCTGAAAGCAGGGAATCTTCGCTTTCAATATCCAATGGATAAATAGCCCAATTGCTTTACTTATTTTCATCTAGGTACTGCACAGTGGAAAGTTATGTTCAGTTTCCTGGTAGTTTTAATTTGCATGTCAGCAAATAAACACAGATGAGAAAATGCCATACAATAAGACATAAGTGGAACCAACAGCTACATATTTAAAACACATAGCAATTATTTGATAACTATAGGAGTGCAGCATTCAATTCCCTGCGGTGTTGCAATCTTAACCCCCAGAAATGGCCACAGATTGATTGCTACTATGGCAATATTGCTCAAACCACAATAATACGGCTGGTAGTGATGGCGCATTTATTTTAAATTGAGCTTAACATTTCAGCTTCAGAAAAAAATATTGGTTAGCAATTTCTTATAAACATTTATTCATCTGGTTGAATTGTCAGGAGTATAAATATCTTGCATTAAAGACCTGCATGAATCATCTTGTGGCGATTTAAATTAGATATTCTGGAATAGCACTTCCCACACAAAGAACATTTGTAAGGCTTCTCACCTGTATGAGTTCTCTGGTGGATATTTAAATATGCTTTTGTGGAAAAGTACTTTCCACAAAGAATACAATTGTAGGGCTTCTCACCTGAATGAATTTTCTTGTGGTAATTTAAATTAGATTGTGTGGAAAAGTACTTTCCACAAAGAATACAATTGTAGGGCTTCTCACCTGTATGAGTTCTCTGGTGGATATTTAAATAACCTTTTGTGGAAAAGTACTTTCCACAAAGAATACAACTGTAGGGCTTCACATCTGTATGAGTACTCTGGTGGATATTTAAATGACTTTTTCTGGAAAAGT
This sequence comes from Conger conger, assembly GCF_963514075.1. Taxonomy (NCBI): domain Eukaryota; kingdom Metazoa; phylum Chordata; class Actinopteri; order Anguilliformes; family Congridae; genus Conger; species Conger conger. Next base: position 41,089,940 of record NC_083773.1, read on the forward strand.
ACTTGCCACACAGAGTACAACTGTAGGGCTTCTCACCTGTATGAGTTCTCTGGTGGTAATTTAAATTACTTTTTGTGGAAAAGCACTTTCCACACAGAGAACAACTGTAGGGCTTCTCACCTGTATGAGTTCTCTGGTGGACATGTAAATAACCTTTTGTGGAAAAGTACTTTCCACAAAGAATACAATTGTAGGGCTTCTCACCTGTATGAGTACTCTGGTGGACATTTAAATTTCTTTTTGTAGAAAAGGACTTCCCACACTGAGAACATTTGTGGGTTTTTTCATCTGTATGAATTATCAAATGCCTATTTAAAGCAGATTTGAAATTATAACACTTCGCACACCATGTACATTTGTATGGCTTTTCATCAGTATTAATTTGACGTTTACTTTTGTTAATTGCCTCCTTTTGACAGGATTTCAAAAGGCTTGGGATTTTACTTGAATAGGTTATCATGGGTTCAGTTCTGTCATTCGTTCCCTGGCAATTAATACGCTTGTTTCTGCCATTTCTACTTTTCCGCATAATTCTGGTCTGACTATTCTCACCGTTTATGTGACAGTGGTGATTTAAATCTCCACATTGGGTCAGTGGATCGTGCATTTCCTCCTTTTTACAGTTTTGGTTTGGTTCTCCTGCACATTGCGATAGTTCAGTCTGGTCTTTGTGATCAACTGCAGCTCCATTCATCATAGTATTCATGAGATCACTCACTAAACTTTCACTGGATTCACAGGTCAATTCATCAGATTTCAAATTAACACATTTAATATTCTCCAAGTCACTGATGTGTTCTGCCTTAAGGTATCCTCCATCATCAGTCTCGGTTTTTATTTGGTCAGGATGCAGATGGGTTACATATCCCAGCTCTGCACTGTCTAGTGTCTCTTTCTTAATAAGGTCCCCAGGGTGGGTGAAGCCTAGATCAGTTTCTGTTTTAATCAGTGATGTGTGTGTATGGTGTACATCACTGACCCCGCTGTGTAATGTAACACACACTGGCTCCAGAGTGTTGAGTCCTGCTGCAGCACACGTCTCTGACTCTGCCATGTGGACCAGTCCACCGAGTTCCTCTTCTTTCAGTCTGATCCTGTGCTGCTCAGTGAGCTCTGGTAGTGTTGTCTCAGTGTCCTGTCTCAGAATGACTCCTGTCTGCATCATACTGCTGCTCACAGGTGTGCAGATGTTCAGCTCCTGGAGAGAAACAGGGGAATGGTTTTAACCTTAATCACATGGGTCCTACTGCAACAGCTGACACATTATTTTCACTCTGCAGTCCTGCAGATACCTGACTGACCACAGGGTGCGCTCTGGCATTTTGAGGTAGTGGTAACCCTAACTCAAAATGCCAGAGCGCACCCTGTGGTCAATTTAAAAATACAGTTTTAGCTTCAACTGTGAACACTGAAAGAAAGCCATTTCTGAAGGGCCTCAGAACAGGAAGAATGGGCTGGCCATGGCAAAAGGGCAGAACACTGGTCTCCATGACATTCATGGTGGAATCAGTGTGCACCAGCAGCATCTTCAGAAACCCTGTGGACATTCTCTGTGGATTTTGAGGCTGCTGTACATGGGTTATTCCCTGCAAAATCAACCAGACGTGTGGGAGTTGACCGCTCCAATTTTGCTCTAACTTTGTGTAAATGTTCTTTATACACTCCCCAAGCACTATATTACATATTGATTACACTTTATTTTCAGACTTCTTCTGCAGTAGCCTATCCACTTATGATGCGTTGTGTGTTCAGAGCTGCTCTTAGGCATACCGCGTGAATCATCTTGTGGCAATTTAAATGAGATTTTCTGGAAGAGCAGTTCCCACAATGAGAACATTTGTATGGCTTTTCACCTGTGAATTTTCTGGTGTGTTAAATTAGATTTTTTAGAACAACTTAGGACATATCACCTTTTTTATCAGACCATCCAATTTTTAGGTGAGCAAAAGTATTGGAACATGTGTCCCAGATGTGTCCTGTTAGATTGATTGGTTACAAAGTAAATAGTTCTGCAGTATGAAGACTCCACACGAAGACCAGAGAGCTGTCTTTAGGAGAAAAGCAAGCCATTTTGAAGCTTAGAAAAGGGGGAAATCAATCGCAGCCATTGCACAAGCATTGGGGATAGCTTGTACAACAACTTGGAATGTGCTGAAAAAGAAAGACGCTGCTGGTGTACTGAGCAACAGACATGAAACAGGTCGACCAAGGAAAACAACAGCAGTTGATGACAAAAACTTTGTGAGAGCTGTGAAGAAAAACCCCAAAACATCAGTCAGTGACATCAAAAACAATCTCCACAGGGCAGGGGTGAGGTTCTCAATCAACTGTTCGAAGAAGACTTAGAGAGCAGCAATATAGAAGCTATACCACAAGAATCAGAAGTCGAGATTAGAATTTGCAAAGAAGTACAGCAATGTAACTCATGATGGTAGCAGCAGGATGAATTCAGAAATCTACAAGAATGGTAAATGGCAGGCATTTATATAGCGCCTTTATCCAAAGCGCTGTACAATTGATGCTTCTCCATTCACCCATTCATACACACACTCACACACCGACGGCGATTGGCTGCCATGCAAGGCCCCGACCAGCTTGTCAGGAGCATTTTGGGGTTAGGTGTCTTGCTCAGGGACACTTCGACACAGCCCGGGCGGGGGATCGAACCGGCAACCCTCCGACTGCCAGACGACTGCTCTTACTGCCTGAGCCATGTCGCCATGTCTGTCTGCCAACTTATGGAGAAACGCATCCAAACTAATTGGGAGAAAGACAATGACCCAAAGCATACTGCCAACACAACAAAGGACTTCAATTAGGTGAAAAAACTGGAAGGTTTTAGACTGGCCCAGTCAATCCCCAGACCTTGAGAAAATTGAGCATACATTTCACCTCCTGAAGAGGAGATTGAAGGGAAAAACACCCCAAAACAAAGAACATCTCAAAGCCTGGACAAGCATCACAAAAAGAATGCAACAGTTTGGTGATGTAAATGGGTTGCAGGCTTTGTAAGCAAGGGATATACTACCAAATATTAAGTGTGATTAACTTTCATTTACTTAAATACTCTGTGTTCCAATACTTTTGATAACCTAAACATTGGGTTGTCTGATACCAAAGGTGCTATGTTCTAAGTAGTTTAACAAACCTAGGTTTATACCAGGAAATAAAAGCTGAAATTCTGAACTGGTATCGTGTTCATCTTTTGCAAAAACAAAGAAATTGACCTTGCTGTTCCAATACTTTTGGAGGAGACTGTAAGTGTAAAATAAAGAACAGGACATGTACCAAGGATAAAAAAATATTTTGTTGGGTCTGGGCAGAAAATGACCAAAAAGTGTTAGATGTTCAACCAAGTAGATGGTAAGGTAGAAAGTTTCTAAAGAAAGAAATTTACCTGCACCCTACAGCAGCAGTTTAGAATGACAGCCTTCTGAGGGCTGGGGCACATCGGAAAACGTTTTGGTTTCTTTGTTGAACGATGCGTTTCCTCCCAATGACGTGCAACGTTTTGCAACAGGCTTTGAGATAGGTTTGCTCCACTTAAGTCCATGTTCTCACACACTCTATGGTTTGCTCCCATTTGGTGGGTGTGTCAGGGATGTAGCCTTAATCAATCATCAGGGGCCTCATTTATAACCATTGCGTACACAAAAAAAGGGCTTGAAATGTGCATACACCACTTTCTAAGCATAAATTGGGATAAAAATAAATAAATTGAAAAAACTTGATTGCTGCACATTTACAGAAACTTTGACCCATGTGTACGCACATTATGGAGGCAGAGGGAAATAGCAACTCTGCAGACAAAGTAGTGAAACTTTATTAGGAAGATTTTTACTTTATTACACCTCGTTATTCATGCAATTTTCTAATCAACCAATTGTGTGGTCACAAAGTTGACAGGAAGGTGACAGTAATGCAAATAACCAGATATTACAACAGTGGTATGCAGAAGAGCATCTTTGACAATTTAATTACATTTTCTAACTTTATTTTGGGCCATCTTAATAGTTAATAACACTGAAAGTGAGATAATAGCCAAATTGTCAAATGAAAGATTTAAATTTACATTGACATTGTGCAGTGTAACCTCGCATTTACAGCAGTCTGTAGGCTAGTTAAGTCCCTGTAGTTTACATCCAGGCATACTGGTCGATCGCGTGTCATTTTTAAAAATTAATCTGTTAGAATAAAAATTATTTATGTATTCATTCCTCTTCCATTAATTAAATTAATGGAATTTTGGCAAACACACTTATCCAGAGCTACGTATAGTTGATTGGACTAAGCAGGAGACAATCATCCCATGGTGCAATGCAAAGTTAAGGGCCTTGTTCAAGGGCCCAATGGCTGTGCGGATCTTATTGTGGCTACACCAGGGATGAAACCACCGACCTTGCGGGCTCCAGTCATTTATCTTATCATAGGCGACTGGTCTAATGATTTAAAATTAAAGCCAATTTCACATATTTTTATGTAACAGTAAACTTTGCCAATGCATTTTATATGGCATGGGACTAATACGGTTGGTGGTGAATGCACATTTATTTTAAACCAAGCTTACCATTTCAGCTTCAGAAAAAATATTTGGTCATAGGTTAGCAAATAAACGTTTAAATGAGGACAAATTTGCTTTTGTGTATCAATTCCATCAATGTCCAAATTATATTTCTGATTTATCTTTCTAAATTTTTCTTCTTAGCTTTGTGCTCTGACATTGCCATTAACAGACATAGCCTATATAGGGATTATCAAGTCCATTTCTACGCTTATCAATATAAAGGGCGTTTCTTTAACCATTTATGGGTAATTGTGGGAGTGACCTCGGTGGTGTGTTGGGCTCGTGCATGTACAGAAAATTACAAGTTGATTTGGGATTTCTAAAAGGAAATTGCGCACTGGCAGTTATAAAACCATACACAAGGTTTTATAAATGACAATACTTCCATTTCCTAATTTGTACGTACGCAAACATTTCGTAGTTTCATGAGGCCCCGGGTGATTTCTTGCTTTGAAAAAGTACTTTCCACATTGTGTACACATGGAGGGATGCTCCTGTGGATTGGTTTGTTGGTAGAAATTAATACGATTTTGTTAAATAACACAAAAAGACTTGTGAAAAACATCTCCCAACCCAAACTGAATACATTTGCAGGGCTTAGTTAAATGATGTTCACTCAACACATCCTACTCTGTTTATACTACTAGGGATACTAATCTGGTTGAATTGTCAGGAATATAAATATCTAGCAGACCTGCATGAATCATCCTGTGGAAATTTTAATGAGATATTCTGGAAAAGCACTCCACACAAAGAACATTTGTAATTTTTGCTGTATGAATTTTCTGGTGCCAATTTAAAAGCCATTTCCTGGAAAAGTACCTTTCACACAGAGTATAATTGTTGGGCTTCTCATCTGTATGAGTTCTCTGGTGGACTTTTAAATTATGAAACACTAGTGGGGTTTTATACCTGTATGAATTATCAGATGTCTATTTAAACAAGATTTGAAATTAAAACACTTCTCATACCATGTACATTTGTATGGCTTTTCATTGGTATTAATTTGATGTTTACTTCTGTCAATTGCCTCCTTTTGACAGAAATTCAAAGGGTTGGGATTTTACTTGAATCATGGGTTCAGTCCTCTCATTTGTTCCCTGGAAATTAATATGCCAGTAGCTGCCATTTCTACCTTTCTGCACAATTCTGGTTTGACTATTCTCACCATTTATATGACAGTGGTGATTTAAGTCCCCACATTGGGTCAGGGGATCGTGCATTTCTTCCTTCTTACAGTTTGTATTTGGCTCTCCTGCACATTGTGATGGTTCTGTCTTGGCTTTGTGATCACCTGCAGCTCCATTCATCATAGCATTCATGAGATCACCCACTAAACTTTCACTGGATTCACACCTCAAATACTCAATAAATGAAATCCAGAACATGAGCCGCATTGGATATTATCTTTTAAATAAGGGGTGGGTCACTGGCAAGGGGTAATTGAGGTTTGTAAAATCTAGAGGACCATATATTTGCCATTAAGCAGGGAAAAAAACAGAAAATGTGTACCCTGACATTACTTTCAGATTTTCATAATGCTGAAAAGGAAAACAGTTATAGACATTCATAAGTGCTCAATGATGCCAGTTGGATTTTTTTTTCTATTTTTACTCTTTGATGGCTTGCTGCACCAGCACCACTTGGTGTGTAACTTCTAAACTTCTACAACTAAGAACAGCCACATGTGGCGCACAGTTAAGGAACTGGATCTTGAGGCAGGCTTCAGTTCGATGCAGTTGCTCACCGAGGACCAAGGTTTGCGCCCCAGTCCTGCCAAAGCCGAGCACGGCTGGCGCACCAGGGAGAGGCATAATTGGGCCGCCAATCCGAGGTTAAATGCACAATTGGCAAAAAAAAATCTGAAACAAATTCATATATTCCAAAAATACCCGCCAGCAAATTAAGTCAAATTGTATAATTGTAGAAAAAATGATCTAGGCCAAAGTTGGGTTCAGAAAGAAAATGACCAAAAAGTGTTGCATATTCAACCAAGTTGGTCAGGTGGAAAGTGTCTAATCAAAATTCAACTTTATATGCTTCAAAAAGCATATATAATAGGCCTACTTACATACAAAAATGTATCTGATACTGCAAAGCCATAGCATGTTTTGATCAGTTCCAACAGGACCTCAAATTACAGGACCACACAGGATGTAGGAAGCCAGGCTAATTCATTTTTTTAGAATTAGCCTAGTTTATTCATTATTATTATTATTATTATTATTATTATTATTATTATGAAAATGTGACATGCACCACGTTTTGCTATGGTTTCGGTGTTCAATGATACGTTTCCTCCCAATTATGTGCAACATTCGCAACAGGCTTAGAGGTTTGCTCCCATTTGGTGGGTGTGTCAGGAATGTAGCCTCAATCAATCATGAAGTAGGCATCAGATGATTTGTTTCCCACCAAAGAGGGAAGTGGATAATTGATAAAACTGTGTCCAAACAAACAAAGATTATTTTCTGTCAAGCTATCCATTTACATGTTCCACGGACGAATTTAGTGAACAAGCGTCTTACAAAGTGACACCGTTGTAGCCAAGTTTATTGGATGAAGTGAACGCAGGATGACCCAGACCGAAATACCGACAGAAACACGCAAATTCCAGTGGTTACGGGCGGTATTGCAGCTCACTAAGCCTTTGGTGACGAACAGCACATTTAATCAGTCAAGGGAATTCAAAACTACGATTTTACCATGGTGAAGTTACACTATATTCGACAGTAGTTTTCAATTCAACATGTCCCACTGAATGAATTACTGTCCACGGAACGATTTCTTTCTGAGGTGCACAGAAGATAGTATTAATTCCTTCCCGTTCAGGTTTCCAGTGCACATCCTCTGGTGCCAAAATAGCGCCACTGAACATGCGACAAAGCCCCATAGACTAACATGGCAGCCTCCATAAATCGGCTCCTCGCACAATTGAGCAGTTCTCATTCGAATTCATGGAACCAGCAGGCGTAAGCTCTCTCCAGTACTTATATATCCCGGTGGCTGGACCAATCCGAAGTTTTAGAACTCGAAAATGAATTGTACGACGTGCTACAACTTCCAGTCTAGGAGGAAAATACTTACCCTGGTTGGATGATGAATCAATTAATCCTACTCAATCGTTTTTTGATGCAATGGAATTCTTGGCGGTAAAGGCTTCCAATGCACGTTACATCTGTGTTAACCATAAAAAGTCGCCGGAGTTCGACCAGTTGTGTGAGTAGAGCAAGACAGGGGGTCGGAAGCTCGCTCCAATACGAATCAAACTTCCGGAGCAGATTCCATGTGAGCTTCAAAATAAAAGCTAATTTCATGTTTAAAAACGACGACCCCGCCCCCCCCGCCAAATAAAGAAATTAGTCATGAAGCTTTTTATTTTGTTTTGCCAAAATGTAACATTCAAATGTGTGAATGACAACTGAAAATAGTTCAGGAAAAACAAAAATTTAATTTGGTAGACATATGGAGAATGGCAAATCCTAATAACAGCGTCTGCTAAATGCCATGTAATGTATCTGGAATGTAATGTAATGTATCTCACTTGTTTAGTGCAGCCGTAGCAGGCAGCAGCTCTGAGTCTACCTGCCCTAATACGAACTAGCAGCCTTGCAGAGCTAGAGGCTGCCCACACTCTCAGAAATAAATGTAGGAAAAGTGCCTAAAAATTGCTCGTCGCAACTAAATTGTAATCCTAGCCAGCAATGTATAATTAATTTCCAAACAATGTTTTTTGCTTGGAAAATGTGCTCATTTGTACCCAACGAGAACCTTACTGTACTTTCAGTTTACATTTCGGAAATTTGATCCTCGAAGAACAAAAATGTACCCACACTGTTACTGTATTTCTGAGAGAGCAGCTGCTGGGGGACTGTGGGAGGACTGGAGGTGTTTGTAGGAGCCTGTGGCCACAGCTAGTCAGAACCCTCCACCAGTACAGAAAGGTGACCCTAAAAAAGATTTATATGCTGACCAACATTCAGATTAATCCAAAATAACTTTTATATGTTGATTATTATGATGGTCATGCTGAATATGGTGGTGAGTTCCAGTTAATATTAATAATGTTCTCAGAAATGACAATACACATTGGCTAAAATGGATGAAGTATTGCATGTAATGGTGTTATTTGCGATACTTGGTTTTATGATCGTCGACAGAATCAGGACTAGACTGACAGTAATAAATATTAATATCAATTTTGGTAAAAATAAACAACCATTGTAATAAGAAAAAGTACTACAATTCAAACACACATTAATTGCTTAAATAGAACATAGATATTAAATCAATGTGTGTAAACATTAACCAACAATAGCAAACAGCTTCTGAGAAAGCAAATGTGAATGGTAAATGGTTGGCATTTATATAGAGCCTTTATCCAAAGCGCTGTACAATTGATGCTTCTCATTCACCCATTCATACACACACTCACACACCAAGGGCGACTGGCTGCCATGTAAGGTACCAACCAGCTGGTCAAGAGCATTTCCTGCCTCTCACATGTCCACCCACTTTAAGTGTAGCCTTTTACTTTATCTCTAAGAATAAAATTCTACAACAGAAGCCTAATAAGAAATAAAGGCCAGCCTTGAATACAAGCCTGCCCCAAATAAAGGCCTGTGCTTTGTGCAGCCTACATAAATAAAAGACCCCGGAGACAATTTGAGGATTTACGGTAGGTGAGCATGAACATGACTCATACAATACACACCCCATATGAGCTAAATGTATGTATTACATGATTAGTGTTGCAGCAGGAATTAAACTACATTTACAAATGGGTAGTAAAGTAGAAAGCAGTAACACTTATAGTTCATAAAGATATGTACATAGCATGAAATCCTTTTGCATGTGCACATTCACAATATACAGTGCAATGAAAAAGTATTTGCTCCCTTCCTCATTTCCTCCATTACTGCTTGACACACAATATAATTTCGAATTTTAAGACAGAATGTGCAATAGACAAAAGGATACAGAGTAAACAGAAAACATGGGGACATTTTTAAAATTACCATTCTTTTACAGTCATGTGAAGAAATTAGGACACCCTATGGAAAATTGTGTTTTTTAAACATTTTTAGACATATGGATATTTAATATCAATTTTAACAAAACTGAGAGATTCAAGTAATATCACTAAACAAGGAAAACTGAAGAAAATCCTTTTTAAAACTTTCTGTAAAATGCATGGAGGTGGAAGTGTCATGGTTTGGGGATGCTTTGCTGCAGCAGGACCTGGCCAGCTCACCATCATAGAATCTATCATGAATTCTACAGTGTACCAGAGGGTGCTTGAGGAACATGTGAGACCATCTGTAAAAAAATTTAAGCTGAAGTGGAACTGGACCCTGCAACATGACAATGACCCAAAACATACCAGTAAATCCACCAAGGACTGGCTGAAAACTAAGAAGTGGAGAGTCCTGGAATGTCCCAGTCAAAGCCCAGATCTTAATCCCATTGAGATGCTGTGGGGTGACTTGAAACAGGCTGTACATGCAAGAAACCCCTGAAACATCTCACAGGTTAAATAATTCTGCGTTGAGGAGTGGGGCAAACTTTCCTCAGACCGATGTCAGAGACAATGGTAGATGGTTACAAGAAGCGTCTCACTGAAGTTATTTCAGCCAAAGGGGGTAACACTATTATTAGTATTAGGGGGTAGGGTGTCCTAACTTTTTCCTCAGTTAGAATATGCATTTATGTTGATGTCTTTTATAAAACAAGGTTAATTGTTGTTGTTTACCTGCAATTAGATCACTTTCTTTTCCAGAGATAAATAAAAACAAGATTAGACATTGATATGTGATAATTTCTTCATGAATAACTGAATATTTAACGGGGTGTCCTAATAAACTGTATTTACTGAAAACAGTTATGGGCCATTCCATTAGAAATCAATCACTTTCTTACAACACCCTTTTAGATTTGAACGATTTTAATGCATGTTGACCTATATCAGAGTGTTAGAATGTGGTTTGGTCCTGAGCCAACCATTCAAGAGACAGAAACCCAAAGCTGACCCATATTGGATACCCTACCTAAAGACACGTATATCTTCTTCAAAAACAAATACAATGCTATGGTTCTCTTATTATCATTTTACATTGACATTTACATCATCATGAACTTAATCATCTGTCATTTGGTGTCTTCTATCGGTTGAGCAACAGCAGACTTCACACCAGAGTACATGGTGGGTGGGTCAGTATAACACATGAAACCTTAATGTTGCCAAAGATTTTCTTTCACCTGAAATAAGAAGTCACTTTTCCCAGTTAACAATTACATGATTGAAAAACTGAAAATTAACAGTACACAATCACGCTGAAGTCAGTGTAAATGTGTAGTGTAAATCCATGTGAAGTTAAGATTTTAAGTTTATTTTGAAGCCATTGGTCAAGAGCATTGATGCGTCTTTGTTTTAACAATTTTTTGTATTTTGTATTTCAAATACACGATACCTTGTGTAAACTAACATGGAAACTGAGCCAGTGAATGCACAAAAATGTAAATGAAATCGAACATCTCGCCAAAATCTGGATAAGTCGGAAAAAAGGTATATTTCCCAAAATGTTGGTGTATTCCTTTAATGGTGACAGTCTTCACTTTAACCTCATATTCATCATTGCATTTCAAATCCAACACTGCATATTTGTAACAGTTTTCAGGCGATTTCTGAAAAAATACAATTCATCAGGTGTTGTTCTGAATTGGATGAACATTGGAAACACTTAATGAAGTATGACGCCATATAACACTTCACACAATGAGAATTAGACAAGCTTTTTAGCAGTATACGCTTTCTTGGAGTCATAAATAACAAACTTTATTGAAAAACATAGTTGGTATAAAGAGCTTTTCACCTGCACAAATTATCTACCTGGGAAACACCCATATTAATGCACATAGGGTTAGTCCTGAATAAATTATGTGTTATTTTTTGAAGATATAGATCTGACCACTCTGCGGATACTTTTTTGGCTTTTCACCTGGATGAATTCTGTCCTGGGGCCTCATTTATAACCATTGCGTACATACAAAAAATTATTATTATTATTTATTTATTTTTAATCGTGTGTACGCCACTTTCTAAGCATAAATTGGCATTTTTATTTATCTAAAAAAACTTGATGAGGAAAAGTGCGACCATTTACAAACGAAACTTACAGAAACTTTGACTCATGCGTACACACATTATGGAGGCAGAGGGCAACAGCGACTCTGCAGGCAAAGTAGTGAAATAAATAAAATGTAGAATATGTTCTAATGACAATTTCACTCTATTAGGACAATTTGGAAGCCTGCTAATAATATTACTTAAAATCACTGTCAGCGGAAAATCCATGCCAGAGAAATCTTTTTGTTCCCAATAAAACACAAAAGGCATCCCTTGAGGCATCAATTCGTTCACACTGATTGATTCAAAGTGTTAAGCAATTCCACTAATTGTCAAAGGGTTACAATACGGCTGGGTGACGACCGTGTGTAACAATGTGCAATGGCTACTTTAGGATTTTCCGGCCCAAGATGTTGACTGGCTTATGAGCCGATTTTGATTCCTAAGAGCAATTCTCTTGGAATTGTGTGCTGAATTGGGCCCAACATTAGAGTGACCAACCTACAGAAACTGGCCAATACTAGGTCCCTTTACAGATTTTGACCACTCTAGGGTTTCTGGAAACCAACGGATTCCAGAGGGAATTGGTGTAAGGGGAAGAGGGATTTCACAATTCTCATTGAACCTTGTGATGCCATCCATGTGGGATGGCATAACTGGAATGACCCAGCGATACATAAAGTTTCTCTGCACTGCGGGTGAACAGGCCAAAATCAAAGCGCAATTTTCAGCATGTTTCCAAATGTAATCAGTCTGGTCGACTGCACTCATATTGCATTGAGGGCACCACATTAGGTAGGAATGTGAGCAATCGGGGGAGAAGGGCCTTAGTGAGGGAGGTGACCAAGAACCCGATGGTCACTCTATCAGAGCTCCAGCGTTCCTCTGTAGAGAGAGGAGAACCTTCCAGAAGGCCAACCATCTCTGCAGCAATCCACCAATCAGGCCTGTATGGTAGAGTGGCCAGACGGAAGCCACTCCTTAGTAAAAGGCACATGGCAGCCCACCTGGAGTTTGCCAAAAGGCACCTGAAGGACTCTCAGACCATGAGAAACAAAATTCTCTGGTCTGATGAGACAAAGATTGAACTCTTTGGCGTGAATGCCAGGCGTCATGTTTGGAGGAAACCAGGCACCGCTCATCACCTGGCCAATACCATCCCAACAGTGAAGCATGGTGGTGGCAGCATCATGCCGTGGGGATGTTTTTCAGTCGCAGGAACTGGGAGACTAGTCAGGATTGAGGGAAAGATGAATACAGCAATGTACAGAGACATCCTGGATGAAAACCTGCTCCAGAGTGCTCTTGACCTCAGACTGGGGCGACGGTTCATCTTTCAGCAGGACAACAACCCGAAGCACACAGCCAAGATATCAAAGGAGTGGCTTCAGGACAACTCTGTGAATGTCCTTGAGTGGCCCAGCCAGAGCCCAGACTTGAATCCGATTGAACATCTCTGGAGAGATCTGAAAATGGCTGTGCACCGACGCTCCCCATCCAACCTGATGGAGCTTGAGAGGTGCTGCAAAGAGGAATGGGCGAAACTGCCAAAAGATAGGTGTGCCAAGATTGTGGCATCATATTCAAAAAGACTTGAGGCTGTAATTGCTGCCAAAGGTGCATCAACAAAGTATTGAGCAAAGGCTGTGAATACTTATGTACATGTGATTTCTTAGTTGTTTATTTTTAATAAATTTGCTAAAATTTTTTGCTGAAAGCAGGGAATTTTCGCTTTCAATATCCAATGGATAAATAGCCTAAGGATAATGTATTGCTTTATTTATTTTTATATAGATGCCGCATAGTGGAAAGCTATATTCAGTTTGCCGGTCAGTTTGAGTCAACAAATAAAGACGAATGAAAAAATGCCATACAATAAGCCATAAGTGAACCAACAGCTACAGATTTAGAACACACAGAAATTATTTGATAACTATAGTACTGCAGCATTCAATTCCCTGCAGTGTTTGTATTCCAAACACTCTGAAATAGCCACAGATTGGTAGCTAGTTTAGAATCTATACAGGGCACTGCAATATTGCCAGTTAGTAATTTTTTGTAAACATTTACAACTCAGTTTGGTTAACCATTTAAATGAGGACAAATTTGCTTTTGTGAAACAATTCCATCAATGTCCAAATTATCTTTCTTATTTATCTTTCTAAATTTCTCTTCTTTGCTTTGCACTCTGACATTGCCATTAAATGACATTGCATACATTGGGATTAGCAAGGACATTTCTATGATCATCAATATTAATTAAGGGCGTTTCCTTAACCATTTATGGGAAATTGTGGGAGTGAACTAGGCGGTGTGTTGGGCTCGTGCATGTACGGACAATTCCAAATTGATTTGAGATTTATGAAAAGAAATTGCTCAGGAAGGCATATGCCTTTTATAGTTTTATAAATGAGGCCCCTGGTGATTTCTTGCTTTGAAAAAGCACTTTCCATACTGTGCACTACACATGGAGGGATCCTCCAATGGATTGATTTGTTGGTAGAAATTAATATGATTTTGTTAAATAACACATCCCACGCTGTGTACCCAAGAAAAACACTTCTGAAAAACATCTCCCAACCCAAACTGAATACATTCGCAGGGCTATTGCAGGAATGGTAAGTTAAATGGTACGGTGGCAGGTTAATTATGTTTCCTCAACACATCCTACTCAGTGTATACTCCCAGGGATATTTATCTGGTTGAATTGTCAGGAGTATAAATATCTTGCATTAAAGACCTGCATGAATCATCTCGTGGCGATTTAAATGAGATATTCTGGAAAAGCACTTCCCACATGTAGAACAAATGTAAGGCTTCTCACCTGAATGAGTTATCTGGTGGACATTTAAATTCTTTTTTGAGGAAAAGTACTTTCCACAAAGAATACAATTGTGTGGCTTCTCACCTGTATGAGTACTCTGGTGGATATTAAAATTAGTTTTCGTGGAAAAGCACTTTCCACACAGAGTACAAGTATAGGGCTTCTCACCTGTATGAATTCTCTGATGGATATTTAAATAAGCTTTTGTGGAAAAGTACTTTCCACAATGAGCACACTTGTAAGGCTTCTCACCTGAATGAGTACTCTTGTGGATATTTAAATTATATCTTGTGGAAAAGTACTTTCCACAAAGAATACAATTGTAGGGCTTCATACCTGTATGAGTACTCTGGTGGATACTTAAATTACTTTTTGTGGAAAAGCACTTTCCACAAAGAATACATATGTTGGGCATCTCACCTGTATGAGTTCTCAGGTGGATAGTTAATTTACTTTTTGAGGAAAAGCACTTTCCACAAAGAATACAATTGTAGGGCTTCTCACCTGTATGAATTCTCTGATGGATATTTAAATAACCCTTTGTGGAAAAGCACTTCTCACAATGAGTACATTTGTGTGGTTTTTCACCTGTGTGAATTATCAGATGTCCATTTAAATGAGATTTGAAATTAAAACACTTCTCACACCATGTACATCTGTATGGCTGTTCATCAGTATTAATTTGACGTTTACTTATATTAACTGACTCCTTTTGACAGAAATTCAAAAGGCTTGGGATTTTACTTGAATTGGTTATCATGGGTTCAGTTCTCTCATTTGTTCCCTGGCAATTAATATGCTTGTTGTTTGGATTTGGATTACAGTTTGGATTTGGCTCTCCTGCACATTGTGATGGTTCTGTCTTGGCTTTGTGATCACCTGCAGCTCCATTCATCATAGCATTCATGAGATCACTCACTAAACTTTCACTGGATTCACACTTCATTTCATCAGATTTCAAATGAACACATTTAATATTCTCCAAGTCACTCATGTGTTCTGCCTTAAGGTATCCTCCATCATCAGTCTCGGTTTTGATTTGATCAGGATACAGATGGGTTACATATCCCAGCTCTGCACTGTCTAGTGTCTCTGTCTTAATAAGGTCCCCAGGGTGGGTGAAGCCCAGATCAGTTTCTGTTTTAATCAGTGATGTGTGTGTATGGTGTACATCACTGACCCCACTGTGTAATGTAACACACACTGGCTCCAGAGTGTTGAGTCCTGCTGCAGCACACGTCTCTGACTCTGCCATGTGGACCAGTCCACCGAGTTCCTCTTCTTTCAGTCTGATCCTGTGCTGCTCAGTGAGCTCTGGTAGTGTTGTCTCAGTGTCCTGTCTCAGAATGACTCCTGTCTGCATCATACTGCTGCTCACAGGTGTGCAGATGTTCAGCTCCTAGAGAGAAACAGGGCAAGGGTTTTACCTTAATAAAAAATAAAAAAAACATCTGATAGCTGGGACAGCTCTTGGAGAGAAACAGGGGAAGACAATTGACAATGCATTTCACCTTCTGAAGAGGAGATCGAAGGGGAAAACCCCTCAACAAATAACAACTGAAAGAGGATGCAGTAAAAGACTGGAAAAGCATCACAAAAGCAGAATGCAACAGTTTGGGGATATAAATGGGTCACAGGCTTGATGCAGTTATTGTAGGCAAGGCATATGCTACCAAATATTAAGTATTATTTACTTTCATTTACATAAATACTCAGGTCTACCAATACTTTTTCTAAACATAAAAATTGGGTGGTCCGATTACAAAGGTGCTATGTTCTAAGTAGTTTAACAGATCTAGGTGTAAATGCCAAGAAATAAAAGTGGAAAATCTGAACTCTGCCACGCCACATTGATGCAGTAATATGTGCAGTAGGAGCCCCGAAATAGAGTGCACAAAATAACATACTTTTCAGAAGGTTGACATTCCTGTATTATAAATCATTTTTTTGATTGGTCTTATATAATATTTTAATATTCTGAGATTCTAGATTATTGTACCTGTAGCACCTGTAGATGGTAAGGTAGATTATTAAACGTTTTGTCCTTCAATAAGGTATAATAGGCCTACTTAGGAATAAAATATTGATCTGATACTGCAAAGCCTTTTTTTTCTATCAAGCTCGCCATTTATATGTTCCACGCGATTTATGGAGGACCTGTTCAATGGACGAATTTAGTCTTAAAATCTGACGCCATTGTAACCAAGTTCATTCGGTAAAGTGAAGTAAAGTGAACACTGGACCCCCACCCAGAGAAACACGCAAACTCCAGTGGTTACGACGTAATGCAGCGTATTTAGCCTTTGGTGACGAAAAGCACATTTTATCATTAAAGCCCATTCAAAATTACGATTACCATGGTGAATTTTTACTATATTGGACAGTACTTTTCAATTCAAAATTTCCCACTGAATGAATTACTCTACAAGGACCGATTTGATTGCCATTCATTCCTTACCGTTTAGGTTTTCAATGCACATGCTCCGGTGCCAAAGTAGCGCCACTAACAACTAAGCATGCGACAAAGCCCCATAGTCAAACATGGAATCCTCCATAAATCGGCTCCTCGCACAATTGAACAGTTCTCATTGAAATCCATGGAACCAGCAGGCGGAAGCTCTCTCCAGTACTTGTATATCCCGATGTCTGGGCCAATCCGAAGTTTTATAACTCGAAGAATTGTACATAACATGCGACAACTCCAGGCTAAAATCGACTGACAAATTTGAAATCCGATATCTTCTGCAAACATTCATGAAGCAGTTCGTTAAAGCATGAAGACTATGGGGGAAATACTTACCCTGGTTGGATGATGAATAGATTACGTCTGCACAATCGTTTTTGGATGTAATGTAATTATTGGAGGTAAAGGTTCCCAATGCACGTTACATCTGCGTTAACCATAAAAAGTCGCATGGAGTTCGACTAGTTGTGATAATCGTGCAGGACCAGCGGAAGCCCGCCCCAATACGAATCTTACTTCCGGTGTCCGATTTCACAAAAGTTGCAAAATAAAGGTTAATTTCATGTTCCTAAACGACTTCCCCAGATTGACACTTCACAGCATACTCTGCCAACAATGGCTAAGGTGTAGTAGAATTCTCATTTGGAATGCCATTAGACTGTAGCCATGTTGATGGCTGTTCATGTACTAATGTGGACTCTTTAGTCATCTTTTGATTTTTGTACACTGGCTGGGGTTTTTGTTCATTTTAGCTACAGCTAGACCGACTTGATTGTCCTGTAATAGGGAGGACAACCGAAAAATGTTTTTCCGGAAATCAACATGAGTATTATGATTAAAATCTCAGTTTAACCTTAAATTAACCTGTTGTTGACAATAATTATGCTCAGGTGGAATTTTAATGTCATGAAATGACTGTTTTGTGGCTTTTAAGCGCTCATTTTACCAGCATCCCATCAATGTTAAATGCTGTACCCCGACAGCACCGAAAAACAGGCAGATTTCATTGACTATTCCATGTTTACATTTATGGAGCTCGAAAATGTTGACGCAACAATAGCATTTACTGGTTGACTTCACGCGCTCATACATGGCAGTTGGTGGCAGTTCCAGGCTGTAGCCAGGTCAATATTTTCGCTGGATACTCGGTATGTCCCGCCTTATAAACCCAAAGTCCCTGGTTACTTCTGAATAGTTTCAATGGATTTTGACAGTAGACATGTCAGACTTCAATCATGTGAACGCTCTCGAGCGTGCGCCTACGTTGCAAATAACCGTGTTGTATCCTTCTAACGTAATGTACATAGCAACTGAACTCTCAGATCACGCGGAATCACCGATAACGGCCAAGAGAAATGAATGACGATTCAGAAAATGTATAACTTTTAAAGGTTTAAAACCATCCTATGGTGGGACTTTTGCCATTTATGGACGGTGCGACAGAAATGTTCGGTGCCGTTGAACGAATCGAATGCTTTAATTTATAAATGGGGGCGTAGTGGTTAAGGTAAATGACTGGGACACGCAAGGTCGGTGGTCCTAATCCTGGTGTAGCCACAATAATTGCTCCAGGGGAGGATTGTCTCCTGCTTTGTCTAATCAACTGTAAGTCGCTCTGGATAAGAGCGTTTGCCAAATGCCAATAACGTAATGTAAAATATTGTTCGACTGACCCCAAGTGCCGTCAAAAAACAAATTGTATGGCTTTGTGCTATTCGCGTATGCTAGCTACATCATGCTAGCCTCATAGAGGGACCAGTAAAGGCTTAGAACACGCTAGCACTTAGTTATTGTAAATTTGATCACCTCTACTGTGAAGTAAAAAAACTGTACAAATTACGTTTTCTGTGAGAAATTATTGGCGAACTCACGTGCACACACAGCGGTCTATATTCTAAAGCTCTACTTTGCCCTCCCTACTATATAGCCTTCCTAATCCACTGTATGAGTGAATGTTGGCTGTGCGTAAAGGCGCATGGTTTCACCATGTAAACAAACCATGTATCAGCTGTGTGCTCTCCTGGTGGAGCTCTGCACTTTACTAGTTAACTGTTAGTTTGATGATCAGATGCGCTTGTTGCTTTGCCTGTGAATACAGCGGACGCTGTATATACGCTGCCTATATTTTATCGGAAGTGGATATTAGTAAATTCTTCAAGCTAACTATACCCAATTTGCTTGTTGCTACCGATAACAAACCGGTATTGTTTCATAACTAGATATGTAGTCTTCGCTTGAATCAATAGTACACAGAGCTTATGTGATTGCTTGTCTGGAGTGCATTTTGGACAGCGACACGAACAATCGGAATAAACCCCCAGAATGCCATTGCCTGTGGCAGTTGGAACCATTTTTCAGCCAATGAGCTTTAATTGCTGTACAGTTGTACAATGTTTTGATACATCTGACGACACTACAAATGTACACTTTTAAACATGAATGTTTAAAAGTTTTTACACCTTTAAACAGCTTTGGGTCTCAGTCTTTTGAATGTTTGGCTCAGGACCAAACCACATTCTAATACTCATGTAGGTCATGCATTAAAAAATTGTTAAAATCTAAAAGGATGTGGTGAGAAAGTGATTGATTTCTAATGGAATGGCCCAGAACTTTTTTCAGTAAATAAATGAATGGTTACTTTAAAAATGTCCCCATGTTTTCTGTTTACTCCGTATCCTTTTGTCTATTGCACATTTCTCAAGATCTGAAACTATATTGTGTGTCAAGCAGTAATGGAGGAAATGAGAAAGGGAGCAAATACTTTTTCATTGCACTGTATATTGTGAATGTGCACATGCAAACGGATTTCATGCTATGTACATATCTTTATGGACTATATGTGTTACTGCTTTCTGCTTTACTCCCCATTTGTAAATGTAGTTTCATTCCTGCTGCAACACTAATCATGTAATAAATACACCTGATTCAATTACTCAATGTCCTAAGGAATCCATTTCAGGCTTCTTTTATTCAGTGGATGGCTCCCCAATATCGAAATATGGGTGGACATGTGAGAGTTACACTCACAAAAGTTCCTACAGCAAATACAAAGACTAAAACTCATTACTTTTTCACATTGTTTCTGTTCTAGTTATATATATATATATACAGTGGTGTGAAAAAGTGTTTGCCCCCTTCCTGATTTCTTATTTTTTTTGCATGTTTGTCACATGAGACATGTTCCACCTGTCACCTCCACAGCGCTGTAAGAGACTCATTGCAAGTTATCGCAAACGCTTGACTGCAGTTGTTGCTGCTAAGGGTGGCCCAACCAGTTATTAGGTTTAGGGGGCAATCACTTTTTCAGACAGGGCCATGTAGGTTTGGGGTTTTTTTTCTCCCTTAATAATAAAAACCTTCATTTAAAAACTGCATTTTGTGTTTACTTGTGTTGTCTTTGACTAATATTTAAATTTGTTTGATGATCTGAAACATTTAAGTGTGACAAACATGCAAAAAAATAAGAAATCAGGAAGGGGGCAAACACTTTTTCACACCACTGTATATATTATAAACTAGAACAGAAACAATGTGAATAATAAACCACATTTATATACCAAGATCATTAACCAAAATGAAAGTTAGTACACATATGGAGAATGACAAATCCTAATAGCATAAATTATACATGTTTTAACGCATCTGGAAACGGCAATGGTCAAGGTTAGACTATTGGCTCGTCTCAAGCCGTAATATTACTGCTCTTCCTTTATCAGGCCATTGCGTCAGATCATTGCATTTATCCAATTCTAAGAATGTGCCTACTATTAAATCCCATTGGACCTGTATTAATAATGTACTTCCTTCTAAACTTTTAGACAGAGTAAGGTCCCTTATAATTAAGTCATGATGGTAGAAATATCCTCAATGGATAAATGGGAAAAGCAAATAGCTATTGAAATGTCAAAAGATTTGGCACAACAGAAGAAAGTGAAGCAGGATGGAGAAATCAATAATCTGTGGTGTAAAAGGGATTTAAAACTGGAAGACAATACTAAACTCAGTTCTCTTTTTTACACTGACAAACAAAAGGAGCATTTATTCAGTCAAATACCAAATGGCTATAAGGGGGAGACAATAATACCTTTTACTTTGGGCTTGAAAAACAGACATAATAAACAAACTACTCCCAAAGCTTCATAAAGATACCTTACAGATAGATAGCTGGGGACCCATAACGTTCCTGACGTATTTGCTCCCTTCCTCATTTCCTCCATTACTGCTTGACACACAATATAGTTTCAGATCTTAAGACAAAAATGTGCAATAGACAAAAGGTAATCAGTAATCAGAAAACATGGGGACATTTTTAAAGTAACCATTCATTTATTTACTGAAAAAAGTTATGGGCCATTCCATTAGAATCAATCACTTTCTGACCACACCCTTTTAGATTTTAACAATTTTTTAATGCATGGTGACCTATATGAGTATTACAATGTGGTTTGGTCCTGAGCCAACCATTCAAAAGACAGAGACCCAAAGCTGAACCATATTGGATGCCCTACTTAAAGACACATATCTTCTTCAAAAACAAATATAATGCTATGCATGAACTCATCATGAACTCCATCATCTGTCATTTGGTGCACATGGAGTACATGGTGGGTGGGTCAGTATAACACATGAAACTTTAATGTTGCCTAAGATTTTCTTTCACCTGAAATAATATGTCACTTTTCCCATAAGTTTGCAATCAAAATTAACATTACACAATGACGCTACAGTCAGTGTGTAGTGTAAATCCATGCAATCTTTAGTATTCATTTTGAAGCCATTGGTCAAGTGTTGATGCATCTTTGCTCATGCATTTTGAACCTAGATAGCATGTTCTGCCTTTTGTTGTGGCTGGCTCCACTATTATGACATCACAAAAATCAACCACAAAAAATGAGGAAAACCGCAATAATACAGCTTATGGTGAATGTGTATTTATTTTCAACTGAGATTTCAGCTTCAGAAAAAATTATCACATAGCAATGCATTGTAAACATTTACAACTAAGGTTTGGTCAACCGTTTAAATGAGGCTTTTGTGAAACAATTCCATCAATGCCAAAATTATCTGTCTTTCTAAATTACTCTTCTTAGCTTAGCAGTCTGACATTGCCATTCACAGACATAGCCTACATAGGGATCATCAAGATAATTTCTATGCTAATCAATATAAATTAAGGGCGTTTCCATCACCATTTATGGGTAATTGTGGGAGTGAACTAGGTGGTGTGTTGGGCTCGTGCATGTACAGACAATTCCAAATTGATTTGGGATTTGTGCACTGGCCGGCGTACCCAAGGTATCAGAATATGTTTTGTTGTAACATTCCCTCATGTATACCAATGCAAACATTTAGTATGGATTCTCCGCAGAGTTTTATAAATGAAGTCCCTGGTGATTTCTAACATTGACTCATCACTTTCCACACTGCATACACAAGGAGGTATTCTCCCCTGGACTGATTTGTTGGTAGAAATTAGTAAGATTTAGTTAAATAACACAACCCACGCTGTGAACACAAGAAAAACATGTCCCAGCCCCAAATAAATACATTCGCAGGACTCATATATTAATCTATGAGATATTCATACTCGGATATTCATCTGGTTGAATTGTCAGGAGAAAAATATCTTGCATTAAAGACGAGCATGAGTCAATTTGTGGCGATTTAAATGAGATAAACCAGAAAAGCACTTCCCACACGAAGAACATTTGTAAGGCTTCTCATCTGTATGAGTCCTCTGGTGGATATTAAAATAAGCTTTTGCGGAAAAGTACTTTCCAGAAAGAATACAATTGTAGGGCTTATCACCTGTATGAATCATCTTGTGGATAGTAAAATGTTCTTTTCTGGAAAAGCATTTCCCACACTCAGAACATGTGTAGGGCTTTTTACCTGTATGACTTATCTGATGTCTATTTAAAGCAGATCTGAAAGTAAAACACTTCTCACACCATGTACATTTGTATGGCTCATCTGTAATAATTTGACATTTACTATTAATTGCTTCTGTCAGAAAGAAATGGCTTGGAGTTTTACTTGAATTGGTTATGGGTTCAGTTCTCATTCGTTCCCTGGCAATTAATGTGCTTGTTGCTGCCATTTCTACCTTTCTGCACAATTCTGGTCAGACTATTCTCACCGTTTATATGACAGAGGTGATTTAAGTCTCCACACTGGGTCAGCGGATCGTGCATTTCTTCCTTCTTACAGTTTGGATTTGGCTCTCCTGCACATTGTGATGGTTCTGTCTTGGCTTTGTGATCACCTGCAGCTCCATTCATCATAGCATTCATGAGATCACTCACTAAACTTTCACTGGATTCACACTTCATTTTATCAGATTTCAAATGAACACATTTAATATTCTCCAAGTCACTCATGTGTTCTGCCTTAAGGTATCCTCCATTACCAGTCTCGGTTTTGATTTGGTCAGGATGCAGATGGGTTACATATCCCAGCTCTGCACTGTCTAGAGTCTCTTTATTAATAAGGGCCCCAGGGTGGGTGAAGCCCAGATCAGTTTCTGTTTTAATCAGTGATGTGCGTGTATGGTGTACATCACTGACCCCGCTGTGTAATGTAACACACACTGGCTCCAGAGTGTTGAGTCCTGCTGCAGCACACGTCTCTGACTCTGCCATGTGGACCAGTCCACCGAGTTCCTCTTCTTTCTGTCTGATCCTGTGCTGCTCAGTGAGCTCTGGTAGTGTTGTCTCAGTGTCCTGTCTCAGAAAGACTCCTGTCTGCATCATACTGCTGCTCACAGGTGTGCAGATGTTCAGCTCCTGGGGAGAAACAGGGGAATGGTTTTAACCTTAATCAAATGGGTCTGACTGCAACAACAGACACATTCTTTACACTCTGCAGTCCTGCAGATGGCTGACTGACCACAGAGGGTGCTCTGACATTTTGAGGTGGGGGAAACCCTTATTCCCTCAATGGCTGATACCACAGTTCCACTTTAAAAACACAACTTTAGCTTCAACTGTGAACAGTGAAAGAAAGCCGTTTCTGAAGGGCCTCAGAACAGGAAGAATGGGCTGGCCATGGCAAAAGGGCAGAACACTGGTCTCCATGACATTCATGGTGGAATCAGTGTGCACCAGCAGCATCTTCAGAAACCCTGTGGACATTCTCTGTGGATTCTGAGGCTGTATCCACGGACCCCTTGCCGAGCTCAGACCTCACGTTCCCACGAGCAGTACCCCACAAGGAGGTATCTCGGGGATGAACTCAAGTACTCCGAACGTCCTGGAGCCCTGGTAAGTTCTACTGAACTTCCAGCCCAGTCTCGAAGTGAAGGGTGTGATGCAAATCTGGTATTCGATGTCCTGTATTCAATGTATTCCTCTAAAGCAGGGGTCTCCAATCTTATCCTAAAAGGGCCGGCGTGGGTGCAGGTTTTTGTTTTAACCCAGCAGTAACACACCTGATTATACTAATGAACTAATCCTGTTCTTTAATCAAGACCTTGATGAGTAGAATCAGCTGTCTTAGTTCTGTGCTAAAACAACAACCTGCACACACACCGGCCCTTTCTGGATAAGATTGGAGACCCCTGCTCTAAAGAATCTTTATCAAATATGATTATAGTAAGATATACTTTATTATAATCAATCAAAAGAATAGAGTTATACAGATTACAGTGTACATATCATCTTTTGCAGTTTGCTAATCACATGCAAGTTACATATACCCCTCTAGCTCTTTCTAAATTACCTTTCCACCCTGATGTTTAAAAATCAAGGTACACCCCTCCAATATCCATCCTCTTTGGCCTTAGCCTTATCCTAGAGCTCCCCCTTCTGGACGTTTTTTAAAAAGAAACTATTTCTAGAATATTATATTTATCTAACTATGATAACTTCTCTACATTTTTCTACCTTATATAGTACCTTAATGAGAAATAAAAGATATATAAAAGTAAACTTATAATGTGTTACTTTTCCTACTTCTACAAGTAATATAGATTATAATTACCACTCCAGCTTGGTTATAGTTGTTCTGCGTGGCTCTTTCTTCACCAGCTCGTAGATATCTTCTGAAGCCAAATTCTGGGATCCCGCTCTAAGGTCTAAAAGCTTATTCCTTATATATCTTTTTTGCATACAAAAGTGTACCTTTTTTTATAAGAAATGTCCCCAATATGTCAAGCGGGAAGAAATTTATCTCTTATGTAACCTGTTTTATAATGATCATATTAATTATTTCTGTTTTTCCAATTGTCATTTTCTCATACCTCAAAAGAAATGTCCCCAATATTTTATTTCATGTGCCCCTCCGGTTTAGGAATTTCCACCATCTTAATATACGAGTGGAAAAACACTAGCCCTTATGTAATTTTTAATGAACCTATTCATCACTGGTGTCTGTTTCAATTTAATAATCTCTCCTTGACTTCCTCCAAACTTTGATCTCATGCAAGCCAGACGTTAAAGCCCGCCACCATCTCAACACCCTCTTCAGGTGCCCCTTTTTGTGGCGCCTTAAGGGATCTACAAAGGACATCCAGCTAATAGCTGAGTGTAATTCATCATTTAACTCCTCTATAGTCAGTCCTTTGAATCTATTCGATAAATTATTTGTGTTATCATCAGGAAGGCCCTTGAAGCCTCTTAATTTTCTTTCGGTATTGACGTCCTTGCCATTTTCCTTATCTCTTTTACATTTTTCAATCTCCTCCTGCTCTTTGATTTCCCAATTATCTTCATTGTCTTTCTCATCCTGTTTCTTTAACCAGGCCTCGTGCTCCTCCCCTGTAGGAGCCAGCCCACACGTGTCAACCAAGTATGTTATCACATCTATCGTCTCCTTGAATGCAAAACTCCCTGGGTCTCCAATTTTCCGTTCTGCGTGTTCAGCATCTTCCATGGTCATGCTAGAACACATTCTACGCATGGCCTCAGTCAGGCCTTTAGCCTTGCTCTCTAAAACCCTGAATCTAAATCCTCTGACTTCAGACTCCTCAGTATCCATATACGGTTGTACATTTATCTTGTACCATATACTTCTCCTCTTACGGGAGCTTTTACTCCTACCCCATTGGCGTGTGCGAGGGGTTAACAATGCATTCCTGCCTAACCCATCTTCTGTCAATCTCTCATCAGGCGGGCCTAGGGCCGGGTCCTCGACAATGGCTTCCCACATCAGCATCACTTGGTGGACGGTATCCAAACTGAATAAATAGCAAGGCCAATTCCTTTGCTTTTGCTATATCCTGAAGACAATTGAGGTCAAAAGATATATTTGAGATGACAGATCTGAATTTCAGCTTTTATTTCCTGGTATTTGTATCTAGATTTGTATCAGATTACCTAATTTCGGTTTAAAAAATAGTTATGAATCAATGTGAATCAATCAATCAATCAATCACAGAGATTGCACAAGCATTGAGAATAGCTTGGAACAACAACTCAGAATGTCCTGAAAAACCGCTGGTCTACTGAGCAACAGACATCAAAAAGGTCAACAAAGGAAAACAAAAGCAGTTGATGACAAAATCATTGTGAGAGCTGTGAAGAACACCCCCAAAACATCAGTCAGTGACATCAAAGTTCTCAAACAAAGTTTTATGGACTGATGGGACCAAGATTACCCAACCAAAGTAGTACACTGCCAACATAACAAAGGACTTCATGAGGGAGTAAAAGTGGAAGGTTTTAGACGGGCCAAGTTCATCACCTGACTTTAACACAACTGACCATGCATTTCACCTGCTGAAGAGGAGACTGAAGGGAAAAACCCCTCATAACACACAACTGGAAGAGGCTGCAGTAAAAGCCTGGAAAAGCATCACAAAAGCAGAATGCAGAACTGTTTGATGATGTAAATGGGTCGCAGGCTTGATGCAGTTATTGTAAGCAAGGGAAATGCTACAAAATATGAAGTGTTATTTACTTTTATTTACTTAAATACTCTGTGTTCAAACACGTTTTCTAACCTGAAGATGGGGTGGTCTGATAACAAAGGCGCTATGTTATAAGTAGTTTTGCACATCTAGTTGTAAATACCAAGAAATAAAAGCATCAATTCTGAACTCTTGTCTCATGTTCATCTTTTTATCTCAACTACAAATGTATTCAGTGGATTACAAAAACAAAGGAATTGGTCTTGCTCTTCCAATACTTTGAGGGAACTGTAACCATTTCAAAAAAATAACAGCCACAGGGAAAATGAAGTCAAATTGTATTCTTTTTGAAAAAAATAATAAAGTAAATAAAGTTGGGTCTGTGTAGAAAATGACCACAAACTGTTCCATGCTCAACCAAGTAGATGAGAAGGTAGAAAGTTTCCAATCAAAATTAAACGCTATGTACTTCTAAAGGTATAATAGGCCTACTTATGTACAAAACATTGATCCGATGTTTTACCATGGTGAATTTATACTACATTGGACAGTAATTTTCCGATTCTAATTTTCTTTCCTCTGAAAGAATTTCTCACCACGGACCGATTTTATTCGGAGGAGCACATACGTTTGTTTTCATTCCAATTCATTCGTTCCCGTTTATTTTTCCAGTGCACATGCTCTGGTGTCAAAATAGCGCCACTGAGCCCCATAGTCAAACATAGCAGCCTCCTTAATCGGCTCCTCGCGCAATTCTTTAAGGTTGTTTTATTGGTTTTTATAATTTCTCTGAACAATTTAAAATCTTTTTTCTTTTTTAAAAACACACTCAATAACACAAAACAAATCATTTAGAACAAACACTTAAACCAAAGGGAACAAAGACATCAAAATGAATGAAAAACAAATTTTAAGAAAAAGTGATTCAAAAACAAAATAGTCACAAAACACAAAATCAATATGTGATTCAAAGAGAACAAAGGTGGATTAAAACACCAAGAAAAAGGAAAGTCCATTTCGCTCAGGTTTGCTGTCCCGAGAGGCTTCTGTGTCCCTTGGGGGGGGGGGTGGGCTAGATGATGAATTCTTTCCAGTGGTCCACCCCCCACTTCTCTCTCGCCAGGTTCTTGTTTGTGTGCATGTCCACCAGAATGCCGTCCTGGAGGAGGTTTTGAATCCTCCTCCGGAGAGTGACCAGGTCTACAGATGTTTTCTGGTAGACCTTGATGTTCCTCGTCTCCCACAGGACCTGCTTCACGGTGTTGATGATCCTCCACTGACGCTGGAGCACGATGGTCTTGCATCCCCCCGGCGGACCGTAGAGGATGCCCTCAGCCATCAGGGAGGACCTCGGCAGGAACCTGCTTAGGGAGACAGAGGAACAAACAAGGCCCCAGACCCGCCTGGCCACGGAGCACTCCCAGAACAGGTGGTGGATGTGTTCCGAGTCAGTGCATCCGTGGGGGCAGCGTTCAGTCAGGGCTAAGTGCCGGCGATACATAAATGTTCTGGTGGGGAGACACCTATGGGCTGTCATCCAGGCAATGTCTTTTTGTTTGTTTGTAAGACATTTGTGTGTTACATTTGCCCAGATGACTTGCGGGTCCAGGTCTGGCCCCCCCCTCGGGAGCGTTACAATTTCTCCAGATCTTAAATGAGCCATAATCATTTTATAGCTCCACGAGGTTAGGCCAGCCCTGGGCAGATCCGTCCTGTAGGCAAAGTCCTTCAGGGCTCGGTAGACGTAGGGGGGGTCCCAGCTATAAGGTATGGTGAGGTCCAGCACACCCAAGCCCATTGCTCTGAGGAAGGGGGTGGCATAGTACCTGGCAAAGGTACCAGAGGCCTTACCCACCTTCCCTGCATTCTGGACAAGGGTGGCCAGACCCTGCACCATAATGATGTTAACAATGTCTGGGACCCCCCGCCCCCCATTCCGCTCCTCTTTGAGGAGGGTGACGCGTTTAAGTTTTTCCATGGTGCTCCCCCAGACAAAGCGGAAAGCCATCCGGGTGATTAACTTCCCGGTGGCTTTGTCCGGGGGAAACACCCTCCCCACATAGAGCAGAATGGGTAGGACAATTGCCTTCAGGACAAGGATCTTACCCGCCATGGTCAAGGGCCGTGCACTCCAGCTCCTGATTTTATTTTGGACGTGGCGGAGGGCTCCCTCCCAGCTGGTTCTCCCTCCTCCGTCAGCCTGGAAGGTCACCCCCAGGAGCTTGATGGTATTCCTACGTACAGGGAAGGAAACGGTCAGCTCCTCACTCCAATATGGAGACAGAAACAGTTCACTCTTGTCCCTGTTGACCAGGGCGCCAGTGGCCACACAGAAGTCGTCCAACACCTTGGTGGCACAAGCGATAGAACGACTGTCTGTGGCGACGATGGCAATGTCGTCCATGTACGCCATCACCTTTAGCCGTTCCCCCCCCGCTCCAGGGAGTGGATAGCCCACCACCCCTGGATTGGCCCTAATGGCCTGGAGGAACGGTTCCAGGTAGATGACGTACAGGAGAGATGCTAGAGGGCACCCCTGCCTGACGCCAGACCTGACATCGAACGGGGCAGAGGGCTGTCGATTGACAACCACTCTGCCCGTTATGTCTGTCAGACAGATCTTTGTCCAGCGCAGGAGGGGGCCAGGAATGTTCATTTTTTCTAGCACTCTCTCCAAGCACACATGACTCACCCGGTCAAATGCCTTCTCTTGATCGAGACTGAGAAGGCACAAGGGGGACCTCCGCTCCCCGGAGTGGATGATTAGATCCCTCGCGAGGAGCAGGTTGTCATTTATGGACCTCCCCTGCACGCTGCAGGTCTGGTCCGGTCCGATCACCGATGTTATCAGGCCTTGGAACCTCCCCATCAGCGCCTTCGCCATGATCTTATAATCGACTGAGAGGAGGTTGATCGGCCGCCAGTTGCGGAGGTCCTTCAGGTCCCCCTTCTTTGGGACAAGAGCTACTGAGCTCTGTCTCAGTGAGGCGCCTAACCGCCCCTCCCTGTACGCAGCCCTGAACACTTCCGCCACGTCCCCCTTCAGGAGATCCCAGTGAGCCTGGTAAAACTCAGCTGGGATTCCGTCAGGGCCCGGAGCTTTGTGTGTATTCAGGGAGTGCACGGCCCTGGTGAGCTCCTCAGTGCTCAACTCCGCCTCCATCTGCTCATCTCCCAGGCGTCTGTCCAGGCAGCCCAGGAAGGTGTCCATGAGAGCCCCGTCTGAGGGCCTCTCGCTGTAAAGGCCCTCGTAGAACTCCCTGGCCACCTCCCGGGCCTCCGCCTCTTCAGACACCACCACACCTCTGCTGTTATAGAGAGACAAGATGTTATTCGTCTTGGTTCGTGCCCTGCGGAAGAAGAACCGCGTGCACTTCTCATCCTCCTGGAGGCCCTGGAGTTTGGAGCGGAAGGTCTGTTTCTTCCGCTCTTCCCGGTAGAGGGTGGTGAGGCTCTGCCGAGCTTGTGCAATTTCGCTGCTGACATCCAGGCCTCGGGACTGGAGGAGGCTTAGTCTTTGGAGGGCAGCATTGTGGCGTTCAAAAACTGCCCTCCCTTCCTTCGCCTTCCTCCGTCCGACTGCCCGGAAGTAGCCCCGCACTCGCTCCTTCACCATCTCCCACCACTCCACCGGGGAGTCAAAGAGATGTTTCAGACTCACCCACTCCAGGTATCTTCTCGAGAAGGAGAGACGCACCTGGGGGTCTTGGAGATGGCTGATATTCATCCGCCAGAGCCCCTTACCCACGGTTATAGGTTTCTCCCAGACCAGGGACACGGTTACCATGTGGTGGTCCGAGAAGTGCACCGCCGGATTGAAAAATGTAAAAGAGATAAGGAAAATGGCAAGGACGTCAATACCGAAAGAAAATTAAGAGGCTTCAAGGGCCTTCCTGATGATAACACAAATAATTTATCGAATAGATTCAAAGGACTGACTATAGAGGAGTTAAATGATGAATTACACTCAGCTATTAGCTGGATGTCCTTTGTAGATCCCTTAAGGCGCCACAAAAAGGGGCACCTGAAGAGGGTGTTGAGATGGTGGCGGGCTTTAACGTCTGGCTTGCATGAGATCAAAGTTTGGAGGAAGTCAAGGAGAGATTATTAAATTGAAACAGACACCAGTGATGAATAGGTTCATTAAAAATTACATAAGGGCTAGTGTTTTTCCACTCGTATATTAAGATGGTGGAAATTCCTAAACCGGAGGGGCACATGAAATAAAATATTGGGGACATTTCTTTTGAGGTATGAGAAAATGACAATTGGAAAAACAGAAATAATTAATATGATCATTATAAAACAGGTTACATAAGAGATAAATTTCTTCCCGCTTGACATATTGGGGACATTTCTTATAAAAAAAGGTACACTTTTGTATGCAAAAAAGATATATAAGGAATAAGCTTTTAGACCTTAGAGCGGGATCCCAGAATTTGGCTTCAGAAGATATCTACGAGCTGGTGAAGAAAGAGCCACGCAGAACAACTATAACCAAGCTGGAGTGGTAATTATAATCTATATTACTTGTAGAAGTAGGAAAAGTAACACATTATAAGTTTACTTTTATATATCTTTTATTTCTCATTAAGGTACTATATAAGGTAGAAAAATGTAGAGAAGTTATCATAGTTAGATAAATATAATATTCTAGAAATAGTTTCTTTTTAAAAAACGTCCAGAAGGGGGAGCTCTAGGATAAGGCTAAGGCCAAAGAGGATGGATATTGGAGGGGTGTACCTTGATTTTTAAACATCAGGGTGGAAAGGTAATTTAGAAAGAGCTAGAGGGGTATATGTAACTTGCATGTGATTAGCAAACTGCAAAAGATGATATGTACACTGTAATCTGTATAACTCTATTCTTTTGATTGATTATAATAAAGTATATCTTACTATAATCATATTTGATAAAGATTCTTTAGAGCAGGGGTCTCCAATCTTATCCAGAAAGGGCCGGTGTGTGTGCAGGTTGTTGTTTTAGCACAGAACTAAGACAGCTGATTCTACTCATCAAGGTCTTGATTAAAGAACAGGATTAGTTCATTAGTATAATCAGGTGTGTTACTGCTGGGTTAAAACAAAAACCTGCACCCACGCCGGCCCTTTTAGGATAAGATTGGAGACCCCTGCTTTAGAGGAATACATTGAATACAGGACATCGAATACCAGATTTGCATCACACCCTTCACTTCGAGACTGGGCTGGAAGTTCAGTAGAACTTACCAGGGCTCCAGGACGTTCGGAGTACTTGAGTTCATCCCCGAGATACCTCCTTGTGGGGTACTGCTCGTGGGAACGTGAGGTCTGAGCTCGGCAAGGGGTCCGTGGATACAGCCTCAGAATCCACAGAGAATGTCCACAGGGTTTCTGAAGATGCTGCTGGTGCACACTGATTCCACCATGAATGTCATGGAGACCAGTGTTCTGCCCTTTTGCCATGGCCAGCCCATTCTTCCTGTTCTGAGGCCCTTCAGAAACGGCTTTCTTTCAATGTTCACAGTTGAAGCTAAAGTTGTGTTTTTAAAGTGGAACTGTGGTATCAGCCATTGAGGGAATAAGGGTTTCCCCCACCTCAAAATGTCAGAGCACCCTCTGTGGTCAGTCAGCCATCTGCAGGACTGCAGAGTGTAAAGAATGTGTCTGTTGTTGCAGTCAGACCCATTTGATTAAGGTTAAAACCATTCCCCTGTTTCTCCCCAGGAGCTGAACATCTGCACACCTGTGAGCAGCAGTATGATGCAGACAGGAGTCTTTCTGAGACAGGACACTGAGACAACACTACCAGAGCTCACTGAGCAGCACAGGATCAGACAGAAAGAAGAGGAACTCGGTGGACTGGTCCACATGGCAGAGTCAGAGACGTGTGCTGCAGCAGGACTCAACACTCTGGAGCCAGTGTGTGTTACATTACACAGCGGGGTCAGTGATGTACACCATACACGCACATCACTGATTAAAACAGAAACTGATCTGGGCTTCACCCACCCTGGGGCCCTTATTAATAAAGAGACTCTAGACAGTGCAGAGCTGGGATATGTAACCCATCTGCATCCTGACCAAATCAAAACCGAGACTGGTAATGGAGGATACCTTAAGGCAGAACACATGAGTGACTTGGAGAATATTAAATGTGTTCATTTGAAATCTGATAAAATGAAGTGTGAATCCAGTGAAAGTTTAGTGAGTGATCTCATGAATGCTATGATGAATGGAGCTGCAGGTGATCACAAAGCCAAGACAGAACCATCACAATGTGCAGGAGAGCCAAATCCAAACTGTAAGAAGGAAGAAATGCACGATCCGCTGACCCAGTGTGGAGACTTAAATCACCTCTGTCATATAAACGGTGAGAATAGTCTGACCAGAATTGTGCAGAAAGGTAGAAATGGCAGCAACAAGCACATTAATTGCCAGGGAACGAATGAGAACTGAACCCATAACCAATTCAAGTAAAACTCCAAGCCATTTCTTTCTGACAGAAGCAATTAATAGTAAATGTCAAATTATTACAGATGAGCCATACAAATGTACATGGTGTGAGAAGTGTTTTACTTTCAGATCTGCTTTAAATAGACATCAGATAAGTCATACAGGTAAAAAGCCCTACACATGTTCTGAGTGTGGGAAATGCTTTTCCAGAAAAGAACATTTTACTATCCACAAGATGATTCATACAGGTGATAAGCCCTACAATTGTATTCTTTCTGGAAAGTACTTTTCCGCAAAAGCTTATTTTAATATCCACCAGAGGACTCATACAGATGAGAAGCCTTACAAATGTTCTTCGTGTGGGAAGTGCTTTTCTGGTTTATCTCATTTAAATCGCCACAAATTGACTCATGCTCGTCTTTAATGCAAGATATTTTTCTCCTGACAATTCAACCAGATGAATATCCGAGTATGAATATCTCATAGATTAATATATGAGTCCTGCGAATGTATTTATTTGGGGCTGGGACATGTTTTTCTTGTGTTCACAGCGTGGGTTGTGTTATTTAACTAAATCTTACTAATTTCTACCAACAAATCAGTCCAGGGGAGAATACCTCCTTGTGTATGCAGTGTGGAAAGTGATGAGTCAATGTTAGAAATCACCAGGGACTTCATTTATAAAACTCTGCGGAGAATCCATACTAAATGTTTGCATTGGTATACATGAGGGAATGTTACAACAAAACATATTCTGATACCTTGGGTACGCCGGCCAGTGCACAAATCCCAAATCAATTTGGAATTGTCTGTACATGCACGAGCCCAACACACCACCTAGTTCACTCCCACAATTACCCATAAATGGTGATGGAAACGCCCTTAATTTATATTGATTAGCATAGAAATTATCTTGATGATCCCTATGTAGGCTATGTCTGTGAATGGCAATGTCAGACTGCTAAGCTAAGAAGAGTAATTTAGAAAGACAGATAATTTTGGCATTGATGGAATTGTTTCACAAAAGCCTCATTTAAACGGTTGACCAAACCTTAGTTGTAAATGTTTACAATGCATTGCTATGTGATAATTTTTTCTGAAGCTGAAATCTCAGTTGAAAATAAATACACATTCACCATAAGCTGTATTATTGTGGTTTTCCTCATTTTTTGTGGTTGATTTTTGTGATGTCATAATAGTGGAGCCAGCCACAACAAAAGGCAGAACATGCTATCTAGGTTCAAAATGCATGAGCAAAGATGCATCAACACTTGACCAATGGCTTCAAAATGAATACTAAAGATTGCATGGATTTACACTACACACTGACTGTAGCGTCATTGTGTAATGTTAATTTTGATTGCAAACTTATGGGAAAAGTGACATATTATTTCAGGTGAAAGAAAATCTTAGGCAACATTAAAGTTTCATGTGTTATACTGACCCACCCACCATGTACTCCATGTGCACCAAATGACAGATGATGGAGTTCATGATGAGTTCATGCATAGCATTATATTTGTTTTTGAAGAAGATATGTGTCTTTAAGTAGGGCATCCAATATGGTTCAGCTTTGGGTCTCTGTCTTTTGAATGGTTGGCTCAGGACCAAACCACATTGTAATACTCATATAGGTCACCATGCATTAAAAAATTGTTAAAATCTAAAAGGGTGTGGTCAGAAAGTGATTGATTCTAATGGAATGGCCCATAACTTTTTTCAGTAAATAAATGAATGGTTACTTTAAAAATGTCCCCATGTTTTCTGATTACTGATTACCTTTTGTCTATTGCACATTTTTGTCTTAAGATCTGAAACTATATTGTGTGTCAAGCAGTAATGACCACCCCCGGCGGTCAAGCCACGTACTGGGAACGGAACTCGCAGCCCGTCAGGTTAGGAGGAAAAACCAGGTGGAAAAAGGAGGGGGGCGAAGGAGCCAAGAAAGGGAGGAAAAAGGGAGAGAGAGAAGGGACACAAGCTCTGAGAAGCCTCTCAAGAAACAGCCGAAAACCCCTTGTCTACCACTAGCAAGCCAGTGGTAGGCAACAGGTTAATTCGTGCTGAAGAGAAACCCGAGCGCAATTCTTTAAGAAGAGAGGTTTATACGTCTGTGTCGAGTCAACGCCAAGCCGCGTTCTGGCCTGACGCGCACCTCCCCAGAAATGTAAATACCGTACCGTAAGAAATGTGATTGGTCCGCTTGGTTTCATTGTATTACTGCTCCGCCATTGATCATGTAAATACCGTTCCGTAAGAAATGTGATTGGTCCGCTTGGTTTCATTGTATTACTGCTCCGCCATTGATCACTTTCAGTCTCCTGTGCTGTGTCCGAAACCGAAATCAGTTGCTTGATTAGTAATCTGTCCTTCAAAAAAAGACGACTTCGGAGGTGTGTTCGCAGCAGGCGATTGGAGACGCACTTTGAAAGCAGAAAGTTCTCAGAGTGAAAGTAAAGTGATTACATGATGCATAATTCCAAGCAATTTAGCTGGCGAGCTCATGGAGGCTTAAACATTACATTCGTTATTCCAGTGTGGTAATCAAGTAAAATGTCGAGCTCGTTGTGTACTTCCAGTCGTGGACAAGCTATTTTACAGTTCTTCGTGAATTCCGCCGCTGTTTAAAAGAAATAAATGAATGGAGAACAGAAATAATGTGAAATAAATATTTACCAAGATCATTAACTAAAAATACATGAACAAACTAAATTACATTTGGTAGACGTATGAAGAATGGCAAATCGTAATGGTTTAAATTATACATGCTTTAACGGATATGGAAACGGCAATGGCCCAGGTTAGACTTTTGGCTCCTCTCAAGCAGTGACAGTACTGCTTCTCCTTTAACAGGTCATTATGTCATATGTGCCTACTATTAAATCCCATTGTAAAGTCCCTTATAATTAAATTGAGATGGTAGAAATGTCCTCATCCTCATGTATAAAAGGCAAATGTCAATACCTATTGAAACGTCAAACGATTTGACACAACAGAAGAAACTGAAGCAGGATGAAGGTATATGTGAAATCACTAATCCGTGCTGTAAAAAAGATTTAACACTTGACGACAATATTAAACTCAATTCTCTTGAGATATCAAATAGATATTTTTTACACTGAAAAAGGAATGGGGATGTGACAATCACTATTTTTGTCAACAGTTACCATCCCATTTTTAAACGGTTATAACCGATACTGCTTATGACCGTACATATCTATATATATATATATTTGTACTGTCAAATTTAATCGCATTTTCAAACTTTATTTTGAGCCATCTCAATCGTTAAATGTCAACACTGTAAGTCAGATAATGGCCAATTTGCCAAATTAAAGATTTACATTTACATTGACATTGTGCAGTGTAGCCTCACAGTCACAGAAGCCTGGAGTTAAATTCCTGTAGCTTACGTCCAGGCATGCTGGTCGATCGTGTGTCATTTTTTTTAATATGCATCAGTAAAAATGTTATTCTTGATGTTTTCATCCCTCTTCCCTTTGGCTTCTGCCTGATAGACTTGGCATGAAATCTGCAAATATGCTGCTGTTAAGAGCTTTGTTACAGACGGGGTTGTCCACTCAAAATTGTGCTTACGCAATATTTGCCTGATATAATATGATAACACCGGATCTATTTTACCATAGGCGACAGGTCTAATGATTTAACTTTTATGCCAGTACAGGTCTCCGAACAATTATATATCTTTTTATGGAACGCAAACTTTGCCAACGTTACCAAATAGGGTGCGATGGCGAACTGAGTTTACCATTCCAGCTTCAGCAAAAATGATCGGCTAGAATTTTCTTTTAAACGTTTAGTACTCACTTTGTATTTAAATGACCTTTTTGTGGAAAAGCACTTTCTACACAGAGTACAACTGGAGGGCTTCTCACCTGTTTGAATTCTTTGGTGGATATTTAAATAACCTTTTGTGGAAAAGCACTTTCTACACAGAGTAGAACTGTAGGGCTTCTCACCTGTATGAGTATTCCGGTGGATATTTAAATAACCTTTTGTTGAAAAGTACTGACCACTAAGAATACAACTGTAGGGCTTCTCACCTGTATGAGTACTCTGGTGGACATTTAAATCGTGTCTTCCGGTGCAGATTCCAAGTGAGCTTCAAAATAAAAGTTCATTTCTTTTTTGATTATTGGCTGAATCTTCCATTTTAAGAATGTGCCTACTATTAAATCCCATTGGACGTGTATTAATAATTTACTTCCTTCTAAACTTTTTGTCACAGAGTAAGGTCCCTTATAATTAAGTTATGATGGTAGAAATGTCCTCAATGGATAAATGGGAAAAGCAAATTGCTATTGAAATGTCAAAAGATTTGGCACAACAGAAGAAAGTGAAGCAGGATGAGAAATCAATAATCTATGCTGTAAAAAGGATTTCAAACTGGAAGACAATACAAAACTCTTCAGATAAAAAAAATAATATATTTTACACTGACAAACAAAAGGAGCATTTAATCAGTCAAATACCAAATGGCTAGAAGAGGGAGACAATAATACCTTCTACTTTGGTTTTGAAAAACACAGACCCAATCAACAAACTACTCCCAAAGCTTAATAAAGATAAATTACAGATAGATAGCTGGGGACGCATAACGTTATAAGCTTCCAGCCTTAGTCAACGCCACCAGGCTAAAAGATGGATTGCCAAATATCATTGCTGAATACCAATGGGTGGCATTTATTAAGTGGAGGCACATTCACAAGCACATCCGTCCAATTTTGGAAATGTTTGATTATAACTCATTAGTTGAGACTGATGCCTTCATTTTAACCACAAATTGATTTAAAGCTTTCAACATGATTGAACATGTTTTTTTCTTTTGGTTAGAGTTTCTGTAACATGATCAAGAACCTGTATAATGACACTTGAAGCTACAGTCAGGTCCATAAATATTGGGACATCGACACAATTCTCATCTTTTTGGCTCTATACACCACCACAATGGATTTGAAATGAAACGAACGAGATGTGCTTTAACTGCAGACTTTCAGCTTTAATTTGAGGGTATTTACATCCAAATCAGGTGAACAGTGTAGGAATTACAACAGTTTGTATATGTTTCTATAAAGTTCCTGCTTGTTCTTGGGGCATTTTCCCTTCAGTTTTGTCTTCAGCAAGTGAAATGCATGTTCAATCGGATTCAGGTCAGGTGATTGACTTGGCCATTGCATAACATTCCACTTCTCTGCCTTAAAAAACTCTTTGGCTGCTTTCGCAGTATGCTTCGGGTCATTGTCCATCTGCACTGTGAAGCACCGTCCAATGAGTTCTGAAGCATTTGGCTGAATATGAGCAGATAATATTGCCCGAAACACTTCAGAATTCATCCTGCTGCTTTTGTCAGCAGTCACATCATCAATAAATACAAGGGAACCAGTTCCATTGGCAGCCATACATTCCCATGCCATGACACTACCACCACCATGCTTCACTGATGAAGTGGTATGTTTTGGATCATGAGCAGTTCCTTTCCTTCTCCATACTCTTCTCTTCCCATAATTCTGGTACAAGTTGATCTTTGTCTCATCTGTCCATAGGATGTTGTTCCAGAACTGTAAAGGCTTTTTTAGATGTTGTTTGGCAAACTCTAATCTGGTCTTCCTGTTTTTGAGGCTCACCAATGGTTTACATGTTGTGGTGAACCCTCTGTATAAAATATTTTTCACGTGGCTAGTGCAGCCGTAGCAGGCAGCAGATCTGAGTCTACTTGCCCTAATACAAACTAGCAGCCTTGCAGAGCTAGAGGCTGCCCACATTCTCAGAAATGTAGGAAAAGTGCCTAAAAATTGTAATCTTAGCCAGCAATGTATAATTAATTTGTATGTTTATCTGCTTGGAAAATGTGTTCGTTTGTACCCAACGAGAATCTTACTGTACTTTCAGTATACATTTCGGAAATTCGATCCTTGAAGAACAATAATAACAATAACACTGTTACTGTATTTCTGAGAGAGCAGCTGCTGGGGGACTGTGGGAGGACTGGAGGTGCTTGTAGGAGCCTGTGGCCACAGCTAGTCAGAACCCTCCACCAGTACAGAAAGGTGACCCTAAAAAAGATTTATATGCTGACCAACATTCAGATTAATCCAAAATAACTTTTATATGTTGTTGATTATTTTGATGGTCATGCTGAATGTGGTGGTGAGTTCCAGTGAATAGTAATAATGTTCTCGGAAATGACAATACACATTGGCAAAAATGGATGAAGTATTGCATGTAATGGTGTTTTTTGCGATACTTGGTTTTACGATCGTCGACAGAATCAGGACTAGACTGACAGTAGTAAAATATTAATGTCAATTTTGCTAAAAATGAACAACCATCATAATAAGAAAAAGTACTACAATTCAAACACATACATTCATTGCTTAAAGAGAACATAGATATTAAATCAATGTGGGTAAACATTAGCCAGCAATAGCAAATTGCTCCTGAGAAAGCAAATGTAAATGGTTGGCCTTTATATAGAGCCTTTATCCAAAGCGCTGTACAAATGATGCTTCTCATTCACCCATTCATACAAACACTCACACACCAAAGGCGATTGACTGCCATGTAAGGTACCAACCAGCTCGTCAGGAGCATTTCCTGCCTCTCACATGTCCACCCATATTTGTATATTGGGATTACAAACCTTGATCTCATGCAAAATGAAAACACTCAACTGAAAAAAGCCTGAAATGGATTCCTCAGGACATCGAGTAATGGAATTAGGTGAGCATGAACATGATTCATACAATACACACCCCATATGAGCTGAATGTATTTATTACATGATTAGTGTTGCAGCAGGAATGAAACTACATTTACAAATGGATAGTAAAGCAGAAAGCAGTAACACATATAGTTCATAAAGATGTGTACATGGCATGAAATCCTTTTGCCTGTGCATATTCACAATATACAGTGAAATGAGAAAGTATTTGCTCCCTTCCTCATTTCCTCCATAACTGCTTGACACACAATATTGTTTTGAATTTTAAGACAGAATGTGCAATAGACAAAAGGATACAGAGTAAACAGAAAACATGGGGACATTTTTTAAATTACCATTGATTTATTTACTGAAAACAGTTATGGGCCATTCCATCAGAAATCAATCACTTTCTCACCATACCCTTTTAGATTTGAATAATTTGAACAATTTTAATGCATGTTGACCGATATGAGTGTTAGAATGTGGTTTGGTCTTGAGCCAACTATTCAAGAGACAGAAACCCAAAGCTGACCCATATTGGACACCCTACCTAAAGACACAGATATCTTCTTCAAAAACAAATATAATGCTATGGTTCTCTTATTATCGGAACGCTTACAAACATGGTTCCAAAATCAATAAATATGCACTTTGTTGTCAATTTTTTTGTTAATTCGCAAATGCATGAACTCATCACTCATCGTGAACTCAATCATCTGTCATTTGGTGTCTTCTATCGGTTGAGCAACAGCAGACTTCACACCAGAGTACGTGGTGGTGCTTGTTTCCAAATGTAATCGGTGTGGTCGACTGCATTCATATTGCATTAAGGGCACCACATTAGTTA
This sequence comes from Conger conger, assembly GCF_963514075.1. Taxonomy (NCBI): domain Eukaryota; kingdom Metazoa; phylum Chordata; class Actinopteri; order Anguilliformes; family Congridae; genus Conger; species Conger conger. The sequence continues at coordinate 41,130,770 of NC_083773.1, forward strand.
GGAATGTGAGAAATCATCAGTTTTTGGAAATGAATAGCATCCCAATTTTTGAATTGCATTTTGAGCCATCTTAATAGTTCAATTTCAACATTATAAGTCAGATAATAGCCTAATTGCGAACTTAAAGATTTACATGTACATTGACATGGTTCAGTGTAACCTCACAGTTACAGCATTCCGTAGGCAAGTTAAATCCCTGTAGTTAATGTCCAGGCATGCTGGTCGATTGCCTCTCATTTCTTAAAATGCATCAGGTAAAATAAGAATTCTTAATGTTTTCATCCCTCTTCCCTATGGCTTCTGCCTGACAGACTTAATTTGCGTGAAATCTGTAAATATGCTGCTGTAAAGAATTTACAGACAGGGTTGTTTATTCTATTTTACCATAGGTGACTGGTCTAAAATTTTTGCAGACATGCCAATACAGGTCTCTATACAATTTGCTATATTATTATGTAACGGCAAACTTTGCCAATGCATTTTATATGGCGCGGGACAATCATGGTCTGTTTTTTACTGAAAGCAGGGAATTTTCACTTTCAATATCCAATGGATAATTAGCCTCATGATAATGTATTGCTTTATTTATTTTTATATAGATACCGCATAGTTGAAAGCTATATTCCGGTAGCTATATTCCATTTGCAGGGCTATTGCAGGAATGGTAAGTTAAATGGTACAGTGGTAGTTAAATTATGTTTCCTCAACAGATCCTACTCTGTGTATACTCCCAGGGATATTCATCTGGTTGAATAATCAGAAGTATAAATATCGTGCATTAAAGACCTGCATGAATCATCTTGCGGCGATTTAAAGGCTTCTCACCTGAATGAGTTATCTGGTGGATATTTAAAGTACTTTTCGTGGAAAAGGACTTTCCACACAGAGTACAAGTATAGGGCTTCTCACCTGTATGAATTCTCTCGTGGACATATGAAGCATCTTTTCTGGAAAAGCATTTCCCACACTGAGAACATGTGTAGGGCTTTTTACCTGTATGAATTATCTTGTGGGTATTTAAATAAGATTTTGTGGAAAAGTACTTTCCACAAAGAATACAATTGAAGGGCTTCTCACCTGTATGAGTTCTCTCGTGGATATTTAAACTGTATTTTGTGGAAAAGCATTTCTCACACTCAGAACATGTGTAGGGCTTTTTACCTGTATGAATTTTCTGATGTCTATTTAATGCATATCTGAAAGTAAAACACTTCCCACACCATGTACATTTGTATGGCTCATCTGTAATAATTTGACATTTACTATTAATTGCCTCTGTCAGAAAGAAAGGCGGCACGGATGGTGCAGTGGGTAGCACTGCCGCCTCACAGCAAGGAGGTCCTGGGTTTGAATCCCCGTCGGCCGGGGCCTCTCTGTGTGGAGTTTGCATGTTCTCCCCGTGTCTGTGTGGGTTTTCTCCGGGTACTCCGGTTTCCTCCCACAGTCCAAAGACATGCAGGTTAGGCTGATTGGAGAGTCTAAATTGCCCATTGGTATGAGTGTGTGAGTGAATGGTGTGTGCGCCCTGCGATGGACTGGCGACCTGTCCAGGGTGTATTCCTGCCTTTTGCCCAATGTATGCTGGGATAGGCTCCAGCCCCCCTGCGACCCTGTTCAGGATAAGCGGGTTAAGATAATGGATGGATGGATGGATGGATGTCCGAAAGAAATTCAAAAGGCTTGGGGTTTTACTTGAATTGGTTATGGGTTCAGTTCTCTCATTCGTTCCCTGGCAATTAATATGCTTGTTGCTGCCATTTCTACCTTTCTGCACAATTCTGGTCAGACTATTCTCACCGTTTATATGACAGAGGTGATTTAAGTCTCCACACTGGGTCAGCGGATCGTGCATTTCTTCCTTTTTACAGTTTGGATTTGGCTCTCCTGCACATTGCGATGGTTCTGTCTTGGCTTTGTGATCACCTGCAGCTCCATTCATCATAGCATTCATGAGATCACTCACTAAACTTTCACTGGATTCACACTTCATTTTATCAGATTTCAAATGAACACATTTAATATTCTCCAAGTCACTCATGTGTTCTGCCTTAAGGTACCCTCCATCATCAGTCTCGGTTTTGATTTGGTCAGGATGCAGATGGGTTACATATCCCAGCTCTGTACTGTCCAGTGTCTCTGTCTTAATAAGGGCCCCAGGGTGGGTGAAGCCCAGATCAGTTTCCGTTTTAATCAGTGATGTGTGTGTATGGTGTACATCACTGACCCCTCTGTGTAATGTAACACACACTGGCTCCAGAGTGTTGAGTCCTGCTGCAGCACACGTCTCTGACTCTGCCATGTGGACCAGTCCACCGAGTTCCTCTTCTTTCTGTCTGATCCTGTGCTGCTCAGTGAGCTCTGGTAGTGTTGTCTCAGTGTCCTGTCTCAGAAAGACTCCTGTCTGCATCATACTGCTGCTCACAGGTGTGCAGATGTTCAGCTCCTGGGGAGAAACAGGGGAATGGTTTTAACCTGAATCAAATGGGTCCGAAGGACACATTCTTTACACTCTGCAGTCCTGCAGATACCTGACTGACCACAGGGGGGCTCTGACATTTTGAGGTGGGGGAAACCCTTATTCCCTCAATGGCTGATACCACAGTTCCACTTTAAAAACACAGCTTTAGCTTCAACTGTGAACAGTGAAAGAAAGCCATTTCTGAAGGGCCTCAGAACAGGAAGAATGGGCTGGCCATGGCAAAAGGGCAGAACACTGGTCTCCATGACATTCATGGTGGAATCAGTGTGCACCAGCAGCATCTTCAGAAACCCTGTGGACATTCTCTGTGGATTCTGAGGCTGCTGTACATGCTGTATTCTGTGAAAAATCTACCAGAGGTGGGGGAGTTGACCACTCCAATATTGATCCAACTTTGTGTAAGTGTTCTTTATACATTCACCAAGCACTATATTCAGTATTCATTGGACTTATTTTTTACACTTCTTCTGCTGTAGCCTATCCACTTAATTATGATACGTGGTGTGTTCAAAGATGCTGTCCTACATATCACTGCAGAAATGTGAGGTTATTTGCATTACTGTTATCTTCCTGTCAGTTTTGACCAGTCTGGCCAGTCTGGCCATTCTCCTCTGACATCTCATTTGCAAGGCAAACTGTTGCTGCTCACCAGATTTGATTTAGTTTTTTGCACTATTTTTTACAAACCCTTTCAAGAGTCTAGTGTGCATGAAAATCGCAGGAGATCAGCAGTTTCTGGGATACTCAATAAGTAGGTGCAATAAAACTGAAATGTTCTGGTGAGTGTAGATTCAATAAAGAACAGCACCACTTGGTGTTTGAATTCTAAACTGCTATGATGAAGAACAGCCACACGGGGCGCTGCGATGAGGCACAGTTAAGGAATCGGACCTTGATGCAGACATCAGTAACCAAGTAAGGAAAGTTCCTTACCAAAATGTAAATTCATGTAGTTAAAAAGCTGTAATAGGCCTACTCATGTCCAAAAAATTGAGTTGGAATGGAAATAAAACATACTTTGATGGCTTCCCACATCAGCATCACTTGGTGGACAGTATCCAAACTGAATATATAGCCGCCTCCAAAAGTATTGGAAAAGCAAGGCCAATTCCTTTGCTTTTACTATATCCTGAAGACAATTGAGGTCAAAAGATATATTTGAGATGATAGATCTGAATTTCAGCTTTTATTTCCTGGTATTTGTATCTAGATTTGTTAAACAGTATCAGATGACCTAATTTCAGTTTAAAAAATAGTTCTGAATGACTGCATTTGTGTTAGAATACATGGAGACCAGAGAGCTGTCGTTGGGAAAAAAGCAAGCAATCAATCAATCATAGAGATTGCACAAGCATTGAGAATAGCTTGGAACAACAACTCAGAATGTCCTGAAAAACCGCTGGTCTACTGAGCAACAGACATCAAAAAGGTCAACAAAAAAAAAACAAAAGCAGTTGATGACAGAAACATTGTGAGAGCTGTGAAGAAAATCCCCAAAACATCAGTCAGTGACATCAAAGTTCTCAAACAAAGTTTTATGGACTGATGGGACCAAGATTACCCTTCCAAAGTTGTACACTGCCAACAAAACAAAGGACTTCATTAGGGAGCAAAAGTGGAAGGTTATAGACGGGCCAAGTTCATCACCTGACTTTAACACAACTGACCATGCATTTCACCTCCTGAAGAGGAGACTGAAGGGAAAAAACCCTCATAACAAACAACTGGAAGAGGCTGCAGTATAAGCCTGGAAAAGCAGAATGCAGAACTGTTTGGTGATGTAAATGGGTCGCAGGCTTGATGCAGTTATTGTAAGCAAGGGAAATGCTACAAAATATGAAGTGTTATTTACTTTTATTTACTTAAATACTCTGTGTTCAAACACATTTTCTAACCTGAAGATGGGGTGGTCTGATAACAAAGGTGCTATGTTATAAGTAGTTTTGCACATCTTGTTGTAAATACCAAGAAATAAAAGCATAAAAACACAAAAGTCTTGTCTGATGTTCATATTTTCATCTCAACCCCAAATGTATTCAGTGGATTGCAAAAACAAAGGAATTGGTCTTGCTGTTCCAATATTTTGAGGGAACTGTAACCGTTTCAAAAAAAATTACAGCCACAGGGAAAATGAAGTCAAATTGTATTCTTTTTTAACAAAAATAATAAAGTAAATAAAGTTGGGTCTGTGTAGAAAATGACCACAAACTGTTCCATGCTCAAGTTTCCAATCAAAATTAAACGTTATATGATTGTAAAGGTATAATAGGCCTACTTATGTACAAAACATTGATCCGATGTTTTACCAGGGTGAATTCATACTACATTGGACAGTAATTTTCCGATTCTAATTTTCTTCCCTCTGAATGAATTTCTCACCACGGACCGATTTTATTCGGAGGAGCACATACGTTTATTATTCCAGTGCGCATGCTCTGGTTACAAAATAGCGCCACTGAGCACGCGACAAAGCCCCATAGTAAAACATGGCAGCCTCCTCAATCGGCTCCTCGCACAATTGACAAGTTCTCATTGGAATCCATGTAACCAGCAGGAGGAAGCTCTACCCAGTTCTTATATATCCCGATAGCTGGACGAATCCGAAGTTTAATAAATAGAAAATTAATTATTCATAACGTGCTACAGTTCCAGGCTAAAATCGACTGACAAATTTGAATATCTTTTGCAAACATTAATGAAGCAGTTCGTTAAAGCATGAAGACGATGGGGAAAATACTTACCCTGTTTGGATGATGAATGATGATGGTGACTGTTTTTCGATGGAATGTACTTCTTGCAGTTAAAGGCTCCCAATGACTGATTACTTCTGTGTTAACCATATGAAGTCGCCGGAGTTCTGTTCTTCCACTTCTGTTCTTTAAGCAGAGGTTTATACGTCGGTGTCGAGTCTACGCCAAGCCGCGTTCTGGCCTGAAGCTCACCTCCCCAGAAATGTAAATACCGTTCCGTAAGAAATGTGATTGGTCCGCTTGGTTTCATTGTATTACTGCTCCGCCATTGATCACTTTCAGTCTCCTGTGCTGTGTCCGAAACCGAAATCAGTTGCTTGATTAGTAATCTGTCCTTCAAAAAAAGACGACTTCGGAGGTGTGTTCGCAGCAGGCGATTGGAGACGCACTTTGAAAGCAGAAAGTTCTCAGAGTGAAAGTAAAGTGATTACATGATGCATAATTCCAAGCAATTTAGCTGGCGAGCTCATGGAGGCTTAAACATTACATTCGTTATTCCAGTGTGGTAATCAAGTAAAATGTCGAGCTCGTTGTGTACTTCCAGTCGTGGACAAGCTATTTTACAGTTCTTCGTGAATTCCGCCGCTGTTTAAAAGAAATAAATGAATGGAGAACAGAAATAATGTGAAATAAATATTTACCAAGATCATTAACTAAAAATACATGAACAAACTAAATTACATTTGGTAGACGTATGAAGAATGGCAAATCGTAATGGTTTAAATTATACATGCTTTAACGGATATGGAAACGGCAATGGCCCAGGTTAGACTTTTGGCTCCTCTCAAGCAGTGACAGTACTGCTTCTCCTTTAACAGGTCATTATGTCATATGTGCCTACTATTAAATCCCATTGTAAAGTCCCTTATAATTAAATTGAGATGGTAGAAATGTCCTCATCCTCATGTATAAAAGGCAAATGTCAATACCTATTGAAACGTCAAACGATTTGACACAACAGAAGAAACTGAAGCAGGATGAAGGTATATGTGAAATCACTAATCCGTGCTGTAAAAAAGATTTAACACTTGACGACAATATTAAACTCAATTCTCTTGAGATATCAAATAGATATTTTTTACACTGAAAAAGGAATGGGGATGTGACAATCACTATTTTTGTCAACAGTTACCATCCCATTTTTAAACGGTTATAACCGATACTGCTTATGACCGTACATATCTATATATATATATATTTGTACTGTCAAATTTAATCGCATTTTCAAACTTTATTTTGAGCCATCTCAATCGTTAAATGTCAACACTGTAAGTCAGATAATGGCCAATTTGCCAAATTAAAGATTTACATTTACATTGACATTGTGCAGTGTAGCCTCACAGTCACAGAAGCCTGGAGTTAAATTCCTGTAGCTTACGTCCAGGCATGCTGGTCGATCGTGTGTCATTTTTTTTAATATGCATCAGTAAAAATGTTATTCTTGATGTTTTCATCCCTCTTCCCTTTGGCTTCTGCCTGATAGACTTGGCATGAAATCTGCAAATATGCTGCTGTTAAGAGCTTTGTTACAGACGGGGTTGTCCACTCAAAATTGTGCTTACGCAATATTTGCCTGATATAATATGATAACACCGGATCTATTTTACCATAGGCGACAGGTCTAATGATTTAACTTTTATGCCAGTACAGGTCTCCGAACAATTATATATCTTTTTATGGAACGCAAACTTTGCCAACGTTACCAAATAGGGTGCGATGGCGAACTGAGTTTACCATTCCAGCTTCAGCAAAAATGATCGGCTAGAATTTTCTTTTAAACGTTTAGTACTCACTTTGTATTTAAATGACCTTTTTGTGGAAAAGCACTTTCTACACAGAGTACAACTGGAGGGCTTCTCACCTGTTTGAATTCTTTGGTGGATATTTAAATAACCTTTTGTGGAAAAGCACTTTCTACACAGAGTAGAACTGTAGGGCTTCTCACCTGTATGAGTATTCCGGTGGATATTTAAATAACCTTTTGTTGAAAAGTACTGACCACTAAGAATACAACTGTAGGGCTTCTCACCTGTATGAGTACTCTGGTGGACATTTAAATCGTGTCTTCCGGTGCAGATTCCAAGTGAGCTTCAAAATAAAAGTTCATTTCTTTTTTGATTATTGGCTGAATCTTCCATTTTAAGAATGTGCCTACTATTAAATCCCATTGGACGTGTATTAATAATTTACTTCCTTCTAAACTTTTTGTCACAGAGTAAGGTCCCTTATAATTAAGTTATGATGGTAGAAATGTCCTCAATGGATAAATGGGAAAAGCAAATTGCTATTGAAATGTCAAAAGATTTGGCACAACAGAAGAAAGTGAAGCAGGATGAGAAATCAATAATCTATGCTGTAAAAAGGATTTCAAACTGGAAGACAATACAAAACTCTTCAGATAAAAAAAATAATATATTTTACACTGACAAACAAAAGGAGCATTTAATCAGTCAAATACCAAATGGCTAGAAGAGGGAGACAATAATACCTTCTACTTTGGTTTTGAAAAACACAGACCCAATCAACAAACTACTCCCAAAGCTTAATAAAGATAAATTACAGATAGATAGCTGGGGACGCATAACGTTATAAGCTTCCAGCCTTAGTCAACGCCACCAGGCTAAAAGATGGATTGCCAAATATCATTGCTGAATACCAATGGGTGGCATTTATTAAGTGGAGGCACATTCACAAGCACATCCGTCCAATTTTGGAAATGTTTGATTATAACTCATTAGTTGAGACTGATGCCTTCATTTTAACCACAAATTGATTTAAAGCTTTCAACATGATTGAACATGTTTTTTTCTTTTGGTTAGAGTTTCTGTAACATGATCAAGAACCTGTATAATGACACTTGAAGCTACAGTCAGGTCCATAAATATTGGGACATCGACACAATTCTCATCTTTTTGGCTCTATACACCACCACAATGGATTTGAAATGAAACGAACGAGATGTGCTTTAACTGCAGACTTTCAGCTTTAATTTGAGGGTATTTACATCCAAATCAGGTGAACAGTGTAGGAATTACAACAGTTTGTATATGTTTCTATAAAGTTCCTGCTTGTTCTTGGGGCATTTTCCCTTCAGTTTTGTCTTCAGCAAGTGAAATGCATGTTCAATCGGATTCAGGTCAGGTGATTGACTTGGCCATTGCATAACATTCCACTTCTCTGCCTTAAAAAACTCTTTGGCTGCTTTCGCAGTATGCTTCGGGTCATTGTCCATCTGCACTGTGAAGCACCGTCCAATGAGTTCTGAAGCATTTGGCTGAATATGAGCAGATAATATTGCCCGAAACACTTCAGAATTCATCCTGCTGCTTTTGTCAGCAGTCACATCATCAATAAATACAAGGGAACCAGTTCCATTGGCAGCCATACATTCCCATGCCATGACACTACCACCACCATGCTTCACTGATGAAGTGGTATGTTTTGGATCATGAGCAGTTCCTTTCCTTCTCCATACTCTTCTCTTCCCATAATTCTGGTACAAGTTGATCTTTGTCTCATCTGTCCATAGGATGTTGTTCCAGAACTGTAAAGGCTTTTTTAGATGTTGTTTGGCAAACTCTAATCTGGTCTTCCTGTTTTTGAGGCTCACCAATGGTTTACATGTTGTGGTGAACCCTCTGTATAAAATATTTTTCACGTGGCTAGTGCAGCCGTAGCAGGCAGCAGATCTGAGTCTACTTGCCCTAATACAAACTAGCAGCCTTGCAGAGCTAGAGGCTGCCCACATTCTCAGAAATGTAGGAAAAGTGCCTAAAAATTGTAATCTTAGCCAGCAATGTATAATTAATTTGTATGTTTATCTGCTTGGAAAATGTGTTCGTTTGTACCCAACGAGAATCTTACTGTACTTTCAGTATACATTTCGGAAATTCGATCCTTGAAGAACAATAATAACAATAACACTGTTACTGTATTTCTGAGAGAGCAGCTGCTGGGGGACTGTGGGAGGACTGGAGGTGCTTGTAGGAGCCTGTGGCCACAGCTAGTCAGAACCCTCCACCAGTACAGAAAGGTGACCCTAAAAAAGATTTATATGCTGACCAACATTCAGATTAATCCAAAATAACTTTTATATGTTGTTGATTATTTTGATGGTCATGCTGAATGTGGTGGTGAGTTCCAGTGAATAGTAATAATGTTCTCGGAAATGACAATACACATTGGCAAAAATGGATGAAGTATTGCATGTAATGGTGTTTTTTGCGATACTTGGTTTTACGATCGTCGACAGAATCAGGACTAGACTGACAGTAGTAAAATATTAATGTCAATTTTGCTAAAAATGAACAACCATCATAATAAGAAAAAGTACTACAATTCAAACACATACATTCATTGCTTAAAGAGAACATAGATATTAAATCAATGTGGGTAAACATTAGCCAGCAATAGCAAATTGCTCCTGAGAAAGCAAATGTAAATGGTTGGCCTTTATATAGAGCCTTTATCCAAAGCGCTGTACAAATGATGCTTCTCATTCACCCATTCATACAAACACTCACACACCAAAGGCGATTGACTGCCATGTAAGGTACCAACCAGCTCGTCAGGAGCATTTCCTGCCTCTCACATGTCCACCCATATTTGTATATTGGGATTACAAACCTTGATCTCATGCAAAATGAAAACACTCAACTGAAAAAAGCCTGAAATGGATTCCTCAGGACATCGAGTAATGGAATTAGGTGAGCATGAACATGATTCATACAATACACACCCCATATGAGCTGAATGTATTTATTACATGATTAGTGTTGCAGCAGGAATGAAACTACATTTACAAATGGATAGTAAAGCAGAAAGCAGTAACACATATAGTTCATAAAGATGTGTACATGGCATGAAATCCTTTTGCCTGTGCATATTCACAATATACAGTGAAATGAGAAAGTATTTGCTCCCTTCCTCATTTCCTCCATAACTGCTTGACACACAATATTGTTTTGAATTTTAAGACAGAATGTGCAATTGACAAAAGGATACAGAGTAAACAGAAAACATGGGGACATTTTTTAAATTACCATTGATTTATTTACTGAAAACAGTTATGGGCCATTCCATCAGAAATCAATCACTTTCTCACCATACCCTTTTAGATTTGAATAATTTGAACAATTTTAATGCATGTTGACCGATATGAGTGTTAGAATGTGGTTTGGTCTTGAGCCAACTATTCAAGAGACAGAAACCCAAAGCTGACCCATATTGGACACCCTACCTAAAGACACAGATATCTTCTTCAAAAACAAATATAATGCTATGGTTCTCTTATTATCGGAACGCTTACAAACATGGTTCCAAAATCAATAAATATGCACTTTGTTGTCAATTTTTTTGTTAATTCGCAAATGCATGAACTCATCACTCATCGTGAACTCAATCATCTGTCATTTGGTGTCTTCTATCGGTTGAGCAACAGCAGACTTCACACCAGAGTACGTGGTGGTGCTTGTTTCCAAATGTAATCGGTGTGGTCGACTGCATTCATATTGCATTAAGGGCACCACATTAGTTAGGAATGTGAGAAATCATCAGTTTTTGGAAATGAATAGCATCCCAATTTTTGAATTGCATTTTGAGCCATCTTAATAGTTCAATTTCAACATTATAAGTCAGATAATAGCCTAATTGCGAACTTAAAGATTTACATGTACATTGACATGGTTCAGTGTAACCTCACAGTTACAGCATTCCGTAGGCAAGTTAAATCCCTGTAGTTAATGTCCAGGCATGCTGGTCGATTGCCTCTCATTTCTTAAAATGCATCAGGTAAAATAAGAATTCTTAATGTTTTCATCCCTCTTCCCTATGGCTTCTGCCTGACAGACTTAATTTGCGTGAAATCTGTAAATATGCTGCTGTAAAGAATTTACAGACAGGGTTGTTTATTCTATTTTACCATAGGTGACTGGTCTAAAATTTTTGCAGACATGCCAATACAGGTCTCTATACAATTTGCTATATTATTATGTAACGGCAAACTTTGCCAATGCATTTTATATGGCGCGGGACAATCATGGTCTGTTTTTTACTGAAAGCAGGGAATTTTCACTTTCAATATCCAATGGATAATTAGCCTCATGATAATGTATTGCTTTATTTATTTTTATATAGATACCGCATAGTTGAAAGCTATATTCCGGTAGCTATATTCCATTTGCAGGGCTATTGCAGGAATGGTAAGTTAAATGGTACAGTGGTAGTTAAATTATGTTTCCTCAACAGATCCTACTCTGTGTATACTCCCAGGGATATTCATCTGGTTGAATAATCAGAAGTATAAATATCGTGCATTAAAGACCTGCATGAATCATCTTGCGGCGATTTAAAGGCTTCTCACCTGAATGAGTTATCTGGTGGATATTTAAAGTACTTTTCGTGGAAAAGGACTTTCCACACAGAGTACAAGTATAGGGCTTCTCACCTGTATGAATTCTCTCGTGGACATATGAAGCATCTTTTCTGGAAAAGCATTTCCCACACTGAGAACATGTGTAGGGCTTTTTACCTGTATGAATTATCTTGTGGGTATTTAAATAAGATTTTGTGGAAAAGTACTTTCCACAAAGAATACAATTGAAGGGCTTCTCACCTGTATGAGTTCTCTCGTGGATATTTAAACTGTATTTTGTGGAAAAGCATTTCTCACACTCAGAACATGTGTAGGGCTTTTTACCTGTATGAATTTTCTGATGTCTATTTAATGCATATCTGAAAGTAAAACACTTCCCACACCATGTACATTTGTATGGCTCATCTGTAATAATTTGACATTTACTATTAATTGCCTCTGTCAGAAAGAAAGGCGGCACGGATGGTGCAGTGGGTAGCACTGCCGCCTCACAGCAAGGAGGTCCTGGGTTTGAATCCCCGTCGGCCGGGGCCTCTCTGTGTGGAGTTTGCATGTTCTCCCCGTGTCTGTGTGGGTTTTCTCCGGGTACTCCGGTTTCCTCCCACAGTCCAAAGACATGCAGGTTAGGCTGATTGGAGAGTCTAAATTGCCCATTGGTATGAGTGTGTGAGTGAATGGTGTGTGCGCCCTGCGATGGACTGGCGACCTGTCCAGGGTGTATTCCTGCCTTTTGCCCAATGTATGCTGGGATAGGCTCCAGCCCCCCTGCGACCCTGTTCAGGATAAGCGGGTTAAGATAATGGATGGATGGATGGATGGATGTCCGAAAGAAATTCAAAAGGCTTGGGGTTTTACTTGAATTGGTTATGGGTTCAGTTCTCTCATTCGTTCCCTGGCAATTAATATGCTTGTTGCTGCCATTTCTACCTTTCTGCACAATTCTGGTCAGACTATTCTCACCGTTTATATGACAGAGGTGATTTAAGTCTCCACACTGGGTCAGCGGATCGTGCATTTCTTCCTTTTTACAGTTTGGATTTGGCTCTCCTGCACATTGCGATGGTTCTGTCTTGGCTTTGTGATCACCTGCAGCTCCATTCATCATAGCATTCATGAGATCACTCACTAAACTTTCACTGGATTCACACTTCATTTTATCAGATTTCAAATGAACACATTTAATATTCTCCAAGTCACTCATGTGTTCTGCCTTAAGGTACCCTCCATCATCAGTCTCGGTTTTGATTTGGTCAGGATGCAGATGGGTTACATATCCCAGCTCTGTACTGTCCAGTGTCTCTGTCTTAATAAGGGCCCCAGGGTGGGTGAAGCCCAGATCAGTTTCCGTTTTAATCAGTGATGTGTGTGTATGGTGTACATCACTGACCCCTCTGTGTAATGTAACACACACTGGCTCCAGAGTGTTGAGTCCTGCTGCAGCACACGTCTCTGACTCTGCCATGTGGACCAGTCCACCGAGTTCCTCTTCTTTCTGTCTGATCCTGTGCTGCTCAGTGAGCTCTGGTAGTGTTGTCTCAGTGTCCTGTCTCAGAAAGACTCCTGTCTGCATCATACTGCTGCTCACAGGTGTGCAGATGTTCAGCTCCTGGGGAGAAACAGGGGAATGGTTTTAACCTGAATCAAATGGGTCCGAAGGACACATTCTTTACACTCTGCAGTCCTGCAGATACCTGACTGACCACAGGGGGGCTCTGACATTTTGAGGTGGGGGAAACCCTTATTCCCTCAATGGCTGATACCACAGTTCCACTTTAAAAACACAGCTTTAGCTTCAACTGTGAACAGTGAAAGAAAGCCATTTCTGAAGGGCCTCAGAACAGGAAGAATGGGCTGGCCATGGCAAAAGGGCAGAACACTGGTCTCCATGACATTCATGGTGGAATCAGTGTGCACCAGCAGCATCTTCAGAAACCCTGTGGACATTCTCTGTGGATTCTGAGGCTGCTGTACATGCTGTATTCTGTGAAAAATCTACCAGAGGTGGGGGAGTTGACCACTCCAATATTGATCCAACTTTGTGTAAGTGTTCTTTATACATTCACCAAGCACTATATTCAGTATTCATTGGACTTATTTTTTACACTTCTTCTGCTGTAGCCTATCCACTTAATTATGATACGTGGTGTGTTCAAAGATGCTGTCCTACATATCACTGCAGAAATGTGAGGTTATTTGCATTACTGTTATCTTCCTGTCAGTTTTGACCAGTCTGGCCAGTCTGGCCATTCTCCTCTGACATCTCATTTGCAAGGCAAACTGTTGCTGCTCACCAGATTTGATTTAGTTTTTTGCACTATTTTTTACAAACCCTTTCAAGAGTCTAGTGTGCATGAAAATCGCAGGAGATCAGCAGTTTCTGGGATACTCAATAAGTAGGTGCAATAAAACTGAAATGTTCTGGTGAGTGTAGATTCAATAAAGAACAGCACCACTTGGTGTTTGAATTCTAAACTGCTATGATGAAGAACAGCCACACGGGGCGCTGCGATGAGGCACAGTTAAGGAATCGGACCTTGATGCAGACATCAGTAACCAAGTAAGGAAAGTTCCTTACCAAAATGTAAATTCATGTAGTTAAAAAGCTGTAATAGGCCTACTCATGTCCAAAAAATTGAGTTGGAATGGAAATAAAACATACTTTGATGGCTTCCCACATCAGCATCACTTGGTGGACAGTATCCAAACTGAATATATAGCCGCCTCCAAAAGTATTGGAAAAGCAAGGCCAATTCCTTTGCTTTTACTATATCCTGAAGACAATTGAGGTCAAAAGATATATTTGAGATGATAGATCTGAATTTCAGCTTTTATTTCCTGGTATTTGTATCTAGATTTGTTAAACAGTATCAGATGACCTAATTTCAGTTTAAAAAATAGTTCTGAATGACTGCATTTGTGTTAGAATACATGGAGACCAGAGAGCTGTCGTTGGGAAAAAAGCAAGCAATCAATCAATCATAGAGATTGCACAAGCATTGAGAATAGCTTGGAACAACAACTCAGAATGTCCTGAAAAACCGCTGGTCTACTGAGCAACAGACATCAAAAAGGTCAACAAAAAAAAAACAAAAGCAGTTGATGACAGAAACATTGTGAGAGCTGTGAAGAAAATCCCCAAAACATCAGTCAGTGACATCAAAGTTCTCAAACAAAGTTTTATGGACTGATGGGACCAAGATTACCCTTCCAAAGTTGTACACTGCCAACAAAACAAAGGACTTCATTAGGGAGCAAAAGTGGAAGGTTATAGACGGGCCAAGTTCATCACCTGACTTTAACACAACTGACCATGCATTTCACCTCCTGAAGAGGAGACTGAAGGGAAAAAACCCTCATAACAAACAACTGGAAGAGGCTGCAGTATAAGCCTGGAAAAGCAGAATGCAGAACTGTTTGGTGATGTAAATGGGTCGCAGGCTTGATGCAGTTATTGTAAGCAAGGGAAATGCTACAAAATATGAAGTGTTATTTACTTTTATTTACTTAAATACTCTGTGTTCAAACACATTTTCTAACCTGAAGATGGGGTGGTCTGATAACAAAGGTGCTATGTTATAAGTAGTTTTGCACATCTTGTTGTAAATACCAAGAAATAAAAGCATAAAAACACAAAAGTCTTGTCTGATGTTCATATTTTCATCTCAACCCCAAATGTATTCAGTGGATTGCAAAAACAAAGGAATTGGTCTTGCTGTTCCAATATTTTGAGGGAACTGTAACCGTTTCAAAAAAAATTACAGCCACAGGGAAAATGAAGTCAAATTGTATTCTTTTTTAACAAAAATAATAAAGTAAATAAAGTTGGGTCTGTGTAGAAAATGACCACAAACTGTTCCATGCTCAAGTTTCCAATCAAAATTAAACGTTATATGATTGTAAAGGTATAATAGGCCTACTTATGTACAAAACATTGATCCGATGTTTTACCAGGGTGAATTCATACTACATTGGACAGTAATTTTCCGATTCTAATTTTCTTCCCTCTGAATGAATTTCTCACCACGGACCGATTTTATTCGGAGGAGCACATACGTTTATTATTCCAGTGCGCATGCTCTGGTTACAAAATAGCGCCACTGAGCACGCGACAAAGCCCCATAGTAAAACATGGCAGCCTCCTCAATCGGCTCCTCGCACAATTGACAAGTTCTCATTGGAATCCATGTAACCAGCAGGAGGAAGCTCTACCCAGTTCTTATATATCCCGATAGCTGGACGAATCCGAAGTTTAATAAATAGAAAATTAATTATTCATAACGTGCTACAGTTCCAGGCTAAAATCGACTGACAAATTTGAATATCTTTTGCAAACATTAATGAAGCAGTTCGTTAAAGCATGAAGACGATGGGGAAAATACTTACCCTGTTTGGATGATGAATGATGATGGTGACTGTTTTTCGATGGAATGTACTTCTTGCAGTTAAAGGCTCCCAATGACTGATTACTTCTGTGTTAACCATATGAAGTCGCCGGAGTTCTGTTCTTCCACTTCTGTTCTTTAAGCAGAGGTTTATACGTCGGTGTCGAGTCTACGCCAAGCCGCGTTCTGGCCTGAAGCTCACCTCCCCAGAAATGTAAATACCGTTCCGTAAGAAATGTGATTGGTCCGCTTGGTTTCATTGTATTACTGCTCCGCCATTGATCACTTTCAGTCGCCTGTGCTGTGTCCGAAACCGAAATCAGTTGCTTGATTAGTAATCTGTCCTTCAAAAAAAGGCGACTTCGGAGGTGTGTTCGCAGCACGCGATTGAGACGCACTTTGAAAGCAGAAAGTTGTCTGAGTGAAAGTAAAGTGATTACATGATGCGTAATTCCAAGAAATTTAGCTGGCTAGCTCATGGAGACTTAAACATTACATTCGTTATTCCAGTGTGGTAATCAAGTAAAATGTCGAGCTCGTTGTGTACTTCCAGTTGTGGACATGCTATTTTACAGTTCTTCGTGAATTCCGCCGATGTTTAACATAAATAAATGAATGGAGAACAGAAATAATGTGTAATAAATATTTACCAAGATCATTAACCAAATATACATGAAAACAAACTAAATTACATTTGGTAGACGTATGAAGAATGGCAAATCGTAATGGTTTAAATTATACATGCTTTAACGGATATGGAAACGGCAATGGCCCAGGTTAGACTTTTGGCTCCTCTCAAGCAGTGACAGTACTGCTTCTCCTTTAACAGGTCATTATGTCAAATGTGCCTACTATTAAATCCCATTGTAAAGTCCCTCATAATTAAATAGAGATGGTAGAAATGTCCTCATCCTCAAGTATAAATGGGAAACGCTAATACCTATTGAAACGTCAAACGATTTGACACAACAGAAGAAACTGAAGCAGGATGAAGGTATATGTGAAATCACTAATCCGTGCTGTAAAAGAGATTTAACACTTGAGGACAATATAAAACTATATTCTCTTCAAATATCAAATAGATATTTTTTACACTGAAAAAGGAATGGGAAAAAAGGAATCACTGTTTTTGTAAACAGTTACCATCCCATTTTTAAACGGTTATAACCGATACTGCTTATGACCGCTGGGGGTCGTATTTCACAAAATAATTTTTTTAGTGGAGTACTGTCAAATTTAATTGCATTTTCAAACTTTATTTTGGACCATCTCAATCGTTAAATGTCAACATTGTAAGTCAGCTAATGGCCTATTTGCCAAATTAAAGATTTACATTTACATTAACATTGTGTAGTGTAGCCTCACAGTCGCGGAAGCCTGGAGTTAAATTCCTGCAGGCATGCTGGTCGATCGTGTGTCATTTTTTTAAAATGCATCAGTAAAAATGTTATTCTTGATGTTTTCATCCCTCTTCCATATGGCTTCTGCCTGATAGACTTGGCTTGAAACCTGCAAATATGCTGCTGTTAAAAACTTTGTTACAGACGGGGTTGTGCACTCAAAATTGTGGTCACGCAATATTTGCCTGATACAATGTGATAACACGGGATCTATTTTACCATAGGCGAAAAGTCTAATGATTTAACTTTTATGCCAATACAGGTCTCCGAACAATTATATATATTTTTCTGCAACGCAAACTTTGCCAACGTTACCAAATAGGGTGCGATGGCGAACTGAGTTTACCATTCCAGCTTCAGCAAAAATGATCGGCTAGAATTTTCTTTTAAACGTTTAGTACTCACTTTGTATTTAAATGACCTTTTTGTGGAAAAGCACTTTCTACACAGAGTACAACTGGAGGGCTTCTCACCTGTTTGAATTCTTTGGTGGATATTTAAATAACCTTTTGTGGAAAAGCACTTTCTACACAGAGTAGAACTGTAGGGCTTCTCACCTGTATGAGTATTCCGGTGGATATTTAAATAACCTTTTGTTGAAAAGTACAGACCACAAAGAATACAATTGTTGGGCTTCTCACCTGTATGAGTACTCTGGTGGACATTTAAATCGTGTCTTCCGGTGCAGATTCAAATTGAGCTTCAAAATAAAAGTTCATTTCTTTTTTGATTATTGGCTGAATTTTCCATTTTAAGAATGTGCCTACTATTAAATCCCATTGGACGTGTATTAATAATTTACTTCCTTCTAAACTTTTTGTCACAGAGTAAGGTCCCTTATAATTAAGTTATGATGGTAGAAATGTCCTCAATGGATAAATGGGAAAAGCAAATTGCTATTGAAATGTCAAAAGATTTGGCACAACAGAAGAAAGTGAAGCAGGATGAGAAATCAATAATCTGTGCTGTAAAAAAGATTTCAAACTGGAAGACAATACAAAACTCTTCAGATAAAAAAATTAATATATTTTACACTGACAAACAAAAGGAGCATTTAATCAGTCAAATACCAAATGGCTAGAAGAGGGAGACAATAATACCTTCTACTTTGCTTTTGAAAAACACAGACCCAATCAACAAACTACTCCCAAAGCTTAATAAAGATAAATTACAGATAGATAGCTGGGGACGCATAACGTTATAAGCTTCCAGCCTTATTCAACGCCACCAGGCTAAAAGATGGATTGCCAAATATCATTGCTGAATACCAATGGGTGGCATTTATTAAGTGGAGGCACATTCACAAGCACATCCGTCCAATTTTGGAAATGTTTGATTATAACTCATTAGTTGAGACTGATGCCTTCATTTTAACCACAAATTGATTTAAAGCTTTCAACATGATTGAACATGTTTTTTTCTTTTGGTTAGAGTTTCTGTAACATGATCAAGAACCTGTATAATGACACTTGCAGCTACAGTCAGGTCCATAAATATTGGGACATCGACACAATTCTCATCTCATTGAAATGAAACGAACGAGATGTGCTTTAACTGCAGACTTTCAGCTTTAATTTGAGGGTATTTACATCCAAATCAGGTGAACAGTGTAGGAATTACAACAGTTTGTATATGTTTCTATAAAGTTCCTGCTTGTTCTTGGGGCATTTTCCCTTCAGTTTTGTCTTCAGCAAGTGAAATGCATGTTCAATCGGATTCAGGTCAGGTGATTGACTTGGCCATTGCATAACATTCCACTTCTCTGCCTTAAAAAACTCTTTGGCTGCTTTCGCAGTATGCTTCGGGTCATTGTCCATCTGCACTGTGAAGCACCGTCCAATGAGTTCTGAAGCATTTGGCTGAATATGAGCAGATAATATTGCCCGAAACACTTCAGAATTCATCCTGCTGCTTTTGTCAGCAGTCACATCATCAATAAATACAAGGGAACCAGTTCCATTGGCAGCCATACATTCCCATGCCATGACACTACCACCACCATGCTTCACTGATGAAGTGGTATGTTTTGGATCATGAGCAGTTCCTTTCCTTCTCCATACTCTTCTCTTCCCATAATTCTGGTACAAGTTGATCTTTGTCTCATCTGTCCATAGGATGTTGTTCCAGAACTGTAAAGGCTTTTTTAGATGTTTGGCAAACTTTTATCTGTTTTTGAGGGTCACCAATGGTTTACATCTTGTGGTGAAACCTCTGTATTCACTCTGGTGAAGTCTTCTCTTGATTGTTGACTTTTGACCTACCTCCTGGAGAGTGTTCTTGATCTGGCCAACTAAACTGTTGTGAAGTGGTTTTTCGTCACCAGGGAAATAATTCTTCTGTCATCCACCACAGTTGTTTTCCGTGGTCTTCCGGGTCTTCTGGTGTTGTTGAGCTCACCGGTGCGTTCTTTCTTTTTAAGAACGTTCCAACCAGTTGATTTGGCCACACCTAATATTTTTGCTATCGCTCTGATGGGTTTGTTTTGATTTTTCAGCCTAATGATGGCTTGCTTCACTGATAGTGACAGCTCTTTGGATCTGATATTGAGAGTTGACAGCAGCAGATTCCAAATGCAAATAGCACACTTGAAATGAACTCTAGATCTTTTATCTGCTCCTTGTAAATGAGATGATGCCAGTAATGTAATGTGATAATGAGGGAATAACACACACCTGGCCATGGAACAGCTGAGCAGCCAATTGTCCCATTACTTTTGGTCCCTTAAAAAGTGGGAGGCACATATAGAAACTGTTGTAATTCCTACAACGTTCACCTGATTTGGATGAACATACCCTCAAATTAAAGCTGAAATTCTGCAGTTAAAGCATATCTTGTTCATTTCATTTCAAATCCATTGTGGTGGTGTATAGAGCCAAAAAGAGGAGAATTGTGTCGATGTCCCAATATTTATGGACCTGACTGTATATAAGGGTGCCCTGTCTCCTTGAAACTCTTCATTTTAGCTACCCAAGTATTACCATCCACTTACCATTATTAAATATGCCGCATTGCATGGAATTGACATCCTTGATAGAACATATCCATTAAGTGAATTTGTGGATGACACTGCTGTTTCAATGGTGCCTATAGCCTTACAAGTGATTGACGTATTCAAGATCATCTGGGCTAAGATTAAATCTTTGGCACAACCAGTCTGGCCCTTCTCCTCTGTCCTGTCTCATTAACAACGCATGTCTGCCTGCAGAACTTCTGCTCACTGAAAATTTTTTGTTTTTCGCACCATGCTCTGCAAACTCAAGACTGCTGTGCATGAAAATCCCAGGAGATCAACCACTGCGCTACAGGGCAGCCTTGAGCAAGGCGCTTAACCCTGCATTGCTCCAGGGGAGGATTTTCTCCTGCTTAGTCTGATCAACTGTACATCACTCTTGATAAAAGTGTCTGCCAAATGCCAATAATGTAGTGTAATGTAATGCGTTAACAAGCTGGTGTATAGGTCTACCTAAAAGTGGTCACTGATTGTATATACTTTTTAAAAATAATTTATGAAATAAGTTCTCTTTCAAATGTTGTTTTTTGTTTAATAACCGTGTTGATTGTGATGTTGTTTCAGATCATGTTATATCGGTGTTTCTATGATTCTGGTCTCAAAAAATATACATATATATATTTATATATATATATATATACAGATATATATATATATATACATGAAATCCGAACCAAATGACATTTTCACCACAATTTTCAGAAATGAATTGTCATTTGTTGCTGGAACATGATGGTGCTGGAGTTGTGCAATCTTGGGGTCAGGGTGGGAGAATGGTCAGTTTGGACATTCATAAGGAGTGAGGACAGGGGGCATATTGCTTGCTTTGGCCCCCAATGCCTCATACGTGTCACCACAGTCAGTCCGGTTCTCCCTTATCTGTTCCTGAACCTGTTGGAGGCTTTCTGTCTTCCGAGTGTGGCAATGATGCATGTTGGTTAGCTCTCAGCAGTGTTCAAGACTAATTTGAAATAGCACAGAGACAAAATTATTCACCGTTTTTTATTTTTTAGGTTTTCCTGCTTTTTGGAGGCCTGCTTGTGGGATATGATGCCTTCATGGTGAACATTAAAAGACATTTCCAATCACACACTGAAACAATGATTTAAAATGGATTCCCAGTCCAAGGAGCACCTCGCAAATGCAGAAGATTCAAAGCCAAGATCAAGAGGATCCTTGTGAAGAGGAGGACAGAAGCCTTTCTGATCAGGGCTGAAGGGGTGCTTCAGTATCGTAGGAAGGGCAGTCCTCCAGCCAGGCTCCAGCTATGGCATCGGTTGACCAACTAAAAAATATTTTTCACTTGGTTAGTGCAGCCGTAGCAGGCAGCAGCTCTGAGTCTACCTGCCCTAATACAAACTAGCAGCCTTGCCGAGCTAGAGGCAGCAGCCTTGCAGAGCTAGAGGCTGCCCACACTCTCTAAAAATTGTTTGTCACAACTAAATTGTAATCTTAGCCAGCAATGTATAATTAATTTGTATGTTTATCTGCTTGGAAAATGTGCTCATTTGTACCCAACAAGAACCTCACTGTACTTTCAGTGTACATTTCGGAAATTTTATCCTTGAAGAACAAAAATGTACCCACACTGTTACTGTATTTCTGAGAGAGCAGCTGCTGGGGGACTGTGGGAGGACTGGAGGTGCTTGTAGGAGCCTGTGGCCACAGCTAGTCAGAACCCTCCACCAGTACAGAAAGGTGACCATAAAAAAGAATTATATGCTGACCAACATTCAGATTAATCCAAAATAACTTTTATATGTTGTTGATTATTATGATGGTCATGCTGAATATGGTGGTGAGTTCCAGTGAATAGTAATAATGTTCTTGGAAATGACAATACACATTGGCAAAAATGGATGAAGCATTGCATGTAATGGTGTTTTTTGCGATACTTGGTTTTTTACGATCGTCGACAGAATCAGGACTAGACTGACAGTAGTAAAATATTAATGTCAATTTTGCTAAAAATGAACAACCATCATAATAAGAAAAAGTACTACAATTCAAACAAATACATTCATTGCTTAAAGAGAACATAGATATTAAATCAATGTGGGTAAACATTAGCCAGCAATAGCAAATTGCTCCTGAGAAAGCAAATGTAAATGGTAAATGGTTGGCATTTATATAGAGCCCTTATCCAATGCGCTGTACAATTGATGCTTCTCATTCACCCATTCATACAAACACTCACACATCAACGTCGATTGGCTGCCATGTAAGGTACCAACCAGCTCATCAGGAGCCTCTCACATGTCCACCCATATTTGTATATTGGGATTACAAACCTTGATCTCATGCAAAATGAAAACATTCAACTGAAAAAAGAAGCCTGAAATGGATTCCTCAGGACATCGAGTAATGGAATTAGGTGAGCATGAACATGATTCATACAATACACACCCCATATGAGCTAAATGTATTTATTCCATGATTAGTGTTGCAGCAGGAATTAAACTACATTTACAAATGGATAGTAAAGCAGAAAGCAGTAACACGTATCGTTCATGAAGATATGTACATGGCATGAAACCCTTTTGCATGTGCACATTCACAATATACAGTGAAATGAAAAAGTATTTGATCCCTTCCTCATTTCCTCCATTACTGCTTGACACACAATATAGTTTCGAATTTAAAGACAGAATGTGCAATAGACAAAAGGATACAGAGTAAACATTAAACATGGGGACATTTTTAAAATTACCATTCACTTATTTACTGAAAAAAGTTATGGGCCATTCCATCAGAAATCAATCACTTTCTCACCACACCCTTTTAGATTTGAACAATTTGAACAATTTTAATGCATGTTGACCTATATGAGAGTGTTAGAATGTGCTTTGGTCCTGAGCCAACCATTCAAGAGACAGAAACCCAAAGCTGACCCATATTGGACACCCTACCTAAAGACACAGATATCTTCTTCAAAAACAAATATAATGCTATGGTTCTCTTATTATCGGAATGCTTACAAACAACGATCAAAAATCAATAAATATACACTTTTTTTGTCCTAAACCTTAATTTGCATGAAACCTAAATGCATGAACTCATCATGAATCTGTCATTTGGTGTCTTCTATCGGTTGAGCAACAGCAGACTTCACACCAGAGTACATGGTGGGTGGGTCAGTATAACACCAAAACCTTAATGTTGCCTAAGAATTTCTTTCACCGGAAATAATAAGTCACTTTTATCCCATACGTTGACAATCACATGATTGAAAAACTGAAAATTGATAGTACACAATCAAAAAGTCAGTGTAAATGTGTAGTGTAAATCCCTGTGAAGTTAAGATCTTGAGTACATATTGTGGAGCCATTGGTCAAAATCTGGATAAGTCGGAAAAAAAGTATATTTCCCAAAATGTTGGTGTATTCCTTTAATGGTGACAGTCTGCACTTTAACCTCATATTCATCATTGCATTTCAAATCCAACACTGCATATTTGTAACAGTTCTGAAAAAATACAATTCATCAGGTGTGGTTCTGAATTGGATGAACAGTGGAAACACTTCACACAATGCACACTTCATGAAGTATGACGCCATATAACACTTCACACAATGAGAATTAGACAAGCTTTTTAGCAGCATATGCTTTCTTGGAGTCATAAATAACTAACTTTATTTAAAAACAAAGTTGGTATAGAAAGCTTTTCACCTGCACACAATATTTGGTAGCTGCACAAATTATCTACCTGGGATTAATGCACATAGGGTTTGTCCTGAATAAATTATGAGCAGACATTGAAAGTCTATGTTTTTGAAGATATAGATCTGACCACTCTGTGGATACTTGTTTGGCTTTTCACCTGGATGAATTCTGTCCTGGGGCCTCATTTATAACCATTGTGTACACACAAAAAATGACTTTAAATGTGTGTACGCCACTTTCTAAGCATAAATTTGGATTTTTATTCATCTAAAAAACTTTTACGGACATTTACAAACAAACATTTACAGAAACTTTGACTCATGCGTACACACATTATGGAGGCAGAGGGCAACAGCGACTCTGCAGGCAAAATAGAGAAATAAATAAAATCTAGAATATGTTCTAAAGACAATTTCACTCAATTATTTGGACTCCATATACAATTTGGAAGCCTGCTAATAATATTACTTAATATCACTGCCAGTGGAAAATCCATGCCAGAGTAATCATTTTGTTACCAAAAAAGCACATAACCAAAAAAAAAAATGTATCTCTATTTTTAAAAACATTTTCATAATGGACTTGGGGCATCAATTCGTCCACACTGATTGATTCAACATGTTAAGCAATTCCACTAATTGTCAAAGGGTTACAATACGGCTGGGTGACAACCGTGTGTGACAATGTGCAATGGCTACTTTAGGATTTTCCGGCCCAAGATGTTGACTGGCTTATGAGCCGATTTCGATTCCTAAGAGCAATTCTCTTGGAATTGTGTGCTGAATTGGGCCCAACATTAGAGTGACCAACCTACAGAAACTGGCCAATACTAGATCCCTTAACAGATTTTGACCACTCTAGGATTTCTGGAAACCAGCACATTCCAGAGGGAATTGGTGTAAGGGGGTCAGGGATTTCACAATTCTCATTGAACCTTGTGATGCCATCAATGTGGGATGGCATAACTGGAATGACCCAGCGATACATAAAGTTTCTCTACACTGCGGGTGAACAGGCCAAAATCAAAGCGCAATTTGCAGCATGTTTCCAAATGTAATCAGTCTGGTCGACTGCACTCATATTGCATTAAGGGCACCACATTAGGTAGGAATGTGAGAAATCATCAGTTTTTGGAAATTAATAGCATCCCAATTTCTTATTGCATTTGGGGCCATCTTAATAGTTCAATGCCAACATTGTAAGTCAGATAATTGCAAACTTAAAGATTTACATTTACATTGACATGGTTCAGTGTAAACTCACAGTTACAGCAGTCCGTAGGTAAGTTAAATCCCTGTAGTTTACGTCCAGGAATGCTGGTCGATCGCGTCTGCATCAGTTAAAATAAGTATTCTTCCCTATGGCCTGACAGACTTGATTTGCATGAAATCTGTAAATATGCAACTGTAAAGAACTTACAGACAGGGTTGTTTATTCTATTTTACCATATGCGACTGGTCTAATAATTTTACATATATGCCAATACAGGTCTCTATACAATTTGCTGTATTATTATGTAACGGCAAACTTTGCCAATGCATTTTATGTGGCGCGGGACAATCATGGTTCTGACATTTTTGCTGAAAGCAGGGAATTTTCACTTTCAATATCCAATGGGTAAATAGCCTAATGATAATGTATTGCTTTATTTATTTTTATATAGATACCGCATAGTTGAAAGCTATATTCAGTTTGCCGGTAGTTTGAGTCAACAAATAAACACGAATGAATCAGAATCAGAATCAGAAAGCTTTATTGTCATTGCAAAAACAGTACAACGAAATTTGATGTGCAGCACCTAAAACGATACATGCATACACACACTACACACCCTACACATTCATGCACCCACACACTACACACCCTACACATTCATGCACCCACACACTACACACCCTACACATTCATGCACCCTACACACATTACACACTCACGCACCCGAGTTTAAAACAGCATAGGAGAACACTTCAAGCAGTAGAAAAATATTGCACGTCCCACAATTATTAAAATAAATATATATAAATAAATGATGGATTAGTCCTGAGTGTTATGATGCAGATGTGATGGCAATAGGGGGGAGTGTTTATTTAGTTCAGTGATGGCTCTTGGAAAGAAGCTGTTCTGCAGCCTGGAGGTGCGGGCTTTGAAGGCCCTGTATCGCCTTCCAGATGGCAGCAGAGAAATGATGATTTTCTGCGAAGTGTTAATGACTCTCTGCAGGGATTTCCTTTCCGTTTCTGTGCAGTTTGCATACCATGCCGTGATGCAATAGGTTAAAATGCTCTCGATAGAGCAGTGGTAAAAGGCCTTGAGCAGCTCAGCAGACAAGTTGGTTTTCTTGAGTGTCCTTAAAAAATAGAGCCGCTGTTGGGCCTTTTTTACCAGTGCCGTGGAGTTGGCTGACCATTTGAGGTCCTCAGTCATGTGGGTCCCCAAGAACTTAAAGCAGGAGACCCTCTCCACTTCCTCTCCCTTGATGGTTAGGGGGGAAAGGTCCCCTCTGCGTCTCCTGAAGTCGATGATGATTTCTTTAGTCTTTTTGATGTTTAGTGTGAGGTTATTGTCTGTGCACCATCCTATCAGTTTGTGGACTTCATCTCTGTAGGCTGTCTCATCACTGTTGGAAATCAGTCCCACCACTGTTGTATCATCTGCAAATGTAATTATTGTGTTTGAGGGGTGTGTGGAGATGCAGTCATGTGTGTAGAGGGAGTAGAGCAGTGGACTCAGCACGCAGCCTTGTGGTGCGCCGGTGCTGAGGGACAGACTGGAGGAGAGGTGTGGGCCGAGTCGGACTGTCTGTGGGCGGTTGGATAGAAAGTCTTTAATCCACATACACAGAGAGTTGCTGAGACCCAGGTCGAGAAGTTTGGTGACCAACCTACTGGGGACAATTGTGTTGAACGCCGAGCTGTAATCTATAAAAAGCATTCTCACATATGTCCCACTCTGGTCCAGGTGCGCCAGTGCTGTATGAAGGGTTGTGGCGATAGCATCCTCTGTGGACCTGTTTGCTCTATATGCGTACTGATGTTGGTCCAGGTTAGGGGGGAGGGCAGATTTTATGTGCTTCATAACCAGTCTCTCAAAACACTTGGCGATGACAGGGGTGAGTGCCAGAGGTCTATAGTCATTAAAAGTGCTGATGTTGCTTTGTTTGGGCACTGGGATGATTGTGGATGATTTGAGGCAGGTCGGCACAGTAGCTTGGGACAGAGACAGATTAAAAATGTCTGTGAAGACATCTGCAAGCTGGTGGGCACAGTCTCTGATCACTCTCCCTGGAATCCCATCCGGCCCCCCCGCCTTCCTTGCATTCACAGAATTTAGGATTCGCCTCACTTCCTGTGTCTGTACAGTCAGTATGTGGTCAGAGGCCGTTGGTGAAGGTGCAGCTCCATTATCAAGCCCCACTGTTTCAAAGCGGGCAAAGAAATGATTGAGCTCCTCTGCCAAGGAGACATTATTGTCGGTGGGTGGCTCCTGGTTACTCCTGTAATTTGTGATCTGCTGGATGCCCTGCCACATACGTGCCGGATCCCTGTTGGTGAAGTGATCCTCGATTTTTTCCTTGTATGCAGCTTTTGCCTGCTTAATGCCTTTTTCAAATTGTGCCTGGCTGCGCTGTAATGCTCTCTGTCACCTGATCTGAAGGCTGTATTGCGCTCCTTCAAAATTGCCATACAATAAGCCACCAGTAAACCAACAGCTACAGATTTAGAACACACAGAAATGATTTGATAACTATAGTGTTTCTGCATTCAATTCCCTGCGGTGTTTGTATTCCAAACGCCCTGAAATAGCCACAGATTGGTAGCTAGTTTAGAATCTAAACAGGGCATTGCAATATTGCTTAAACCAAAATAATACAGCTAATGGTGAATGCGTATATATTTTAAAATGAGTTTACCATTTCAGCTTCAGAAAAAATGACCAGTGAGTCATTTTTTGTAAACGTTTACAACTCAGTTTGGTTAACCATTTAAACGAGGACAAATTTGCTTTTGTGAAACAATCCATCAATGTCCAAATTATCTTTCTTAATCTTTCTAAATTTCTCTTCTTTGCTTTGCACTCTGACATTGCCATTCACAGACATAGCCTACATAGGGATTATCTATGCTTTTCAATATTAATTAAGGGCGTTTCCTTAACCATTAAAGGGTAATTGTAGGAGTGAACTAGGCGGTGTGTTGGGCTTGTGAATGTATGGACAATTCCAAATTGATTTGGGATTTATGAAAAGAAATTGCTCAGGAAGGCATATGCCTTTTATAAAGTTTTATAAATGGGGCCACTGGTGATTTCTTACTTTGAAAAAGCACTTTCCAAACTGTGTACTACACATGGAAGGATCCTCCAATGGATTGATTTGTTGGTAGAAATTAATACGATTTTGTTAAATAACACATCCCACGCTGTGTAGCCAAGAAAAACACTTGTGAAAAACATCTCCCAACCCAAACTGAATACATTCGCAAGGCTATTGCAGGAATGGTAAGTTAAATGGTACAGTGGTAGTTAAATAATGTTTCCTCAATACATCCTACTTTGTGTATAATCCCAGGGATATTCATCTGGTTGAATAGTCAGAAGTATAAATATCTTGCATTAAAGACCTGCATGAATCATCTTGCGGCGATTTAAAGGCTTCTCACCTCAATGAGTTATCTGGTGGATATTTAAATGACTTTTCGTGGAAAAGCACTTTCCGCACAGAGTACAAGTATAGGGCTTCTCACCTGTATGAATTCTCTGGTGGATATTTAAATAAGCTTTTGTGGAAAAGTACTTTCCACAAAGAATACAATTGTAGGGCTTCTCACCTGTATGAGTTATCTGGTGGATATTTAAACAACTTTTCGTGGAAAAGCACTTTCCGCACAGAGTACAAGTATAGGGCTTCTCACCTGTATGAATTCTCTGGTGGATATTTAAATGAGCTTTTTTGGAAAAGTACTTTCCACAAAGAATACAATTGTAGGGCTTCTCACCTGTATGAATTCTCTGGTGGATATTAAAAGAAGCTTTTGTGGAAAAGTACTTTCCACAAATAATACAATTGTAGGGCTTCTCACCTGTATGAATAATCTTGTGGAGATTTAAATGACTTTTTACGCAAAAGCACTTTCCACAGAGAGTACACTTGAAGGGCTTCTCACCTGTATGAGTCATCTGGTGGATATATAAAGCATCTTTTCTGGAAAAGCATTTCCGACACTGAGAACATGTGTAGGGCTTTTTACCTGTATGAATTTTCTGATGTCTATTTAAAGCAGATCTGAAAGTAAAACACTTCTCACACCATGTACATTTGTATGGCTCATCTGTAATAATTTGACATTTACTATTAATTGCCTCTGTCAGAAAGAAAGGTGGCACGGATGGTGCAGTGGGTAGCACTGCCACCTCACAGCAAGGAGGTCCTGGGTTCGAATCTCCGTCGGCCGGGGCCTCTCTGTGTGGAGTTTGCATGTTCTCCCCGTGTCTGCGTGGGTTTTCTCCGGGTACTCCGGTTTCCTCCCACAATCCAAGGACATGCAGGTTAGGCTGATTGGAGAGTCTAAATTGCCCATAGGTATGAGTGTGTGAGTGAATGATGTGTGTGCCCTGCGATGGACTGGCGACCTGTCCAGGGTGTATTCCTGCCTTTCGCCCAATGTATGCTTGGATAGGCTCCATCCAGTTTGGATTTGGCTCTCCTGCACATTGCGATGGTTCTGTCTTGGCTTTGCGATCACCTGCAGCTCCATTCATCATAGCATTCATGAGATCACTCACTGAACTTTCACTGGATTCACACTTCATTTTATCAGATTTCAAATGAACACATTTAATATTCTCCAAGTCACTGATGTGTTCTGCCTTAAGGTATCCTCCATCATCAGTCTCGGTTTTGATTTGGTCAGGATGCAGATGGGTTACATATCCCAGCTCTGCACTGTCTAGTGTCTCTGTCTTAATAAGGTCCCCAGGGTGGGTGAAGCCCAGATCAGTTTCCGTTTTAATCAGTGATGTGTGTGTATGGTGTACATCACTGACCCCTCTGTGTAATGTAACACACACTGGCTCCAGAGTGTTGAGTCCTGCTGCAGCACACGTCTCTGACTCTGCCATGTGGACCAGTCCACCGAGTTCCTCTTCTTTCAGTCTGATCCTGTGCTGCTCAGTGAGCTCTGGTAGTGTTGTCTCAGTGTCCTGTCTCAGAATGACTCCTGTCTGCATCATACTGCTGCTCACAGGTGTGCAGATGTTCAGCTCCTGGGGAGAAACGGGAATGGTTTTAACCTGAATCAAATGGGTCCGAAGGACACATTCTTTACGCTCTGCAGTCCTGCAGATGGCTGACTGACCACAGGGGGTGCTCTGACATTTTGAGGTGGGGGAAACCCTTATTCCCTCAATGGCTGATACCACAGTTCCACTTTAAAAACACAGCTTTAGCTTCAACTGTGAACAGTGAAAGAAAGCCATTTCTGAAGGGCCTCAGAACAGGAAAAATGGGCTGGCCATGGCAAAAGGGCAGAACACTGGTCTCCATGACATTCATGGTGGAATCAGTGTGCACCAGCAGCATCTTCAGAAACCCTGTGGACATTCTCTGTGGATTCTGAGGCTGCTGTACATGCTGTATTCTGTGAAAAATCTACCAGAGGTGGGGGAGTTGACCACTCCAATATTGATCCAACTTTGTGTAAGTGTTCTTTATACATTCACCAAGCACTATATTCAGTATTCATTGGACTTATTTTTTACACTTCTACTGCGGTAGCCT
Source organism: Conger conger (assembly GCF_963514075.1). Classification (NCBI taxonomy): domain Eukaryota; kingdom Metazoa; phylum Chordata; class Actinopteri; order Anguilliformes; family Congridae; genus Conger; species Conger conger. The sequence goes on from NC_083773.1 coordinate 41,161,602, forward strand.
ATCCACTTAATTATGATACGTGGTGTGTTCAAAGATGCTCTCCTACATATTACTGCAGAAATGTGAGGTTATTTGCATTACTGTTATCTTCCTGTCAGTTTTGACCAGTCTGGCCAGTCTGGCCATTCTCCTCTGACATCTCATTTGCAAGGCATTTCTGTCTGGGCAACTGCTGCTCACTAGATTTGATTTTGTTTTTTGCACTATTTTTTTACAAACCCTTTCAAGAGTCTAGTGTGCATGAAAATCGCAGGAGATCAGCAGTTTCTGGGATACTCAATAAGTAGGTGCAATAAAACTGAAATGTTCTGGTGAGTGTAGATTCAATAAAGAACAGCACCACTTGGTGTTTGAATTCTAAACTGCTATTCTCAAGAACAGCCACACGGGGCGCTGCGATGATGCACAGTTAAGGAATCGGACCTTGATGCAGACATCAGTAACCAAGTAAGGAAAGTTCCTTACCAAAATGTAAATTCATGTAGTTAAAAAGCTGTAATAGGCCTACTCATGTCCAAAAAATTGAGTTGGAATGGAAATAAAACATACTTTGATGGCTTCCCACATCAGCATCACTTGGTGGACAGTATCCAAACTGAATATATAGCCGCCTCCAAAAGTATTGGAAAAGCAAGGCCAATTCCTTTGCTTTTACTATATCCCGAAGACAATTGAGGTCAAAAGATATATTTGAGATGACAGATCTGAATTTCAGCTTTTATTTCCTGGTATTTGTATCTAGATTTGTTAAACAGTATCAGATGACCTAATTTCGGTTTAAAAAATAGTTCTGAATGACTGCATTTGTGTTAGAATACATGGAGACCAGAGAGCTGTCGTTGGGAGAAAAGCAAGCCATCAATCAATCATAGAGATTGCACAAGCATTGAGAATAGCTTGGAACAACAACTCAGAATGTCCTGAAAAACCGCTGGTCTACTGAGCAACAGACATCAAAAAGGTCAACAAAGGAAAACAAAAGCAGTTGATGACAGAAACATTGTGAGAGCTGTGAGGAAAACCCCCAAAACATCAGTCAGTGACATCAAAGTTCTCACACAAAGTTTTAAGGACTGATGGGACCAAGATTACCCTTCCAAAATTGTACACTGCCAACAAAACAAAGGACTTCATTAGGGAGCAAAAGTGGAAGGTTTTAGACGGGCCAAGTTCAACACCTGACTTTAACACAACTGACCAGGCATTTCACCTCCTGAAGAGGAGACTGAAGGGAAAAAACACTCATAACAAACAACTGGAAGAGGCTGCAGTATAAGCCTGGAAAAGCATCACAAAAGCAGAATGCAGAACTGTTTGGTGATGTAAATGGGTCGCAGGCTTGATGCAGTTATTGTAAGCAAGGGAAATGCTACAAAATATGAAGTGTTATTTACTTTTATTTACTTAAATACTCTGTGTTCAAACACGTTTTCTAACCTGAAGATGGGGTGGTCTGATAACAAAGGTGCTATGTTATAAGTAGTTTTGCACATCTTGTTGTAAATACCAAGAAATAAAAGCATAAAAACACAAAACTCTTGTCTCATGTTCATATTTTTATCTCAACCCCAAATGTATTCAGTGGATTGCAAAAACAAAGGAATTGGTCTTGCTGTTCCAATACTTTGAGGGAACTGCAACCGTTTCAAAAAAAATTACAGCCACAGGGAAAATGAAGTCAAATTGTATTCTTTTTGAAAAAAATAATAAAGTAAATAAAGTTGGGTCTGTGTAGAAAATGACCACAAACTGTTCCATGCTCAAGTTTCCAATCAAAATTAAACGTTATATGATTGTAAAGGTATAATAGGCCTACTTATGTACAAAACATTGATCCGATGTTTTACCAGGGTGAATTCATACTACATTGGACAGTAATTTTCCGATTCTAATTTTCTTCCCTCTGAATGAATTTCTCACCACGGACCGATTTTATTCGGAGGAGCACATACGTTTATTATTCCAGTGCACATGCTCTGGTTACAAAATAGCGCCACTGAGCACGCGACAATGCCCCATAGTCAAACATGGCAGCCTCCTCAATCGGCTCCTCGCACAATTGACAAGTTCTCATTGGAATCCATGTAACCAGCAGGAGGAAGCTCTACCCAGTTCTTATATATCCCGATAGCTGGACGAATCCGGAGTTTAATAAATAGAAAATTAATTATTCATAACGTGCTACAGTTCCAGGCTAAAATCGACTGACAAATTTGAAAAACGATATCTTTTGCAAACATTAATGAAGCAGTTCGTTAAAGCATGAAGACGATGGGGAAAATACCTACCCTGTTTGGATGATGAATAAAGATGACTGTTTTTCGATGGAATGTACTTCTTGCAGTTAAAGGCTCCCAATGACTGATTACTTCTGTGTTAACCATATGAAGTCACCGGAGTTCTGTTCTTCCACTTCTGTTCTTTAAGCAGAGAGGTTTATATGTCGGTGTCGAGTCTATGCCAAGCCGCGTTCTGGCCTGACGCTCACCTCCCCAGAAATGTAAATACCGTTCCGTAAGAAATGTGATTGGTCCGCTTGGTTTCATTGTATTACTGCTCCGCCATTGATCACTTTCAGTCGCCTGTGCTGTGTCCGAAACCGAAATCAGTTGCTTGATTAGTAATCTGTCCTTCAAAAAAAAGGCGACTTCGGAGGTGTGTTCGCAGCACGCGATTGAGACGCACTTTGAAAGCAGAAAGTTGTCTGAGTGAAAGTAAAGTGATTACATGATGCGTAATTCCAAGAAATTTAGCTGGCTAGCTCATGGAGGCTTAAACATTACATTCGTTATTCCAGTGTGGTAATCAAGTAAAATATCGAGCTCGTTGTGTACTTCCAGTTGTGGACAAGCTATTTTACAGTTCTTCGTGAATTCCGCCGCTGTTTAACATAAATAAATAAATGGAGAACAGAAATAATGTGAAATAAATATTTACCAAGATCATTAACCAAATATACATGAAAACAAACTAAATTACATTTGGTAGACGTATGAAGAATGGCAAATCGTAATGGTTTAAATTATACATGCTTTAACGGATATGGAAACGGCAATGGCCCAGGTTAGACTTTTGGCTCCTCTCAAGCAGTGACATTACTGCTTCTCCTTTAACAGGTCATTATGTCAAATGTGCCTACTATTAAATCCCATTGTAAAGTCCCTCATAATTAAATAGAGATGGTAGAAATGTCCTCATCCTCAAGTATAAATGGGAAACGCTAATACCTATTGAAACGTCAAACGATTTGACACAACAGAAGAAACTGAAGCAGGATGAAGGTATATGTGAAATCACTAATCCGTGCTGTAAAAGAGATTTAACACTTGACGACAATATTAAACTCAATTCTCTTCAGATATCAAATAGATATTTTTTACACTGAAAAAGGAATGGGAAAAAAGGAATCACTGTTTTTGTAAACAGTTACCGTCCCATTTTTTAAACGGTTATAACCGATACTGCTTATGACCGCTGGGGGTCGTATTTCACAAAATATTTTTTTTAGTGGAGTACTGTCAAATTTAATTGCATTTTCAAACTTTATTTTGGACCATCTCAATCGTTAAATGTCAACACTGTAAGTCAGCTAATGGCCTATTTGCCAAATTAAAGATTTACATTTACATTAACATTGTGCAGTGTAGCCTCACAGTCGCAGAAGCCTGGAGTTAAATTCCTGCAGGCATGCTGGTCGATCGTGTGTCATTTTTTTTAAAATGCATCAGTAAAAATGTTATTCTTGATGTTTTCATCCCTCTTCCATATGGCTTCTGCCTGATAGACTTGGCTTGAAGTCTGCAAATATGCTGCTGTTAAGAACTTTGTTACAGACGGGGTTGTGCACTCAAAATTGTGGTCACGCAATATTTGCCTGATACAATGTGATAACACGGGATCTATTTTACCATAGGCGAAAAGTCTAATGATTTAACTTTTATGCCAATACAGGTCTCGGAACAATTATATATATTTTTCTGTAACGCAAACTTTGCCAACGTTACCAAATATGGTGCGATGATGAATGCGGATTTATATTAAACTGAGTTTACCATTCCAGCTCGAGCAAAAATGATCGGCTAGAATTTTCTTTTAAACGTTTAGAACTCAGTTTGGTTAACCATTTAAACGCTTAAACGAGGACAGTACTTTTTTTGTGGGTATTTAAATGGCCTTTTGTGGAAAAGCACTTTCTAGACAGAGTAGAACTGTAGGGCTTCTCACCTGTATGAGTATTCCGGTGGATATTTAAATAACCTTTTGTTGAAAAGTACTTACCACAAAGAATACAATTGTAGGGCTTCTCACCTGTATGAGTACTCTGGTGGACATTTAAATCGTGTCTTCCGGTGCAGATTCCAAGTGAGCTTCAAAATAAAAGTTCATTTCTTGGCTGAATTATTGGCTGAATTTTCCATTTTAAGAATGTGCCTACTATTAAATCCCATTGGACGTGTATTAACAATTTACTTGCTTCTAAACTTTTTGTAACAGAGTAAGGTCCCTTATAATTAAGTTATGATTGTAGAAATGTCCTCAATGGATAAATGGGAAAAGCAAATAGCTATTGAAATGTCAAAAGATTTGGCACAACAGAAGAAAGTGAAGCAGGATGGAGAAATCAATAATCTGTGCTGTAAAAAGGATTTAAAACTGGAAGACAATACAAAACTCTTCAGATAAAAAGATATATTTTTTACACTGACAAACAAAAGGAGCATTTAATCAGTCAAATACCAAGTGGCAAGAAGAGGGAGACAATAATACCTTCTACTTTGGTTTTGAAAAACACAGACCCAATCAACAAACTACTCCCAAAGCTTAATAAAGCTTACAGATAGATAGCTGGGGACGCATAACGTTACTTTCAAAATATTATAAGCTTCCAGCCTTAGTCGACGCCACCAGACTAAAAGATGGATTGCCAAATACCATTGCTGAATACCAATGGGTATTTATTAAGGGGAGGCACATTCACAAGCACATCCGTCCAATTTTGGAAATGCTTGATTATAACTCATTGGTTGAGACTGATGCCTTCATTTTAACCACAAATTTATTTAAAGCTTTCAACATGATTTAATATGTTTTTTTCTTTTGGTTAGTTTCTGTAACATGATCAAGACCCTGTATAATGACACTTGCAGCTATATAAGGGTGCCCTGTCTCCTTGAAACTCTTCATTTTAGCTACCCAAGTATTACCATCCACTTACCATTATTAAATATGGAAATACGGAATTGACGTCCTTGATAGAACATATCCATTAAGTGAATTTGTGGATGACACAGCTGTTTCAATGGTGCCTATAGCTTTACAAGTGATTGACGTATTCAGGATCAGCTGGGCTAAGATGAAATCTTTGGCACAACCAGTCTGGCCCTTCTCCTCTGTCCTGTCTCATTAACAACACATGTCTGCCTGCAGAACTTCTGCTCCCTGAAAGTTTTTGTTTTTCGCACCATGCTCTCCACTACAGGGCAGCCTTGAGCGAGGCCCTTAACCCTGCATTGCTCCAGGGGAGGATTTTCTCCTGCTTAGTCTAATCAACTGTACATCACTCTGGATAAAAGTGTCTGCCAAATGCCAATAATGTAGTGTAATGTAATGCATTAACAAGCTGGTGTACAGGTCTACCTAAAAGTGGTCACTGATTGTATATACTTTTTAATAATAATTTTTTATTTTAATAGTAAGTTCTCTTTCGAATGTTGTTTTTTGTTTAATAACCATCTTCTTGCACCACTTAGATTGTGATGTTGTTTCAGATCATGTTATATCAGTGTTTCTATGATTCTGGTCTCAAAAAAACCCCCAAAAATATATACATGAAATCCGAACCAAATGACATTTTCACCACAATTTTCAGAAATGAATTGTCATTTGTTGCTGGAACATGATGGTGCTGGAGTCATGCAATCTTGGGGTCAGGGTGGGAGAATGGTCAGTTTGGACATTCATAAGGAGTGAGGACAGGGGGCATATTGCTCGCTTTGTCCCCCAATGCCTCATACGTGTCACCACAGTCAGTCCGGTTCTCCCTTATCTGTTCCTGAACCTGTTGGAGGCTTTCTGTCTTCCGAGTGTGGCAATGATGCATGTTGGTTAGCTCTCAGCAGTGTTCAAGACTAATTTGAAATAGCACAGAGACAAAATTATTCACCGTTTTTTATTTTTTAGGTTTTCCTGCTTTTTGCCTTCAGGTTGAACATTAAAAGACATTTCCAATCACACACTGAAACAATGATTTAAAATGGATTCCCAGTCCAAGGAACAACTCGCAAATGCAGAAGATTCAAAGCTAAGATCAAGAGGATCTTTGTGAAGAGGAGGACAGAAGCCTTTCTGATCAGGGCTGAAGGGGTGCTTCAGCATCGTAGGAAGGGCAGTCCTCCAGCCAGGCTCCAGCTATGGCATCGGTTGACCAACTAAAATATATTTTTCACTTGGTTAGTGCAGCCGTAGCAGGCAGCAGCTCTGAGTCTACCTGCCCGAAGACGAACTAGCAGCCTTGCAGAGCTAGAGGCTGCCCACACTCTCTAAAAATTGTTCGTTGCAACTAAATTGTAATCTTAGCCAGCAATGTATAATTAATTTGTATGTTTATCTGCTTGGAAAATGTGCTCATTTGTACCCAACAAGAACCTCACTGTACTTTCAGTGTACATTTCGGAAATTTGATCCTTGAAGAACAAAAATGTACCCACACTGTTACTGTATTTCTGAGAGAGCAGCTGCTGGGGGACTGTGGGAGGACTGGAGGTGCTTGTAGGAGCCTGTGGCCACAGCTAGTCAGAACCCTCCACCAGTACAGAAAGGTGACCATAAAAAAGAATTATATGCTGACCAACATTCAGATTAATCCAAAATAACTTTTATATGTTGTTGATTATTATGATGGTCATGCTGAATATGGTGGTGAGTTCCAGTGAATAGTAATAATGTTCTTGGAAATGACAATACACATTGGCCAGGAGTACCTGCTATTTAGGCACAAAGTCTTTCAGGTACTCTGGAGCTTTTCTTTCTCTTGTTGGGTAGTGTTTCATACGCTCAGGGCTGTGTGGCTGAGCTGGCCCCTGCTCTGGTCGGCATGGACTTGCTGGCTGACTAGCAGGTTGCTCTGGCAGGATGATCTGCGTCGCTGGAGCCACTGGCGTTGTGACAAGGTGGTTCCGGTTCCGACGTAGGTTCCCTCTGGGTGTGTCAATGATGTATGACCTTGGTGCATCCGCCTGTCTCATCACAGTCCCTTTTTCTTTTGTGTCCTTTACCCAGACATGATCACCTGGAATTACTCTTGACAGATCGTGAGCCCTATGTCTTTTGTTGAAGTTCTTACTTTGTCTCTGCCTCTTGTTCTGTTCCTCCTCTTTGAGTTTTGTTATGGCAGTCCAACCTGGGTCCAGGGACGATGGAGTGACAGAAACTGTTGTTCTGAGCCGCCGGCCCATCAGTAGTTCAGCTGGACTGTACCCATTTGCTAGAGGAGTGGCTCTGTAAGCCATGAGTGCTAAGTAAGGGTCCTTGTCTTTCTGGAGTAGGCTTTTTACTGTCCTCACAGCACGCTCTGCTTCCCCATTGCTCTGGGGATATCTGGGGCTAGACGTGGTGTGTGTGAATCCCCACTGTGCCGCAAACTGTCTGAAGCACTCCGAGGAGAACTGGAGACCATTGTCTGTCATTACCTCGGATGCTATGCCATGCCTGGCGAAGATGGACTTGAAATGTTCCACCACTGCTGCTGAGGTTGTTGATGCGAGTTTAGCCACTTCTATGAAACGGGAGAAGTAGTCTACAACCAGTAGGTACTGGTCATCACTCCACTGAAATAAATTAGCACCGACCTTGGCCCATGGCCTGTCTGGGAACTCTGTTGGCAGTAATGTCTCTTTGAAGTTGCTTTTCTCTTTTGCACATGCGTCACAGTCCTCAACCACTTTCTGAAGCTGTGCACTCAGTCCCGGCCACCTGTTTTGCTCTTTCACGGCATTTTGCTATCCCCTGGTGCCCTACATGCAGTTTGTGTAGGATTTTGGTTTGTAGTGACTTGGGAATAATTAACCTACACCCTTTTAGTAGTAGTCCGTTTTCAACTGTTATCTCTCCAGCAAACTGCATGTAAGGAAGGAAAGCTCGATCTATTGTGAATCTGTCTGGCCAGCCCTCAAGACAGTACCTTTTCACTTGGCTCAGTATCTCATCTCGTTTTTGATGATCTTGAATTTCCTGCAGCCTTTTATCTGTGGCTGGCAAGCTTGACAGGACCATGTTCACATACAGATTTACCTCTCTCTCCTGCTCCAACTGCTCTCTCTCTCTCAACGGTGCTCTTGACAGTACATCAGCTGTGGCTAAGTTCTTGCCAGCCACAGGTGAGATGGAGTAACAGAAAGCCAACAGTCTCATCCTGAGTCTCTGGATGCGTGGCGGAAGTTCGTCGAGGTTTTTGGACCCTAGTAGCGGCACCAGGGGCTTGTGGTCCGTCTCGATGTGGAACCTGATTCCCACCAGAAGTCTGAGAATCGCTCACACGCCCAAGTGATGGCTAGGGCCTCTTTTTCTATTAGGGCATTCCTTTTCTCTGTGTCGGTGAGTGCCTTGGCTGCATATGCGACTGGCTTGAGCTGGCCGTCATCCTGCCTCTGGAGTAACACGGCTCCCAGTCCATATGATGACGCGCCTGATGAGACAACTGTCTCTGCTTTTGCGTTGTAGAGCGCTAGCCCTGGTGGGGTGCTCAGCTCCTCCTTGATGCTGTTGAACGCTTTCTGTTGGTCGTGTCCCCACATCCACATGTTCTTTGTCTTTAACAGGTCCCACAGAGGCTGAGTCTTTTCTGCAAGATGAGGGAGATACTTGCCCAGGTGATTCACCATTCCAAGGAATCGTCTCACTCCTCCCGTGTCTGTGGGCTGCTCCATGTTTCTCACTGCTTTCACCTTGATGGGATCTGCTCTCACGCCCGCTGCATCTATGATCTGTCCGAGAAATTTGACACAGTCTGCTGAGAATTCACATTTCTCTCCTCTCAGCGTGACACCTGCAGCCTCTCTAACACTGCAAACAGTCGTGTGTCGTGCTGCGCCTGTGTGTCTCCGCGCACAAGCACGTCATCGATTTGGCATAGTACGCCATCCAGACCTTCCCAGTATCTGGGACATTCTCCTTTGATAATGTTCAGGTGCAGAGGATATGCCGAAACATAGGCGGTTGAAGCAGAATCTCCCAAAAGGTGTGAGGAACGTCGTGAGGAGGGCTGACTCTTTGGCTAAGGGAATTTGCCAAAACCCAGAGTTTGCGTCGATTTTCGAGAAGATTTTGGCACCCTCTAGCTGCCCAAGTGTGTGCTCGACTGACGGGAGCATGTGTCTTTCTCTCTTGACTGACTGGTTCAGTTTGGTCAAGTCTACGCAAATGCGCACCTCATCGCTGCCTGGTTTTGGTACTGGAACCATACCAGCACACCAGTCTGTGGGTCGCTCAACTCTCGAAATCACACCCAGCTCTTCCATACGGGTGAGTTCTTTTCTGACTCTGGACATGAGAGGCAGTGGGATGCGTCGTGGAGTTGATATGGAGAACGGCTTGGCATCTTCTTTAAGCTCAATCTTGTATTCTCCCTCCAGTTTTCCTAACCCTTTGAAGAGTTTAGGGAACTGCTGCTTCACTCGCTCTCTAGAGTTCAGGGACACAGAATCTACTCTGGCCACTAAACCTAGTGCTTGGATAGCTGGACGTCCCAATAGACTAAACTTCAGACCCGGAACTACATAGACTTCCTGTACTGTGCACTTACTCTCTGTTTTCAGTGTGGCTGTGAATTTTCCATTCACTCTAATGGGGGTCTGACCTGGTCCCTGCAGGATTTTATTCGTCTGCTCCAGGCACCGAAATGGTCCCTTCTTAAACACCTCATCTGACAACTCTGTTACGTCTGCACCTGTATCTATTTTGAATACTGCATCATAGTCATCTACTTTCAGTGTGATTAACCATGGTGTGTCTGCAGATTCTGAGCTAACTATGCCTAGGAATGCTATATCCTCATTCTCATCATTAGTTGTGTTGACTTCATTAATAGTCCCGGACCTGCACACTTTTGCATAATGTCCCCTTTTATTACATAGGTTGCATGCTGCGTTTTTAGCTGGGCACTGCATCTTGCTGTGTGCTGGTGTTCCACCACACCACTTGCACCTTGGCTGATTACCTGGCTGAGGCTGATGAGTGTTTTTGTGTTTAGTTCTAGCTTGCATCTTCTGCTGCCTTTCTTTGCCTGTGTTGAACCTCTGTTTTATTTGAACACTGTCCACGTTTGTAGCCTCTACTTTGAAATTGCTCTTCAACATGTCTTGTTGCTTTTTCACAATTTCCCTTTGACGTACACACGTCACCGCTTTCTCCAGCGTCAGCTCTGCATCCATCTGAAGTTGCTCTGACAGTCTTTTGTCACACAGACCCACAACTAATCTGTCCCGGATCATCTCGTCGTGCAGCTGTCCGTAGCCACAATGTTCAGACAAACAATGAAGCACTGTTATGAAACTTTCAACAGTCTTTCCTTGTTCCTGTTGTCTCTGGTTGAATTTTGCTCGTTCGAAAATAACTTTCCTCCTGACAACAAAATGTCCATCAAATTTTTCTTTTACGCTGGCATATACACTCGCCTCCTGCTCCGACAGGCGAAGCGAGGTCATTATATCTTCCGCCTCATCACCCATAGTGTAAATGAAAGTGTTCACCTGATTTTCTTCTGGCTGTAGTTCTAGACCAGACGCAATCCTGAACCTCGCAAACCTTCGAATCCACTTGGGCCACTCCTCTGGCTTTGTGAAGTCGAACTTGGGTGGTGGGGGAACTTGAAACCGCTCCATTGACTGGTTCAGTTTGGTCAAGTCTACGCAAATGCGCACCTCATCGCTGCCTGGTTTTGGTACTGGAACCATACCAGCACACCAGTCTGTGGGTCGCTCAACTCTCGAAATCACACCCAGCTCTTCCATACGGGTGAGTTCTTTTCTGACTCTGGACATGAGAGGCAGTGGGATGCGTCGTGGAGTTGATATGGAGAACGGCTTGGCATCTTCTTTAAGCTCAATCTTGTATTCTCCCTCCAGTTTTCCTAACCCTTTGAAGAGTTTAGGGAACTGCTGCTTCACTCGCTCTCTAGAGTTCAGGGACACAGAATCTACTCTGGCCACTAAACCTAGTGCTTGGATAGCTGGACGTCCCAATAGACTAAACTTCAGACCCGGAACTACATAGACTTCCTGTACTGTGCACTTACTCTCTGTTTTCAGTGTGGCTGTGAATTTTCCATTCACTCTAATGGGGGTCTGACCTGGTCCCTGCAGGATTTTATTCGTCTGCTCCAGGCACCGAAATGGTCCCTTCTTAAACACCTCATCTGACAACTCTGTTACGTCTGCACCTGTATCTATTTTGAATACTGCATCATAGTCATCTACTTTCAGTGTGATTAACCATGGTGTGTCTGCAGATTCTGAGCTAACTATGCCTAGGAATGCTATATCCTCATTCTCATCATTAGTTGTGTTGACTTCATTAATAGTCCCGGACCTGCACACTTTTGCATAATGTCCCCTTTTATTACATAGGTTGCATGCTGCGTTTTTAGCTGGGCACTGCATCTTGCTGTGTGCTGGTGTTCCACCACACCACTTGCACCTTGGCTGATTACCTGGCTGAGGCTGATGAGTGTTTTTGTGTTTAGTTCTAGCTTGCATCTTCTGCTGCCTTTCTTTGCCTGTGTTGAACCTCTGTTTTATTTGAACACTGTCCACGTTTGTAGCCTCTACTTTGAAATTGCTCTTCAACATGTCTTGTTGCTTTTTCACAATTTCCCTTTGACGTACACACGTCACCGCTTTCTCCAGCGTCAGCTCTGCATCCATCTGAAGTTGCTCTGACAGTCTTTTGTCACGCAGACCCACAACTAATCTGTCCCGGATCATCTCGTCGTGCAGCTGTCCGTAGCCACAATGTTCAGACAAACAATGAAGCACTGTTATGAAACTTTCAACAGTCTCTCCTTGTTCCTGTTGTCTCTGGTTGAATTTTGCTCGTTCGAAAATAACTTTCCTCCTGACAACAAAATGTCCATCAAATTTTTCTTTTACGCTGGCATATACACTCGCCTCCTGCTCCGACAGGCGAAGCGAGGTCATTATATCTTCCGCCTCATCACCCATAGTGTAAATGAAAGTGTTCACCTGATTTTCTTCTGGCTGTAGTTCTAGACCAGACGCAATCCTGAACCTCGCAAACCTTCGAATCCACTTGGGCCACTCCTCTGGCTTTGTGAAGTCGAACTTGGGTGGTGGGGGAACTTGAAACCGCTCCATTGTTGCCGTTAGCAGGTTAGCTAGTCCTGCCGCGTTCGTTAGCTATTTAGCTTAGCTCCTAGCTAGCTTGAACTTGGAATACACAAACTGACTAGAATTCCTGTGAGTTCTCTCCGGTTATTGCTCGTGAAGCATCTTTGATGATTAATTCACCCAATCCACCGAAGTATTCTGACACCATGTAACGTTAGGTTGGCTCGGTACGAAGACATGTATTCGGTAGGCGTAGCTTTATTCAACTCCCCTAAACATGTCCCTCGCAGATGGCCACCAGGAGGTGACAGCATATCACTGTATATGAATAAACTATCATAACACAACAACTACCACCACCATGCTTCACTGATGAGGTGGTATGTTTTGGATCATGAGCAGTTCCTTTCCTTCTCCATACTCTTCTCTTCCCATCATTCTGGTACAAGTTGATCTTTGTCTCATCTGTCCATAGGATGTTGTTCCAGAACTGTAAAGGCTTTTTTAGATGTTTGGCAAACTTTTATCTGGTCTTCCTGTTTTTGAGGGTCACCAATGGTTTACATCTTGTGGTGAAACCTCTGTATTCACTCTGGTGAAGTCTTCTCTTGATTGTTGACTTTTGACCTACCTCCTGGAGAGTGTTCTTGATCTGGCCAACTAAACTGTTGTGAAGGGGTTTTTCGTCACCAGGGAAAGAATTCTTCTGTCATCCACCACAGTTGTTTTCCGTGGTCATCCGGGTCTTCTGGTGTTGTTGAGCTCACCGGTGCGTTCTTTCTTTTTAAGAACGTTCCAACCAGTTGATTTGGCCACACCTAATATTTTTGCTATCGCTCTGATGGGTTTGTTTTGATTTTTCAGCCTAATGATGGCTTGCTTCACTGATAGTGACATCTCATATTGAGATCTCATATTGAGAGTTGACAGCAACAGATTCCAAATGCAAATAGCACACTTGAAATGAACTCTAGATCTTTTATCTGCTCCTTGTAAATGAGATAATGCCAGTAATGTAATGTAATAATGAGGGAATAACACACACCTGGCCATGGAACAGCTGAGCAGCCAATTGTCCCATTACTTTTGGTCCCTTAAAAAGTGGGAGGCACATATAGAAACTGTTGTAATTCCTACAACGTTCACCTGATTTGGATGAACATACCCTCAAATTAAAGCTGAAATTCTGCAGTTAAAGCATATCTTGTTCATTTCATTTCAAATCCATTGTGGTGGTGTATAGAGCCAAAAAGAGGAGAATTGTGTCGATGTCCCAATATTTATGGACCTGACTATATATAAGGGTGCCCTGTCTCCTTGAAACTCTTCATTTTAGCTACCCAAGTATTACCATCCACTTACCATTATTAAATATGGAAATACGGAATTGACATCCTTGATAGAACATATCCATTAAGTGAATTTGTGGATGACACAGCTGTTTCAATGGTGCCTATAGCCTTACAAGTGATTGACGTATTCAAGATCATCTGGGCTAAGATTAAATCTTTGGCACAACCAGTCTGGCCCTTCTCCTCTGTCCTATCTCATTAACAACGCATGTCTGCCTGCAGAACTTCTGCTCACTGAAAATTTTTTGTTTTTCGCACCATGCTCTGCAAACTCAAGACTGCTGTGCATGAAAATCCCAGGAGATCAGCAGTGAGAGATCAACCACTGCACTACAGGGCAGCCTTGAGCAAGGCGCTTAACCCTGCATTTCTCCAGGGGAGGATTTTCTCCTGCTTAGTCTGATCAACTGTATGTCACTCTGGATAAAAGTGTCTGCCAAATGCCAATATATGTAATGCATTAACAAGCTGGTGTACAGGTCTACCTAAAAGTGGTCACTGATTGTATATACTTTTTAATAATAATTTTTTTTTAAAGTTCTCTTTCAAATGTTGTTTTTTGTTTAATAACTGTCTTCTTGCACCAATTCGATTGTGATGTTGTTTCAGATCATGTTATATCGGTGTTTCTATGATTCTGGTCTCAAAAAAAAAAAAAACATGAAATCCGAACCAAAGGACACCACAATTTTCATGAATGAATTGTAATTTGTTGCTGGAACATGATGGTGCTGGAGTTGTGCAATCTTGGGGTCAGGGTGGGAGAATGGTCAGTTTGGACATTCATAAGGAGTGAGGACAGGGGGCATATTGCTCACTTTGGCCCCCAATGCCTCATACGTGTCACCACAGTCAGTCCGGTTCTCCCTTATCTGTTTCTAAACCTGTTGGAGGCTTTCTGTCTTCCGAGTGTGGCAATGATGCATGTTGGTTAGCTCTCAGCAGTGTTCAAGACTAATTTGAAATAGCACAGAGACAAAATTATTCACCGTTTTTTATTTTTTAGGTTTTCCTGCTTTTTGGAGGCCTGCTTGTGGGATATGATGCCTTCATGGTGAACATTAAAAGACATTTCCAATCACACACTGAAACAATGATTTAAAATGGATTCCCAGTCCAAGGAACACCTCGCAAATGCAGAAGATTCAAAGCTAAGATCAAGAGGATCTTTGTGAAGAGGAGGACAGAAGCCTTTCTGATCAGGGCTGAAGGGGTGCTTCAGCATCGTAGGAAGGGCAGTCCTCCAGCCAGGCTCCAGCTATGGCATCGGTTGACCAACTAAAATATATTTTTCACTTGGTTAGTGCAGCCGTAGCAGGCAGCAGCTCTGAGTCTACCTGCCCGAAGACGAACTAGCAGCCTTGCAGAGCTAGAGGCTGCCCACACTCTCGTCGCAACTAAATTGTAATCTTAGCCAGCAATGCATAATTCATTTGTATGTTTATCTGCTTGGAAAATGTGCTCATTTGTACCCAACAAGAACCTCACTGTACTTTCAGTGTACATTTAGGAAATTTGATCCTTGAAGAACAAAAATGTACCCACACTGTAACTGTATTCCTGAGAGAGCAGCTGCTGGGGGACTGTGGGAGGACTGGAGGTGCTTGTAGGAGCCTGTGGCCACAGCTCGTCAGAACCCTCCACCAGTACAGAAAGGTGACCCTAAAAAAGATTTATATGCTGACCAACATTCAGATTAATCCAAAATAACTTTTATATGTTGTTGATTATTATGATGGTCATGCTGAATATGGTGGTGAGTTCCAGTGAATAGTAATAATGTTCATGGAAATGACAATACACATTGACCAAAATGGATGAAGTATTGCATGTAATGGTGCTTTTTGCGATACTTGGTTTTACGATCGTCGACAGAATCAGGACTAGACTGACAGTAGTAAAATATTAATGTCAATTTTGCTAAAAATGAACAACCATCATAATAAGAAAAAGTACTACAATTCAAACACATACATTCATTGCTTAAAGAGAACATAGATATTAAATCAATGTGGGTAAACATTAGCCAGCAATAGCAAATTGCTCCTGAGAAAGCAAATGTAAATGGTAAATGGTTGGAATTTATATAGAGCCCTTATCCAATGCGCTGTACAATTGATGCTTCTCATTCACCCATTCATACAAACACTCACACATCAACGTCGATTGGCTGCCATGTAAGGTACCAACCAGCTCATCAGGAGCATTTCCTGCCTCTCACATGTCCACCCATATTTGTATATTGGGATTACAAACCTTGATCTCATGCAAAATGAAAACATTCAACTGAAAAAAGAAGCCTGAAATGGATTCCTCAGGACATTGAGTAATGGAATTAGGTGAGCATGAACATGATTCATACAATACACACCCCATATGAGCTGAATGTATTTATTCCATGATTAGTGTTGCAGCAGGAATTAAACTACATTTACAAATGGGTAGTAAAGTAGAAAGCAGTAACACATACAGTTCATAAAGATGTGTACATGGCATGAAACCCTTTTGCATGTGCACATTCACAATATTACATTACATTACATTACATATTACATTACAATATACAGTGAAATGAAAAAGTATTTGCTCCCTTCCTCATTTCCTCCATTACTGCTTGACACACAATATAGTTTTGAATTTAAAGACAGAATGTGCAATAGACAAAAGGATACAGAGTAAACAGAAAACATTGGGACATTTTTTAAATTACCATTCATTAATTGACTGAAAAAAGTTATGGGCCAGTGAGTCGCTCCATGCTGCACGAGCAGCCTCCCTCTTGCTCACTGGAAGGCGTATGCCTTTTATAAAGTTTTATAAATGAGGTTACTGGTGATTTCTTGCTCTGAAAAAGCACTTTCCATACTGTGTACTACACATGGAAGGATCCTCCAATGGATTGATTTGTTGGTAGAAATTAATACGATTTTGTTAAATAACACATCCCTCGCTGTGTAGCCAAGAAAAACACTTGTGAAAAACATCTCATACCAACCCAAACCGAATACATTTGCAGGGCTATTGCAGGAATGGTAAGTTAAATGGCACGGTGGCAGTTAAATTATGCTTCCTCAACAGATCCTACTCTGTGTATACTCCCAGGGATATTCATCTGGTTGAATAGTCAGAAGTATAAATATCTTGCATTAAAGACCTGCATGAATCATCTTGTGCCGATTTAAATTTGATTTTCCAGAAAAGCACTTCCCACACGTAGAACATTTGTAAGGCTTCTCACCTGTATGAGTACTCTGGTGGATATTTAAATTACTTTTCATGGAAAAGCACTTTCCACACAGAGTACAAGTATAGGGCTTCTCACCTGTATGAGTTCTCTGGTGGATATTTAAATAAGCTTTTGTGGAAAAGTACTTTCCACAAAGAATACAATTGTAGGGCTTCTCAACTGTATGAGTTGTCAGGTGGATATTTAATTGTCTTTTCATGGAAAAGCACTTTCCACACAGAGTACAAGTATAGGGCTTCTCACCTGTATGAGTTCTCTGGTGGATATTTAAATAAGCTTTTGTGGAAAAGTACTTTCCACAAAGAATACAATTGTAGGGCTTCTCAACTGTATGAGTTATCTGGTGGACATTTAAATGACTTTTCATGGAAAAGCACTTTCCACACAGAGTACAAGTATAGGGCTTCTCACCTGTATGAATTATCTTGTGGGTATTTAAATAAGATTTTGTGGAAAAGTACTTTCCACAAAGAATACAATTGTAGGGCTTCTCACCTGTATGAGTTCTCTCGTGGATATTTAAATTGTATTTTGTGGAAAAGCACTTCCCACACAGAGTACAAGTATAGGGCTTCTCACCTGTATGAGTTCTCTGGTGGATATCAAAAGAAGCTTTTGTGGAAAAGCATTTCCCACACTGAGAACATGTGTAGGGCTTTTTACCTGTATGAATTATCTGATGTCTATTTAAATCAGATCTGTAAGTAAAACACTTCTCACACCATGTACATTTGTATGGCTCATCTGTAATAATTTGACATTTACTATTAATTGCCTCTGTCAGAAAGAAAGGCGGCACGGATGGTGCAGCGGGTAGCACTGCCGCCTCACAGCAAGGAGATCCTGGGTTCGAATCCCCGTTGGCCGGGGCCTCTCTGTGTGGAGTTTGCATGTTCTCCCCGTGTCTGTGTGGGTTTTCTCCGGGTACTCCGGTTTCCTCCCACAGTCCAAAGACATGCAGGTTAGGCTGATTGGAGAGTCTAAATTGCCCATAGGTATGAGTGTGTGAGTGAATGGTGTGTGCGCCCTGCGATGGACTGGCGACCTGTCCAGGGTGTATTCCTGCCTTTCGCCCAATGTATGCTGGGATAGGCTCCAGCCCCCCTGCGACCCTGTTCAGGATAAGCGGGTTAAGATAATGGATGGATGGATGGATGGATGTCCGAAAGAAATTCAAAAGGCTTGGGGTTTTAGTTGAATTGGTTATGGGTTCAGTTCTCTCATTCGTTCCCTGGCAATTAATATGCTTGTTGCTGCCATTTCTACCTTTCTGCACAATTCTGGTCAGACTATTCTCACCGTTTAAGTGACTGAGGTGATTTAAGTCTCCACACTGGGTCAGCGGATCGTGCATTTCTTCCTTCTTACAGTTTGGATTTGGCTCTCCTGCACATTGCGATGGTTCTGTCTTGGCTTTGTGATCACCTGCAGCTCCATTCATCATAGCATTCATGAGATCACTCACTGAACTTTCACTGGATTCACACTTCATTTTACCAGATTTCAAATGAACACATTTAATATTCTCCAAGTCACTGATGTGTTCTGCCTTAAGGTATCCTCCATTACCAGTCTCGGTTTTGATTTGGTCAGGATGCAGATGGGTTACATATCCCAGCTCTGCACCGTCTAGTGTCTCTTTCTTAATAAGGTCCCCAGGGTGGGTGAAGCCCAGATCAGTTTCTGTTTTAATCAGTGATGTGTGTGTATGGTGTACATCACTGACCCCTCCGTGTAATGTAACACACACTGGCTCCAGAGTGTTGTGTCCTGCTGCAGCACACGTCTCTGACTCTGCCATGTGGACCAGTCCACCGAGTTCCTCTTCTTTCTGTCTGATCCTGTGCTGCTCAGTGAGCTCTGGTAGTGTTGTCTCAGTGTCCTGTCTCAGAATGACTCCTGTCTGCATCATACTGCTGCTCACAGGTGTGCAGATGTTCAGCTCCTGGGGAGAAATAGGGGAATGGTTTTAACCTTAATCAAATGGGTCTGACTGCAACAGCGGACACATTCTTTACACTCTGCAGTCCTGCAGATACCTGACTGACCACAGGGGGGCTCTAACATTCTGAGGTGGGGGAAACTCTTATTCCCTCAATGGCTGATACCACAGTTCCACTTTAAAAACACAGCTTTAGCTTCAACTGTGAACATTGAAAGAAAGCCATTTCTGAAGGGCCTGAGAACAGGAAGAATGGGCTGGCCATGGCAAAAGGGCAGAACACTGGTCTCCATGACATTCATGGTGGAATCAGTGTGCACCAGCAGCATCTTCAGAAACCCTGTGGACATTCTCTGTGGATTCTGAGGCTGCTGTACATGCTGTATTCTGTGAAAAATCTACCAGAGGTGGGGGAGTTGACCACTCCAATATTGATCCAACTTTGTGTAAGTGTTCTTTATACACTCACCAAGCACTATATTCAGTATTCATTGGACTTATTTTTTACACTTCTACTGCTGTAGCCTATTCACTTAATTATGATACGTGGTGTGTTCAAAGATGCTCTCCTACATATCACTGCAGAAATGTGAGGTTATTTGAATTACTGTTATCTTCCTGTCAGTTTTGACCAGTCTGGCCAGCCTGGCCATTCTCCTCTGACATCTCATTTGCAAGGCAAGGCACACAACTGGCAAACAAATAGTGAGGAAATGGGAGAAAAATCAGAAATAAATTAATATATTCATATTTTTAAAAAAATACCAGCCAGTAAATTTAGTCAAATTGTCTACTTTGATGGCTTCCCACATCAGCATCACTTGGTGGACGGCTTCCAAACTGAATATATAGCAAGGCCAATTCCTTTGCTTTTGCTATATCCTGAAGACAATTGAGGTCAAAAGATATATTTGAGATGACAGATCTGAATTTCAGCTTTTATTTCCTGGTATTTGTATCTAGATTTGTTAAACAGTATCAGATGACCTAATTTTGGTTTAAAGAATAGTTCTAAATGACTGCATTTGTGTTAGAATACATGGACACCAGAGAGCTGTCTTTGGGAGAAAAGCAAGCCATCAATCAATCACAGAGATTGCACAAGCATTGAGAATAGCTTGGAACAACAACTCAGAATGTCCTGAAAAACCGCTTGTCTCCTGAGCAACAGACATCAAAAAGGTCAACAAAGGAAAACAAAAGCAGTTGATGACAGAAACATTGTGAGAGCTGTGAAGAAAACCCTCAAAACATCAGTCAGTGACATCAAAGTTCTCAAACAAAGTTTTATGGACTGATGGGACCAAGATTACCCTACCAAAGTAGTACACTGCCAACATAACAAAGGACTTCATTAGGGAGTAAAAGTGGAAGGTTTTAGACGGGCCAAGTTCATCACCTGACTTTAACACAACTGACCATGCATTTCACCTCCTGAAGAGGAGACTGAAGGGAAAAAATCCTCATAACAAACAACTGGAAGAGGCTGCAGTAAAAGCCTGGAAAAGTAACACAAAAGCAGAATGCAGAACTGTTTGGTGATGTAAATGGGTCGCAGGCTTGATGCAGTTATTGTAAGCAAGGGGAATGCTACAAAATATGAAGTGTTATTTACTTTTATTTACTTAAATACTCTGTGTTCAAACACGTTTTCTAACCTGAAGATGGGGTGGTCTGATAACAAAGGTGCTATGTTATATGTAGTTTTGCACATCTTGTTGTAAATACCAAGAAATAAAAGCATAAAAACACAAAACTCTTGTCTCATGTTCATATTTTTATCTCAACCCCAAATGTATTCAGTGGATTGCAAAAACAAAGGAATTGGTCTTGCTGTTCCAATATTTTGAGGGAACTGTAACCGTTTCAAAAAAAATAACAGCCACAGGGAAAATGAAGTCAAATTGTATTCTTTTTGAAAAAAATAATAAAGTAAATAAAGTTGGGTCTGTGTAGAAAATGACCACAAACTGTTCCATGCTCAAGTTTCCAATCAAAATTAAACGTTATATGATTGTAAAGGTATAATATGCCTACTTATGTACAAAACATTGAACCGATTTTTTACCTACTACATTTTTTCATACTACATTGGACAGTAATTTTCCGATTCTAATTTTCTTCCCTCTGAATGAATTTCTCACCACGGACCGATTTTATTCGGAGGAGCACATACGTTTATTATTCCAGTGCGCATGCTCTGGTTACAAAATAGCGCCACTGAGCACGCGACAAAGCCCCATAGTCAAACATGGCAGCCTCCTCAATCGGCTCCTCGCACAATTGACAAGTTCTCATTGGAATCCATGTAACCAGCAGGAGGAAGCTCTACCCAGTTCTTATATATCCCGATAGCTGGACGAATCCGAAGTTTAATAAATAGAAAATTAATTATTCATAACGTGCTACAGTTCCAGGCTAAAATCGACTGACAAATTAGAAAAACGATATCTTTTGCAAAAATTAATGAAGCAGTTCGTTAAAGCATGAAGACGATGGGGAAAATACTTACCCTGTTTGGATGATGAATGAATGACTGTTTTTCGATGGAATGTACTTCTTGCAGTTAAAGGCTCCCAATGACTGATTACTTCTGTGTTAACCATATGAAGTCGCCGGAGTTCTGTTCTTCCACTTCTGTTCTTTAAGCAGAGAGGTTTATACGTCGGTGTCGAGTCTACGCCAAGCCGCGTTCTGGCCTGACGCTCACCTCCCCAGAAATGTAAATACCGTTCCGTAAGAAATGTGATTGGTCCCCTTGGTTTCATTGTATTACTGCTCCGCCATTGATCACTTTCAGTCGCCTGTGCTGTGTCCGAAACCGAAATCAGTTGCTTGATTAGTAATCTGTCCTTCAAAAAAAGGCGACTTCGGAGGTGTGTTCGCAGCACGCGATTGAGACGCACTTTGAAAGCAGAAAGTTGTCTGAGTGAAAGTAAAGTGATTACATGATGCGTAATTCCAAGAAATTTAGCTGGCTAGCTCATGGAGGCTTAAACATTACATTCGTTATTCCAGTGTGGTAATCAATTAAAATGTCGAGCTCGTTGTGTACTTCCAGTTGTGGACATGCTATTTTACAGTTCTTCGTGAATTCCGCCGCTGTTTAACATAAATAAATAAATGGAGAACAGAAATAATGTGAAATAAATATTTACCAAGATCATTAACCAAAAATACATGAAAACAAACTCAATTACATTTGGTAGACGTATGAAGAATGGCAAATCGTAATGGTTTAAATTATACATGCGTATATGGAAACGGCAATGGCCCAGGTTAGACTTTTGGCTCATCTCAAGCAGTGACATTACTGCTTCTCCTTTAACAGGTCATTATGTCATATGTGCCTACTATTAAATCCCATTGTAAAGTCCCTCATAATTAAAGAGAGATGGTAGAAATGTCCTCATCCTCATGTATAAATGGGAAACGCTAATACCTATTGAAACGTCAAACGATTTGACACAACAGAAGAAACTGAAGCAGGATGAAGGTATATGTGAAATCGCTAATCCGTGCTGTAAAAGAGATTTGACACTTGAGGACAATATTAAACTCAATTCTCTTCAGATATCAAATAGATATTTTTTACACTGAAAAGAGGAATGGGAAAAAAGGAATCACTGTTTTTGTAAACAGTTACCGTCCCATTTTTTAAACGGTTATAACCGATACTGCTTATGACCGCTGGGGGTCGTATTTCACAAAATAATTTTTTTGTGGAGTACTGTCAAATTTAATTGCATTTTCAAACTATATTTTGGGCCATCTCAATCGTTAAATGTCAACACTGTAAGTCAGCTAATGGCCTATTTGCCAAATTAAAGATTTACATTTACATTAACATTGTGCAGTGTAGCCTCACAGTCGCAGAAGCCTGGAGTTATATTCCTGCAGGCATGCTGGTCGATCGTGTCATTTTTTTAAAATGCATCAGTAAAAATGTTATTCTTGATGTTTTCATCCCTCTTCCATATGGCTTCTGCCTGATAGACTTGGGATGAAATCTGCAAATATGCTGCTGTTAAGAACTTTGTTAAAGACGGGGTTGTGCATTGAAAATTGTGGTCACGCAATATTTGCCTGATACAATGTGATAACACGGGATCTATTTTACCATAGGCGAAAGGTCTAATGATTTAACTTTCTTGCCAATACAGGTCTCCGAACAATTATATATATTTTTCTGTAACGCAAACTTTGCCAACGTTACCAAATATGGTGCGATGGTGAATACGGATTTATATTAAACTGAGTTTACCATTCCAGCTTCAGCAAAAATGATCGGCTGGAATTTTCTTTTAAACGTTTACTACTCAGTTTGGTTAACCATTTAAACGCTTAAACGAGGACAGTACTTTTATTTGTCGGTATTTAAATGGCCTTTTGTGTAAAAGCACTTTCTACACAGAGTACAACTGGAGGGCTTCTCACCTGTATGAGTATTCCGGTGGATATTTAAATAACCATTTTTTGAAAAGTACTTACCACAAAGAATACAATTGGTAGGGCTTCTCACCTGTATGAGTACTCTGGTGGATATTTAAATCGTGTCTTCCGGTGCAGATTCCAAGTGAGCTTCAAAATAAAAGTTCATTTCTTTTTTGATTATTGGCTGAATTTTCCATTTTCAGAATGTGCCTACTATTAAATCCCATTGGACGTGTATTAACAATTTACTTCCTTCTAAACTTTTTGTAACAGAGTAAGGTCCCTTATAATTAAGTTATGATGGTAGAAATGTCCTCAATGGATAAATGGGAAAAGCAAATAGCCATTGAAATGTCAAAAGATTTGGCACAACAGAAGAAAGTGAAGCAGGATGGAGAAATCAATAATCTGTGCTGTAAAAAGTATTTAAAACTGGAAGACAATACAAAACTCTTCAGATAAAAAGATATATTTTTTTACACTGACAAACAAAAGGAGCATTTAATCAGTCAAATACCAAATGGCAAGAAGAGGGAGACAATAATACCTTATACTTTGGTTTTGAAAAACACAGACACAATCAACAAACTACTCCCAAAGCTTAATAAAGATTACAGATAGATAGCTGGGGACGCATAACGTTACTTTCAAAATATTATAAGCTTCCAGCCTTAGTCAACGCCACCACACTAATAGATGGATTGCCAAATATCATTGCTGAATACCAATGGCATTTATTAAGGGGAGGCACATTCACAAGCACATCCGTCCAATTTTGGAAATGCTTGATTATAACTCATTGGTTGAGACTGATGCCTTCATTTTAACGACAAATGTATTTAAAGCTTTCAACATGATTTAATGTTTTTTTCTTTTGGTTAGTTTCTGTAACATGATCAAAACCCTGTTTAATGACACTTGCAGCTATAAAAGGGTGCCCTGTCCCCTTGAAACTCTTCATTTTAGCTACCCAAGTATTACCATCCACTTACCATTATTAAATATGCCGCATTGTATGGAATTGACATCCTTGATAGAACATATCCATTAAGTGAATTTGTGGATGACACAGCTGTTTCAATGGTGCCTATAGCTTTACAAGTGATTGACGTATTCAGGATCAGCTGGGCTAAGATGAAATCTTTGGCACAACCAGTCTGGCCCTTCTCCTCTGTCCTGTCTCATTAACAACACATGTCTGCCTGCAGAACTTCTGCTCACTGAAAGTTTTTGTTTTTCACACCATGCTCTCCACTACAGGGCAGCCTTGAGCAAGGCCCTTAACCCTGCATTGCTCCAGGGGAGGATTTTCTCCTGCTTAGTCTAATCAACTGTACATCACTCTGGATAAGTGTCTGCCAAATGCCAATAATGTAGTGTAATGTAATGCATTAACAAGCTGGTGTACAGGTCTACCTAAAAGTGGTCACTGATGTATATACTTTTTAATAATAATTTTTTTTTAAAGTTCTCTTTCGAATGTAGTTTTTTGTTGAATAACCATCTTCTTGCACCACTTAGATTGTGATGTTGTTTCAGATCATGTTATATCAGTGTTTCTATGATTCTGGTCTCAAAAAAAACCCCAAAAATATATACATGAAATCCGAACCAAATGACATTTTCACCACAATTTTCAGAAATGAATTGTCATTTGTTGCTGGAACATGATGGTGCTGGAGTCATGCAATCTTGGGGTCAGGGTGGGAGAATGGTCAGTTTGGACATTCATAAGGAGTGAGGACAGGGGGCATATTGCTCGCTTTGGCCCCCAATGCCTCATACGTGTCACCACAGTCAGTCCGGTTCTCCCTTATCTGTTTCTGAACCTTTTGGAGGCTTTCTGCGTGGGGCAATGATGCATGTTGGTTAGCTCTCAGCAGTGTTCAAGTCTAATTTGAAATAACACAGAGACAAAATTATTCACCGTTTATTATTTTTTAGGTTTTCCTGCTTTTTGCCTTCATGGTGAACATTAAAAGACATTTCCAATCACACACTGAAACAATGATTTAAAATGGATTCCCAGTCCAAGGACCACCTTGCAAATGCAGAAGATTCAAAGCTAAGATCAAGAGGATCCTTGTGAAGAGGAGGACAGAAGCCCTTCTGATCAGGGCTGAAGGGGTGCTTCAGCATCGTAGGAAGGGCAGTCCTCCAGCCAGGCTCCAGCTATGACATCGTTTGACCAACTAAAATATATTTTTCACTTGGTTAGTGCAGCCGTAGCAGGCAGCAGATCTGAGTCTACCTGCCCGAAGACGAACTAGCAGCCTTGCAGAGCTAGAGGCTGCCCACACTCTCTAAAAATTGTTTGTTGCAACTAAATTGTAATCTTAGCCAGCAATGTATAATTAATTTGTATGTTTATCTGCTTGGAAAATGTGCTCATTTGTACACCAACAAGAACCTCACTGTACTTTCAGTGTACATTTCGGAAATTTTATCCTTGAAGAACAAAAATGTACCCACACTGTTACTGTATTTCTGAGAGAGCAGCTGCTGGGGGACTGTGGGAGGACTGGAGGTGCTTGTAGGAGCCTGTGGCCACAGCTAGTCAGAACCCTCCACCAGTACAGAAAGGTGACCCTAAAAAAGATTTATATGCTGACCAACATTCAGATTAATCCAAAATAACTTTTATATTATTATTATTATAATATATATATAATCTATTATTATGATGGTCATGCTGAATATGGTGGTGAGTTCCAGTGAATAGTAATAATGTTCATGGAAATGACAATACACATTGGCAAAAATGGATGAAGTATTGCATGTAATGGTGTTTTTTGCGATACTTGGTTTTACGATCGTCGACAGAATCAGGACTAGACTGACAGTAGTAAAATATTAATGTTAATTTTGCTAAAAATGAACAACCATCATAATAAGAAAAAGTACTACAATTCAAACACATACATTCATTGCTTAAAGAGAACATAGATATTAAATCAATGTGGGTAAACATTAGCCAGCAATAGCAAATTGCTCCTGAGAAAGCAAATGGAAATGGTTGGCCTTTATTTAGAGCCTGTATCCAAAGCGCTGTACAATTGATGCTTCTCATTCACCCATTCATACAAACACTCACACATCAACGCCGATTGGCAGCCATGTAAGGTACCAACCAGCTCGTCAGGAGCATTTCCTGCCTCTCACATGTCCACCCATATTTGTATATTGGGATTACAAACCTTGATCTCGTGCAAAATGAAAACACTCAACTGAAAAAAGAAGCCTGAAATGGATTCCTCAGGACATTGAGTAATGGAATTAGGTGAGCATGAACATGACTCATACAATACACACCCCATATGAGCTAAATGTATTTATTACATGATTAGTGTTGCAGCAGGAATTAAACTACATTTACAAATGGATAGTAAAGTAGAAAGCAGTAACACATACAGTTCATAAAGATGTGTACATGGCATGAAACCCTTTTGCATGTGCACATTCACAATATACAGTGAAATGAAAAAGTATTTGCTCCCTTCCTCATTTCCTCCATTACTGCTTGACACACAATATAGTTTCGAATTTAAAGACAGAATGTGCAATAGACAAAAGGATACAGAGTAAACCGAAAACATTGGGACATTTTTTTAATTACCATTCATTTATTTACTGAAAAAAGTTATGGGCCATTCCATCAGAAATCAATCACTTTCTCACCACACCCTTTTAGATTTGAACAATTTGAACAATTTTAATGCATGTTGATCTATATGAATGTTTGAATGTGGTTTGGTCTTGAGCCAACCATTCAAGAGACAGAAACCCAAAGCTGACCCATATTGGACACCCTACATAAAGACACATATCTTCTTCAAAAACAAATATAATGCTATGGTTCTCTTATTATCGGAACACTTACAAACAAGGTTCCAAAATCAATAAATATGCACTTTTTTTGTCCTAAAACGCAAATGCATGAACTCATCATGAACTCAATCATCTGTCATTTGGTGTCTTCTATTGGTTGAGCAACAGCAGACTTCACACCAGAGTACATGGTGGGTGGGTCAGTATAACACCGAAACCTTAATGTTGCCTAAGAATTTCTTTCACCTGAAATAATGTCACTTTTTTTCCCAAACATTTACAATCACATGATTGAAAAACTGAAAATTAACAGTACACACTCACACTGAAGTCAGTGTAAATGTGTAATGTAAATCCCTGAAGTTAAGATCTTAAGTATATATTTTGAAGCCATTAGTCAAGTGCATCAAAATTTAACTGAAATTGAACATCTCGCCGAATTTCCCAAAATGTTTAATGGTGACAGTCTTCACTTTAACCTCATATTCATCATCGCATTTCAAATCCAACACTGCATATTTGTAACAGTTTTCAGGCGATTTCTGAAAAAATACAATTCATCAGGTGTGGTTCTGAATTGGATGAACACTGGAAACACTTCACACAATGCACACCTCATGAAGTATGACGCCATATAACACTTCACACAATGAGAATTAGCAGTAGCAGCTTTTTAGCAGTATATGCTTTCTTGGAGTCATAAATAACAAATTCTTTATTGAAAAACAAAGTTGGTACAAAAAGCTTTTCACCTGCACACATTATTTGGTAGCTGCACAAATTATCTACCTGGGAAACGCCCATATTAATGCACATAAGGTTGGTGCTGAATTAATTATCTGATTATTATATTATTACTATAGATCAGACCACTCTGCGGATACTTGTTTGGCTTTTCACCTGGATGAATTCTGTCCTGGGGTCTCATTTATAATCATTGCGTACGCGCAAAAAATGACTTTAAATGTGTGTACGCCACTTTCTAAGCATAAACTTGATGAGGAAAAATGCGAAGATTGACAGAAACTTTATGGAGGCAGAGGGCAACAGCGACTCTGCAGGCAAAGTAGTGAAATAAATAAAATCTAGAATATGTTCTAATGACAATTTCACTCAATTATTTGGACTCCATCTACAATTTGGAAGTCTGCTAATAATATTACTGAATATCACTGTCAGCGGAAAATCAAAGCCTGAGTAATCGTTTTGTTACCAATAAAGCACATAACCAAAAAAAAAAAAAGTATCTATTTTCAAAAACATTTTCATAATGGACTGGGGCATCAATTTGTCCACACTGATTGATTCAATTGTTAAGCAATTTCACTAATTCTCAAAGGGTTACAATACGGCTTCCATGAGAAGGTCACAGACATCCGCAGATCCCTTACAACCACCGCCCCCCTCTCTGTGCCCTTCCCCCCCTCTAGGCCCATCCCTTCCTTTTCCACTTTCTCCCCCCTTACAGACTCTGATGTCTCTCACCTCCTGCTCTCCCACCGCCCTACAACCTGTGCCCTTGACCCTATTCCCTCTTCTCTTCTCCAGACTATCACACCTGACATTCTCCCATTTGTCACCTCCCTTGTCAACTCCTCCCTGTTTTCTGGCTGTTGTCCAGCATCCCCCAAGAGGGCCCACATCACTCCGCTGCTAAAAAAGCCTACTCTGGATCCCTCCATCATCTAGAACTACCGCCCGGTATCTCTTCTTCCTTTTCTTTCTAAAACCATAGAACGAGCCGCTTCTACTCAACTTTCTTCTTTCTTTTCTAACAACCTGCTAGACCCCCATCAGTCTGGCTTCAGATCGGGCCACTCGACAGAGACCGCGCTCCTCTCCGTCAGTGAGTCGCTCCATGCTGCTCGAGCAGCCTCCCTCTTGCTCACTGGAAGGCGTATGCCTTTTATAAAGTTTTATAAATGAGGCTACTGGTGATTTCTTCCTCTGAAAAAGCACTTTCCATACGGTGTACTACACATGGAAGGATCCACCAATGGATTGATTTGTTGGTAGAAATTAATACGATTTTGTTAAATAACACATCCCTTGCTGTGTACCCAAGAAAAACACTTGTGAAAAACATCTCCCAACCCAAACCGAATACATTTGCAGGGCTATTGCAGGAATGGTAAGTTAAATGGCACGGTGGCAGTTAAATTATGCTTCCTCAACAGATCCTACTCTGTGTATACTCCCAGGGATATTCATCTGGTTGAATAGTCAGAAGTATAAATATCTTGCATTAAAGACCTGCATGAATCATCTTGTGCCGATTTAAATTAGATTTTCCAGAAAAGCACTTCCCACACGTAGAACATTTGTAAGGCTTCTTACCTGAATGAGTTATCTGGTGGATATTTAAATTACTTTTCATGGAAAAGCACTTTCCACACAGAGTACAAGTATAGGGCTTTTCACCTGTATGAATTCTCTGGTGGATATTTAAATAAGCTTTTGAGGAAAAGCACTTTCCACACAGAGTACAATTGTAGGGCTTCTCACCTGTATGAATACTCTGGTGGATATTTAAATTATATCTTGTGGAAAAGCACTTTCCACAAAGAATACAATTGTAGGGCATCTCACCTGTATGAGTTCTCTGGTGGACACTTAATTTACTTTTTGTGTAAAAACACTTTCCACAAATAATACAATTGTAGGGCTTCTCACCTGTATGAGTACTCTGGTGGATATTTAAATTATATCTTGTGGAAAAGCACTTTCCACAAATAATACAATTGTAGGGCTTCTCACCTGTATGAATTCTCTGGTGGATATTTATATGACCTTTTGTAGAAAAGCACTTCCCACAATGAGTACATTTGTATGGTTTTTCACCTGTGTGAATTATCAGATGTCTATTTAAAGCAGATTTGAAATTAAAACACTTCTCACACCATGTACATCTGTATGGTTTTTCATCACTATTCATTTGACCTTTACTTTTATTAATTGCTTCCTTCTGACAGAAATTCCAAAGTCTTGGATTGGATTCAGTTCTCTCGTTTGTTCCCTGGAAATTAATACACTTGTTGCTGCCATTTCCACCTTTCTGCAGAATTCTGGTCTGACTATTCTCACCGTTTATGTGACAGTGGTGATTTAAGTCTCCACACTGGGTCAGCGGATCATGCATTTCTTCCTTCTTACAGTTTGGATTTGGCTCTCCTGCACATTGCGATGGTTCTGTCTTGGCTTTGCGATCACCTGCAGCTCCATTCATCATAGCATTCATGAGATCACTCACTGAACTTTCACTGGATTCACACTTCATTTTATCAGATTTCAAATGAACACATTTCATATTCTTCAAGTCACTGATGTGTTCTGCCTTAAGGTATCCTCCATCACCAGTCTCGGTTTTGATTTGGTCAGGATGCAGATTACATACATGGGTTACATATCCCAGCTCTGTACTGTCTAGTGTCTCTGTCTTAATAAGGTCCCCAGGGTGGGTGAAGCCCAGATCAGTTTCTGTTTTAATCAGTGATGTGTGTGTATGGTGTACATCACTGACCCCTCTGTGTAATGTAACACACACTGGCTCCAGAGTGTTGAGTCCTGCTGCAGCACACGTCTCTGACTCTGCCATGTGGACCAGTCCACCGAGTTCCTCTTCTTTCAGTCTGATCCTGTGCTGTTCAGTGAGCTCTGGTAGTGTTGTCTCAGTGTCCTGTCTCAGAATGACTCCTGTCTGCATCATACTGCTGCTCACAGGTGTGCAGATGTTCAGCTCTTGGGGAGAAACAGGGGAAGGGTTTTATAATAAATAATAAATTGTATTTGTATTGCACTTTATATTTTTAGAAAAAATCTCAAAGTGCTACAGATTAAAAAGCAGAAGTGCTAAAAAAAAGAAATACAAAACATGAGAAAAATTTAAAATCTAGCAGAAGGCTCTAGGTTTTTAGACCTCGTTTAAAAGTATCCACAGACTGTGGTGCCCTCAGGTGGTCGGGGAGAGCATTCCACAGACTGGGAGAGGCCGAGCAGAATGCCCGATCCCCCATTGTGCGGAGCTTGGTCCTGGGGGGTTTGAGGAGGTTGGTGGTTGCAGAGCGGAGGGTACGTGAGGAGGTCTGAGGTCTTTACCTTAATAATAATAAAAACATCTGATAGCTGGGACAGCTCTTGGAGAGAAACAGGGGAAGACAATTGACAATGCATTTCACCTTCTGAAGAGGAGATCGAAGGGAAAAACCCCTCAACAAATAACAACTGGAAGAGGCTGCAGTAAAAGACTGGAAAAGCATCACAAAAGCAGAATGCAACAGTTTGGTGATATAAATGGGTCACAGGCTTGATGCAGTTATTGTAGGCAAGGGATATGCTGCCAAATATTAAGTATTATTTACTTTCATTTTCATAAATACTCAGGTCTACCAATGCTTTTTCTAAACATAAAAATTGATTGGGTGGTCCGATTCCAAAGGTGCTATGTTCCAAGTAGTTTAACACATCTAGGTGTAAATTCCAAGAAATAAAAGTGGAAAATCTGAACTCTGGTCTCGTGTTCATCTTTTTATCTCAACCCCAAATGTATTCAGTAGATGGCAAAAACAAAGGAATTGGACTTGCTGTACCAATACTTTTGGAGGGGACTGTAACTGTTAAAAAAGAACAGGCATGAAAAATTTGGAAAATTAAGTCTAATAGTATTCTTTTTGAAAAAAATATCTTGGTGTTCAATGCTCAACCAAGTACAGGTGCATCACACAAAATTTGAATATCTTGGAAAAGTTCATTTTGTTCTGTAATTTCATTCAAAAAGTGAAACTTTCATATATTCTTGATTCATTACACATAGGCATCAGTGCCACAGGCTGATTACCTCCCTGCCACGCCGCATTGATGCAGTAATTTGTGCAAAAGGAGCCCCGAAGTAGACTGCACAAAAGAACATACTTTTCAGAAGGTCGACATTCCTGTATTATAAATCTTTTTTTTTGATTGGTCTTATGTAATATTTTAATATTCTGAGATTCTAGATTATTGTACCTGTAGCACCTGTAGATGGTAAGGTACATTATTAAACGTTTTGTCCTTCAATAAGGTATAATAGGCCTACTTAGGAATAAAATATTGATCTGATACTGCAAAGCCTTTTTTTTTTTCTATCAAGCTCGCCATTTATATGTTCCACACGATTTATGGAGGACCTGTTCAATGGACGAATTTAGTCTTAAAATCTGACGCCACTGTAACCAAGTTCATTCGGTAAAGTGAAGTAAAGTGAACACTGGACCCCCACCCAGAGAAACACGCAAACGCCAGTGGTTACGACGTAATGCAGCGTATTTAGCCTTTGGCGACGAAAAGCACATTTTATCATTAAAGCCCATTCAAAATTACGATTACCATGGTGAATTTTTACTATATTGGACAGTACTTTTCAATTCAAAATTTCCCACTGAATGAATTACTCTACAAGGACCGATTTGATTGCCATTCATTCCTTACCGTTTAGGTTTTCAATGCACATGCTCCGGTGCCAAAGTAGCGCCACTAACAACTAAGCATGCGACAAAGCCCCATAGTCAAACATGGAATCCTCCATAAATCGGCTCCTCGCACAATGAACAGTTCTCATTGAAATCCATGGAACCAGCAGGCGGAAGCTCTCTCCAGTACTTGTGTATCCCGATGTCTGGGCCAATCCGAAGTTTTATAACTAGAAAATGAATTGTACATAACATGCGACAACTCCAGGCTAAAATCGACTGACAAATTTGAAATCCGATATCTTCTGCAAACATTCATGAAGCAGTTCGTTAAAGCATGAAGACTATGGGGGAAATACTTACCCTGGTCGGATGATGAATAAATTACGTCTGCACAATCGTTTTTGGATGTAATGTAATTATTGGAGGTAAAGGTTCCCAATGCACGTTACATCTGCGTTAACCATAAAAAGTCGCATGGAGTTCGACTAGTTGTGTTAATCGTGCAGGACCAGCGGAAGCTCGCCCCAATACGAATCTTACTTCCGGTGTCCGATTTCACAAAAGTTGCAAAATAAAGGTTCATTTCATGTTCCTAAACGACTTCCCCAGATTGACACTTCACAGCATACTCTGCCAACAATGGCTAAGGTGCAGTAGAATTCTCATTTGGAATGCCATTAGACTGTAGCCATGTTGATGGCTGTTCATGTACTAATGTGGATTCTTTAGTCATCTTTTGATTTTTGTACACTGGCTTGGGTTTTTGTTCATTTTAGCTACAGCTAGACCGACTTGCTTGTCCTGTAATAGGGAGGACAACCGAAAAATGTTTTTCCGGAAATCAACATGAGTATTATGATTAAAATCTCAGTTTAACCTTAAATTAACCTGTTGTTGACAATAATTATGCTCAGGTGGAATTTTAATGTCATGAAATGACTGTTTTGTGGCTTTTAAGCGCTCATTTTACCAGCATTCCATCAATGTTAATTGCTGTACCCCGACAGCACCGAAAAACAGGCAGATTTCATTGACTATTCCATGTTTACATTTATGGAGCTCGAAAATGTTGACGCAACAATAGCATTTACTGGTTGACTTCACGCGCTCATACATGGCAGTTGGTGGTAGTTCCAGGCTGTAGCCAGGTCAATATTTTCGCTGGATACTCGGTATGTCCCGCCTTATAAATCCAAAGTCCCTGGTTACTTTTGAATAGTTTCAATGGATTTTGACAGTAGACATGTCAGACTTCAATCATGTGAACGCTCTCGAGCGTGCGCCTACGTTGCAAATAACCGTGTTGTATCCTTCTAACGTAATGTACATAGCAACTGAACTCTCAGATCACGCGGAATCACCGATAACGGCCAAGAGAAATGAATGACGATTCAGAAAATGTTTAACCTTTAAAGGTTTAAAACCATCCTATGGTGGGACTTTTGCCATTTATGGACGGTGCGACAGAAATGTTCGGTGCCGTTGAACGAATCGAATGCTTTAATTTATAAATGGGGGCGTAGTGGTTAAGGTAAATGACTGGGACACGCAAGGTCGGTGGTCCTAATCCTGGTGTAGCCACAATAATTGCTCCAGGGGAGGATTGTCTCCTGCTTTGTCTAATCAACTGTACGTCGCTCTGGATAAGAGCGTCTGCCAAATGCCAATAACGTAATGTAAAATATTGTTCGACTGACCCCAAGTGCCGTCAAAAAACAAATTGTATGGCTTTGTGCTATTCGCGTATGCTAGCTACATCATGCTAGCCTCATAGAGGGACCAGTAAAGGCTTAGAACACGCTAGCACTTAGTTATTGTAAATTTCATCACCTCTACTGTGAAGTAAAAAAACTGTACAAATTACGTTTTCTGTGAGAAATTATTGGCGAACTCACGTGCACACACAGCGGTCTATATTCTAAAGCTCCACTTTGCCCTCCCTACTATATAGCCTTCCTAATCGACTGTATGAGTGAATGTTGGCTGTGCGTAAAGGCGCATGGTTTCACCATGTAAACAAACCATGTATCAGCTGTGTGCTCTCCTGGTGGAGCTCTGCACTTTACTAGTTAACTGTTAGTTTGATGATCAGATGCGCTTGTTGCTTTGCCTGTGAATACAGCGGACGCTGTATATACGCTGCCTATATTTTATCGGAAGTGGATATTAGTAAATTCTTCAAGCTAACTATACCCAATTTGCTTGTTGCTACCGATAACAAACCGGTATTGTTTCATAACTAGATATGTAGTCTTCGCTTGAATCAATAGTACACAGAGCTTCTGTGATTGCTTGTCTGGAGTGCATTTTGGACAGCGACACGAACAATCGGAATAAACCCCCAGAATGCCATTGCCTGTGGCAGTTGGAACCATTTTTCAACCAATGAGCTTTAATTGCTGTACAGTTGTACAATGTTTTGATACATTTGACGACACGACAAATGTACACATGAATGTTTAAAAGTTTTTACACTTTTAAACAGCTTTGGGTCTCTGTCTTATGAATGGTTGGCTCAGGACCAAACCACATTCTAATACTCATGTAGGTCACCATGCATTAAAACATTTTTAAAATCTAAAAGGATGTGGTGAGAAAGTGATTGATTTCTAATGGAATGGCCCAGAACTTTTTTCAGTAAATAAATGAATGGTTACTTTAAAAATGTCCCCATGTTTACTGTTTACTCCGTATCCTTTTGTCTATTGCACATTTTTTTCTCAAGATCTGAAACTATATTGTGTGTCAAGCAGTAATGGAGGAAATGAGAAAGGGAGCAAATACTTTTAATTTCATGCTATGTACATATCTTTATGGACTATATGTGTTACTGCTTTCTGATTTACTCCCCATTTGTAAATGTAGTTTCATTCCTGCTGCAACACTAATCATGTAATAAATACACCTGATTCAATTACTCAATGTCCTAAGGAATCCATTTCAGGCTTCTTTTATTCAGTGGATGGCTCCCCAATATCAAAATATGGGTGGACATGTGAGAGTTACACTCACAAAAGTTCCTACAGCAAATACAAAGACTAAAACTCATTACTTTTTCACATTGTATCTGTTCTAGTTATATATATATATACAGTGGTGTGAAAAAGTGTTTGCCCTCTTCCTGATTTCTTATTTTTTTGCATGTTTGTCACATGAGACATGTTCCACCTGTCACCTCCACAGCGCTGTAAGAAACTCATTGCAAGTTATCGCAAACGCTTGACTGCAGTTGTTGCTGCTAAGGGTGGCCCAACCAGTTATTAGGCTTAGGGGGCAATCACTTTTTCACACAGGGCCATGTAGGTTTGGATTTTTTTTTCTCCCTTAATAATAAAAACCTTCATTTAAAAACTGCGTTTTGTGTTTACTTGTGTTGTCTTTGACTAATATTTAAATTTGTTTGATGATCTGAAACATTTAAGTGTGACAAACATGCAAAAAAATAAGAAATCAGGAATGGGGCAAACACTTTTTCACACCACTGTATATATTATAAACTAGAACAGAAACAATGTGAATAATAAACCACATTTATATACCAAGATCATTAACCAAAATGAAAGTTAGTACACATATGGAGAATGACAAATCCTAATAGCATAAATTATACATGTTTTAACGCATCTGGAAACGGCAATGGTCAAGGTTAGACTATTGGCTCGTCTCAAGCCGTAATATTACTGCTCCTCCTTTATCAGGCCATTGCGTCAGATCATTGCATTTATCCAATTCTAAGAATGTGCCTACTATTAAATCCCATTGGACCTGTATTAATAATGTACTTCCTTCTAAACTTTTAGACAGAGTAAGGTCCCTTATAATTAAGTTATGATGGTAGAAATATCCTCAATGGATAAATGGGAAAAGCAAATAGCTATTGAAATGTCAAAAGATTTGGCACAACAGAAGAAAGTGAAGCAGGATGGAGAAATCAATAATCTGTGGTGTAAAAGGGATTTAAAACTGGAAGACAATACTAAACTCAGTTCTCTTTTTTACACTGACAAACAAAAGGAGCATTTATTCAGTCAAATACCAAATGGCTATAAGGGGGAGACAATAATACCTTTTACTTTGGGCTTGAAAAACAGACATAATAAACAAACTACTCCCAAAGCTTCATAAAGATACGTTACAGATAGATGGCTGGGGACCCATAACGTTCCTGCAACCTTCCCCCAGTCGAGGAAAGTGACCAACAGTCAGATTAATCCAAATTAACTTTTATATGTTGTTAATTATTATGATGATCATGCTGAATATGGTATTCCAGTGAATATTAATAATGTTCTTAGAAATGACAATACAGATTGGCTAAAATGGATATTGGCTAAGGCAGGCAATGGTGTTTTTTGCTATACTTGGTTTTACGATAGTCGACAGAATCATGGATGAGACTGACAGTTGTGAATAATGTCAATTTTGCTTAAAATTAACAACCATCACAGTAAGAAAAAATACTACAATTCATACACACATTAATTGCAGAAATAGAATATAGATATTGTAAACATTAGCCAACAAAAGCAAACTGCTCCTGAGAAAGCAAACATGAAATTAACTAATCTGAAGGTATCATAAGAGATTCAGATGAGTTTTAGTCTTTGTATTTTGTATTTTGTACTTTGCTCTCATGCAAAATTAAGACATTCCACTGAATAAAAGAAGCCTGAAATGGAATACTCAGGACATTGAGTAATTGAATCAGGTGAGCATGAACATGTTTAAAATGATTCATACAATATATTTAACTCATAAGGGGTGTGTATTTATTACATGATTAGTGTTGCAGCAGGAATGAAACTACATTTACAAATGGATAGTAAAGCAGAAAGCAGTAACACATATAGTTCATAAAGATATGTACATAGCATGCGGCCCTTTTGCATGTGCACATTCACAATATACAGTGCAATGAAAAAGTATTTGCTCCCTTCCTCATTTCCTCCATTACTGCTTGACACACAACATAGTTTCAGATCTTAAGACCAAAATGTGCAATAGACAAAAGGTAATCAGTAATCAGAAAACATGGGGACATTTTTAAAGTAACCATTCATTTATTTACTGAAAAAAGTTCTGGGCCATTCCATTAGAATCAATCACTTTCTGACCACACCCTTTTAGATTTTAACAATTTTTAAATGCATGGTGACCTATATGAGTATTACAATGTGGTTTGGTCCTGAGCCAACCATTCAAAAGACAGAGACCCAAAGCTGAACCATATTGGATGCCCTACTTAAAGACACATATCTTCTTCAAAAACAAATATAATGCTATGCATGAACTCATCACTCATCATGAACTCCATCATCTGTCATTTGGTGCACATGGAGTACATGGTGGGTGGGTCAGTATAACACATGAAACTTTAATGTTGCCTAAGATTTTCTTTCACCTGAAATAATATGTCACTTTTCCCATAAGTTTGCAATCAAAATTAACATGACACAATGACGCTAGAGTCAGTGTGTAGTGTAAATCCATGCAATCTTTAGTATTCATTTTGAAGCCATTGGTCAAGTGTTGATGCGTCTTTGCTCATGCATTTTGAACCTAGATAGCATGTTCTGCCTTTTGTTGTGGCTGGCTCCACTATTATGACATCACAAAAATCAACCACAAAAAATGAGGAAAACCGCAATAATACAGCTTATGGTGAATGTGTATTTATTTTCAACTGAGATTTCAGCTTCAGAAAAAATTATCACATAGCAATGCATTGTAAACATTTACAACTAAGGTTTGGTCAACCGTTTAAATGAGGCTTTTGTGAAACAATTCCATCAATGCCAAAATTATCTGTCTTTCTAAATTTCTCTTCTTAGCTTAGCAGTCTGACATTGCCATTCACAGACATAGCCTACATAGGGATCATCAAGATAATTTCTATGCTAATCAATATAAATTAAGGGCGTTTCCTTCACCATTTATGGGTAATTGTGGGAGTGAACTAGGTAGTGTGTTGGGCTCGTGCATGTACAGACAATTCCAAATTGATTTGGGATTTGCGCACTGGCCGGCGTACCCAAGGTATCAGAATATGTTTTGTTGTAACATTCCCTCATGTATACCAATGCAAACATTTAGTATGGATTCTCCGCAGAGTTTTGTAAATGAAGTCCCTGGTGATTTCTAACATTGACTCATCACTTTCCACACTGCATACACAAGGAGGTATTCTCTCCTGGACTGATTTGTTGGTAGAAATTAGTAAGATTTAGTTAAATAACACAACCCACGCTGTGAACACAAGAAAAACACTTGTGAAAAACATGTCCCAGCCCCAAATGAATACATTCGCAGGACTCTTATATTCATCTGTGAGATATTCATACTCGGATATTCATCTGGTTGAATTGTCAGGAGTAAAAATATCTTGCATTAAAGACGAGCATGAGTCAATTTGTGGCGATTTAAATGAGATAAACCAGAAAAGCACTTCCCACACAAAGAACATTTGTAAGGCTTCTCACCTGTATGAGTCCTCTGGTGGATATTAAAATAAGCTTTTGCGGAAAAGTACTTTCCAGAAAGAATACAATTGTAGGGCTTATCACCTGTATGAATCATCTTGTGGATAGTAAAATGTTCTTTTCTGGAAAAGCATTTCCCACACTCAGAACATGTGTAGTGTGTAGTTCTCACACCATGTACATTAGTATGGCTCATCTGTAATAATTTGACATTTACTATTAATTGCTTCTGTCAGAAAGAAATTCAAATGGCTTGGGGTTTTACTTGAATTGGTCATGGGTTCAGTTCTCATTCGTTCCCTGGCAATTAATATGCTTGTTGCTGCCATTTCTACCTTTCTGCACAATTCTGGTCAGACTATTCTCACCGTTTATATGACAGAGGTGATTTAAGTCTCCACACTGGGTCAGCGGATCGTGCATTTCTTCCTTTTTACAGTTTGGATTTGGCTCTCCTGCACATTGCGATGGTTCTGTCTTGGCTTTGTGATCACCTGCAGCTCCATTCATCATAGCATTCATGAGATCACTCACTAAACT
Source organism: Conger conger (assembly GCF_963514075.1). Classification (NCBI taxonomy): domain Eukaryota; kingdom Metazoa; phylum Chordata; class Actinopteri; order Anguilliformes; family Congridae; genus Conger; species Conger conger. Next base: position 41,201,212 of record NC_083773.1, read on the forward strand.
TTCACTGGATTCACACTTCATTTTATCAGATTTCAAATGAACACATTTAATATTCTCCAAGTCACTGATGTGTTCTGCCTTCAGGTATCCTCCATCATCAGTCTCGGTTTTGATTTGGTCAGGATGCAGATGGGTTACATATCCCAGCTCTGCACTGTCTAGTGTCTCTGTCTTAATAAGGTCCCTAGGGTGGGTGAAGCCCAGATCAGTTTCCGTTTTAATCAGTGATGTGTGTGTATGGTGTACATCACTGACCCCTCTGTGTAATGTAACACACACTGGCTCCAGAGTGTTGAGTCCTGCTGCAGCACACGTCTCTGACTCTGCCATGTGGACCAGTCCACCGAGTTCCTCTTCTTTCTGTCTGATCCTGTGCTGCTCAGTGAGCTCTGGTAGTGTTGTCTCAGTGTCCTGTCTCAGAAAGACTCCTGTCTGCATCATACTGCTGCTCACAGGTGTGCAGATGTTCAGCTCCTGGGGAGAAACAGGGGAATGGTTTTAACCTGAATCAAATGGGTCCGAAGGACACATTCTTTACACTCTGCAGTCCTGCAGATGGCTGACTGACCACAGGGGGTGCTCTGACATTTTGAGGTGGGGGAAACCCTTATTCCCTCAATGGCTGATACCACAGTTCCACTTTAACACAGCTTTAGCTTAAACTGTGAACAGTGAAAGAAAGCCGTTTCTGAAGGGCCTGAGAACAGGAAGAATGGGCTGGCCATGGCAAAAGGGCAGAACACTGGTCTCCATGACATTCATGGTGGAATCAGTGTGCACCAGCAGCATCTTCAGAAACCCTGTGGACATTCTCTGTGGATTCTGAGGCTGCTGTACATGCTGTATTCTGTGAAAAATCTACCAGAGGTGTGGGAGTTGACCTCTCCAATATTGTGTAAGTGTTCTTTATACATTCACCAAGCACTATATTTACACTTCTACTATTGTAGCCTATCCACTTAATTATGATACGTTGTGTGCTCAAAGATGCTCTCCTACATATCACTGCAGAAATGTGAGGTTATTTGCATTACTGTTATCTTCCTGTCAGTTTTTACAAACCCTTTCAAGAGTCTAGTGTGCATGAAAATCGCAGGAGATCAGCAGTTTCTGGGATACTCAATAAGTAGGTGCAATAAAACTGAAATGTTCTGGTGAGTGTAGATTCAATAAAGAACAGCACCACTTGGTGTTTGAATTCTAAACTGCTATGATGAAGAACAGCCACACGGGGCGCTGCGATGAGGCACAGTTAAGGAATTGGACCTTGATGCAGACATCAGTTTGATGCAGTTGCACACCGATGACACACAACTGGCAAACAAATAGTGTGAAAATGGGAGAAAAATCTGAAACAAATGAATATATTCACATTTTTTTTTAAAATACCAGCAAGTAAATTTAGTCAAATTGTCTAATTTTAGAATTTTACTATCATTTTAGAAAATCATGTAAGCCAAAGTTGGGACAGAAAATTAAGTAACCAAGTAAGGAAAGTTCCTTATCAAAATGTAAATTCATGTAGTTAAAAAGCTGTAATAGGCCTACTCATGTACAATAAATTGAGTTGGAATGGAAATAAAACATACTTTGATGGCTTCCCACATCAGCATCACTTGGTGGACGGTATCCAAACTGAATATATAGCCGCCTCCAAAAGTATTGGAAAAGCAAGGCCAATTCCTTTGCTTTTGCTATATCCTGAAGACAATTGAGGTCAAAAGATATATTTGAGATGACAGATCTGAATTTCAGCTTTTATTTCCTGGTATTTGTATCTAGATTTGTTAAACAGTATCAGATGACCTAATTTCGGTTTAAAAAATAGTTCTGAATGACTGCATTTGTGTTAGAATACATGGAGACCAGAGAGCTGTCTTTGGGAGAAAAGCAAGCCATCAATCAATCACAGAGATTGCACAAGCATTGAGAATAGCTTGGAACAACAACTCAGAATGTCCTGAAAAACCGCTGGTCTACTGAGCAACAGACATTAAAAAGGTCAACAAAGGAAAACAAAAGCAGTTGATGACAGAATCATTGTGAGAGCTGTGAAGAAAACCCCCAAAACATCAGTCAGTGACATCAAAGTTCTCACACAAAGTTTTATGGACTGATGGGACCAAGATTACCCTACCAAAGTTGTACACTGCATTAGGGAGTAAAAGTGGAAGGTTTTAGGCGGGCCAAGTTCATCACCTGACTTTAACACAACTAACCATGCATTTCACCTCCTGAAGAAGAGATTGAAGGGAAAAACCCCTCATAACACACAACTGGAAGAGGCTGCAGTAAAAGCCTGGAAAAGCATCACAAAAGCAGAATGCAGAACTGTTTGATGATGTAAATGGGTCGCAGGCTTGATGCAGTTATTGTAAGCAAGGGAAATGCTACAAAATATGAAGTGTTATTTACTTTTATTTACTTAAATACTCTGTGTTCAAACACGTTTTCTAACCTGAAGATGGGGTGGTCTGATAACAAAGGCGCTATGTTATAAGTAGTTTTGCACATTACATTACATTACATTACATTACATTATTGGCATTTGGCAGACGCTCTTATCCAGAGCGACGTACAACAAAGTGCATACCCATAACCAGGGATAACTTCGCTGAAAGACCCTAGAGGTAAGTACAATTTCAACTGCTACCTGTACAACAAAGATAAGGACAAGGGGCTTTATTTTTATTTTATTTTTTTTGAACGAACAAACAAACAAACAGAGCAAAAGTCACCAAAGTTAACTATCCAAACACTGCTTACCTAGCCAACTAAAAATACCGATACACAAAGCAAGTCACAGAGACAACAATTAAGGTTCACAGGGAGGTAGGGAGGGATGGGGAGAGGTGCTGCTTGAAGAGGTGCGTCTTCAGCTTGCGCTTGAAGGTGGGGAGAGATTCTATAGTTCTGACCTCAACGGGGAGTTCGTTCGCACATCTAGTTGTAAATACCAAGAAATAAAAGCATCAATTCTGAACTCTTGTCTCATGTTCATCTTTTTATCTCAACCACAAATGTATTCAGTGGATTACAAAAACAAAGGAATTGGTCTTGCTGTTCCAATACTTTGAGGGAACTGTAACCATTTCAAAAAAATAACAGCCACAGGGAAAATGAAGTCAAATTGTATTCTTTTTGAAAAACATAATAAAGTAAATAAAGTTGGGTGTGTGTAGAAAATGACCACAAACTGTTCCATGCTCAACCATGTAGATGAGAAGGTAGAAAGTTTCCAACCAAAATTAAACGTTATGTACTTCTAAAGGTATAATAGGCCTACTTATGTACAAAACATTGATCCGATGTTTTACCATTGGGGAATTTATACTACATTAGACAGTAATTTTCCGATTCTAATTTTCTTTCCTCTGAATGAATTTCTCACCACGGACCGATTTTATTCGGAGGAGCACATACGTTTGTTTTCATTCCAATTCATTCGTTCCCGTTTATTTTTCCAGTGCACATGCTCTGGTGTCAAAATAGCGCCACTGAGCCCCATAGTCAAACATAGCAGCCTCCTTAATCGGCTCCTCGCACAATTCTTTAAGCAGAGTTTTATACGTCTGTGTCGAGTCGACGCCAAGCCGCGTTCTGGCCTGACGCGCACCTCCCCAGAAATGTAAATACCGTTCCGTAAGAAATGTGATTGGTCCGCTTGGTTTCATTGTGTTACTGCTCCGCCATTGATCACTTTCAGTCTCCTGTGCTGTGTCCGAAATCAGTTGCTTGATTAGTAATCTGTCCTTCAAAAAAAGGCGACTTCGGAGGTGTGTTCGCAGCAGGCGATTGGAGACGCACTTTGAAAGCAGAAAGTTGTCTGAGTGAAAGTAAAGTGATTACATGATGCGTAATTCCAAGCAATTTAGCTGGCGAGCTCATGGAGGCTTAAACATTACATTCGTTATTCCAGTGTGGTAATCAAGTAAAATGTCGAGCTCGTTGTGTACTTCCAGTTGTGGACAAGCTATTTTACAGTTCTTCGTGAATTCCGCCGCTGTTTAAAAGAAATAAATGAATGGAGAACAGAAATAATGTGAAATAAATATTTACCAAGATCATTAACTAAAAATACATGAACAAACTAAATTACATTTGGTAGACGTATGAAGAATGGCAAATCGTAATGGTTTAAATTATACATGCTTTAACGGATATGGAAACGGCAATGGCCCAGGTTAGACTTTTGGCTCCTCTCAAGCAGTGACAGTACTGCTTCTCCTTTAACAGGTCATTATGCCATACGTGCCTACTATTAAATCCCATTGTAAAGTCCCTTATAATTAAATTGAGATGGTAGAAATGTCCTCATCCTCATGTATAAATGGCAAACGTCAATACCTATTGAAACGTCAAACGATTTGACACAACAGAAGAAACTGAAGCAGGATGAAGGTATATGTGAAATCACTAATCCGTGCTGTAAAAAAGATTTAACACTTGACGACAATATTAAACTCAATTCTCTTGAGATATCAAATAGATATTTTTTACACTGAAAAAAGGAATGGGGATGTGACAATCACTATTTTTGTCAACAGTTACCATCCCATTTTTAAACGGTTATAACCGATACTGCTTATGACCGTACATATCTATATATATATATATTTTTTTTTTAGTGGAGTACTGTCAAATTTAATCGCATTTTCAAACTTTATTTTGAGCCATCTCAATCGTTAAATGTCAACACTGTAAGTCAGATAATGGCCAATTTGCCAAATTAAAGATTTACATTTACATTGACATTGTGCAGTGTAGCCTCACAGTCACAGAAGCCTGGAGTTAAATTCCTGTAGTTTACGTCCAGGCATGCTGGTCGATCGTGTGTCATTTTTTTAATATGCATCAGTAAAAATGTTATTCTTGATGTTTTCATCCCTCTTCCCTTTGGCTTCTGCCTGATAGACTTGGCATGAAATCTGCAAATATGCTGCTGTTAAGAGCTTTGTTGCAGACGGGGTTGTCCACTCAAAATTGTGCTTACGCAATATTTGCCTGATATAATATGATAACACCGGATCTATTTTACCATAGGCGACAGGTCTAATGATTTAACTTTTATGCCAGTACAGGTCTCCGAACAATTATATATCTTTTATGGCTTCTCACCTGTATGAGTATTCCGGTTGATATTTAAATAACCTTTTGTTGAAAAGTACTGACCACAAAGAATACAACTGTAGGGCTTCTCACCTGTATGAGTACTCTGGTGGACATTTAAATCGTGTCTTCCGGTGTAGATTCCAAGTGAGCTTCAAAATAAAAGTTCATTTCTTTTTTGATTATTGGCTGAATTTTCCATTTTAAGAATGTGCCTACTATTGAATCCCATTGGACGTGTATTAATAATTTACTTCCTTCTAAACTTTTTGTCACAGAGTAAGGTCCCTTATAATTAAGTTATGATGGTAGAAATGTCCTCAATGGATAAATGGGAAAAGCAAATTGCTATTGAAATGTCAAAAGATTTGGCACAACAGAAGAAAGTGAAGCAGGATGAGAAATCAATAATCTGTGCTGTAAAAAGGATTTCAAACTGGAAGACAATACAAAACTCTTCAGATAAAAAAATTAATATATTTTACACTGACAAACAAAAGGAGCATTTAATCAGTCAAATACCAAATGGCAAGAAGAGGGAGACAATAATACCTTCTACTTTGGTTTTGAAAAACACAGACCCAATCAACAAACTACTCCGAAAGCTTAATAACGATAAATTACAGATAGATAGCTGGGGACGCATAACGTTATAAGCTTCCAGCCTTAGTCAACGCCACCAGGCTAAAAGATGGATTGCCAAATATCATTGCTGAATACCAATGGGTGGCATTTATTAAGTGGAGGCACATTCACAAGCACATCCGTCCAATTTTGGAAATGTTTGATTATAACTCATTAGTTGAGACTGATGCCTTCATTTTAACCACAAATTTATTTAAAGCTTTCAAGATGATTGAACATGTTTTTTTCTTTTGGTTAGAGTTTCTGTAACATGATCAAGAACCTGTATAATGACACTTGCAGCTACAGTCAGGTCCATAAATATTGGGACATCGACACAATTCTCATCTTTTTGGCTCTATACACCACCACAATGGATTTGAAATGAAACGAACGGGATGTGCTTTAACTGCAGACTTTCAGCTTTAATTTGAGGGTATTTACATCCAAATCAGGTGAACGGTGTAGGAATTACAACAGTTTGTATATGTTTCTATAAAGTTCCTGCTTGTTCTTGGGGCATTTTCCCTTCAGTTTTGTCTTCAGCAAGTGAAAAGCATGTTCAATCGGATTCAGGTCAGGTGATTGACTTGGCCATTGCATAACATTCCACTTCTCTGCCTTAAAAAACTCTTTGGCTGCTTTCGCAGTATGCTTCGGGTCATTGTCCATCTGCACTGTGAAGCACCGTCCAATGAGTTCTGAAGCATTTGGCTGAATATGAGCAGATAATATTGCCCAAAACACTTCAGAATTCATCCTGCTGCTTTTGTCAGCAGTCACATCATCAATAAATACAAGGGAACCAGTTCCATTGGCAGCCATACATTCCCATGCCATGACACTACCACCACCATTCTTCACTGATGAAGTGGTATGTTTTGGATCATGAGCAGTTCCTTTCCTTCTCCATACTCTTCTCTTCCCATAATTCTGGTACAAGTTGATCTTTGTCTCATCTGTCCATAGGATGTTGTTCCAGAACTGTAAAGGCTTTTTTAGATGTTGTTTGGCAAACTCTAATCTGGTCTTCCTGTTTTTGAGGCTCACCAATGGTTTACATCTTGTGGTGAACCCTCTGTATAAAATATTTTTCACGTGGCTAGTGCAGCCGTAGCAGGCAGCAGATCTGAGTCTACTTGCCCTAATACAAACTAGCAGCCTTGCAGAGCTAGAGGCTGCCCACATTCTCAGAAATGTAGGAAAAGTGCCTAAAAATTGCTCACCGCAACTCAAGTGTAATCTTAGCCAGCAATGTATAATTAATTTGTATGTTTATCTGCTTGGAAAATGTGTTCGTTTGTACCCAACGAGAATCTTACTGTCCTTTCAGTGTACATTTCGGAAATTCGATCCTTGAAGAACAATAATAACAATAACACTGTTACTGTATTTCTGAGAGAGCAGCTGCTGGGGGACTGTGGGAGGACTGGAGGTGCTTGCAGGAGCCTGTGGCCACAGCTAGTCAGAACCCTCCACCAGTACAGAAAGGTGACCCTAAAAAAGATTTATATGCTGACCAACATTCAGATTAATCCAAAATAACTTTTATATGTTGTTGATTATTATGATGGTCATGCTGAATGTGGTGGTGAGTTCCAGTGAATAGTAATAATGTTCTTGGAAATGACAATACACATTGGCAAAAATGGATGAAGTATTGCATGTAATGGTGTTTTTTGCGATACTTGGTTTTACGATCGTCGACAGAATCAGGACTAGACTGACAGTAGTAAAATATTAATGTCAATTTTGCTAAAAATGAACAACCATCATGATAAGAAAAAGTACTACAATTCAAACACATACATTCATTGCTTAAAGAGAACATAGATATTAAATCAATGTGGGTAAACATTAGCCAGCAATAGCAAATTACTCCTGAGAAAGCAAATGTAAATGGTTGGCCTTTATATAGAGCCTTTATCCAAAGCGCTGTACAAATGATGCTTCTCATTCACCCATTCATACAAACACTCACACACCAAAGGCGATTGACTGCCATGTAAGGTACCAACCAGCTCGTCAGGAGCATTTCCTGCCTGTCCACCCATATTTGTATATTGGGATTACAAACCTTGATCTCATGCAAAATGAAAACACTCAACTGAAAAAAGAAGCCTGAAATGGATTCCTCAGGACATCGAGTAATGGAATTAGGTGAGCATGAACATGATTCATACAATACACACCCCATATGAGCTGAATGTATTTATTACATGATTAGTGTTGCAGCAGGAATGAAACTACATTTACAAATGGATAGTAAAGCAGAAAGCAGTAACACATATAGGTCATAAAGATGTGTACATGGCATGAAATCCTTTTGCCAGTGCATATTCACAATATACAGTGCAATGAAAAAGTATTTGCTCCCTTCCTCATTTCCTCCATTACTGCTTGACACACAATATTGTTTTGAATTTTAAGACAGAATGTGCAATAGACAAAAGGATACAGAGTAAACAGAAAACTTGGGGACATTTTTTAAATTACCATTGATTTATTTACTGAAAACAGTTATGGGCCATTCCATCAGAAATCAATCACTTTCTCACCACACCCTTTTAGATTTGAACAATTTGAACGATTTTAATGCATGTTGACCGATATGAGTGTTAGAATGTGGTTTGGTCCTGAGCCAACTATTCAAGAGACAGAAACCCAAAGCTGACCCATATTGGACACCCTACCTAAAGACACAGATATCTTCTTCAAAAACAAATATAATGCTATGGTTCTCTTATTATCGGAACGCTTACAAACATGGTTCCAAAATCAATAAATATGCACTTTTTTTGTCAATTTTTTAGTTAATTCGCAAATGCATGAACTCATCACTCATCGTGAACTCAATCATCTGTCATTTGGTGTCTTCTATCGGTTGAGCAACAGCAGACTTCACACCAGAGTACGTGGTGGTGCTTGTTTCCAAATGTAATCGGTGTGGTCGACTGCACTCATATTGCATTAAGGGCACCACATTAGTTAGGAATGTGAGAAATCATCAGTTTTTGGAAACGAATAGCATCCCAATTTTTGAATTGCATTTTGGGCCATCTTAATAGTTCAATTTCAACATTATAAGTCAGATAATAGCCTAATTGCGACCTTAAAGATTTACATGTACATTGACATGGTTCAGTGTAACCTCACAGTTACAGCATTCCGTAGGCAAGTTAAATCCCTGTAGTTAATGTCCAGGCATGCTGGTCGATTGCCTCTCATTTCTTAAAATGCATCAGGTAAAATAAGAATTCTTAATGTTTTCATCCCTCTTCCCTATAGCTTCTGCCTGACAGACTTAATTTGCGTGAAATCTGTAAATATGCTGCTGTAAAGAATTTACAGACAGGGTTGTTTATTCTATTTTACCATAGGTGACTGGTCTAAAAATTTTGCACACATGCCAATACAGGTCTCTATACAATTTGCTATATTATTATGTAACGGCAAACTTTGCCAATGCATTTTATATGGCGCGGGACAATCATGGTCTGTTTTTTACTGAAAGCAGGGAATTTTCACTTTCAATATCCAATGGATAATTAGCCTCATGATAATGTATTGCTTTATTTATTTTTATATAGATACCGCATAGTTGAAAGCTATATTCCGGTAGCTATATTCCATTTGCAGGGCTATTGCAGGAATGGTAAGTTAAATGGTACAGTGGTAGTTAAATTATGTTTCCTCAACAGATCCTACTCTGTGTATACTCCCAGGGATATTCATCTGGTTGAATAATCAGAAGTATAAATATCGTGCATTAAAGACCTGCATGAATCATCTTGCGGCGATTTAAAGGCTTCTCACCTGAATGAGTTATCTGGTGGATATTTAAAGTACTTTTCGCGGAAAAGGACTTTCCACACAGAGTACAAGTATAGGGCTTCTCACCTGTATGAATTCTCTCGTGGACATATAAAGCATCTTTTCTGGAAAAGCATTTCCCACACTGAGAACATGTGTAGGGCTTTTTACCTGTATGAATTATCTTGTGGGTATTTAAATAAGATTTTGTGGAAAAGTACTTTCCACAAAGAATACAATTGAAGGGCTTCTCACCTGTATGAGTTCTCTCGTGGATATTTAAACTGTATTTTGTGGAAAAGCATTTCTCACACTCAGAACATGTGTAGGGCTTTTTACCTGTATGAATTGTCTGATGTCTATTTAATGCATATCTGAAAGTAAAACACTTCCCACACCATGTACATTTGTATGGCTCATCTGTAATAATTTGACATTTACTATTAATTGCCTCTGTCAGAAAGAAAGGCGGCACGGATGGTGCAGTGGGTAGCACTGCCGCCTCACAGCAAGGAGGTCCTGGGTTTGAATCCCCGTCGGCCGGGGCCTCTCTGTGTGGAGTTTGCATGTTCTCCCCGTGTCTGTGTGGGTTTTCTCCGGGTACTCCGGTTTCCTCCCACAGTCCAAAGACATGCAGGTTAGGCTGATTGGAGAGTCTAAATTGCCCATTGGTATGAGTGTGTGAGTGAATGGTGTGTGCGCCCTGCGATGGACTGGCGACCTGTCCAGGGTGTATTCCTGCCTTTTGCCCAATGTATGCTGGGATAGGCTCCAGCCCCCCTGCGACCCTGTTCAGGATAAGCGGGTTAAGATAATGGATAGATGGATGGATGGATGTCCGAAAGAAATTCAAAAGGCTTGGGGTTTTACTTGAATTGGTTATGGGTTCAGTTCTCTCATTCGTTCCCTGGCAATTAATATGCTTGTTGCTGCCATTTCTACCTTTCTGCACAATTCTGGTCAGACTATTCTCACCGTTTATATGACAGAGGTGATTTAAGTCTCCACACTGGGTCAGCGGATCGTGCATTTCTTCCTTTTTACAGTTTGGATTTGGCTCTCCTGCACATTGCGATGGTTCTGTCTTGGCTTTGTGATCACCTGCAGCTCCATTCATCATAGCATTCATGAGATCACTCACTAAACTTTCACTGGATTCACACTTCATTTTATCAGATTTCAAATGAACACATTTAATATTCTCCAAGTCACTCATGGGTTCTGCCTTAAGGTACCCTCCATCACCAGTCTCGGTTTTGATTTGGTCAGGATGCAGATGGGTTACATATCCCAGCTCTGCACTGTCTAGAGTCTCTTTCTTAATAAGATCCCCAGGGTGGGTGAAGCCCAGATCAGTTTCTGTTTTAATCAGTGATGTGTGTGTATAGTGTACATCACTGACCCCTCTGTGTAATGTAACACACACTGGCTCCAGAGTGTTGAGTCCTGCTGCAGCACACGTCTCTGACTCTGCCATGTGGACCAGTCCACCGAGTTCCTCTTCTTTCTGTCTGATCCTGTGCTGCTCAGTGAGCTCTGGTAGTGTTGTCTCAGTGTCCTGTCTCAGAAAGACTCCTGTCTGCATCATACTGCTGCTCACAGGTGTGCAGATGTTCAGCTCCTGGGGAGAAACAGGGGAATGGTTTTAACCTGAATCAAATGGGTCCGAAGGACACATTCTTTACACTCTGCAGTCCTGCAGATACCTGACTGACCACAGGGGGGCTCTGACATTTTGAGGTGGGGGAAACCCTTATTCCCTCAATGGCTGATACCACAGTTCCACTTTAAAAACACAGCTTTAGCTTCAACTGTGAACAGTGAAAGAAAGCCGTTTCTGAAGGGCCTCAGAACAGGAAGAATGGGCTGGCCATGGCAAAAGGGCAGAACACTGGTCTCCATGACATTCATGGTGGAATCAGTGTGCACCAGCAGCATCTTCAGAAACCCTGTGGACATTCTCTGTGGATTCTGAGGCTGCTGTACATGCTGTATTCTGTGAAAAATCTACCAGAGGTGGGGGAGTTGACCACTCCAATATTGATCCAACTTTGTGTAAGTGTTCTTTATACATTCACCAAGCACTATATTCAGTATTCATTGGACTTATTTTTTACACTTCTTCTGCTGTAGCCTATCCACTTAATTATGATACGTGGTGTGTTCAAAGATGCTCTCCTACATATCACTGCAGAAATGTGAGGTTATTTGCATGACTGTTATCTTCCTGTCAGTTTTGACCAGTCTGGCCAGTCTGGCCATTCTCCTCTGACATCTCATTTGCAAGGCAAACTGTTGCTGCTCACCAGATTTGATTTAGTTTTTTGCACTATTTTTTACAAACCCTTTCAAGAGTCTAGTGTGCATGAAAATCGCAGGAGATCAGCAGTTTCTGGGATACTCAATAAGTAGGTGCAATAAAACTGAAATGTTCTGGTGAGTGTAGATTCAATAAAGAACAGCACCACTTGGTGTTTGAATTCTAAACTGCTATGATGAAGACCAGCCACACGGGGCGCTGCGATGAGGCACAGTTAAGGAATCGGACCTTGATGCAGACATCAGTAACCAAGTAAGGAAAGTTCCTTACCAAAATGTAAATTCATGTAGTTAAAAAGCTGTAATAGGCCTACTCATGTCCAAAAAATTGAGTTGGAATGGAAATAAAACATACTTTGATGGCTTCCCACATCAGCATCACTTGGTGGACAGTATCCAAACTGAATATATAGCCGCCTCCAAAAGTATTGGAAAAGCAAGGCCAATTCCTTTGCTTTTACTATATCCTGAAGACAATTGAGGTCAAAAGATATATTTGAGATGATAGATCTGAATTTCAGCTTTTATTTCCTGGTATTTGTATCTAGATTTGTTAAACAGTATCAGATGACCTAATTTCAGTTTAAAAAATAGTTCTGAATGACTGCATTTGTGTTAGAATACATGGAGACCAGAGAGCTGTCGTTGGGAAAAAAGCAAGCCATCAATCAATCATAGAGATTGCACAAGCATTGAGAATAGCTTGGAACAACAACTCAGAATGTCCTGAAAAACCGCTGGTCTACTGAGCAACAGACATCAAAAAGGTCAACAAAAAAAAACAAAAGCAGTTGATGACAGAAACATTGTGAGAGCTGTGAAGAAAATCCCCAAAACATCAGTCAGTGACATCAAAGTTCTCAAACAAAGTTTTATGGACTGATGGGACCAAGATTACCCTTCCAAAGTTGTACACTGCCAACAAAACAAAGGACTTCATTAGGGAGCAAAAGTGGAAGGTTATAGACGGGCCAAGTTCATCACCTGACTTTAACACAACTGACCATGCATTTCACCTCCTGAAGAGGAGACTGAAGGGAAAAAACCCTCATAACAAACAACTGGAAGAGGCTGCAGTATAAGCCTGGAAAAGCATCACAAAAGCAGAATGCAGAACTGTTTGGTGATGTAAATGGGTCGCAGGCTTGATGCAGTTATTGTAAGCAAGGGAAATGCTACCAAATATGAAGTGTTATTTACTTTTATTTACTTAAATACTCTGTGTTCAAACACATTTTCTAACCTGAAGATGGGGTGGTCTGATAACAAAGGTGCTATGTTATAAGTAGTTTTGCAGATCTTGTTGTAAATACCAAGAAATAAAAGCATAAAAACACAAAAGTCTTGTCTCATGTTCATATTTTCATCTCAACCCCAAATGTATTCAGTGGATTGCAAAAACAAAGGAATTGGTCTTGCTGTTCCAATATTTTGAGGGAACTGTAACCGTTTCAAAAAAAATAACAGCCACAGGGAAAATGAAGTCAAATTGTATTCTTTTTGAACAAAAATAATAAAGTAAATAAAGTTGGGTCTGTGTAGAAAATGACCACAAACTGTTCCATGCTCAAGTTTCCAATCAAAATTAAACGTTATATGATTGTAAAGGTATAATAGGCCTACTTATGTACAAAACATTGATCCGATGTTTTACCAGGGTGAATTCATACTACATTGGACAGTAATTTTCCGATTCTAATTTTCTTCCCTCTGAATGAATTTCTCACCACGGACCGATTTTATTCGGAGGAGCACATACGTTTATTATTCCAGTGCGCATGCTCTGGTTACAAAATAGCGCCACTGAGCACGCGACAAAGCCCCATAGTCAAACATGGAAGCCTCCTCAATCGGCTCCTCGCACAATTGACAAGTTCTCATTGGAATCCATGTAACCAGCAGGAGGAAGCTCTACCCAGTTCTTATATATCCCGATAGCTGGACGAATCCGAAGTTTAATAAATAGAAAATTAATTATTCATAACGTGCTACAGTTCCAGGCTAAAATCGACTGACAAATTTGAATATCTTTTGCAAACATTAATGAAGCAGTTCGTTAAAGCATGAAGACGATGGGGAAAATACTTACCCTGTTTGGATGATGAATGATGATGTTGACTGTTTTTCGATGGAATGTACTTCTTGCAGTTAAAGGCTCCCAATGACTGATTACTTCTGTGTTAACCATATGAAGTCGCCGGAGTTCTGTTCTTCCACTTCTGTTCTTTAAGCAGAGGTTTATACGTCGGTGTCGAGTCTACGCCAAGCCGCGTTCTGGCCTGACGCTCACCTCCCCAGAAATGTAAATACCGTTCCGTAAGAAATGTGATTGGTCCGCTTGGTTTCATTGTATTACTGCTCCGCCATTGATCACTTTCAGTCGCCTGTGCTGTGTCCGAAACCGAAATCAGTTGCTTGATTAGTAATCTGTCCTTCAAAAAAAGGCGACTTCGGAGGTGTGTTCGCAGCACGCGATTGAGACGCACTTTGAAAGCAGAAAGTTGTCTGAGTGAAAGTAAAGTGATTACATGATGCGTAATTCCAAGAAATTTAGCTGGCTAGCTCATGGAGGCTTAAACATTACATTCGTTATTCCAGTGTGGTAATCAAGTAAAATGTCGAGCTCGTTGTGTACTTCCAGTTGTGGACATGCCATTTTACAGTTCTTCGTGAATTCCGCCGATGTTTAACATAAATAAATGAATGGAGAACAGAAATAATGTGTAATAAATATTTACCAAGATCATTAACCAAATATACATGAAAACAAACTAAATTACATTTGGTAGACGTATGAAGAATGGCAAATCGTAATGGTTTAAATTATACATGCTTTAACGGATATGGAAACGGCAATGGCCCAGGTTAGACTTTTGGCTCCTCTCAAGCAGTGACATTACTGCTTCTCCTTTAACAGGTCATTATGTCAAATGTGCCTACTATTAAATCCCATTGTAAAGTCCCTCATAATTAAATAGAGATGGTAGAAATGTCCTCATCCTCAAGTATAAATGGGAAACGCTAATACCTATTGAAACGTCAAACGATTTGACACAACAGAAGAAACTGAAGCAGGATGAAGGTATATGTGAAATCACTAATCCGTGCTGTAAAAGAGATTTAACACTTGAGGACAATATAAAACTAAATTCTCTTCAAATATCAAATAGATATTTTTTACACTGAAAAAGGAATGGGAAAAAAGGAATCACTGTTTTTGTAAACAGTTACCGTCCCATTTTTTAAACGGTTATAACCGATACTGCTTATGACCGCTGGGGGTCGTATTTCACAAAATAATTTTTTTAGTGGAGTACTGTCAAATTTAATTGCATTTTCAAACTTTATTTTGGACCATCTCAATCGTTAAATGTCAACATTGTAAGTCAGCTAATGGCCTATTTGCCAAATTAAAGATTTACATTTACATTAACATTGTGTAGTGTAGCCTCACAGTCGCGGAAGCCTGGAGTTAAATTCCTGCAGGCATGCTGGTCGATCGTGTGTCATTTTTTTAAAATGCATCAGTAAAAATGTTATTCTTGATGTTTTCATCCCTCTTCCATATGGCTTCTGCCTGATAGACTTGGCTTGAAACCTGCAAATATGCTGCTGTTAAGAACTTTGTTACAGACGGGGTTGTGCACTCAAAATTGTGGTCACGCAATATTTGCCTGATACAATGTGATAACACGGGATCTATTTTACCATAGACGAAAGGTCTAATGATTTAACTTTTATGCCAATACAGGTCTCCGAACAATTATATATATTTTTCTGCAACGCAAACTTTGCCAACGTTACCAAATAGGGTGCGATGGCGAACTGAGTTTACCATTCCAGCTTCAGCAAAAATGATCGGCTAGAATTTTCTTTTAAACGTTTAGTACTCACTTTGTATTTAAATGACCTTTTTGTGGAAAAGCACTTTCTACACAGAGTACAACTGGAGGGCTTCTCACCTGTTTGAATTCTTTGGTGGATATTTAAATAACCTTTTGTGGAAAAGCACTTTCTACACAGAGTAGAACTGTAGGGCTTCTCACCTGTATGAGTATTCCGGTGGATATTTAAATAACCTTTTGTTGAAAAGTACAGACCACAAAGAATACAATTGTTGGGCTTCTCACCTGTATGAGTACTCTGGTGGACATTTAAATCGTGTCTTCCGGTGCAGATTCCAAGTGAGCTTCAAAATAAAAGTTCATTTCTTTTTTGATTATTGGCTGAATT
This sequence comes from Conger conger, assembly GCF_963514075.1. Classification (NCBI taxonomy): domain Eukaryota; kingdom Metazoa; phylum Chordata; class Actinopteri; order Anguilliformes; family Congridae; genus Conger; species Conger conger. The sequence goes on from NC_083773.1 coordinate 41,217,310, forward strand.
TTCCATTTTAAGAATGTGCCTACTATTAAATCCCATTGGACGTGTATTAATAATTTACTTCCTTCTAAACTTTTTGTCACAGAGTAAGGTCCCTTATAATTAAGTTATGTTGGTAGAAATGTCCTCAATGGATAAATGGGAAAAGCAAATTGCTATTGAAATGTCAAAAGATTTGGCACAACAGAAGAAAGTGAAGCAGGATGAGAAATCAATAATCTGTGCTGTAAAACTGGAAGACAATACAAAACTCTTCAGATAAAAAAATTAATATATTTTACACTGACAAACAAAAGGAGCATTTAATCAGTCAAATACAAAATGGCTAGAAGAGGGAGACAATAATACCTTCTACTTTGGTTTTGAAAAACACAGACCCAATCAACAAACTACTCCCAAAGCTTAATAAAGATAAATTACAGATAGATAGCTGGGGACGCATAACGTTATAAGCTTCCAGCCTTATTCAACGCCACCAGGCTAAAAGATGGATTGCCAAATATCATTGCTGAATACCAATGGGTGGCATTTATTAAGTGGAGGCACATTCACAAGCACATCCGTCCAATTTTGGAAATGTTTGATTATAACTCATTAGTTGAGACTGATGCCTTCATTTTAACCACAAATTGATTTAAAGCTTTCAACATGATTGAACATGTTTTTTTCTTTTGGTTAGAGTTTCTGTAACATGATCAAGAACCTGTATAATGACACTTGCAGCTACAGTCAGGTCCATAAATATTGGGACATCGACACAATTCTCATCTCATTGAAATGAAACGAACGAGATGTGCTTTAACTGCAGACTTTCAGCTTTAATTTGAGGGTATTTACATCCAAATCAGGTGAACAGTGTAGGAATTACAACAGTTTGTATATGTTTCTATAAAGTTCCTGCTTGTTCTTGGGGCATGTTCCCTTCAGTTTTGTCTTCAGCAAGTGAAATGCATGTTCAATCGGATTCAGGTCAGGTGATTGACTTGGCCATTGCATAACATTCCACTTCTCTGCCTTAAAAAACTCTTTGGCTGCTTTCGCAGTATGCTTCGGGTCATTGTCCATCTGCACTGTGAAGCACCGTCCAATGAGTTCTGAAGCATTTGGCTGAATATGAGCAGATAATATTGCCCGAAACACTTCAGAATTCACATCATCAATAAATACAAGGGAACCAGTTCCATTGGCAGCCATACATTCCCATGCGATGACACTACCACCACCATGCTTCACTGATGAAGTGGTATGTTTTGGATCATGAGCAGTTCCTTTCCTTCTCCATACTCTTCTCTTCCCATAATTCTGGTACAAGTTGATCTTTGTCTCATCTGTCCATAGGATGTTGTTCCAGAACTGTAAAGGCTTTTTTAGATGTTTGGCAAACTTTTATCTGTTTTTGAGGGTCACCAATGGTTTACATCTTGTGGTGAAACCTCTGTATTCACTCTGGTGAAGTCTTCTCTTGATTGTTGACTTTTGACCTACCTCCTGGAGAGTGTTCTTGATCTGGCCAACTAAACTGTTGTGAAGTGGTTTTTCGTCACCAGGGAAAGAATTCTTCTGTCATCCACCACAGTTGTTTTCCGTGGTCTTCCGGGTCTTCTGGTGTTGTTGAGCTCACCGGTGCGTTCTTTCTTTTTAAGAACGTTCCAACCAGTTGATTTGGCCACACCTAATATTTTTGCTATCGCTCTGATGGGTTTGTTTTGATTTTTCAGCCTAATGATGGCTTGCTTCACTGATAGTGACAGCTCTTTGGATCTGATATTGAGAGTTGACAGCAGCAGATTCCAAATGCAAATAGCACACTTGAAATGAACTCTAGATCTTTTATCTGCTCCTTGTAAATGAGATAATGCCAGTAATGTAATGTGATAATGAGGGAATAACACACACCTGGCCATGGAACAGCTGAGCAGCCAATTGTCCCATTACTTTTGGTCCCTTAAAAAGTGGGAGGCACATATAGAAACTGTTGTAATTCCTACAACGTTCACCTGATTTGGATGAACATACCCTCAAATTAAAGCTGAAATTCTGCAGTTAAAGCATATCTTGTTCATTTCATTTCAAATCCATTGTGGTGGTGTATAGAGCCAAAAAGAGGAGAATTGTGTCGATGTCCCAATATTTATGGACCTGCCCTGTCTCCTTGAAACTCTTCATTTTAGCTACCCAAGTATTACCATCCACTTACCATTATTAAATATGCCGCATTGCATGGAATTGACATCCTTGATAGAACATATCCATTAAGTGAATTTGTGGATGACACTGCTGTTTCAATGGTGCCTATAGCCTTACAAGTGATTGACGTATTCAAGATCATCTGGGCTAAGATTAAATCTTTGGCACAACCAGTCTGGCCCTTCTCCTCTGTCCTGTCTCATTAACAACGCATGTCTGCCTGCAGAACTTCTGCTCACTGAAATTTTTTTGTTTTTCGCACCATGCTCTGCAAACTCAAGACTGCTGTGCATGAAAATCCCAGGAGATCAACCACTGCGCTACAGGGCAGCCTTGAGCAAGGCGCTTAACCCTGCATTGCTCCAGGGGAGGATTTTCTCCTGCTTAGTCTGATCAACTGTACATCACTCTTGATAAAAGTGTCTGCCAAATGCCAATAATGTAGTGTAATGTAATGCGTTAACAAGCTGGTGTATAGGTCTACCTAAAAGTGGTCACTGATTGTATATACTTTTTAAAAATAATTTATGAAATAAGTTCTCTTTCAAATGTTGTTTTTTGTTTAATAACCGTGTTGATTGTGATGTTGTTTCAGATCATGTTATATCGGTGTTTCTATGATTCTGGTCTCAAAAAATATACATATATATATTTATATATATATATATACATATATATATATATATATATACATGAAATCCGAACCAAATGACATTTTCACCACAATTTTCAGAAATGAATTGTCATTTGTTGCTGGAACATGATGGTGCTGGAGTTGTGCAATCTTGGGGTCAGGGTGGGAGAATGGTCAGTTTGGACATTCATAAGGAGTGAGGACAGGGGGCATATTGCTTGCTTTGGCCCCCAATGCCTCATATGTGTCACCACAGTCAGTCCGGTTCTCCCTTATCTGTTCCTGAACCTGTTGGAGGCTTTCTGTCTTCCGAGTGTGGCAATGATGCATGTTGGTTAGCTCTCAGCAGTGTTCAAGACTAATTTGAAATAGCACAGAGACAAAATTATTCACCGTTTTTTATTTTTTAGGTTTTCCTGCTTTTTGGAGGCCTGCTTGTGGGATATGATGCCTTCATGGTGAACATTAAAAGACATTTCCAATCACACACTGAAACAATGATTTAAAATGGATTCCCAGTCCAAGGAGCACCTCGCAAATGCAGAAGATTCAAAGCCAAGATCAAGAGGATCCTTGTGAAGAGGAGGACAGAAGCCTTTCTGATCAGGGCTGAAGGGGTGCTTCAGTATCGTAGGAAGGGCAGTCCTCCAGCCAGGCTCCAGCTATGGCATCGGTTGACCAACTAAAAAATATTTTTCACTTGGTTAGTGCAGCCGTAGCAGGCAGCAGCTCTGAGTCTACCTGCCCGAAGACGAACTAGCAGCCTTGCAGAGCTAGAGGCAGCAGCCTTGCAGAGCTAGAGGCTGCCCACACTCTCTAAAAATTGTTTGTCACAACTAAATTGTAATCTTAGCCAGCAATGTATAATTAATTTGTATGTTTATCTGCTTGGAAAATGTGCTCATTTGTACCCAACAAGAACCTCACTGTACTTTCAGTGTACATTTCGGAAATTTTATCCTTGAAGAACAAAAATGTACCCACACTGTTACTGTATTTCTGAGAGAGCAGCTGCTGGGGGACTGTGGGAGGACTGGAGGTGCTTGTAGGAGCCTGTGGCCACAGCTAGTCAGAACCCTCCACCAGTACAGAAAGGTGACCATAAAAAAGAATTATATGCTGACCAACATTCAGATTAATCCAAAATAACTTTTATATGTTGTTGATTATTATGATGGTCATGCTGAATATGGTGGTGAGTTCCAGTGAATAGTAATAATGTTCTTGGAAATGACAATACACATTGGCAAAAATGGATGAAGCATTGCATGTAATGGTGTTTTTTGCGATACTTGGTTTTTTACGATCGTCGACAGAATCAGGACTAGACTGACAGTAGTAAAATATTAATGTCAATTTTGCTAAAAATGAACAACCATCATAATAAGAAAAAGTACTACAATTCAAACACATACATTCATTGCTTAAAGAGAACATTAAATCATTAAATCAATGTGGGTAAACATTAGCCAGCAATAGCAAATTGCTCCTGAGAAAGCAAATGTAAATGGTAAATGGTTGGAATTTATATAGAGCCCTTATCCAATGCGCTGTACAATTGATGCTTCTCATTCACCCATTCATACAAACACTCACACATCAACGTCGATTGGCTGCCATGTAAGGTACAAACCAGCTCATCAGGAGCATTTCCTGCCTCTCACATGTCCACCCATATTTGTATATTGGGATTACAAACCTTGATCTCATGCAAAATGAAAACATTCAACTGAAAAAAGAAGCCTGAAATGGATTCCTCAGGACATTGAGTAATGGAATTAGGTGAGCATGAACATGATTCATACAATACACACCCCATATGAGCTGAATGTATTTATTCCATGATTAGTGTTGCAGCAGGAATTAAACTACATTTACAAATGGGTAGTAAAGTAGAAAGCAGTAACACATACAGTTCATAAAGATGTGTACATGGCATGAAACCCTTTTGCATGTGCACATTCACAATATTACATTACATTACATTACATATTACATTACAATATACAGTGAAATGAAAAAGTATTTGCTCCCTTCCTCATTTCCTCCATTACTGCTTGACACACAATATAGTTTCGAATTTAAAGACAGAATGTGCAATAGACAAAAGGATACAGAGTAAACAGAAAACATTGGGACATTTTTTAAATTACCATTCATTAATTGACTGAAAAAAGTTATGGGCCAGTGAGTCGCTCCATGCTGCACGAGCAGCCTCCCTCTTGCTCACTGGAAGGCGTATGCCTTTTATAAAGTTTTATAAATGAGGCTACTGGTGATTTCTTGCTCTGAAAAAGCACTTTCCATACTGTGTACTACACATGGAAGGATCCTCCAATGGATTGATTTGTAGGTAGAAATTAATACGATTTTGTTAAATAACACATCCCTCGCTGTGTAGCCAAGAAAAACACTTGTGAAAAACATCTCATACCAACCCAAACCGAATACATTTGCAGGGCTATTGCAGGAATGGTAAGTTAAATGGCACGGTGGCAGTTAAATTATGCTTCCTCAACAGATCCTACTCTGTGTATACTCCCAGGGATATTCATCTGGTTGAATAGTCAGAAGTATAAATATCTTGCATTAAAGACCTGCATGAATCATCTTGTGCCGATTTAAATTAGATTTTCCAGAAAAGCACTTCCCACACGTAGAACATTTGTAAGGCTTCTCACCTGTATGAGTACTCTGGTGGATATTTAAATTACTTTTCATGGAAAAGCACTTTCCACACAGAGTACAAGTATAGGGCTTCTCACCTGTATGAGTTCTCTGGTGGATATTTAAATAAGCTTTTGTGGAAAAGTACTTTCCACAAAGAATACAATTGTAGGGCTTCTCAACTGTATGAGTTGTCAGGTGGATATTTAATTGTCTTTTCATGGAAAAGCACTTTCCACACAGAGTACAAGTATAGGGCTTCTCACCTGTATGAGTTCTCTGGTGGATATTTAAATAAGCTTTTGTGGAAAAGTACTTTCCACAAAGAATACAATTGTAGGGCTTCTCAACTGTATGAGTTATCTGGTGGACATTTAAATGACTTTTCATGGAAAAGCACTTTCCACACAGAGTACAAGTATAGGGCTTCTCACCTGTATGAATTATCTTGTGGGTATTTAAATAAGATTTTGTGGAAAAGTACTTTCCACAAAGAATACAATTGTAGGGCTTCTCACCTGTATGAGTTCTCTCGTGGATATTTAAATTGTATTTTGTGGAAAAGCACTTCCCACACAGAGTACACGTATAGGGCTTCTCACCTGTATGAGTTCTCTGGTGGATATCAAAAGAAGCTTTTGTGGAAAAGCATTTCCCACACTGAGAACATGTGTAGGGCTTTTTACCTGTATGAATTATCTGATGTCTATTTAAATCAGATCTGTAAGTAAAACACTTCTCACACCATGTACATTTGTATGGCTCATCTGTAATAATTTGACATTTACTATTAATTGCCTCTGTCAGAAAGAAAGGCGGCACGGATGGTGCAGCGGGTAGCACTGCCGCCTCACAGCAAGGAGATCCTGGGTTCGAATCCCCGTTGGCCGGGGCCTCTCTGTGTGGAGTTTGCATGTTCTCCCCGTGTCTGTGTGGGTTTTCTCCGGGTACTCCGGTTTCCTCCCACAGTCCAAAGACATGCAGGTTAGGCTGATTGGAGAGTCTAAATTGCCCATAGGTATGAGTGTGTGAGTGAATGGTGTGTGCGCCCTGCGATGGACTGGCGACCTGTCCAGGGTGTATTCCTGCCTTTCGCCCAATGTATGCTGGGATAGGCTCCAGCCCCCCTGCGACCCTGTTCAGGATAAGCGGGTTAAGATAATGGATGGATGGATGGATGGATGTCCGAAAGAAATTCAAAAGGCTTGGGGTTTTAGTTGAATTGGTTATGGGTTCAGTTCTCTCATTCGTTCCCTGGCAATTAATATGCTTGTTGCTGCCATTTCTACCTTTCTGCACAATTCTGGTCAGACTATTCTCACCGTTTAAGTGACAGAGGTGATTTAAGTCTCCACACTGGGTCAGCGGATCGTGCATTTCTTCCTTCTTACAGTTTGGATTTGGCTCTCCTGCACATTGCGATGGTTCTGTCTTGGCTTTGTGATCACCTGCAGCTCCATTCATCATAGCATTCATGAGATCACTCACTGAACTTTCACTGGATTCACACTTCATTTTACCAGATTTCAAATGAACACATTTAATATTCTCCAAGTCACTGATGTGTTCTGCCTTAAGGTATCCTCCATTACCAGTCTCGGTTTTGATTTGGTCAAGATGCAGATGGGTTACATATCCCAGCTCTGCACTGTCTAGTGTCTCTTTCTTAATAAGGTCCCCAGGGTGGGTGAAGCCCAGATCAGTTTCTGTTTTAATCAGTGATGTGTGTGTATGGTGTACATCACTGACCCCTCTGTGTAATGTAACACACACTGGCTCCAGAGTGTTGTGTCCTGCTGCAGCACACGTCTCTGACTCTGCCATGTGGACCAGTCCACCGAGTTCCTCTTCTTTCTGTCTGATCCTGTGCTGCTCAGTGAGCTCTGGTAGTGTTGTCTCAGTTTCCTGTCTCAGAATGACTCCTGTCTGCATCATACTGCTGCTCACAGGTGTGCAGATGTTCAGCTCCTGGGGAGAAATAGGGGAATGGTTTTAACCTTAATCAAATGGGTCTGACTGCAACAGCGGACACATTCTTTACACTCTGCAGTCCTGCAGATACCTGACTGACCACAGGGGGGCTCTAACATTCTGAGGTGGGGGAAACTCTTATTCCCTCAATGGCTGATACCACAGTTCCACTTTAAAAACACAGCTTTAGCTTCAACTGTGAACATTGAAAGAAAGCCATTTCTGAAGGGCCTCAGAACAGGAAGAATGGGCTGGCCATGGCAAAAGGGCAGAACACTGGTCTCCATGACATTCATGGTGGAATCAGTGTGCACCAGCAGCATCTTCAGAAACCCTGTGGACATTCTCTGTGGATTCTGAGGCTGCTGTACATGCTGTATTCTGTGAAAAATCTACCAGAGGTGTGGGAGTTGACCACTCCAATATTGATCCAACTTTGTGTAAGTGTTCTTTATACATTCACCAAGCACTATATTCAGTATTCATTGGACTTATTTTTTACACTTCTACTGCTGTAGCCTATCCACTTAATTATGATACGTGGTGTGTTCAAAGATGCTCTCCTACATATCACTGCAGAAATGTGAGGTTATTTGCATTACTGTTATCTTCCTGTCAGTTTTGACCAGTCTGGCCAGTCTGGCCATTCTCCTCTGACATCTCATTTGCAAGGCATTTCTGTCTGGGCAACTGCTGCTCACTAGATTTGATTTTGTTTTTTGCACTATTTTTTACAAACCCTTTCAAGAGTCTAGTGTGCATGAAAATCGCAGGAGATCAGCAGTTTCTGGAATACTCAATAAGTAGGTGCAATAAAACTGAAATGTTCTGGTGAGTGTAGATTCAATAAAGAACAGCACCACTTGGTGTTTGAATTCTAAACTGCTATGATGAAGAACAGCCACACGGGGCGCTGCGATGATGCACAGTTAAGGAATCGGACCTTGATGCAGACATCAGTTTGATGCAGTTGCACACCGACTAATTTTAGAATTTTACTATCATTTTAGAAAATCATCTAAGCCAAAGTTGGGACAGAAAATTACCAAAAAGTAAGTAACCAAGTAAGGAAAGTTCCTTACCAAAATGTAAATTCATGTAGTTAAAAAGCTGTAATAGGCCTACTCATGTCCAAAAAATTGAGTTGGAATGGAAATAAAACATACTTTGATGGCTTCCCACATCAGCATCACTTGGTGGACGGTATCCAAACTGAATATATAGCCGCCTCCAAAAGTATTGGAAAAGCAAGGCCAATTCCTTTGCTTTTACTATATCCTGAAGACAATTGAGGTCAAAAGATATATTTGAGATGATAGATCTGAATTTCAGCTTTTATTTCCTGGTATTTGTATCTAGATTTGTTAAACAGTATCAGATGACCTAATTTCGGTTTAAAAAATAGTTCTGAATGACTGCATTTGTGTTAGAATACATGGAGACCAGAGAGCTGTCTTTGGGAGAAAAGCAAGCCATCAATCAATCATAGAGATTGCATAAGCATTGAGAATAGCTTGGAACAACAACTCAGAATGTCCTGAAAAACCGCTGGTCTACTGAGCAACAGACATCAAAAAGGTCAACAAAGGAAAACAAAAGCAGTTGATGACAGAAACATTGTGAGAGCTGTGAGGAAAACCCCCAAAACATCAGTCAGTGACATCAAAGTTCTCAAACAAAGTTTTATGGACTGATGGGACCAAGATTACCCTTCCAAAGTTGTACACTGCCAACAAAACAAAGGACTTCATTAGGGAGCAAAAGTGGAAGGTTTTAGATGGGCCAAGTTCATCACCTGACTTTAACACAACTGACCATGCATTTCACCTCCTGAAGAGGAGACTGAAGGGAAAAAACCCTCATAACAAACAACTGGAAGAGGCTGCAGTATAAGCCTGGAGAAGCATCACAAAAGCAGAATGCAGAACTGTTTGGTGATGTAAATGGGTCGCAGGCTTGATGCAGTTATTGTAAGCAAGGGAAATGCTACAAAATATGAAGTGTTATTTACTTTTATTTACTTAAATACTCTGTGTTCAAACACATTTTCTAACCTGAAGATGGGGTGGTCTGATAACAAAGGTGCTATGTTATAAGTAGTTTTGCACATCTTGTTATAAATACCAAGAAATAAAAGCATAAAAACACAACTCTTGTCTCATGTTCATATTTTTATCTCAACCCCAAATGTATTCAGTGGATTGCAAAAACAAAGGAATTGGTCTTGCTGTTCCAATACTTTGAGGGAACTGTAACCGTTTCAAAAAAATTACAGCCACAGGGAAAATGAAGTCAAATTGTATTCTTTTTGAAAAAAAAAATAAAGTAAATAAAGTTGGGTCTGTGTAGAAAATTACGACAAACTGTTCCATGCTCAACCATGTAGATGAGAAGGTAGAAAGTTTCCAATCAAACGGTATATGATTGTAAAGGTATAATAGGCCTACTTATGTACAAAACATTGATCGGATGTTTTACCAGGGTGAATTTATACTACATTGGACAGTCATTTTCCGATTCTAATTTTCTTCCCTCTGAATGAATTTCTCACCACGGACCGATTTTATTCGGAGGAGCACATACGTTTATTATTCCAGTGCACATGCTCTGGTTACAAAATAGCGCCACTGAGCATGCGACAAAGCCCCATAGTCAAACATGGCAGCCTCCTCAATCGGCTCCTCGCACGATTGACAAGTTGTCATTGGAATCCATGTAACCAGCAGGAGGAAGCTCTACCCAGTTCTTATATATCCCGATAGCTGGACGAATCCGAAGTTTAATAAATAGAAAATTAATTATTCATAACGTGCTACAGTTCCAGGCTAAAATCGACTGACAAATTTGAAAAACGATATCTTTTGCAAACATTAATGAAGCAGTTCGTTAAAGCATGAAGACGATGGGGGAAATACTTACCCTGTTTGGATGATGAATGAATGACTGTTTTTCGATGGAATGTACTTCTTGCAGTTAAAGGCTCCCAATGACTGATTACATCTGTGTTAACCATATGAAGTCGCCGGAGTTCTGTTCTTCTACTTCTGTTCTTTAAGCAGAGAGGTTTATACGTCGGTGTCGAGTCTACGCCAAGCCGCGTTCTGGCCTGACGCTCACCTCCCCAGAAATGTAAATACCGTTCCGTAAGAAATGTGATTGGTCCGCTTGGTTTCATTGTATTACTGCTCCGCCATTGATCACTTTCAGTCGCCTGTGCTGTGTCCGAAACCGAAATCAGTTGCTTGATTAGTAATCTGTCCTTCAAAAAAAGGCGACTTCGGAGGTGTGTTCGCAGCACGCGATTGAGACGCACTTTGAAAGCAGAAAGTTGTCTGAGTGAAAGTAAAGTGATTACATGATGCGTAATTCCAAGAAATTTAGCTGGCTAGCTCATGGAGGCTTAAACATTACATTCGTTATTCCAGTGTGGTAATCAAGTAAAATGTGTTGTGTACTTCCAGTTGTGGACAAGCTATTTTACAGTTCTTCGTGCATTCCGCCGCTGTTTAACATAAATAAATGAATGGAGAACAGAAATAATGTGTAATAAATATTTACCAAGATCATTAACCAAATATACATGAAAACAAACTCAATTACATTTGGTAGACGTATGAAGAATGGCAAATCGTAATGGTTTAAATTATACATGCTTTAACGGATATGGAAACGGCAATGGCCCAGGCTAGACTTTTGGCTCCTCTCAAGCAGTGACATTACTGCTTCTCCTTTAACAGGTCATTATGTCATATGTGCCTACTATTAAATCCCATTGTAAAGTCCCTCATAATTAAATAGAGATGGTAGAAATGTCCTCATCCTCATGTATAAATGGGAAACGCTAATACCTATTGAAACGTCAAACGATTTGACACAACAGAAGAAACTGAAGCAGGATGAAGGTATATGTGAAATCACTAATCCGTGCTTTAAAAGAGATTTAACACTTGAGGACAATATTAAACTCAATTCTCTTCAGATATCAAATAGATATTTTTTACACTGAAAAAAGGAATGGGAAAAAAGGAATCACTGTTTTTGTAAACAGTTTCCATCCCATTTTTTAAACGGTTATAACCGATACTGCTTATGACCGCTGGGGGTCGTATTTCACAAAATATTTTTTTTAGTGGAGTACTGTCAAATTTAATTGCATTTTCAAACTTTATTTCGGACCATCTCAATCGTTAAATGTCAACACTGTAAGTCAGCTAATGGCCTATTTGCCAAATTAAAGATTTACATTTACATTAACATTGTGAAGTGTAGCCTCACAGTCGCAGAAGCCTGGAGTTAAATTCCTGCAGGCATGCTGGTCGATCGTGTGTCATTTTTTTTAAATGCATCAGTAAAAATGTTATTCTTGATGTTTTCATCCCTCTTCCATATGGCTTCTGCCTGATAGACTTGGCTTGAAATCTGCAAATATGCTGCTGTTAAGAACTTTGTTACAGACGGGGTTGTGCACTCAAAATTGTGGTCACGCAATATTTGCCTGATACAATGTGATAACACGGGATCTATTTTACCATAGGCGAAAGGTCCAATGATTTAACTTTTATGCCAATACAGGTCTCCGAACAATTATATATATTTTTCTGTAACGCAAACTTTGCCAACGTTACCAAATATGGTGCGATGGTGAATGCGGATTTATATTAAACTGAGTTTACCATTCCAGCTTCAGCAAAAATGATCGGCTAGAATTTTCTTTTAAACGTTTAGAACTCAGTTTGGTTAACAATTTAAACGCTTAAACGAGGACAGTACTTTATTTGTGGGTATTTAAATGGCCTTTTGTGTAAAAGCACTTTCTATACAGAGTACAACTGGAGGGCTTCTCACCTGTATGAGTATTCCGGTGGATATTTAAATAACCTTTTGTTGAAAAGTACTTACCACAAAGAATACAATTGTTGGGCTTCTCACCTGTATGAGTACTCTGGTGGACCTTGAAATCGTGTCTTCCGGTGCTGATTCCAAGTGAGCTTCAAAATAAAAGTTCATTTCTTTTTAGATTATTGGCTGAATTTTCCATTTTAAGAATGTGCCTACTATTAATAAATGCCACCCATTGGTATTCAGCAATGGTATTTGGCAATCCATCTTTTAGTCTGGTGGCGTCGACTAAGGCTGGAAGCTTATAATATTTTGAAAGTAACGTTATGCGTCCCCAGCTATCTATCTGTAATCTTTATTAAGCTTTGGGAGTAGTTTTTGATTGGGTCTGTGTTTTTCAAAACCAAAGTAGAAGGTATTATTGTCTCCCTCTTCTTGCCACTTGATATTTGACTGATTAAATGCTCCTTTTGTTTGTCAGTGTAAAAAATATATCTTTTTATCTGAAGAGTTTTGTATTGTCTTCCAGTTTTAAATCCTTTTCACAGCACAGATTATTGATTTCTCCATCCTGCTTCACTTTCTTCTGTTGTGCCAAATCTTTTGACATTTCAATAGCTATTTGCTTTTCCCATTTATCCATTGAGGACATTTCTACAATCATAACTTAATTATAAGGGACCTTAATCTGTTACAAAAAGTTTAGAAGCAAGTAAATTGTTAATACACGTCCAATGGGATTTAATAGTAGGCACATTCTTAAAATGGAAAATTCAGCCAATAATCTAAAAAGAAATGAACTTTTATTTTGAAGCTCAATTGGAATCAACACCGGAAGACACGATTTCAAGGTCCACCAGAGTACTCATACAGGTGAGAAGCCCAACAATTGTATTCTTTGTGGTAAGTACTTTTCAACAAAAGGTTATTTAAATATCCACCGGAATACTCATACAGGTGAGAAGCCCTACAGTTCTACTCTGTGTAGAAAGTGCTTTTCACAAAAGGTTATTTAAATATCCACCAAAGAATTCAAACAGGTGAGAAGCCCTCCAGTTGTACTCTGTATAGAAAGTGCTTTTACACAAAAGGCCATTTAAATGCCCTCAAATAAAGTACTGTCCTCGTTTAAGCGTTTAAATGGTTAACCAAACTGAGTTCTAAACGTTTAAAAGAAAATTCTAGCCGATCATTTTTGCTGAAGCTGGAATGGTAAACTCAGTTTAATATAAATCCGCATTCACCATCGCACCATATTTGGTAACGTTGGCAAAGTTTGCGTTACAGAAAAATATATATAATTGTTCGGAGACCTGTATTGGCATACAAGTTAAATCATTAGACCTTTCGCCTATGGTAAAATAGATCCCGTGTTATCACATTGTATCAGGCAAATATTGCGTGACCACAATTTTGAGTGCACAACCCCGTCTGTAACAAAGTTCTTAACAGCAGCATATTTGCAGATTTCAAGTCAAGTCTATCAGGCAGAAGCCATATGGAAGAGGGATGAAAACATCAAGAATAACATTTTTACTGATGCATTTTTAAAAAATGACACACGATCGACCAGCATGCCTGCAGGAATTTAACTCCAGGCTTCTGCGACTGTGAGGCTACACTGCACAATGTTAATGTAAATGTAAATCTTTAATTTGGCAAATAGGCCATTAGCTGAATTACAGTGTTGACATTTAACGATTGAGATGGTCCAAAATAAAGTTTGAAAATGCAATTAAATTTGACAGTACTCCACTAAAAAAAATATTTTGTGAAATACGACCCCCAGCGGTCATAAGCAGTATCGGTTATAACCGTTTAAAAATGGGATGGAAACTGTTTACAAAAACATTCCTTTTTTCCCATTCCTTTTTTCAGTGTAAAAAATATCTATTTGATATCTGAAGAGAATTGAGTTTAATATTGTCCTCAAGTGTTAAATCTCTTTTACAGCACGGATTAGTGATTTCACATATACCTTCATCCTGCTTAAGTTTCTTCTGTTGTGTCAAATCGTTTGACGTTTCAATAGGTATTAGCGTTTCCCATTTATACATGAGGATGAGGACATTTCTACCATCTCTATTTAATTATGAGGGACTTTACAATGGGATTTAATAGTAGGCACATATGACATAATGACCTGTTAAAGGAGAAGCAGTAATGTCACTGCTTGAGAGGAGCCAAAAGTCTAACCTGGGCCATTGCCGTTTCCATATCCGTTAAAGCATGTATAATTTAAACCATTACGATTTGCCATTCTTCATACGTCTACCAAATGTAATTTAGTTTGTTTTCATGTATATTTGGTTAATGATCTTGGTAAATATTTATTACACATTATTTCTGTTATCCATTCATTTATTTATGTTAAACAGCGGCGGAATGCACGAAGAACTGTAAAATAGCTTGTCCACAACTGGAAGTACACAACACATTTTACTTGATTACCACACTGGAATAACGAATGTAATGTTTAAGCCTCCATGAGCTAGCCAGCTAAATTGCTTGGAATTACGCATCATGTAATCACTTTACTTTCACTCAGACAACTTTCTGCTTTCAAAGTGCGTCTCAATCGCGTGCTGCGAACACACCTCCGAAGTCGCCTTTTTTTGAAGGACAGATTACTAATCAAGCAACTGATTTCGGTTTCGGACACAGCACAGGCATTTCTTACGGAACGGTATTTACATTTCTGGGGAGGTGAGCGTCAGGCCAGAACGCGGCTTGGCGTAGACTCGACACCGACGTATACACCTCTCTGCTTAAAGAACAGAAGTGGAAGAACAGAACTCCGGCGACTTCATATGGTTAACACAGATGTAATCAGTCATTGGGAGCCTTTAACTGCAAGAAGTACATTCCATCGAAAAACAGTCATTCATTCATCATCCAAACAGGGTAAGTATTTTCCCCATCGTCTTCATGCTTTAACGAACTGCTTCATTAATGTTTGCAAAATATATCGTTTTTCAAATTTGTCAGTCGATTTTAGCCTGGAACTGTAGCACGTTATGAATAATTAATTTTCTATTTATTAAACTTCGGATTCGTCCAGCTATCGGGATATATAAGAACTGGGTAGAGCTTCCTCCTGCTGGTTACATGGATTCCAATGAGAACTTGTCAATCGTGCGAGGAGCCGATTGAGGAGGCTGCCATGTTTGACTATGGGGCTTTGTCGCATGCTCAGTGGCGCTATTTTGTAACCACAGCATGCGCACTGGAATAATAAACGTATGTGCTCCTCCGAATAAAATCGGTCCGTGGTGAGAAATTCATTCAGAGGGAAGAAAATTAGAATCGGAAAATGACTGTCCAATGTAGTATAAATTCACCATGGTAAAACATCCGATCAATGTTTTGTACATAAGTAGGCCTATTATACCTTTACAATCATATAACGTTTAATTTTGATTGGAAACTTTCTACCTTCTCATCTACATGGTTGAGCATGGAACAGTTTGTGGTCATTTTCTACACAGACCCAACTTTATTTACTTTATTATTTTTTTCAAAAAGAATACAATTTGACTTCATTTTCCCTGTGGCTGTAATTTTTTTGAAACGGTTACAGTTCCCTCAAAGTATTGGAACAGCAAGACCAATTCCTTTGTTTTTGCAATCCACTGAATACATTTGGGGTTGAGATAAAAATATGAACATGAGACAAGAGTTGTGTTTTTATGCTTTAATTTCTTGGTATTTACAACAAGATGTGCAAAACTACTTATAACATAGCACCTTTGTTATCAGACCACCCCATCTTCTGGTTAGAAAATGTGTTTGAACACAGAGTATTTAAGTAAATAAAAGTAAATAACACTTCATATTTTGTAGCATTTCCCTTGCTTACAATAACTGCATCAAGCCTGCGACCCATTTACATCACCAAACAGTTCTGCATTCTGCTTTTGTGATGCTTTTCCAGGCTTATACTGCAGCCTCTTCCAGTTGTTTGTTATGAGGGTTTTTTCCCTTCAGTCTCCTCTTCAGGAGGTGAAATGCATGGTCAGTTGTGTTAAAGTCAGGTGATGAACTTGGCCCGTCTAAAACCTTCCACTTTTGCTCCCTAATGAAGTCCTTTGTTTTGTTGGCAGTGTACAACTTTGGAAGGGTAATCTTGGTCGTATCAGTCCATAAAACTTTGTTTGAGAACTTTGATGTCACTGACTGATGTTTTGGGGGTTTTCCTCACAACTCTCACAACGTTTCTGTCATCAACTGCTTTTGTTTTCCTTTGTTGACCTTTTTGATGTCTGTTGCTCAGTAGACCAGCGGTTTTTCAGGACATTCTGAGTTGTTGTTCCAAGCTATTCTCAATGCTTGTGCAATCTCTGTGATTGATTGATGGCTTGCTTTTCTCCCAACGACAGCTCTCTGGTCTCCATGTATTCTAACACAAATGCAGTCATTCAGAACTATTTTTTTAACCGAAATTAGGTCATCTGATACTGTTGAACAAATCTAGATACAAATACCAGGAAATAAAAGCTGAAATTCAGATCTATCATCTCAAATATATCTTTTGACCTCAATTGTCTTCAGGATATAGTAAAAGCAAAGGAATTGGCCTTGCTTTTCCAATACTTTTGGAGGCGGCTATATATTCAGTTTGGATACCGTCCACCAAGTGATGCTGATGTGGGAAGCCATCAAAGTCTGTTTTATTTCCATTCCAACTCAATTTTTTGGACATGAGTAGGCCTATTACAGCTTTTTAACTACATGAATTTACATTTTGGTAAGGAACTTTCCTTACTTGGTTACTTACTTTTTGGTAATTTTCTGTCCCAACTTTGGCTTAGATGATTTTCTAAAATGATAGTAAAATTCTAAAATTAGTCGGTGTGCAACTGCATCAAACTGATGTCTGCATCAAGGTCCGATTCCTTAACTGTGCATCATCGCAGCGCCCCGTGTGGCTGTTCTTCATCATAGCAGTTTAGAATTCAAACACCAAGTGGTGCTGTTCTTTATTGAATCTACACTCACCAGAACATTTCAGTTTTATTGCACCTACTTATTGAGTATCCCAGAAACTGCTGATCTCCTGCGATTTTCATGCACACTAGACTCTTGAAAGGGTTTGTAAAAAATAGTGCAAAAAACAAAATCAAATCTAGTGAGCAGCAGTTGCCCAGACAGAAATGCCTTGCAAATGAGATGTCAGAGGAGAATGGCCAGACTGGCCAGACTGGTCAAAACTGACAGGAAGATAACAGTAATGCAAATAACCTCACATTTCTGCAGTGATATGTAGGAGAGCATCTTTGAACACACCACGTATCATAATTAAGTGGATAGGCTACAGTAGTAGAAGTGTAAATATAGTGCTTGGTGAATGTATAAAGAACACTTACACAATATTGGAGTGGTCAACTCCCACACCTCTGGTAGATTTTTCACAGAATACAGCATGTACAGCAGCCTCAGAATCCACAGAGAATGTCCACAGGGTTTCTGAAGATGCTGCTGGTGCACACTGATTCCACCATGAATGTCATGGAGACCAGTGTTCTGCCCTTTTGCCATGGCCAGCCCATTCTTCCTGTTCTCAGGCCCTTCAGAAACGGCTTTCTTTCACTGTTCACAGTTGAAGCTAAAGCTGTGTTTTTAAAGTGGAACTGTGGTATCAGCCATTGAGGGAATAAGGGTTTCCCCCACCTCAAAATGTTAGAGCCCCCCTGTGGTCAGTCAGGTATCTGCAGGACTGCAGAGTGTAAAGAATGTGTCCTTCGGACCCATTTGATTCAGGTTAAAACCATTCCCCTGTTTCTCCCCAGGAGCTGAACATTTGCACACCTGTGAGCAGCAGTATGATGCAGACAGGAGTCTTTCTGAGACAGGACACTGAGACAACACTACCAGAGCTCACTGAGCAGCACAGGATCAGACTGAAAAAAGAGGAACTCGGTGGACTGGTCCACATGGCAGAGTCAGAGACGTGTGCTGCAGCAGGACTCAACACTCTGGAGCCAGTGTGTGTTACATTACACGGAGGGGTCAGTGATGTACACCATACACACACATCACTGATTAAAACAGAAACTGATCTGGGCTTCACCCACCCTGGGGACCTTATTAAGACAGAGACACTAGACAGTGCAGAGCTGGGATATGTAACCCATCTGCATCCTGACCAAATCAAAACCGAGACTGGTAATGGAGGATACCTTAAGGCAGAACACATGAGTGACTTGGAGAATATTAAATGTGTTCATTTGAAATCTGATAAAATGAAGTGTGAATCCAGTGAAAGTTTAGTGAGTGATCTCATGAATGCTATGATGAATGGAGCTGCAGGTGATCACAAAGCCAAGACAGAACCATCGCAATGTGCAGGAGAGCCAAATCCAAACTGTAAAAAGGAAGAAATGCACGATCCGCTGACCCAGTGTGGAGACTTAAATCACCTCTGTCATATAAACGGTGAGAATAGTCTGACCAGAATGTTGCAGAAAGGTAGAAATGGCAGCAACAAGCATTTTAATTGCCAGGGAACGAATGAGAGAACTGAACCCATAACCAATTCAAGTAAAACCCCAAGCCTTTTGAATTTCTTTCGGACATCCATCCATCCATCTATCCATTATCTTAACCCGCTTATCCTGAACAGGGTCGCAGGGGGGCTGGAGCCTATCCCAGCATACATTGGGCAAAAGGCAGGAATACACCCTGGACAGGTCGCCAGTCCATCACAGGGCGCACACACCATTCACTCACACACTCCTACCAATGGGCAATTTAGATTCTCCAATCAGCCTAACCTGCATGTCTTTGGACTGTGGGAGGAAACCGGAGTACCCGGAGAAAACCCACACAGACACGGGGAGAACATGCAAACTCCACACAGAGAGGCCCCGGCCGACGGGGATTCGAACCCAGGACCTCCTTGCTGTGAGGCGGCAGTGCTACCCACTGCACCATCCGTGCCGCCTTTCTTTCTGACAGAGGCAATTAATAGTAAATGTCAAATTATTACAGATGAGCCATACAAATGTACATGGTGTGGGAAGTGTTTTACTTTCAGATATGCATTAAATAGACATCAGACAATTCATACAGGTAAAAAGCCCTACACATGTTCTGAGTGTGAGAAATGCTTTTCCACAAAATACAGTTTAAATATCCACGAGAGAACTCATACAGGTGAGAAGCCCTTCAATTGTATTCTTTGTGGAAAGTACTTTTCCACAAAATCTTATTTAAATACCCACAAGATAATTCATACAGGTAAAAAGCCCTACACATGTTCTCAGTGTGGGAAATGCTTTTCCAGAAAAAATGCTTTATATGTCCACCAGATGACTCATACAGGTGAGAAGCCCTATACTTGTACTCTGTGTGGAAAGTGCTTTTCCAGAAAATCTCATTTAACTATCCACGAGAGAATTCATACAGGTGAGAAGCCCTATACTTGTACTCTGTGTGGAAAGTCCTTTTCCGCGAAAAGTACTTTAAATATCCACCAGATAACTCATTCAGGTGAGAAGCCTTTAAATCGCCGCAAGATGATTCATGCAGGTCTTTAATGCACGATATTTATACTTCTGATTATTCAACCAGACGAATATCCCTGGGAGTATACACAGAGTAGGATCTGTTGAGGAAACATAATTTAACTACCACTGTACCATTTAACTTACCATTCCTGCAATAGCCCTGCAAATGGAATATAGCTACCGGAATATAGCTTTCAACTATGCGGTATCTATATAAAAATAAATAAAGCAATACATTATCATGAGGCTATTTATCCATTGGATATTGAAAGTGAAAATTCCCTGCTTTCAGTAAAAAACAGACCATGATTGTCCCGCGCCATATAAAATGCATTGGCAAAGTTTGCCGTTACATAATAATATAGCAAATTGTATAGAGACCTGTATTGGCATGTGTGCAAAATTTTTAGACCAGTCACCTATGGTAAAATAGAATAAACAACCCTGTCTGTAAATTATTTACAGCAGCATATTTACAGATTTCACGCAAATTAAGTCTGTCAGGCAGAAGCCATAGGGAAGAGGGATGAAAACATTAAGAATTCTTATTTTACCTGATGCATTTTAAGAAATGAGAGGCAATCGACCAGCATGCCTGGACATTAACTACAGGGATTTAACTTGCCTACGGAATGCTGTAACTGTGAGGTTACACTGAACCATGTCAATGTACATGTAAATCTTTAAGTTCACAATTAGGCTATTATCTGACTTATAATGTTGAAATTGAACTATTAAGATGGCCCAAAATGCAATTCAAAAATTGGGATGCTATTCGTTTCCAAAAACTGATGATTTCTCACATTCCTAACTAATGTGGTGCCCTTAATGCAATATGAGTGCAGTCGACCACACCGATTACATTTGGAAACAAGCACCACCACGTACTCTGGTGTGAAGTCTGCTGTTGCTCAACCGATAGAAGACACCAAATGACAGATGATTGAGTTCACGATGAGTGATGAGTTCATGCATTTGCGAATTAACTAAAAAATTGACAAAAAAAGTGCATATTTATTGATT
This sequence comes from Conger conger, assembly GCF_963514075.1. Taxonomy (NCBI): domain Eukaryota; kingdom Metazoa; phylum Chordata; class Actinopteri; order Anguilliformes; family Congridae; genus Conger; species Conger conger. The sequence continues at coordinate 41,238,136 of NC_083773.1, forward strand.
TTGGAACCATGTTTGTAAGCGTTCCGATAATAAGAGAACCATAGCATTATATTTGTTTTTGAAGAAGATATCTGTGTCTTTAGGTAGGGTGTCCAATATGGGTCAGCTTTGGGTTTCTCTCTCTTGAATAGTTGGCTCAGGACCAAACCACATTCTAACACTCATATCGGTCAACATGCATTAAAATCGTTCAAATTATTCAAATCTAAAAGGGTGTGGTGAGAAAGTGATTGATTTCTGATGGAATGGCCCATAACTGTTTTCAGTAAATAAATCAATGGTAATTAAAAAAATGTCCCCATGTTTTCTGTTTACTCTGTATCCTTTTGTCTATTGCACATTCTGTCTTAAAATTCAAAACAATATTGTGTGTCAAGCAGTTATGGAGGAAATGAGGTCGGGAGCAAATACTTTTTCATTGCACTGTATATTGTGAATATGCACTGGCAAAAGGATTTCATGCCATGTACACATCTTTATGAACTATATGTGTTACTGCTTTCTGCTTTACTATCCATTTGTAAATGTAGTTTCATTCCTGCTGCAACACTAATCATGTAATAAATACATTCAGCTCATATGGGGTGTGTATTGTATGAATCATGTTCATGCTCACCTAATTCCATTACTCGATGTCCTGAGGAATCCATTTCAGGCTTCTTTTTTCAGTTGAGTGTTTTCATTTTGCATGAGATCAAGGTTTGTAATCCCAATATACAAATATGGGTGGACATGTGAGAGGCAGGAAATGCTCCTGACGAGCTGGTTGGTACCTTACATGGCAGTCAATCGCCTTTGGTGTGTGAGTGTTTGTATGAATGGGTGAATGAGAAGCATCATTTGTACAGCGCTTTGGATAAAGGCTCTATATAAAGGCCAACCATTTACATTTGCTTTCTCAGGAGTAATTTGCTATTGCTGGCTAATGTTTACCCACATTGATTTAATATCTATGTTCTCTTTAAGCAATGAATGTATGTGTTTGAATTGTAGTACTTTTTCTTATTATGATGGTTGTTTATTTTTAGCAAAATTAACATTAATATTTTACTACTGTCAGTCTAGTCCTGATTCTGTCGACGATCGTAAAACCAAGTATCGCAAAAAACACCATTACATGCAATACTTCATCCATTTTTGCCAATGTGTATTGTCATTTCCAAGAACATTATTACTATTCACTGGAACTCACCACCACATTCAGCATGACCATCATAATAATCAACAACATATAAAAGTTATTTTGGATTAATCTGAATGTTGGTCAGCATATAAATCTTTTTTAGGGTCACCTTTCTGTACTGGTGGAGGGTTCTGACTAGCTGTGGCCACAGGCTCCTACAAGCACCTCCAGTCCTCCCACAGTCCCCCAGCAGCTGCTCTCTCAGAAATACAGTTACAGTGTTATTGTTATTATTGTTCTTCAAGAATCGAATTTCCGAAATGTACACTGAAAGGACAGTAAGATTCTCGTTGCGTACAAATGAACACATTTTCCAAGCAGATAAACATACAAATTAATTATACATTGCTGGCTAAGATTACACTTGAGTTGCGGTGAGCAATTTTTAGGCACTTTTCCTACATTTCTGAGAATGTGGGCAGCCTCTAGCTCTGCAAGGCTGCTAGTTTGTATTAGGGCAAGTAGACTCAGATCTGCTGCCTGCTACGGCTGCACTAGCCACGTGAAAAATATTTTATACAGAGGGTTCACCACAACATGTAAACCATTGGTGAGCCTCAAAAACAGGAAGACCAGATTAGAGTTTGCCAAACAACATCTAAAAAAGCCTTTACAGTTCTGGAACAACATCCTATGGACAGATGAGACAAAGATCAACTTGTACCAGAATTATGGGAAGAGAAGAGTATGGAGAAGGAAAGGAACTGCTCATGATCCAAAACATACCACTTCATCAGTGAAGTATGGTGGTGGTAGTGTCATGGCATGGGAATGTATGGCTGCCAATGGAACTGGTTCCCTTGTATTTATTGATGATGTGACTGCTGACAAAAGTAGCAGGATGAATTCTGAAGTGTTTTGGGCAATATTATCTGCTCATATTCAGCCAAATGCTTCAGAACTCATTGGACAGTGCTTCACAGTGCAGATGGACAATGACCCGAAGCATACTGCGAAAGCAGCCAAAGAGTTTTTTAAGGCAGAGAAGTGGAATGTTATGCAATGGCCAAGTCAATCACCTGACCTGAATCCGATTGAACATGCATTTCACTTGCTGAAGACAAAACTGAAGGGAAAATGCCCCAAGAACAAGCAGGAACTTTATAGAAACATATACAAACTGTTGTAATTCCTACACCGTTCACCTGATTTGGATGTAAATACCCTCAAATTAAAGCTGAAAGTCTGCAGTTAAAGCACATCCCGTTCGTTTCATTTCAAATCCATTGTGGTGGTGTATAGAGCCAAAAAGATGAGAATTGTGTCGATGTCCCAATATTTATGGACCTGACTGTAGCTGCAAGTGTCATCATACAGGTTCTTGATCATGTTACAGAAACTCTAACCAAAAGAAAAAAACATGTTCAATCATGTTGAAAGCTTTAAATAAATTTGTGGTTAAAATGAAGGCATCAGTCTCAACTAATGAGTTATAATCAAACATTTCCAAAATTGGACGGATGTGCTTGTGAATGTGCCTCCACTTAATAAATGCCACCCATTGGTATTCAGCAATGATATTTGGCAGTCCATCTTTTAGCCTGGTGGCGTTGACTAAGGCTGGAAGCTTATAACGTTATGCGTCCCCAGCTATCTATCTGTAATTTATCGTTATTAAGCTTTGGGAGTAGTTTGTTGATTGGGTCTGTGTTTTTCAAAACCAAAGTAGAAGGTATTATTGTCTCCCTCTTCTTGCCATTTGGTATTTGACTGATTAAATGCTCCTTTTGTTTGTCAGTGTAAAATATATTAATTTTTTTATCTGAAGAGTTTTGTATTGTCTTCCAGTTTGAAATCCTTTTTACAGCACAGATTATTGATTTCTCATCCTGCTTCACTTTCTTCTGTTGTGCCAAATCTTTTGACATTTCAATAGCAATTTGCTTTTCCCATTTATCCATTGAGGACATTTCTACCATCATAACTTAATTATAAGGGACCTTACTCTGTGACAAAAAGTTTAGAAGGAAGTAAATTATTAATACACGTCCAATGGGATTCAATAGTAGGCACATTCTTAAAATGGAAAATTCAGCCAATAATCAAAAAAGAAATGAACTTTTATTTTGAAGCTCACTTGGAATCTACACCGGAAGACACGATTTAAATGTCCACCAGAGTACTCACAGGTGAGAAGCCCTACAGTTGTATTCTTTGTGGTCAGTACTTTTCAACAAAAGGTTATTTAAATATCAACCGGAATACTCATACAGGTGAGAAGCCCTACAGTTCTACTCTGTGTAGAAAGTGCTTTTCCACAAAAGGTTATTTAAATATCCACCAAAGAATTCAAACAGGTGAGAAGCCCTCCAGTTGTACTCTGTGTAGAAAGTGCTTTTCCACAAAAAGGTCATTTAAATACAAAGTGAGTACTAAACGTTTAAAAGAAAATTCTAGCCGATCATTTTTGCTGAAGCTGGAATGGTAAACTCAGTTCGCCATCGCACCCTATTTGGTAACGTTGGCAAAGTTTGCGTTCCATAAAAAGATATATAATTGTTCGGAGACCTGTACTGGCATAAAAGTTAAATCATTAGACCTGTCGCCTATGGTAAAATAGATCCGGTGTTATCATATTATATCAGGCAAATATTGCGTAAGCACAATTTTGAGTGGACAACCCCGTCTGCAACAAAGCTCTTAACAGCAGCATATTTGCAGATTTCATGCCAAGTCTATCAGGCAGAAGCCAAAGGGAAGAGGGATGAAAACATCAAGAATAACATTTTTACTGATGCATATTAAAAAAATGACACACGATCGACCAGCATGCCTGGACGTAAACTACAGGAATTTAACTCCAGGCTTCTGTGACTGTGAGGCTACACTGCACAATGTAAATGTAAATCTTTAATTTGGCAAATTGGCCATTATCTGACTTACAGTGTTGACATTTAACGATTGAGATGGCTCAAAATAAAGTTTGAAAATGCGATTAAATTTGACAGTACTCCACTAAAAAAAAAATATATATATATATAGATATGTACGGTCATAAGCAGTATCGGTTATAACCGTTTAAAAATGGGATGGTAACTGTTGACAAAAGTAGTGATTGTCACATCCCCATTCCTTTTTTCAGTGTAAAAAATATCTATTTGATATCTGAAGAGAATTGAGTTTAATATTGTCGTCAAGTGTTAAATCTTTTTTACAGCACGGATTAGTGATTTCACATATACCTTCATCCTGCTTCAGTTTCTTCTGTTGTGTCAAATAGTTTGACGTTTCAATAGGTATTGACGTTTGCCATTTATACATGAGGATGAGGACATTTCTACCATCTCAATTTAATTATAAGGGACTTTACAATGGGATTTAATAGTAGGCACGTATGGCATAATGACCTGTTAAAGGAGAAGCAGTACTGTCACTGCTTGAGAGGAGCCAAAAGTCTAACCTGGGCCATTGCCGTTTCCATATCCGTTAAAGCATGTATAATTTAAACCATTACGATTTGCCATTCTTCATACGTCTACCAAATGTAATTTAGTTTGTTCATGTATTTTTAGTTAATGATCTTGGTAAATATTTATTTCACATTATTTCTGTTCTCCATTCATTTATTTCTTTTAAACAGCGGCGGAATTCACGAAGAACTGTAAAATAGCTTGTCCACAACTGGAAGTACACAACGAGCTCGACATTTTACTTGATTACCACACTGGAATAACGAATGTAATGTTTAAGCCTCCATGAGCTCGCCAGCTAAATTGCTTGGAATTACGCATCATGTAATCACTTTACTTTCACTCAGACAACTTTCTGCTTTCAAAGTGCGTCTCAATCGCGTGCTGCGAACACACCTCCGAAGTCGCCTTTTTTTGAAGGACAGATTACTAATCAAGCAACTGATTTCGGTTTCGGACACAGCACAGGCGACTGAAAGTGATCAATGGCGGAGCAGTAATACAATGAAACCAAGCGGACCAATCACATTTCTTACGGAACGGTATTTACATTTCTGGGGAGGTGAGCGTCAGGCCAGAACGCGGCTTGTCGTAGACTCGACACAGACGTATAAAACTCTGCTTAAAGAATTGTGCGAGGAGCCGATTAAGGAGGCTGCTATGTTTGACTATGGGGCTCAGTGGCGCTATTTTGACACCAGAGCATGTGCACTGGAAAAATAAACGGGAACGAATCAATTGGAATGAAAACAAACGTATGTGCTCCTCCGAATAAAATCGGTCCGTGGTGAGAAATTCATTCAGAGGAAAGAAAATTAGAATCGGAAAATTACTGTCCAATGTAGTATAAATTCACCATGGTAAAACATCGGATCAATGTTTTGTACATAAGTAGGCCTATTATACCTTTAGAAGTACATAACGTTTAATTTTGATTGGAAACTTTCTACCTTGTCATCTACATGGTTGAGCATGGAACAGTTTGTGGTCATTTTCTACACACACCCAACTTTATTTACTTTATTATGTTTTTCAAAAAGAATACAATTTGACTTCATTTTCCCTGTGGCTGTTATTTTTTTGAAATGGTTACAGTTCCCTCAAAGTATTGGAACAGCAAGACCAATTCCTTTGTTTTTGTAATCCACTGAATACATTTGTGGTTGAGATAAAAAGATGAACATGAGACAAGAGTTCAGAATTGATGCTTTTATTTCTTGGTATTTACAACTAGATGTGCGAACGAACTCCCCGTTGAGGTCAGAACTATAGAATCTCTCCCCACCTTCAAGCACAAGCTGAAGACGCACCTCTTCAAGCAGCACCTCTCCCCATCCCTCCCTACCTCCCTGTGAACCTTAATTGTTGTCTCTGTGACTTGCTTTGTGTATCGGTATTTTTAGTTGGCTAGGTAAGCAGTGTTTGGATAGTTAACTTTGGTGACTTTTTCTCTGTTTGTTTGTTTGTTTGTTCAAAAAAAATAAAAATAAAAAAAAGCCCCTTGTCCTTATCTTTGTTGTACAGGTAGCAGTTGAAATTGTACTTACCTCTAGGGTCTTTCAGCGAAGTTATCCCTGGTTATGGGTATGCACTTTGTTGTATGTCTCTCTGGATAAGAGCGTCTGCCAAATGCCAATAATGTAATGTAATGTAATGTAATGTAATGTGCAAAACTACTTATAACATAGCGCCTTTGTTATCAGACCACCCCATCTTCAGGTTAGAAAACGTGTTTGGTGATGAACTTGGCCCGCCTAAAACCTTCCACTTTTACTCCCTAATGCAGTGTACAACTTTGGTAGGGTAATCTTGGTCCCATCAGTCCATAAAACTTTGTGTGAGAACTTTGATGTCACTGACTGATGTTTTGGGGGTTTTCTTCACAGCTCTCACAATGATTCTGTCATCAACTGCTTTTGTTTTCCTTTGTTGACCTTTTTGATGTCTGTTGCTCAGTAGACCAGTGGTTTTTCAGGACATTCTGAGTTGTTGTTCCAAGCTATTCTCAATGCTTGTGCAATCTCTGTGATTGATTGATGGCTTTCTTTTCTCCCAAAGACAGCTCTCTGGTCTCCATGTATTCTAACACAAATGCAGTCATTCAGAACTATTTTTTAAACCGAAATTAGGTCATCTGATACTGTTTAACAAATCTAGATACAAATACCAGGAAATAAAAGCTGAAATTCAGATCTGTCATCTCAAATATATCTTTTGACCTCAATTGTCTTCAGGATATAGTAAAAGCAAAGGAATTGGCCTTGCTTTTCCAATACTTTTGGAGGCGGCTATATATTCAGTTTGGATACCGTCCACCAAGTGATGCTGATGTGGGAAGCCATCAAAGTATGTTTTATTTCCATTCCAACTCAATTTTTTGGACATGAGTAGGCCTATTACAGCTTTTTAACTACATGAATTTACATTTTGGTAAGGAACTTTCCTTACTTGGTTACTTACTTTTTGGTAATTTTCTGTCCCAACTTTGGCTTAGATGATTTTCTAAAATGATAGTAAAATTCTAAAATTAGTCGGTGTGCAACTGCATCAAACTGATGTCTGCATCAAGGTCCGATTCCTTAACTGTGCATCATCGCAGCGCCCCGTGTGGCTGTTCTTCATCATAGCAGTTTAGAATTCAAACACCAAGTGGTGCTGTTCTTTATTGAATCTACACTCACCAGAACATTTCAGTTTTATTGCACCTACTTATTGAGTATCCCAGAAACTGCTGATCTCCTGCGATTTTCATGCACACTAGACTCTTGAAAGGGTTTGTAAAAAATAGTGCAAAAAACAAAATCAAATCTAGTGAGCAGCAGTTGCCCAGACAGAAATGCCTTGCAAATGAGATGTCAGAGGAGAATGGCCAGACTGGCCAGACTGGTCAAAACTGACAGGAAGATAACAGTAATGCAAATAACCTCACATTTCTGCAGTGATATGTAGGAGAGCATCTTTGAACACACAACGTATCATAATTAAGTGGATAGGCTACAGTAGTAGAAGTGTAAATATAGTGCTTGGTGAATGTATAAAGAACACTTACACAATATTGGAGTGGTCAACTCCCACACCTCTGGTAGATTTTTCACAGAATACAGCATGTACAGCAGCCTCAGAATCCACAGAGAATGTCCACAGGGTTTCTGAAGATGCTGCTGGTGCACACTGATTCCACCATGAATGTCATGGAGACCAGTGTTCTGCCCTTTTGCCATGGCCAGCCCATTCTTCCTGTTCTCAGGCCCTTCAGAAACGGCTTTCTTTCAGTGTTCACAGTTGAAGCTAAAGCTGTGTTTTTAAAGTGGAACTGTGGTATCAGCCATTGAGGGAATAAGGGTTTCCCCCACCTCAAAATGTTAGAGCCCCCCTGTGGTCAGTCAGGTATCTGCAGGACTGCAGAGTGTAAAGAATGTGTCCTTCGGACCCATTTGATTCAGGTTAAAACCATTCCCCTGTTTCTCCCCAGGAGCTGAACATTTGCACACCTGTGAGCAGCAGTATGATGCAGACAGGAGTCTTTCTGAGACAGGACACTGAGACAACACTACCAGAGCTCACTGAGCAGCACAGGATCAGACTGAAAAAAGAGGAACTCGGTGGACTGGTCCACATGGCAGAGTCAGAGACGTGTGCTGCAGCAGGACTCAACACTCTGGAGCCAGTGTGTGTTACATTACACAGAGGGGTCAGTGATGTACACCATACACACACATCACTGATTAAAACAGAAACTGATCTGGGCTTCACCCACCCTGGGGACCTTATTAAGACAGAGACACTAGACAGTGCAGAGCTGGGATATGTAACCCATCTGCATCCTGACCAAATCAAAACCGAGACTGGTAATGGAGGATACCTTAAGGCAGAACACATGAGTGACTTGGAGAATATTAAATGTGTTCATTTGAAATCTGATAAAATTAAGTGTGAATCCAGTGAAAGTTTAGTGAGTGATCTCATGAATGCTATGATGAATGGAGCTGCAGGTGATCACAAAGCCAAGACAGAACCATCGCAATGTGCAGGAGAGCCAAATCCAAACTGTAAAAAGGAAGAAATGCACGATCCGCTGACCCAGTGTGGAGACTTAAATCACCTCTGTCATATAAACGGTGAGAATAGTCTGACCAGAATGTTGCAGAAAGGTAGAAATGGCAGCAATTGCCAGGGAACGAATGCCAGGGAACGAATGAGAGAACTGAACCCATAACCAATTCAAGTAAAACCCCAAGCCTTTTGAATTTCTTTCGGACATCCATCCATCCATCTATCCATTATCTTAACCCGCTTATCCTGAACAGGGTCGCAGGGGGGCTGGAGCCTATCCCAGCATACATTGGGCAAAAGGCAGGAATACACCCTGGACAGGTCGCCAGTCCATCGCAGGGCGCACACACCATTCACTCACACACTCCTACCAATGGGCAATTTAGATTCTCCAATCAGCCTAACCTGCATGTCTTTGGACTGTGGGAGGAAACCGGAGTACCCGGAGAAAACCCACACAGACACGGGGAGAACATGCAAACTCCACACAGAGAGGCCCCGGCCGACGGGGATTCGAACCCAGGACCTCCTTGCTGTGAGGCGGCAGTGCTACCCACTGCACCATCCGTGCCGCCTTTCTTTCTGACAGAGGCAATTAATAGTAAATGTCAAATTATTACAGATGAGCCATACAAATGTACATGGTGTGGGAAGTGTTTTACTTTCAGATATGCATTAAATAGACATCAGACAATTCATACAGGTAAAAAGCCCTACACATGTTCTGAGTGTGAGAAATGCTTTTCCACAAAATACAGTTTAAATATCCACGAGAGAACTCATACAGGTGAGAAGCCCTTCAATTGTATTCTTTGTGGAAAGTACTTTTCCACAAAATCTTATTTAAATACCCACAAGATAATTCATACAGGTAAAAAGCCCTACACATGTTCTCAGTGTGGGAAATGCTTTTCCAGAAAAAATGCTTTATATGTCCACCAGATGACTCATACAGGTGAGAAGCCCTATACTTGTACTCTGTGTGGAAAGTGCTTTTCCAGAAAATCTCATTTAACTATCCACGAGAGAATTCATACAGGTGAGAAGCCCTATACTTGTACTCTGTGTGGAAAGTCCTTTTCCGCGAAAAGTACTTTAAATATCCACCAGATAACTCATTCAGGTGAGAAGCCTTTAAATCGCCGCAAGATGATTCATGCAGGTCTTTAATGCACGATATTTATACTTCTGATTATTCAACCAGACGAATATCCCTGGGAGTATACACAGAGTAGGATCTGTTGAGGAAACATAATTTAACTACCACTGTACCATTTAACTTACCATTCCTGCAATAGCCCTGCAAATGGAATATAGCTACCGGAATATAGCTTTCAACTATGCGGTATCTATATAAAAATAAATAAAGCAATACATTATCATGAGGCTATTTATCCATTGGATATTGAAAGTGAAAATTCCCTGCTTTCAGTAAAAAACAGACCATGATTGTCCCGCGCCATATAAAATGCATTGGCAAAGTTTGCCGTTACATAATAATATAGCAAATTGTATAGAGACCTGTATTGGCATGTGTGCAAAATTTTTAGACCAGTCACCTATGGTAAAATAGAATAAACAACCCTGTCTGTAAATTATTTACAGCAGCATATTTACAGATTTCACGCAAATTAAGTCTGTCAGGCAGAAGCCATAGGGAAGAGGGATGAAAACATTAAGAATTCTTATTTTACCTGATGCATTTTAAGAAATGAGAGGCAATCGACCAGCATGCCTGGACATTAACTACAGGGATTTAACTTGCCTACGGAATGCTGTAACTGTGAGGTTACACTGAACCATGTCAATGTACATGTAAATCTTTAAGTTCGCAATTAGGCTATTATCTGACTTATAATGTTGAAATTGAACTATTAAGATGGCCCAAAATGCAATTCAAAAATTGGGATGCTATTCGTTTCCAAAAACTGATGATTTCTCACATTCCTAACTAATGTGGTGCCCTTAATGCAATATGAATGCAGTCGACCACACCGATTACATTTGGAAACAAGCACCACCACGTACTCTGGTGTGAAGTCTGCTGTTGCTCAACCGATAGAAGACACCAAATGACAGATGATTGAGTTCACGATGAGTGATGAGTTCATGCATTTGCGAATTAACAAATTGAATTAAAAAAATTTACAAAAAAAGTGCATATTTATTGATTTTGGAACCATGTTTGTAAGCGTTCTGATAATAAGAGAACCATAGCATTATATTTGTTTTTGAAGAAGATATCTGTGTCTTTAGGTAGGGTGTCCAATATGGGTCAGCTTTGGGTTTCTCTCTCTTGAATAGTTGGCTCAGGACCAAACCACATTCTAACACTCATATCGGTCAACATGCATTAAAATCGTTCAAATTATTCAAATCTAAAAGGGTGTGGTGAGAAAGTGATTGATTTCTGATGGAATGGCCCATAACTGTTTTCAGTAAATAAATCAATGGTAATTAAAAAAATGTCCCCATGTTTTCTGTTTACTCTGTATCCTTTTGTCTATTGCACATTCTGTCTTAAAATTCAAAACAATATTGTGTGTCAAGCAGTTATGGAGGAAATGAGGTCGGGAGCAAATACTTTTTCATTGCACTGTATATTGTGAATATGCACTGGCAAAAGGATTTCATGCCATGTACACATCTTTATGAACTATATGTGTTACTGCTTTCTGCTTTACTATCCATTTGTAAATGTAGTTTCATTCCTGCTGCAACACTAATCATGTAATAAATACATTCAGCTCATATGGGGTGTGTATTGTATGAATCATGTTCATGCTCACCTAATTCCATTACTCGATGTCCTGAGGAATCCATTTCAGGCTTCTTTTTTCAGTTGAGTGTTTTCATTTTGCATGAGATCAAGGTTTGTAATCCCAATATACAAATATGGGTGGACATGTGAGAGGCAGGAAATGCTCCTGACGAGCTGGTTGGTACCTTACATGGCAGTCAATCGCCTTTGGTGTGTGAGTGTTTGTATGAATGGGTGAATGAGAAGCATCATTTGTACAGCGCTTTGGATAAAGGCTCTATATAAAGGCCAACCATTTACATTTGCTTTCTCAGGAGTAATTTGCTATTGCTGGCTAATGTTTACCCACATTGATTTAATATCTATGTTCTCTTTAAGCAATGAATGTATGTGTTTGAATTGTAGTACTTTTTCTTATTATGATGGTTGTTCATTTTTAGCAAAATTAACATTAATATTTTACTACTGTCAGTCTAGTCCTGATTCTGTCGACGATCGTAAAACCAAGTATCGCAAAAAACACCATTACATGCAATACTTCATCCATTTTTGCCAATGTGTATTGTCATTTCCAAGAACATTATTACTATTCACTGGAACTCACCACCACATTCAGCATGACCATCATAATAATCAACAACATATAAAAGTTATTTTGGATTAATCTGAATGTTGGTCAGCATATAAATCTTTTTTAGGGTCACCTTTCTGTACTGGTGGAGGGTTCTGACTAGCTGTGGCCACAGGCTCCTACAAGCACCTCCAGTCCTCCCACAGTCCCCCAGCAGCTGCTCTCTCAGAAATACAGTTACAGTGTTATTGTTATTATTGTTCTTCAAGAATCGAATTTCCGAAATGTACACTGAAAGGACAGTAAGATTCTCGTTGCGTACAAACGAACACATTTTCCAAGCAGATAAACATACAAATTAATTATACATTGCTGGCTAAGATTACACTTGAGTTGCGGTGAGCAATTTTTAGGCACTTTTCCTACATTTCTGAGAGTGTGGGCAGCCTCTAGCTCTGCAAGGCTGCTAGTTTGTATTAGGGCAAGTAGACTCAGATCTGCTGCCTGCTACGGCTGCACTAGCCACGTGAAAAATATTTTATACAGAGGGTTCACCACAACATGTAAACCATTGGTGAGCCTCAAAAACAGGAAGACCAGATTAGAGTTTGCCAAACAACATCTAAAAAAGCCTTTACAGTTCTGGAACAACATCCTATGGACAGATGAGACAAAGATCAACTTGTACCAGAATTATGGGAAGAGAAGAGTATGGAGAAGGAAAGGAACTGCTCATGATCCAAAACATACCACTTCATCAGTGAAGTATGGTGGTGGTAGTGTCATGGCATGGGAATGTATGGCTGCCAATGGAACTGGTTCCCTTGTATTTATTGATGATGTGACTGCTGACAAAAGTAGCAGGATGAATTCTGAAGTGTTTTGGGCAATATTATCTGCTCATATTCAGCCAAATGCTTCAGAACTCATTGGACGGTGCTTCACAGTGCAGATGGACAATGACCCGAAGCATACTGCGAAAGCAGCCAAAGAGTTTTTTAAGGCAGAGAAGTGGAATGTTATGCAATGGCCAAGTCAATCACCTGACCTGAATCCGATTGAACATGCATTTCACTTGCTGAAGACAAAACTGAAGGGAAAATGCCCCAAGAACAAGCAGGAACTTTATAGAAACATATACAAACTGTTGTAATTCCTACACCGTTCACCTGATTTGGATGTAAATACCCTCAAATTAAAGCTGAAAGTCTGCAGTTAAAGCACATCCCGTTCGTTTCATTTCAAATCCATTGTGGTGGTGTATAGAGCCAAAAAGATGAGAATTGTGTCGATGTCCCAATATTTATGGACCTGACTGTAGCTGCAAGTGTCATTATACAGGTTCTTGATCATGTTACAGAAACTCTAACCAAAAGAAAAAAACATGTTCAATCATGTTGAAAGCTTTAAATAAATTTGTGGTTAAAATGAAGGCATCAGTCTCAACTAATGAGTTATAATCAAACATTTCCAAAATTGGACGGATGTGCTTGTGAATGTGCCTCCACTTAATAAATGCCACCCATTGGTATTCAGCAATGATATTTGGCAGTCCATCTTTTAGCCTGGTGGCGTTGACTAAGGCTGGAAGCTTATAACGTTATGCGTCCCCAGCTATCTATCTGTAATTTATCGTTATTAAGCTTTCGGAGTAGTTTGTTGATTGGGTCTGTGTTTTTCAAAACCAAAGTAGAAGGTATTATTGTCTCCCTCTTCTTGCCATTTGGTATATGACTGATTAAATGCTCCTTTTGTTTGTCAGTGTAAAATATATTAATTTTTTTATCTGAAGAGTTTTGTATTGTCTTCCAGTTTGAAATCCTTTTTACAGCACAGATTATTGATTTCTCATCCTGCTTCACTTTCTTCTGTTGTGCCAAATCTTTTGACATTTCAATAGCAATTTGCTTTTCCCATTTATCCATTGAGGACATTTCTACCATCATAACTTAATTATAAGGGACCTTACTCTGTGACAAAAAGTTTAGAAGGAAGTAAATTATTAATACACGTCCAATGGGATTCAATAGTAGGCACATTCTTAAAATGGAAAATTCAGCCAATAATCAAAAAAGAAATGAACTTTTATTTTGAAGCTCACTTGGAATCAGCACCGGAAGACACGATTTAAATGTCCACCAGAGTACTCATACAGGTGAGAAGCCCTACAGTTGTATTCTTTGTGGTCAGTACTTTTCAACAAAAGGTTATTTAAATATCAACCGGAATACTCATACAGGTGAGAAGCCCTACAGTTCTACTCTGTGTAGAAAGTGCTTTTCCACAAAAGGTTATTTAAATATCCACCAAAGAATTCAAACAGGTGAGAAGCCCTCCAGTTGTACTCTGTGTAGAAAGTGCTTTTCCACAAAAAGGTCATTTAAATACAAAGTGAGTACTAAACGTTTAAAAGAAAATTCTAGCCGATCATTTTTGCTGAAGCTGGAATGGTAAACTCAGTTCGCCATCGCACCCTATTTGGTAACGTTGGCAAAGTTTGCGTTCCATAAAAAGATATATAATTGTTCGGAGACCTGTACTGGCATAAAAGTTAAATCATTAGACCTGTCGCCTATGGTAAAATAGATCCGGTGTTATCATATTATATCAGGCAAATATTGCGTAAGCACAATTTTGAGTGGACAACCCCGTCTGCAACAAAGCTCTTAACAGCAGCATATTTGCAGATTTCATGCCAAGTCTATCAGGCAGAAGCCAAAGGGAAGAGGGATGAAAACATCAAGAATAACATTTTTACTGATGCATATTAAAAAAATGACACACGATCGACCAGCATGCCTGGAGGTAAACTACAGGAATTTAACTCCAGGCTTCTGTGACTGTGAGGCTACACTGCACAATGTAAATGTAAATCTTTAATTTGGCAAATTGGCCATTATCTGACTTACAGTGTTGACATTTAACGATTGAGATGGCTCAAAATAAAGTTTGAAAATGCGATTAAATTTGACAGTACTCCACTAAAAAAAAATATATATATATATATATAGATATGTACGGTCATAAGCAGTATCGGTTATAACCGTTTAAAAATGGGATGGTAACTGTTGACAAAAGTAGTGATTGTCACATCCCCATTCCTTTTTTCAGTGTAAAAAATATCTATTTGATATCTGAAGAGAATTGAGTTTAATATTGTCGTCAAGTGTTAAATCTTTTTTACAGCACGGATTAGTGATTTCACATATACCTTCATCCTGCTTCAGTTTCTTCTGTTGTGTCAAATCGTTTGACGTTTCAATAGGTATTGACGTTTGCCATTTATACATGAGGATGAGGACATTTCTACCATCTCAATTTAATTATAAGGGACTTTACAATGGGATTTAATAGTAGGCACGTATGGCATAATGACCTGTTAAAGGAGAAGCAGTACTGTCACTGCTTGAGAGGAGCCAAAAGTCTAACCTGGGCCATTGCCGTTTCCATATCCGTTAAAGCATGTATAATTTAAACCATTACGATTTGCCATTCTTCATACGTCTACCAAATGTAATTTAGTTTGTTCATGTATTTTTAGTTAATGATCTTGGTAAATATTTATTTCACATTATTTCTGTTCTCCATTCATTTATTTCTTTTAAACAGCGGCGGAATTCACGAAGAACTGTAAAATAGCTTGTCCACAACTGGAAGTACACAACGAGCTCGACATTTTACTTGATTACCACACTGGAATAACGAATGTAATGTTTAAGCCTCCATGAGCTCGCCAGCTAAATTGCTTGGAATTACGCATCATGTAATCACTTTACTTTCACTCAGACAACTTTCTGCTTTCAAAGTGCGTCTCAATCGCGTGCTGCGAACACACCTCCGAAGTCGCCTTTTTTTGAAGGACAGATTACTAATCAAGCAACTGATTTCGGTTTCGGACACAGCACAGGCGACTGAAAGTGATCAATGGCGGAGCAGTAATACAATGAAACCAAGCGGACCAATCACATTTCTTACGGAACGGTATTTACATTTCTGGGGAGGTGAGCGTCAGGCCAGAACGCGGCTTGTCGTAGACTCGACACAGACGTATAAAACTCTGCTTAAAGAATTGTGCGAGGAGCCGATTAAGGAGGCTGCTATGTTTGACTATGGGGCTCAGTGGCGCTATTTTGACACCAGAGCATGTGCACTGGAAAAATAAACGGGAACGAATCAATTGGAATGAAAACAAACGTATGTGCTCCTCCGAATAAAATCGGTCCGTGGTGAGAAATTCATTCAGAGGAAAGAAAATTAGAATCGGAAAATTACTGTCCACTGTAGTATAAATTCACCATGGTAAAACATCGGATCAATGTTTTGTACATAAGTAGGCCTATTATACCTTTAGAAGTACATAACGTTTAATTTTGATTGGAAACTTTCTACCTTGTCATCTACATGGTTGAGCATGGAACAGTTTGTGGTCATTTTCTACACACACCCAACTTTATTTACTTTATTATGTTTTTCAAAAAGAATACAATTTGACTTCATTTTCCCTGTGGCTGTTATTTTTTTGAAATGGTTACAGTTCCCTCAAAGTATTGGAACAGCAAGACCAATTCCTTTGTTTTTGTAATCCACTGAATACATTTGTGGTTGAGATAAAAAGATGAACATGAGACAAGAGTTCAGAATTGATGCTTTTATTTCTTGGTATTTACAACTAGATGTGCGAACGAACTCCCCGTTGAGGTCAGAACTATAGAATCTCTCCCCACCTTCAAGCACAAGCTGAAGACGCACCTCTTCAAGCAGCACCTCTCCCCATCCCTCCCTACCTCCCTGTGAACCTTAATTGTTGTCTCTGTGACTTGCTTTGTGTATCGGTATTTTTAGTTGGCTAGGTAAGCAGTGTTTGGATAGTTAACTTTGGTGACTTTTTCTCTGTTTGTTTGTTTGTTTGTTCAAAAAAAATAAAAATAAAAAAAAGCCCCTTGTCCTTATCTTTGTTGTACAGGTAGCAGTTGAAATTGTACTTACCTCTAGGGTCTTTCAGCGAAGTTATCCCTGGTTATGGGTATGCACTTTGTTGTATGTCTCTCTGGATAAGAGCGTCTGCCAAATGCCAATAATGTAACGTAATGTAATGTAATGTAATGTGCAAAACTACTTATAACATAGCGCCTTTGTTATCAGACCACCCCATCTTCAGGTTAGAAAACGTGTTTGGTGATGAACTTGGCCCGCCTAAAACCTTCCACTTTTACTCCCTAATGCAGTGTACAACTTTGGTAGGGTAATCTTGGTCCCATCAGTCCATAAAACTTTGTGTGAGAACTTTGATGTCACTGACTGATGTTTTGGGGGTTTTCTTCACAGCTCTCACAATGATTCTGTCATCAACTGCTTTTGTTTTCCTTTGTTGACCTTTTTGATGTCTGTTGCTCAGTAGACCAGTGGTTTTTCAGGACATTCTGAGTTGTTGTTCCAAGCTATTCTCAATGCTTGTGCAATCTCTGTGATTGATTGATGGCTTTCTTTTCTCCCAAAGACAGCTCTCTGGTCTCCATGTATTCTAACACAAATGCAGTCATTCAGAACTATTTTTTAAACCGAAATTAGGTCATCTGATACTGTTTAACAAATCTAGATACAAATACCAGGAAATAAAAGCTGAAATTCAGATCTGTCATCTCAAATATATCTTTTGACCTCAATTGTCTTCAGGATATAGCAAAAGCAAAGGAATTGGCCTTGCTTTTCCAATACTTTTGGAGGCGGCTATATATTCAGTTTGGATACCGTCCACCAAGTGATGCTGATGTGGGAAGCCATCAAAGTATGTTTTATTTCCATTCCAACTCAATTTTTTGGACATGAGTAGGCCTATTACAGCTTTTTAACTACATGAATTTACATTTTGGTAAGGAACTTTCCTTACTTGGTTACTTACTTTTTGGTAATTTTCTGTCCCAACTTTGGCTTAGATGATTTTCTAAAATGATAGTAAAATTCTAAAATTAGTCGGTGTGCAACTGCATCAAACTGATGTCTGCATCAAGGTCCGATTCCTTAACTGTGCATCATCGCAGCGCCCCGTGTGGCTGTTCTTCATCATAGCAGTTTAGAATTCAAACACCAAGTGGTGCTGTTCTTTATTGAATCTACACTCACCAGAACATTTCAGTTTTATTGCACCTACTTATTGAGTATCCCAGAAACTGCTGATCTCCTGCGATTTTCATGCACACTAGACTCTTGAAAGGGTTTGTAAAAAATAGTGCAAAAAACAAAATCAAATCTAGTGAGCAGCAGTTGCCCAGACAGAAATGCCTTGCAAATGAGATGTCAGAGGAGAATGGCCAGACTGGCCAGACTGGTCAAAACTGACAGGAAGATAACAGTAATGCAAATAACCTCACATTTCTGCAGTGATATGTAGGAGAGCATCTTTGAACACACAACGTATCATAATTAAGTGGATAGGCTACAGTAGTAGAAGTGTAAATATAGTGCTTGGTGAATGTATAAAGAACACTTACACAATATTGGAGTGGTCAACTCCCACACCTCTGGTAGATTTTTCACAGAATACAGCATGTACAGCAGCCTCAGAATCCACAGAGAATGTCCACAGGGTTTCTGAAGATGCTGCTGGTGCACACTGATTCCACCATGAATGTCATGGAGACCAGTGTTCTGCCCTTTTGCCATGGCCAGCCCATTCTTCCTGTTCTCAGGCCCTTCAGAAACGGCTTTCTTTCAGTGTTCACAGTTGAAGCTAAAGCTGTGTTTTTAAAGTGGAACTGTGGTATCAGCCATTGAGGGAATAAGGGTTTCCCCCACCTCAAAATGTTAGAGCCCCCCTGTGGTCAGTCAGGTATCTGCAGGACTGCAGAGTGTAAAGAATGTGTCCTTCGGACCCATTTGATTCAGGTTAAAACCATTCCCCTGTTTCTCCCCAGGAGCTGAACATTTGCACACCTGTGAGCAGCAGTATGATGCAGACAGGAGTCTTTCTGAGACAGGACACTGAGACAACACTACCAGAGCTCACTGAGCAGCACAGGATCAGACTGAAAAAAGAGGAACTCGGTGGACTGGTCCACATGGCAGAGTCAGAGACGTGTGCTGCAGCAGGACTCAACACTCTGGAGCCAGTGTGTGTTACATTACACAGAGGGGTCAGTGATGTACACCATACACACACATCACTGATTAAAACAGAAACTGATCTGGGCTTCACCCACCCTGGGGACCTTATTAAGACAGAGACACTAGACAGTGCAGAGCTGGGATATGTAACCCATCTGCATCCTGACCAAATCAAAACCGAGACTGGTAATGGAGGATACCTTAAGGCAGAACACATGAGTGACTTGGAGAATATTAAATGTGTTCATTTGAAATCTGATAAAATTAAGTGTGAATCCAGTGAAAGTTTAGTGAGTGATCTCATGAATGCTATGATGAATGGAGCTGCAGGTGATCACAAAGCCAAGACAGAACCATCGCAATGTGCAGGAGAGCCAAATCCAAACTGTAAAAAGGAAGAAATGCACGATCCGCTGACCCAGTGTGGAGACTTAAATCACCTCTGTCATATAAACGGTGAGAATAGTCTGACCAGAATGTTGCAGAAAGGTAGAAATGGCAGCAACAAGCATTTTAATTGCCAGGGAACGAATGAGAGAACTGAACCCATAACCAATTCAAGTAAAACCCCAAGCCTTTTGAATTTCTTTCGGACATCCATCCATCCATCTATCCATTATCTTAACCCGCTTATCCTGAACAGGGTCGCAGGGGGGCTGGAGCCTATCCCAGCATACATTGGGCAAAAGGCAGGAATACACCCTGGACAGGTCGCCAGTCCATCGCAGGGCGCACACACCATTCACTCACACACTCCTACCAATGGGCAATTTAGATTCTCCAATCAGCCTAACCTGCATGTCTTTGGACTGTGGGAGGAAACCGGAGTACCCGGAGAAAACCCACACAGACACGGGGAGAACATGCAAACTCCACACAGAGAGGCCCCGGCCGACGGGGATTCGAACCCAGGACCTCCTTGCTGTGAGGCGGCAGTGCTACCCACTGCACCATCCGTGCCGCCTTTCTTTCTGACAGAGGCAATTAATAGTAAATGTCAAATTATTACAGATGAGCCATACAAATGTACATGGTGTGGGAAGTGTTTTACTTTCAGATATGCATTAAATAGACATCAGACAATTCATACAGGTAAAAAGCCCTACACATGTTCTGAGTGTGAGAAATGCTTTTCCACAAAATACAGTTTAAATATCCACGAGAGAACTCATACAGGTGAGAAGCCCTTCAATTGTATTCTTTGTGGAAAGTACTTTTCCACAAAATCTTATTTAAATACCCACAAGATAATTCATACAGGTAAAAAGCCCTACACATGTTCTCAGTGTGGGAAATGCTTTTCCAGAAAAAATGCTTTATATGTCCACCAGATGACTCATACAGGTGAGAAGCCCTATACTTGTACTCTGTGTGGAAAGTGCTTTTCCAGAAAATCTCATTTAACTATCCACGAGAGAATTCATACAGGTGAGAAGCCCTATACTTGTACTCTGTGTGGAAAGTCCTTTTCCGCGAAAAGTACTTTAAATATCCACCAGATAACTCATTCAGGTGAGAAGCCTTTAAATCGCCGCAAGATGATTCATGCAGGTCTTTAATGCACGATATTTATACTTCTGATTATTCAACCAGACGAATATCCCTGGGAGTATACACAGAGTAGGATCTGTTGAGGAAACATAATTTAACTACCACTGTACCATTTAACTTACCATTCCTGCAATAGCCCTGCAAATGGAATATAGCTACCGGAATATAGCTTTCAACTATGCGGTATCTATATAAAAATAAATAAAGCAATACATTATCATGAGGCTATTTATCCATTGGATATTGAAAGTGAAAATTCCCTGCTTTCAGTAAAAAACAGACCATGATTGTCCCGCGCCATATAAAATGCATTGGCAAAGTTTGCCGTTACATAATAATATAGCAAATTGTATAGAGACCTGTATTGGCATGTGTGCAAAATTTTTAGACCAGTCACCTATGGTAAAATAGAATAAACAACCCTGTCTGTAAATTCTTTACAGCAGCATATTTACAGATTTCACGCAAATTAAGTCTGTCAGGCAGAAGCCATAGGGAAGAGGGATGAAAACATTAAGAATTCTTATTTTACCTGATGCATTTTAAGAAATGAGAGGCAATCGACCAGCATGCCTGGACATTAACTACAGGGATTTAACTTGCCTACGGAATGCTGTAACTGTGAGGTTACACTGAACCATGTCAATGTACATGTAAATCTTTAAGGTCGCAATTAGGCTATTATCTGACTTATAATGTTGAAATTGAACTATTAAGATGGCCCAAAATGCAATTCAAAAATTGGGATGCTATTCGTTTCCAAAAACTGATGATTTCTCACATTCCTAACTAATGTGGTGCCCTTAATGCAATATGAATGCAGTCGACCACACCGATTACATTTGGAAACAAGCACCACCACGTACTCTGGTGTGAAGTCTGCTGTTGCTCAACCGATAGAAGACACCAAATGACAGATGATTGAGTTCACGATGAGTGATGAGTTCATGCATTTGCGAATTAACAAATTGAATAAAAAAAATTTACAAAAAAAGTGACAGATAATTTTGGCATTGATGGAATTGTTTCACAAAAGCCTTATTTAAACGGTTGACCAAACCTTAGTTGTAAATGTTTACAATGCATTTCTATGTGATAATTTTTTCTGAAGCTGAAATCTCAGTTGAAAATAAATACACATTCACCATAAGCTGTATTATTGCGGTTTTCCTCATTTTTTGTGGTTGATTTTTGTGATGTCATAATAGTGGAGCCAGCCACAACAAAAGGCAGAACATGCTATCTAGGTTCAAAATGCATGAGCAAAGACGCATCAACACTTGACCAATGGCTTCAAAATGAATACAAAGATTGCATGGATTTACACTACACACTGACTGTAGCGTCATTGTGTAATGTTAATTTTGATTGCAAACTTATGGGAAAAGTGACATATTATTTCAGGTGAAAGAAAATCTTAGGCAACATTAAAGTTTCATGTGTTATACTGACCCACCCACCATGTACTCCATGTGCACCAAATGACAGATGATGGAGTTCATGATGAGTGATGAGTTCATGCATAGCATTATATTTGTTTTTGAAGAAGATATGTGTCTTTAAGTAGGGCATCCAATATGGTTCAGCTTTGGGTCTCTGTCTTTTGAATGGTTGGCTCAGGACTAAACCACATTGTAATACTCATATAGGTCACCATGCATTAAAAAATTGTTAAAATCTAAAAGGGTGTGGTCAGAAAGTGATT
The DNA here is from genome assembly GCF_963514075.1 of Conger conger. NCBI lineage: Eukaryota > Metazoa > Chordata > Actinopteri > Anguilliformes > Congridae > Conger > Conger conger. The sequence continues at coordinate 41,260,471 of NC_083773.1, forward strand.
GATTCTAATGGAATGGCCCAGAACTTTTTTCAGTAAATAAATGAATGGTTACTTTAAAAATGTCCCCATGTTTTCTGATTACTGATCTATTGCACATTTTGGTCTTAAGATCTGAAACTATGTTGTGTGTCAAGCAGTAATGGAGGAAATGAGGAAGGGAGCAAATACTTTTTCATTGCACTGTATATTGTGAATGTGCACATGCAAAAGGGCCGCATGCTATGTACATATCTTTATGAACTATATGTGTTACTGCTTTCTGCTTTACTATCCATTTGTAAATGTAGTTTCATTCCTGCTGCAACACTAATCATGTAATAAATACACACCCCTTATGAGTTAAATATATTGTATGAATCATTTTAAACATGTTCATGCTCACCTGATTCAATTACTCAATGTCCTGAGTATTCCATTTCAGGCTTCTTTTATTCAGTGGAATGTCTTAATTTTGCATGAGAGCAAAGTACAAAATACAAAATACAAAGACTAAAACTCATCTGAATCTCTTATGATACCTTCAGATTAGTTAATTTCATGTTTGCTTTCTCAGGAGCAGTTTGCTTTTGTTGGCTAATGTTTACAATATCTATATTCTATTTCTGCAATTAATGTGTGTATGAATTGTAGTATTTTTTCTTACTGTGATGGTTGTTAATTTTAAGCAAAATTGACATTATTCACAACTGTCAGTCTCATCCATGATTCTGTCGACTATCGTAAAACCAAGTATAGCAAAAAACACCATTGCCTGCCTTAGCCAATATCCATTTTAGCCAATCTGTATTGTCATTTCTAAGAACATTATTAATATTCACTGGAATACCATATTCAGCATGATCATCATAATAATTAACAACATATAAAAGTTAATTTGGATTAATCTGACTGTTGGTCACTTTCCTCGACTGGGGGAAGGTTGCAGGAACGTTATGGGTCCCCAGCCATCTATCTGTAACGTATCTTTATGAAGCTTTGGGAGTAGTTTGTTTATTATGTCTGTTTTTCAAGCCCAAAGTAAAAGGTATTATTGTCTCCCCCTTATAGCCATTTGGTATTTGACTGAATAAATGCTCCTTTTGTTTGTCAGTGTAAAAAAGAGAACTGAGTTTAGTATTGTCTTCCAGTTTTAAATCCCTTTTACACCACAGATTATTGATTTCTCCATCCTGCTTCACTTTCTTCTGTTGTGCCAAATCTTTTGACATTTCAATAGCTATTTGCTTTTCCCATTTATCCATTGAGGATATTTCTACCATCATAACTTAATTATAAGGGACCTTACTCTGTCTAAAAGTTTAGAAGGAAGTACATTATTAATACAGGTCCAATGGGATTTAATAGTAGGCACATTCTTAGAATTGGATAAATGCAATGATCTGACGCAATGGCCTGATAAAGGAGGAGCAGTAATATTACGGCTTGAGACGAGCCAATAGTCTAACCTTGACCATTGCCGTTTCCAGATGCGTTAAAACATGTATAATTTATGCTATTAAGATTTGTCATTCTCCATATGTGTACTAACTTTCATTTTGGTTAATGATCTTGGTATATAAATGTGGTTTATTATTCACATTGTTTCTGTTCTAGTTTATAATATATACAGTGGTGTGAAAAAGTGTTTGCCCCATTCCTGATTTCTTATTTTTTTGCATGTTTGTCACACTTAAATGTTTCAGATCATCAAACAAATTTAAATATTAGTCAAAGACAACACAAGTAAACACAAAACGCAGTTTTTAAATGAAGGTTTTTATTATTAAGGGAGAAAAAAAAATCCAAACCTACATGGCCCTGTGTGAAAAAGTGATTGCCCCCTAAGCCTAATAACTGGTTGGGCCACCCTTAGCAGCAACAACTGCAGTCAAGCGTTTGCGATAACTTGCAATGAGTTTCTTACAGCGCTGTGGAGGTGACAAACATGCAAAAGAATAAGAAATCAGGAAGAGGGCAAACACTTTTTGACACCACTGTATATATATATATAACTAGAACAGATACAATGTGAAAAAGTAATGAGTTTTAGTCTTTGTATTTGCTGTAGGAACTTTTGTGAGTGTAACTCTCACATGTCCACCCATATTTTGATATTGGGGAGCCATCCACTGAATAAAAGAAGCCTGAAATGGATTCCTTAGGACATTGAGTAATTGAATCAGGTGAATTTATTACATGATTAGTGTTGCAGCAGGAATGAAACTACATTTACAAATGGGGAGTAAAGCAGAAAGCAGTAACACATATAGTCCATAAAGATATGTACATAGCATGAAATCCTTTTGCATGTGCACATTCACAATATACAGTGCAATGAAAAAGTATTTGCTCCCTTTCTCATTTCCTCCATTACTGCTTGACACACAATATAGTTTCAGATCTTGAGAAAAAAATGTGCAATAGACAAAAGGATACGGAGTAAACAGTAAACATGGGGACATTTTTAAAGTAACCATTCATTTATTTACTGAAAAAAGTTCTGGGCCATTCCATTAGAAATCAATCACTTTCTCACCACATCCTTTTAGATTTTAACAATTTTTTAATGCATGGTGACCTACATGAGTATTAGAATGTGGTTTGGTCCTGAGCCAACCATTCAAAAGACAGAGACCCAAAGCTGTTTAAAAGTGTAAAAACTTTTAAACATTCATGTGTACATTTGTAGTGTCGTCAAATGTATCAAAACATTGTACAACTGTACAGCAATTAAAGCTCATTGGCTGAAAAATGGTTCCAACTGCCACAGGCAATGGCATTCTGGGGGTTTATTCCGATTGTTCGTGTCGCTGTCCAAAATGCACTCCAGACAAGCAATCACAGAAGCTCTGTGTACTATTGATTCAAGCGAAGACTACATATCTAGTTATGAAACAATACCGGTTTGTTATCGGTAGCAACAAGCAAATTGGGTATAGTTAGCTTGAAGAATTTACTAATATCCACTTCCGATAAAATATAGGCAGCGTATATACAGCGTCCGCTGTATTCACAGGCAAAGCAACAAGCGCATCTGATCATCAAACTAACAGTTAACTAGTGAAGTGCAGAGCTCCACCAGGAGAGCACACAGCTGATACATGGTTTGTTTACATGGTGAAACCATGCGCCTTTACGCACAGCCAACATTCACTCATACAGTGGACTAGGAAGGCTATATAGTAGGGAGGGCAAAGTGGAGCTTTAGAATATAGACCGCTGTGTGTGCACGTGAGTTCGCCAATAATTTCTCACAGAAAACGTAATTTGTACAGTTTTTTTACTTCACAGTAGAGGTGATGAAATTTACAATAACTAAGTGCTAGCGTGTTCTAAGCCTTTACTGGTCCCTCTATGAGGCTAGCATGATGTAGCTAGCATACGCGAATAGCACAAAGCCATACAATTTGTTTTTTGACGGCACTTGGGGTCAGTCGAACAATATTTTACATTACGTTATTGGCATTTGGCAGACGCTCTTATCCAGAGCGACGTACAGTTGATTAGACAAAGCAGGAGACAATCCTCCCCTGGAGCAATTATTGTGGCTACACCAGGATTAGGACCACCGACCTTGCGTGTCCCAGTCATTTACCTTAACCACTACGCCCCCATTTATAAATTAAAGCATTCGATTCGTTCAACGGCACCGAACATTTCTGTCGCACCGTCCATAAATGGCAAAAGTCCCACCATAGGATGGTTTTAAACCTTTAAAGGTTAAACATTTTCTGAATCGTCATTCATTTCTCTTGGCCGTTATCGGTGATTCCGCGTGATCTGAGAGTTCAGTTGCTATGTACATTACGTTAGAAGGATACAACACGGTTATTTGCAACGTAGGCGCACGCTCGAGAGCGTTCACATGATTGAAGTCTGACATGTCTACTGTCAAAATCCATTGAAACTATTCAAAAGTAACCAGGGACTTTGGATTTATAAGGCGGGACATACCGAGTATCCAGCGAAAATATTGACCTGGCTACAGCCTGGAACTGCCACCAACTGCCATGTATGAGCGCGTGAAGTCAACCAGTAAATGCTATTGTTGCGTCAACATTTTCGAGCTCCATAAATGTAAACATGGAATAGTCAATGAAATCTGCCTGTTTTTCGGTGCTGTCGGGGTACAGCATTTAACATTGATGGAATGCTGGTAAAATGAGCGCTTAAAAGCCACAAAACAGTCATTTCATGACATTAAAATTCCACCTGAGCATAATTATTGTCAACAACAGGTTAATTCAAGGTTAAACTGAGATTTTAATCATAATACTCATGTTGATTTCCGGAAAAACATTTTTCGGTTGTCCTCCCTATTACAGGACAAGCAAGTCGGTCTAGCTGTAGCTAAAATGAACAAAAACCCAAGCCAGTGTACAAAAATCAAAAGATGACTAAAGAGTCCACATTAGTACATGAACAGCCATCAACATGGCTACAGTCTAATGGCATTCCAAATGAGAATTCTACTGCACCTTAGCCATTGTTGGCAGAGTATGCTGTGAAGTGTCAATCTGGGGAAGTCGTTTAGGAACATGAAATGAACCTTTATTTAGCAACTTCTGTGAAATCGGACACCGGAAGTAAGATTCGTATTGGGGCGGGCTTCCGCTGGTCCTGCACGATTAACACAACTAGTCGAACTCCATGCGACTTTTTATGGTTAACAGATGTAACGTGCATTGGGAACCTTTACCTCCAATAATTACATTACATCCAAAAACGATTGTGCAGACGTCATTTATTCATCATCCGACCAGGGTAAGTATTTCCCCCATAGTCTTCATGCTTTAACGAACTGCTTCATGAATGTTTGCAGAAGATATCGGATTTCAAATTTGTCAGTCGATTTTAGCCTGGAGTTGTCGCATGTTATGTACAATTCATTTTCTAGTTATAAAACTTCGGGATACACAAGTACTGGAGAGAGCTTCCGCCTGCTGGTTCCATGGATTTCAATGAGAACTGTTCATTGTGCGAGGAGCCGATTTATGGAGGATTCCATGTTTGACTATGGGGCTTTGTCGCATGCTTAGTTGTTAGTGGCGCTACTTTGGCACCGGAGCATGTGCATTGAAAACCTAAACGGTAAGGAATGAATGGCAATCAAATCGGTCCTTGTAGAGTAATTCATTCAGTGGGAAATTTTGAATTGAAAAGTACTGTCCAATATAGTAAAAATTCACCATGGTAATCGTAATTTTGAATGGGCTTTAATGATAAAATGTGCTTTTCGTCGCCAAAGGCTAAATACGCTGCATTACGTCGTAACCACTGGCGTTTGCGTGTTTCTCTGGGTGGGGGTCCAGTGTTCACTTTACTTCACTTTACCGAATGAACTTGGTTACAATGGCGTCAGATTGTAAGACTAAATTCGTCCATTGAACAGGTCCTCCATAAATCGTGTGGAACATATAAATGGCGAGCTTGATAGAAAAAAAAAGGCTTTGCAGTATCAGATCAATATTTTATTCCTAAGTAGGCCTATTATACCTTATTGAAGGACAAAACGTTTAATAATCTACCTTACCATCTACAGGTGCTACAGGTACAATAATCTAGAATCTCAGAATATTAAAATATTACATAAGACCAATCAAAAAAAATGATTTATAATACAGGAATGTCGACCTTCTGAAAAGTATGTTCTTTTGTGCACTCTACTTCGGGGCTCCTTTTGCACAAATTACTGCATCAATGCGGCGTGGCAGGGAGGTAATCAGCCTGTGGCACTGATGCCTATGTGTAATGAATCAAGAATATATGAAAGTTTCACTTTTTGAATGAAATTACAGAACAAAATGAACTTTTCCAAGATATTCAAATTTTGTGTGATGCACCTGTACTTGGTTGAGCATTGAACACCAAGATATTTTTTTCCAAAAGAATACTATTAGACTTAATTTTCCAAATTTTTCATGGCTGTTCTTTTTTAACAGTTACAGTCCCCTCCAAAAGTATTGGTACAGCAAGTCCAATTCCTTTGTTTTTGCCATCTACTGAATACATTTGGGGTTGAGATAAAAAGATGAACACGAGACCAGAGTTCAGATTTTCCACTTTTATTTCTTGGAATTTACACCTAGATGTGTTAAACTACTTGGAACATAGCACCTTTGGAATCGGACCACCCAATCAATTTTTATGTTTAGAAAAAGCATTGGTAGACCTGAGTATTTATGAAAATGAAAGTAAATAATACTTAATATTTGGCAGCATATCCCTTGCCTACAATAACTGCATCAAGCCTGTGACCCATTTATATCACCAAACTGTTGCATTCTGCTTTTGTGATGCTTTTCCAGTCTTTTACTGCAGCCTCTTCCAGTTGTTATTTGTTGAGGGGTTTTTCCCTTCGATCTCCTCTTCAGAAGGTGAAATGCATTGTCAATTGTCTTCCCCTGTTTCTCTCCAAGAGCTGTCCCAGCTATCAGATGTTTTTATTATTATTAAGGTAAAGACCTCAGACCTCCTCACATACCCTCCGCTCTGCAACCACCAACCTCCTCAAACCCCCCAGGACCAAGCTCCGCACAATGGGGGATCGGGCATTCTGCTCGGCCGCTCCCAGTCTGTGGAATGCTCTCCCCGACCACCTGAGGGCACCACAGTCTGTGGATACTTTTAAACGAGGTCTAAAAACCTAGAGCCTTCTGCTAGATTTTAAATTTTTCTCATGTTTTGTATTTCTTTTTTTTAGCACTTTTTTAATATTATTATTATTATTATAAAACCCTTCCCCTGTTTCTCCCCAAGAGCTGAACATCTGCACACCTGTGAGCAGCAGTATGATGCAGACAGGAGTCATTCTGAGACAGGACACTGAGACAACACTACCAGAGCTCACTGAACAGCACAGGATCAGACTGAAAAAAGAGGAACTCGGTGGACTGGTCCACATGGCAGAGTCAGAGACGTGTGCTGCAGCAGGACTCAACACTCTGGAGCCAGTGTGTGTTACATTACACGGAGGGGTCAGTGATGTACACCATACACACACATCACTGATTAAAACAGAAACTGATCTGGGCTTCACCCACCCTGGGGACCTTATTAAGAAAGAGACACTAGACAGTACAGAGCTGGGATATGTAACCCATGTATGTAATCTGCATCCTGACCAAATCAAAACCGAGACTGGTGATGGAGGATACCTTAAGGCAGAACACATCAGTGACTTGAAGAATATGAAATGTGTTCATTTGAAATCTGATAAAATGAAGTGTGAATCCAGTGAAAGTTCAGTGAGTGATCTCATGAATGCTATGATGAATGGAGCTGCAGGTGATCGCAAAGCCAAGACAGAACCATCGCAATGTGCAGGAGAGCCAAATCCAAACTGTAAGAAGGAAGAAATGCATGATCCGCTGACCCAGTGTGGAGACTTAAATCACCACTGTCACATAAACGGTGAGAATAGTCAGACCAGAATTCTGCAGAAAGGTGGAAATGGCAGCAACAAGTGTATTAATTTCCAGGGAACAAACGAGAGAACTGAATCCAATCCAAGACTTTGGAATTTCTGTCAGAAGGAAGCAATTAATAAAAGTAAAGGTCAAATGAATAGTGATGAAAAGCCATACAGATGTACATGGTGTGAGAAGTGTTTTAATTTCAAATCTGCTTTAAATAGACATCTGATAATTCACACAGGTGAAAAACCATACAAATGTACTCATTGTGGGAAGTGCTTTTCCACAAAAGGTCATATAAATATCCACCAGAGAATTCATACAGGTGAGAAGCCCTACAATTGTATTATTTGTGGAAAGTGCTTTTCCACAAGATATAATTTAAATATCCACCAGAGTACTCATACAGGTGAGAAGCCCTACAATTGTATTATTTGTGGAAAGTGTTTTTACACAAAAAGTAAATTAAGTGTCCACCAGAGAACTCATACAGGTGAGATGCCCTACAATTGTATTCTTTGTGGAAAGTGCTTTTCCACAAGATATAATTTAAATATCCACCAGAGTATTCATACAGGTGAGAAGCCCTACAATTGTACTCTGTGTGGAAAGTGCTTTTCCTCAAAAGCTTATTTAAATATCCACCAGAGAATTCATACAGGTGAAAAGCCCTATACTTGTACTCTGTGTGGAAAGTGCTTTTCCATGAAAAGTAATTTAAATATCCACCAGATAACTCATTCAGGTAAGAAGCCTTACAAATGTTCTACGTGTGGGAAGTGCTTTTCTGGAAAATCTAATTTAAATCGGCACAAGATGATTCATGCAGGTCTTTAATGCAAGATATTTATACTTCTGACTATTCAACCAGATGAATATCCCTGGGAGTATACACAGAGTAGGATCTGTTGAGGAAGCATAATTTAACTGCCACCGTGCCATTTAACTTACCATTCCTGCAATAGCCCTGCAAATGTATTCGGTTTGGGTTGGGAGATGTTTTTCACAAGTGTTTTTCTTGGGTACACAGCGTGGGATGTGTTATTTAACAAAATCGTATTAATTTCTACCAACAAATCAATCCATTGGAGGATCCTTCCTTGTGTAGTACACCGTATGGAAAGTGCTTTTTCAGAGGAAGAAATCACCAGTAGCCTCATTTATAAAACTTTATAAAAGGCATACGCCTTCCAGTGAGCAAGAGGGAGGCTGCTCGAGCAGCATGGAGCGACTCACTGACGGAGAGGAGCGCGGTCTCTGTCGAGTGGCCCGATCTGAAGCCAGACTGATGGGGGTCTAGCAGGTTGTTAGAAAAGAAAGAAGAAAGTTGAGTAGAAGCGGCTCGTTCTATGGTTTTAGAAAGAAAAGGAAGAAGAGATACCGGGCGGTAGTTCTAGATGATGGAGGGATCCAGAGTAGGCTTTTTTAGCAGCGGAGTGATGTGGGCCCTCTTGGGGGATGCTGGACAACAGCCAGAAGACAGGGAGGAGTTGACAAGGGAGGTGACAAATGGGAGAATGTCAGGTGTGATAGTCTGGAGAAGAGAAGAGGGAATAGGGTCAAGGGCACAGGTTGTAGGGCGGTGGGAGAGCAGGAGGTGAGAGACATCAGAGTCTGTAAGGGGGGAGAAAGTGGAAAAGGAAGGGATGGGCCTAGAGGGGGGGAAGGGCACAGAGAGGGGGGCGGTGGTTGTAAGGGATCTGCGGATGTCTGTGACCTTCTCATGGAAGCCGTATTGTAACCCTTTGAGAATTAGTGAAATTGCTTAACAATTGAATCAATCAGTGTGGACAAATTGATGCCCCAGTCCATTATGAAAATGTTTTTGAAAATAGATACTTTTTTTTTTTTTGGTTATGTGCTTTATTGGTAACAAAACGATTACTCAGGCTTTGATTTTCCGCTGACAGTGATATTCAGTAATATTATTAGCAGACTTCCAAATTGTAGATGGAGTCCAAATAATTGAGTGAAATTGTCATTAGAACATATTCTAGATTTTATTTATTTCACTACTTTGCCTGCAGAGTCGCTGTTGCCCTCTGCCTCCATAAAGTTTCTGTCAATCTTCGCATTTTTCCTCATCAAGTTTATGCTTAGAAAGTGGCGTACACACATTTAAAGTCATTTTTTGCGCGTACGCAATGATTATAAATGAGACCCCAGGACAGAATTCATCCAGGTGAAAAGCCAAACAAGTATCCGCAGAGTGGTCTGATCTATAGTAATAATATAATAATCAGATAATTAATTCAGCACCAACCTTATGTGCATTAATATGGGCGTTTCCCAGGTAGATAATTTGTGCAGCTACCAAATAATGTGTGCAGGTGAAAAGCTTTTTGTACCAACTTTGTTTTTCAATAAAGAATTTGTTATTTATGACTCCAAGAAAGCATAGACTGCTAAAAAGCTGCTACTGCTAATTCTCATTGTGTGAAGTGTTATACGGCGTCATACTTCATGAGGTGTGCATTGTGTGAAGTGTTTCCAGTGTTCATCCAATTCAGAACCACACCTGATGAATTGTATTTTTTCAGAAATCGCCTGAAAACTGTTACAAATATGCAGTGTTGGATTTGAAATGCGATGATGAATATGAGGTTAAAGTGAAGACTGTCACCATTAAACATTTTGGGAAATTCGGCGAGATGTTCAATTTCAGTTAAATTTTTGTGCATTCACTGGCTCAGTTTCAATGTTAGTGTACACAAGATATTGTGTATTTGAAATACAAAATACAAAAAATTTGATGCACTTGACTAATGGCTTCAAAATATATACTTAAGATCTTAACTTCAGGGATTTACATTACACATTTACACTGACTTCAGTGTGAGTGTGTACTGTTAATTTTCAGTTTTTCAATCATGTGATTGTAAATGTTTGGGGAAAAAAGTGACATTATTTCAGGTGAAAGAAATTCTTAGGCAACATTAAGGTTTCGGTGTTATACTGACCCACCCACCATGTACTCTGGTGTGAAGTCTGCTGTTGCTCAACCGATAGAAGACACCAAATGACAGATGATTGAGTTCATGATGAGTTCATGCATTTGCGTTTTAGGAAAAAAAAAGTGCATATTTATTGATTTTGGAACCTTGTTTGTAAGTGTTCCGATAATAAGAGAACCATAGCATTATATTTGTTTTTGAAGAAGATATCTGTGTCTTTATGTAGGGTGTCCAATATGGGTCAGCTTTGGGTTTCTGTCTCTTGAATGGTTGGCTCAAGACCAAACCACATTCAAACATTCATATAGATCAACATGCATTAAAATTGTTCAAATTGTTCAAATCTAAAAGGGTGTGGTGAGAAAGTGATTGATTTCTGATGGAATGGCCCAAAACTTTTTTCAGTAAATAAATGAATGGTCATTTAAAAAATGTCCCAATGTTTTCGGTTTACTCTGTATCCTTTTGTCTATTGCACATTCTGTCTTTAAATTCGAAACTATATTGTGTGTCAAGCAGTAATGGAGGAAATGAGGAAGGGAGCAAATACTTTTTCATTTCACTGTATATTGTGAATGTGCACATGCAAAAGGGTTTCATGCCATGCTTACATCTTTATGAACTGTATGTGTTACTGCTTTCTACTTTACTATCCATTTGTAAATGTATTTTAATTCCTGCTGCAACACTAATCATGTAATAAATACATTTAGCTCATATGGGGTGTGTATTGTATGAGTCATGTTCATGCTCACCTAATTCCATTACTCAATGTCCTGAGGAATCCATTTCAGGCTTCTTTTTTCAGTTGAGTGTTTTCATTTTGCACGAGATCAAGGTTTGTAATCCCAATATACAAATATGGGTGGACATGTGAGAGGCAGGAAATGCTCCTGACGAGCTGGTTGGTACCTTACATGGCTGCCAATCGGCGTTGATGTGTGAGTGTTTGTATGAATGGGTGAATGAGAAGCATCAATTGTACAGCGCTTTGGATACAGGCTCTAAATAAAGGCCAACCATTTCCATTTGCTTTCTCAGGAGCAATTTGCTATTGCTGGCTAATGTTTACCCACATTGATTTAATATCTATGTTCTCTTTAAGCAATGAATGTATGTGTTTGAATTGTAGTACTTTTTCTTATTATGATGGTTGTTCATTTTTAGCAAAATTAACATTAATATTTTACTACTGTCAGTCTAGTCCTGATTCTGTCGACGATCGTAAAACCAAGTATCGCAAAAAACACCATTACATGCAATACTTCATCAGATGCCAATGTGTATTGTCATTTCCAAGAACATTATTACTATTCAGTAGGTTTCACCATATTCAGCATGACCATCATAATAATCAACAACATATAAAAGTTATTTTGGATTAATCTGAATGTTGGTCAGCATATAAATCTTTTTTAGGGTCACCTTTCTGTACTGGTGGAGGGTTCTGACGAGCTGTGGACACAGGCTCCTACAAGCACCTCCAGTCCTCCCACAGTCCCCCAGCAGCTGCTCTCTCAGAAATACAGTAACAGTGTGGGTACATTTTTGTTCTTCAAGGATCAAATTTCCGAAATGTACACTGAAAGTACAGTGAGGTTCTTGTTGGGTACAAATGAGCACATTTTCCAAGCAGATAAACATACAAATTAATTATACATTGCTGGCTAAGATTACAATTTAGTTGCGACAAACAATTTTTAGAGAGTGTGGGCAGCCTCTAGCTCTGCAAGGCTGCTAGTTCGTCTTTGGGCAGGTAGACTCAGATCTGCTGCCTGCTACGGCTGCACTAACCAAGTGAAAAATATATTTTAGTTGGTCAACCGATGCCATAGCTGGAGCCTGGCTGGAGGACTGCCCTTCCTACGATGCTGAAGCACCCCTTCAGCCCTGATCAGAAAGGCTTCTGTCCTCCTCTTCACAAGGATCCTCTTGATCTTAGCTTTGAATCTTCTGCATTTGCAAGGTGTTCCTTGGACTGGGAATCCATTTTAAATCATTGTTTCAGTGTGTGATTGGAAATGTCTTTTAATGTTCACCATGAAGGCAAAAAGCAGGAAAACCTAAAAAATAATAAACGGTGAATAATTTTGTCTCTGTGTTATTTCAAATTAGACTTGAACACTGCTGAGAGCTAACCAACATGCATCATTGCCCCACGCAGAAAGCCTCCAAAAGGTTCAGAAACAGATAAGGGAGAACCGGACTGACTGTGGTGACACGTATGAGGCATTGGGGGCCAAAGCGAGCAATATGCCCCCTGTCCTCACTCCTTATGAATGTCCAAACTGACCATTCTCCCACCCTGACCCCAAGATTGCATGACTCCAGCACCATCATGTTCCAGCAACAAATGACAATTCATTTCTGAAAATTGTGGTGAAAATGTCATTTGGTTCGGATTTCATGTATATATTTTGGGGGTTTTTTTGAGACCAAGAATCATAGAAACACCAATATAACATGATCTGAAACAACATCACAATCTAAGTGGTGCAAGAAGATGGTTATTCAACAAAAAACTACATTCGAAAGGGAACTTAAAAAAAAAAATTATTATTAAAAAGTATATACATCAGTGACCACTTTTAGGTAGACCTGTACACCAGCTTGTTAATGCATTACATTACACTACATTATTGGCATTTGGCAGACACTTATCCAGAGTGATGTACAGTTGATTAGACTAAGCAGGAGAAAATCCTCCCCTGGAGCAATGCAGGGTTAAGGGCCTTGCTCAAGGCTGCCCTGTAGTGGAGAGCATGGTGTGAAAAACAAAAACTTTCAGTGAGCAGTTCTGCAGGCAGACATGTGTTGTTAATGAGACAGGACAGAGGAGAAGGGCCAGACTGGTTGTGCCAAAGATTTCATCTTAGCCCAGCTGATCCTGAATACGTCAATCACTTGTAAAGCTATAGGCACCATTGAAACAGCTGTGTCATCCACAAATTCACTTAATGGATATGTTCTATCAAGGATGTCAATTCCAGTGGATGGTAATACTTGGGTAGCTAAAATGAAGAGTACCCTTTTATAGCTGCAAGTGTCATTAAACAGGGTTTTGATCATGTTACAGAAACTGACCAAAAGAAAAAAACATTAAATCATGTTGAAAGCTTTAAATACATTTGTCGTTAAAATGAAGGCATCAGTCTCAACCAATGAGTTATAATCAAGCATTTCCAAAATTGGACAGATGTGCTTGTGAATGTGCCTCCCCTTAATAAATGCCATTGGTATTCAGCAATGATATTTGGCAATCCATCTATTAGTGTGGTGGCGTTGACTAAGGCTGGAAGCTTATAATATTTTGAAAGTAACGTTATGCGTCCCCAGCTATCTATCTGTAATCTTTATTAAGCTTTGGGAGTAGTTTGTTGATTGTGTCTGTGTTTTTCAAAACCAAAGTAGAAGGTATTATTGTCTCCCTCTTCTTGCCATTTGGTATTTGACTGATTAAATGCTCCTTTTGTTTGTCAGTGTAAAAAAATATATCTTTTTATCTGAAGAGTTTTGTATTGTCTTCCAGTTTTAAATACTTTTTACAGCACAGATTATTGATTTCTCCATCCTGCTTCACTTTCTTCTGTTGTGCCAAATCTTTTGACATTTCAATGGCTATTTGCTTTTCCCATTTATCCACTGAGGACATTTCTACCATCATAACTTAATTATAAGGGACCTTACTCTGTTACAAAAAGTTTAGAAGGAAGTAAATTGTTAATACACGTCCAATGGGATTGAATAGTAGGCACATTCTTAAAATGGAAAATTCAGCCAATAATCAAAAAAGAAATGAACTTTTATTTTGAAGCTCACCTTGAATCTGCACCGGAAGACACGATTTAAATATCCACCAGAGTACTCATACAGGTGAGAAGCCCTACCAATTGTATTCTTTGTGGTAAGTACTTTTCAAAAAATGGTTATTTAAATATCCACCGGAATACTCATACAGGTGAGAAGCCCTCCAGTTGTACTCTGTGTAGAAAGTGCTTTTACACAAAAGGCCATTTAAATACCCACAAATAAAAGTACTGTCCTCGTTTAAGCGTTTAAATGGTTAACCAAACTGAGTAGTAAACGTTTAAAAGAAAATTCTAGCCGATCATTTTTGCTGAAGCTGGAATGGTAAACTCAGTTTAATATAAATCCGCATTCACCATCGCACCATATTTGGTAACGTTGGCAAAGTTTGCGTTACAGAAAAATATATATAATTGTTCGGAGACCTGTATTGGCAAGAAAGTTAAATCATTAGACCTTTCGCCTATGGTAAAATAGATCCCGTGTTCTCACATTGTATCAGGCAAATATTGCGTGACCACAATTTTGAATGCACAACCCCGTCTGTAACAAAGTTCTTAACAGCAGCATATTTGCAGATTTCATCCCAAGTCTATCAGGCAGAAGCCATATGGAAGAGGGATGAAAACATCAAGAATAACGTTTTTACTGATGCATTAAAAAAAAATGACACGATCGACCAGCATGCCTGCAGGAATATAACTCCAGGCTTCTGCGACTGTGAGGCTACACTGCACAATGTTAATGTAAATGTAAATCTTTAATTTGGCAAATAGGCCATTAGCTGACTTACAGTGTTGACATTTAACGATTGAGATGGTCCAAAATATAGTTTGAAAATACAATTAAATTTGACAGTACTCCACAAAAAAATTATTTTGTGAAATACGACCCCCAGCGGTCATAAGCAGTATCGGTTATAACCGTTTAAAAAATGGGACGGTAACTGTTTACAAAAACAGTGATTCCTTTTTTCCCATTCCTTTTTTCAGTGTAAAAAATATCTATTTGATATCTGAAGAGAATTGAGTTTAATATTGTCCTCAAGTGTTAAATCTCTTTTACAGCACCGATTAGCGATTTCACATATACCTTCATCCTGCTTCAGTTTCTTCTGTTGTGTCAAATCGTTTGACGTTTCAATAGGTATTAGCGTTTCCCATTTATACATGAGGATGAGGACATTTCTACCATCTCTATTTAATTATGAGGGACTTTACAATGGGATTTAATAGTAGGCACATATGACATAATGACCTGTTAAAGGAGAAGCAGTAATGTCACTGCTTGAGATGAGCCAAAAGTCTAACCTGGGCCATTGCCGTTTCCATATCCGTTAAAGCATGTATAATTTAAACCATTACGATTTGCCATTCTTCATACGTCTACCAAATGTAATTTAGTTTGTTTTCATGTATATTTGGTTAATGATCTTGGTAAATATTTATTACACATTATTTCTGTTCTCCATTCATTTATTTATGTTAAACAGCGGCGGAATGCACGAAGAACTGTAAAATAGCTTGTCCACAACTGGAAGTACACAACACATTTTACTTGATTACCACACTGGAATAACGAATGTAATGTTTAAGCCTCCATGAGCTAGCCAGCTAAATTTCTTGGAATTACGCATCATGTAATCACTTTACTTTCACTCAGACAACTTTCTGCTTTCAAAGTGCGTCTCAATCGCGTGCTGCGAACACACCTCTGAAGTCGCCTTTTTTTGAAGGACAGATTACTAATCAAGCAACTGATTTCGGTTTCGGACACAGCACAGGCGACTGAAAGTGATCAATGGCGGAGCAGTAATACAATGAAACCAAGCGGACCAATCACATTTCTTACGGAACGGTATTTACATTTCTGGGGAGGTGAGCGTCAGGCCAGAACGCGGCTTGGCGTAGACTCGACACCGACGTATAAACCTCTCTGCTTAAAAGAACAGAAGTGGAAGAACAGAACTCCGGCGACTTCATATGGTTAACACAGATGTAATCAGTCATTGGGAGCCTTTAACTGCAAGAAGTACATTCCATCGAAAAACAGTCATTCATTCATCATCCAAACAGGGTAAGTATTTTCCCCATCGTCTTCATGCTTTAACGAACTGCTTCATTAATGTTTGCAAAAGATATCGTTTTTCAAATTTGTCAGTCGATTTTAGCCTGGAACTGTAGCACGTTATGAATAATTAATTTTCTATTTATTAAACTTCGGATTCGTCCAGCTATCGGGATATATAAGAACTGGGTAGAGCTTCCTCCTGCTGGTTACATGGATTCCAATGAGAACTTGTCAATTGTGCGAGGAGCCGATTGAGGAGGCTGCCATGTTTGACTTTGGGGCTTTGTCGCGTGCTCAGTGGCGCTATTTTGTAACCAGAGCATGCGCACTGGAATAATAAACGTATGTGCTCCTCCGAATAAAATCGGTCCGTGGTGAGAAATTCATTCAGAGGGAAGAAAATTAGAATCGGAAAATTACTGTCCAATGTAGTATAAATTCACCCTGGTAAAACATCCGATCAATGTTTTGTACATAAGTAGGCCTATTATACCTTTACAATCATATAACGTTTAATTTTGATTGGAAACTTTCTACCTTCTCATCTACATGGTTGAGCATGGAACAGTTTGTGGTAATTTTCTACACAGACCCAACTTTATTTACTTTATTATTTTTTTCAAAAAGAATACAATTTGACTTCATTTTCCCTGTGGCTGTAATTTTTTTGAAACGGTTACAGTTCCCTCAAAGTATTGGAACAGCAAGACCAATTCCTTTGTTTTTGCAATCCACTGAATAAATTTGGGGTTGAGATAAATATATGAAGATGAGACAAGAGTTGTGTTTTTATGCTTTTATTTCTTGGTATTTACAACAAGATGTGCAAAACTACTTATAACATAGCACCTTTGTTATCAGACCACCCCATCTTCAGGTTAGAAAATGTGTTTGAACACAGAGTATTTAAGTAAATAAAAGTAAATAACACTTCATATTTTGTAGCATTTCCCTTGCTTACAATAACTGCATCAAGCCTGCGACCCATTTACATCACCAAACAGTTCTGCATTCTGCTTTTGTGATGCTTTTCCAGGCTTATACTGCAGCCTCTTCCAGTTGTTTGTTATGAGTGTTTTTTCCCTTCAGTCTCCTCTTCAGGAGGTGAAATGCCTGGTCAGTTGTCAGGTGTTGAACTTGGCCCGTCTAAAACCTTCCACTTTTGCTCCCTAATGAAGTCCTTTGTTTTGTTGGCAGTGTACAATTTTGGAAGGGTAATCTTGGTCCCATCAGTCCATAAAACTTTGTTTGAGAACTTTGATGTCACTGACTGATGTTTTGGGGGTTTTCCTCACAGCTCTCACAATGTTTCTGTCATCAACTGCTTTTGTTTTCCTTTGTTGACCTTTTTGATGTCTGTTGCTCAGTAGACCAGCGGTTTTTCAGGACATTCTGAGTTGTTGTTCCAAGCTATTCTCAATGCTTGTGCAATCTCTATGATTGATTGATGGCTTGCTTTTCTCCCAACGACAGCTCTCTGGTCTCCATGTATTCTAACACAAATGCAGTCATTCAGAACTATTTTTTAAACCGAAATTAGGTCATCTGATACTGTTTAACAAATCTAGATACAAATACCAGGAAATAAAAGCTGAAATTCAGATCTATCATCTCAAATATATCTTTTGACCTCAATTGTCTTCAGGATATAGTAAAAGCAAAGGAATTGGCCTTGCTTTTCCAATACTTTTGGAGGCGGCTATATATTCAGTTTGGATACTGTCCACCAAGTGATGCTGATGTGGGAAGCCATCAAAGTATGTTTTATTTCCATTCCAACTCAATTTTTTGGACATGAGTAGGCCTATTACAGCTTTTTAACTACATGAATTTACATTTTGGTAAGGAACTTTCCTTACTTGGTTACTTACTTTTTGGTAATTTTCTGTCCCAACTTTGGCTTAGATGATTTTCTAAAATGATAGTAAAATTCTAAAATTAGTCGGTGTGCAACTGCATCAAACTGATGTCGGCATCAAGGTCCGATTCCTTAACTGTGCATCATCGCAGCGCCCCGTGTGGCTGTTCTTCAGAATAGCAGTTTAGAATTCAAACACCAAGTGGTGCTGTTCTTTATTGAATCTACACTCACCAGAACATTTCAGTTTTATTGCACCTACTTATTGAGTATCCCAGAAACTGCTGATCTCCTGCGATTTTCATGCACACTAGACTCTTGAAAGGGTTTGTAAAAAAATAGTGCAAAAAACAAAATCAAATCTAGTGAGCAGCAGTTGCCCAGACAGAAATGCCTTGCAAATGAGATGTCAGAGGAGAATGGCCAGACTGGCCAGACTGGTCAAAACTGACAGGAAGATAACAGTAATGCAAATAACCTCACATTTCTGCAGTAATATGTAGGAGAGCATCTTTGAACACACCACGTATCATAATTAAGTGGATAGGCTACAGCAGTAGAAGTGTTAAAAATAAGTCCAATGAATACTGAATATAGTGCTTGGTGAATGTATAAAGAACACTTACACAAAGTTGGATCAATATTGGAGTGGTCAACTCCCCCACCTCTGGTAGATTTTTCACAGAATACAGCATGTACAGCAGCCTCAGAATCCACAGAGAATGTCCACAGGGTTTCTGAAGATGCTGCTGGTGCACACTGATTCCACCATGAATGTCATGGAGACCAGTGTTCTGCCCTTTTGCCATGGCCAGCCCATTCTTCCTGTTCTGAGGCCCTTCAGAAATGGCTTTCTTTCAGTGTTCACAGTTGAAGCTAAAGCTGTGTTTTTAAAGTGGAACTGTGGTATCAGCCATTGAGGGAATAAGGGTTTCCCCCACCTCAAAATGTCAGAGCACCCCCTGTGGTCAGTCAGCCATCTGCAGGACTGCAGAGTGTAAAGAATGTGTCCTTCGGACCCATTTGATTCAGGTTAAAACCATTCCCGTTTCTCCCCAGGAGCTGAACATCTGCACACCTGTGAGCAGCAGTATGATGCAGACAGGAGTCATTCTGAGACAGGACACTGAGACAACACTACCAGAGCTCACTGAGCAGCACAGGATCAGACTGAAAGAAGAGGAACTCGGTGGACTGGTCCACATGGCAGAGTCAGAGACGTGTGCTGCAGCAGGACTCAACACTCTGGAGCCAGTGTGTGTTACATTACACAGAGGGGTCAGTGATGTACACCATACACACACATCACTGATTAAAACGGAAACTGATCTGGGCTTCACCCACCCTGGGGACCTTATTAAGACAGAGACACTAGACAGTGCAGAGCTGGGATATGTAACCCATCTGCATCCTGACCAAATCAAAACCGAGACTGATGATGGAGGATACCTTAAGGCAGAACACATCAGTGACTTGGAGAATATTAAATGTGTTCATTTGAAATCTGATAAAATGAAGTGTGAATCCAGTGAAAGTTCAGTGAGTGATCTCATGAATGCTATGATGAATGGAGCTGCAGGTGATCGCAAAGCCAAGACAGAACCATCGCAATGTGCAGGAGAGCCAAATCCAAACTGGATGGAGCCTATCCAAGCACACATTGGGCGAAAGGCAGGAATACACCCTGGACAGGTCGCCAGTCCATCGCAGGGCACACACATCATTCACTCACACACTCATACCAATGGGCAATTTAGACTCTCCAATCAGCCTAACCTGCATGTCCTTGGATTGTGGGAGGAAACCGGAGTACCCGGAGAAAACCCACGCAGACACGGGGAGAACATGCAAACTCCACACAGAGAGGCCCCGGCCGACGGGGATTCGAACCCAGGACCTCCTTGCTGTGAGGTGGCAGTGCTACCCACTGCACCATCCGTGCCACCTTTCTTTCTGACAGAGGCAATTAATAGTAAATGTCAAATTATTACAGATGAGCCATACAAATGTACATGGTGTGAGAAGTGTTTTACTTTCAGATCTGCTTTAAATAGACATCAGAAAATTCATACAGGTAAAAAGCCCTACACATGTTCTCAGTGTCGGAAATGCTTTTCCAGAAAAGATGCTTTATATATCCACCAGATGACTCATACAGGTGAGAAGCCCTTCAAGTGTACTCTCTGTGGAAAGTGCTTTTGCGTAAAAAGTCATTTAAATCTCCACAAGATTATTCATACAGGTGAGAAGCCCTACAATTGTATTATTTGTGGAAAGTACTTTTCCACAAAAGCTTCTTTTAATATCCACCAGAGAATTCATACAGGTGAGAAGCCCTACAATTGTATTCTTTGTGGAAAGTACTTTTCCAAAAAAGCTCATTTAAATATCCACCAGAGAATTCATACAGGTGAGAAGCCCTATACTTGTACTCTGTGCGGAAAGTGCTTTTCCACGAAAAGTTGTTTAAATATCCACCAGATAACTCATACAGGTGAGAAGCCCTACAATTGTATTCTTTGTGGAAAGTACTTTTGCACAAAAGCTTATTTAAATATCCACCAGAGAATTCATACAGGTGAGAAGCCCTATACTTGTACTCTGTGCGGAAAGTGCTTTTCCACGAAAAGTCATTTAAATATCCACCAGATAACTCATTGAGGTGAGAAGCCTTTAAATCGCCGCAAGATGATTCATGCAGGTCTTTAATGCAAGATATTTATACTTCTGACTATTCAACCAGATGAATATCCCTGGGATTATACACAAAGTAGGATGTATTGAGGAAACATTATTTAACTACCACTGAACCATGTCAATGTAAATGTAAATCTTTAAGTTTGCAATTATCTGACTTACAATGTTGACATTGAACTATTAAGATGGCCCCAAATGCAATAAAAAATTGGGATGCTATTCATTTCCAAAAACTGATGCTTTCTCACATTCCTACCTAATGTGGTGCCCTTAATGCAATATGAGTGCAGTCGACCACACCGATTACATTTAGAAACATGCTGCAAATTGCGCTTTGATTTTGGCCTGTTCACCTGCAGTGTAGAGAAACTTTATGTATCGCTGGGTCATTCCAGTTATGCCATCCCACATTGATGGCATCACAAGGTTCAATGAGAATTGTGAAATCCCTGACCCCCTTACACCAATTCCCTCTGGAATGTGCTGGTTTCCAGAAATCCTAGAGTGGTCAAAATCTGTAAAGGGATCTAGTATTGGCCAGTTTCTGTAGGTTGGTCACTCTAATGTTGGGCCCAATTCAGCACACAATTCCAAGAGAATTGCTCTTAGGAATCGAAATCGGCTGATAAGCCAGTCATCATCTTGGGCCGGAAAATCCTAAAGTAGCCATTGTAACCCTTTGACAATTAGTGGAATTGCTTAACATTTTGAATCAATCAGTGTGGACGAATCGATGCCCCAAGTCCATTATGAAAATGTTTTTAAAAATAGAGATACATTTTTTTTTTTGGTTATGTGCTTTTTTGGTAACAAAATGATTACTCTGGCATGGATTTTCCACTGGCAGTGATATTAAGTAATATTATTAGCAGGCTTCCAAATTGTATATGGAGTCCAAATAATTGAGTGAACTTGTCATTAGAACATATTCTAGATTTTATTTATTTCTCTATTTTGCCTGCAGAGTCGCTGTTGCCCTCTGCCTCCATAATGTGTGTACGCATGAGTCAAAGTTTCTGTAAATGTTTGTTTGTAAATGTCCGTAAAAGTTTTTTTAGATGAATAAATATCCAAATGTATGCTTAGCAAGTGGCGTACACACATTTAAAGTCATTTTTTGTGTGTACACAATGGTTATAAATGAGGCCCCAGGACAGAATTCATCCAGGTGAAAAGCCAAACAAGTATCCACAGAGTGGTCAGATCTATATCTTCAAAAAAATAGACTTTCAATGTCTGCTCATAATTTATTCAGGACAAACCCTATGTGCATTAATCCCAGGTAGATAATTTGTGCAGCTACCAAATATTGTGTGCAGGTGAAAAGCTTTCTATACCAACTTTGTTTTTAAATAAAGTTCGTTATTTATGACTCCAAGAAAGCATATGCTGCTAAAAAGCTTGTCTAATTCTCATTGTGTGAAGTGTTATATGGCGTCATACTTCATGAAGTGTGCATTGTGTGAAGTGTTTCCACTGTTCATCCAATTCAGAACCACACCTGATGAATTGTATTTTTTCAGAAATCGCCTGAAAACTGTTACAAATATGCAGTGTTGGATTTTAAATGCAATGATGAATATGAGGTTCAGACTCAGTGCAGACTGTGCAGACTGTCACCATTAAGTGCAGACTGTCACCATTAAAGGAATACACCAACATTTTGGGAAATATACTTTTTTTCCGATTTATCCAGATTTTGACCAATGGCTCCACAATATGTACTCAAGATCTTAACTTCACAGGGATTTACACTACACATTTACACTGACTTCGTGATTGTATACTGTTAATTTTTAGTTTTTCAATCATGTGATTGTCAACGTATGGGATAAAAGTGACTTATTATTTCCGGTGAAAGAAATTCTTAGGCAACATTAAGGTTTCGGTGTTATACTGACCCACCCACCATGTACTCTGGTGTTAAGTCTGCTGTTGCTCAACCGATAGAAGACACCAAATGACAGATGATTGAGTTCATGATGAGTGATGAGTTCATGCATTTAAGGTTTAGGACAAAAAAAGTGTATATTTATTGATTTTTGATCGTTGTTTGTAAGCATTCCGATAATAAGAGAACCATAGCATTATATTTGTTTTTGAAGAAGATATCTGTGTCTTTAGGTAGGGTGTCCAATATGGGTCAGCTTTGGGTTTCTGTCTCTTGAATGGTTGGCTCAGGACCAAACCACATTCTAACACTCTCATATCGGTCAACATGCATTAAAATTGTTCAAATTGTTCAAATCTAAAAGGGTGTGGTGAGAAAGTGATTGATTTCTGATGGAATGGCCCATAACTTTTTTCAGTAAATAAATGAATGGTAATTTTAAAAATGTCCCCATGTTTAATGTTTACTCTGTATCCTTTTGCCTATTGCACATTCTGTCTTTAAATTCGAAACTATATTGTGTGTCAAGCAGTAATGGAGGAAATGAGGAAGGGATCAAATACTTTTTCATTTCACTGTATATTGTGAATGTGCACATGCAAAAGGGTTTCATGCCATGTACACATCTTTATGAACTGTATGTGTTACTGCTTTCTGCTTTACTATCCATTTGTAAATGTAGTTTCATTCCTGCTGCAACACTAATCATGGAATAAATACATTTAGCTCATATGGGGTGTGTATTGTATGAATCATGTTCATGCTCACCTAATTCCATTACTCGATGTCCTGAGGAATCCATTTCAGGCTTTTTTCAGTTGAGTGTTTTCATTTTGCATGAGATCAAGGTTTGTAATCCCAATATACAAATATGGGTGGACATGTGAGAGGCAGGAAATGCTCCTGATGAGCTGGTTGGTACCTTACATGGCAGCCAATCGACGTTGATGTGTGAGTGTTTGTATGAATGGGTGAATGAGAAGCATCAATTGTACAGCGCATTGGATAAGGGCTCTATATAAATGCCAACCATTTACATTTGCTTTCTCAGGAGCAATTTGCTATTGCTGGCTAATGTTTACCCACATTGATTTAATATCTATGTTCTCTTTAAGCAATGAATGTATTTGTTTGAATTGTAGTACTTTTTCTTATTATGATGCTTGTTCATTTTTAGCAAAATTGACATTAATATATTACTACTGTCAGTCTAGTCCTGATTCTGTCGACGATCGTAAAACCAAGTATCGCAAAAAACACCATTATATGCAATGCTTCATCCATTTTTGCCAATGTGTATTGTCATTTCCAAGAACATTATTACTATTCACTGGAACTCACCACCATATTCAGCATGACCATCATAATAATCAACAACATATAAAAGTTATTTTGGATTAATCTGAATGTTGGTCAGCATATAATTCTTTTTTATGGTCACCTTTCTGTACTGGTGGAGGGTTCTGACTAACTGTGGTCACAGGCTCCTACAAGCACCTCCAGTCCTCCCACAGTCCCCCAGCAGCTGCTCTCTCAGAAATACAGTAACCGTGTGGGTACATTTTTGTTCTTCAAGGATCAAATTTCCGAAATGTACACTGAAAGTACAGTGAGGTTCTTGTTGGGTACAAATGAGCACATTTTCCAAGCAGATAAACATACAAATTAATTATACATTGCTGGCTAAGATTCCAATTTAGTTGCGACGAACAATTTTTAGAGAGTGTGGGCAGCCTCTAGCTCTGCAAGGCTGCTGCCTCTAGCTCGGCAAGGCTGCTAGTTTGTATTAGGGCAGGTAGACTCAGAGCTGCTGCCTGCTACGGCTGCACTAACCAAGTGAAAAATATATTTTAGTTGGTCAACCGATGTCATAGCTGGAGCCTGGCTGGAGGACTGCCCTTCCTACGATGCTGAAGCATCCCTTCAGCCCTGATCAGAAAGGCTTCTGTCCTCCTCTTCACAAAGATCCTCTTGATCTTAGCTTTGAATCTTCTGCATTTGCGAGGTGCTCCTTGGACTGGGAATCCATTTTAAATCATTGTTTCAGTGTGTGATTGGAAATGTCTTTTAATGTTCAACCTGAAGGCAAAAAGCAGGAAAACCTAAAAAATAATAAA
Organism: Conger conger; assembly: GCF_963514075.1. Lineage (NCBI taxonomy): Eukaryota > Metazoa > Chordata > Actinopteri > Anguilliformes > Congridae > Conger > Conger conger. The sequence continues at coordinate 41,285,259 of NC_083773.1, forward strand.
CGGTGAATAATTTTGTCTCTGTGCTATTTCAAATTAGACTTGAACACTGCTGAGAGCTAACCAACATGCATCATTGCCACATGCAGAAAGCCTCCAAAAGGTTCAGAAACAGATAAGGGAGAACCAGACTGACTGTGGTGACACGTATGAGGCATTGGGGGCCAAAGCAAGCAATATGCCCCCTGTCCTCACTCCTTATGAATGTCCAAACTGACCATTCTCCCACCCTGACCCCAAGATTGCATGACTCCAGCACCATCATGTTCCAGCAACAAATGACAATTCATTTCTGAAAATTGTGGTGAAAATGTCATTTGGTTCGGATTTCATGTATATATTTTTGGGGGTTTTTTTGAGACCAGAATCATAGAAACACCGATATAACATGATCTGAAACAACATCACAATCTAAGTGGTGCAAGAAGATGGTTATTAAACAAAAAACAACATTCGAAAGAGAACTTACTATTAAAATAAAAAATTATTATTAAAAAGTATATACAATCAGTGACCACTTTTAGGTAGACCTGTACACCAGCTTGTTAATGCATTACATTACACTACATTATTGGCATTTGGCAGACACTTTTATCCAGAGTGATGTACAGTTGATTAGACTAAGCAGGAGAAAATCCTCCCCTGGAGCAATGCAGGGTTAAGGGCCTCGCTCAAGGCTGCCCTGTAGTGGAGAGCATGGTGCGAAAAACAAAAACTTTCAGGGAGCAGAAGTTCTGCAGGCAGACATGTGTTGTTAATGAGACAGGACAGAGGAGAAGGGCCAGACTGGTTGTGCCAAAGATTTCATCTTAGCCCAGCTGATCCTGAATACGTCAATCACTTGTAAAGCTATAGGCACCATTGAAACAGCTGTGTCATCCACAAATTCACTTAATGGATATGTTCTATCAAGGATGTCAATTCGGTATTTCCATATTTAATAATGGTAAGTAGATGGTAATACTTGGGTAGCTAAAATGAAGAGTTTCAAGTAGACAGGGCACCCTTATATAGCTGCAAGTGTCATTATACAGGGTCTTGATCATGTTACAGAAACTAACCAAAAGAAATAAACATATTAAATCATGTTGAAAGCTTTAAATAAATTTGTGGTTAAAATGAAGGCATCAGTCTCAACCAATGAGTTATAATCAAGCATTTCCAAAATTGGACGGATGTGCTTGTGAATGTGCCTCCCTTTAATAAATGCCACCCATTGGTATTCAGCAATGGTATTTGGCAATCCATCTTTTAGTCTGGTGGCGTCGACTAAGGCTGGAAGCTTATAATATTTTGAAAGTAACATTATGCGTCCCCAGCTATCTATCTGTAATCTTTATTAAGCTTTGGGAGTAGTTTTTGATTGGGTCTGTGTTTTTCAAAACCAAAGTAGAAGGTATTATTGTCTCCCTCTTCTTGCCATTTGATATTTGACTGATTAAATGCTCCTTTTGTTTGTCAGTGTAAAAGATATATATTTTTATCTGAAGAGTTTTGTATTGTCTTCCAGTTTTAAATCCTTTATACAGCACAGATTATTGATTTCTCCATCCTGCTTCACTTTCTTCTGTTGTGCCAAATCTTTTGACATTTCAATAGCTATTTGCTTTTCCCATTTATCCATTGAGGACATTTCTACAATCATAACTTAATTATAAGGGACCTTAATCTGTTACAAAAAGTTTAGAAGCAAGTAAATTGTTAATACACGTCCAATGGGATTTAATAGTAGGCACATTCTTAAAATGGAAAATTCAGCCAATAATCTAAAAAGAAATGAACTTTTATTTTGAAGCTCACTTGGAATCTGCACCGGAAGACACGATTTCAAGGTCCACCAGAGTACTCATACAGGTGAGAAGCCCAACAATTGTATTCTTTGTGGTAAGTACTTTTCAACAAAAGGTTATTTAAATATCCACCGGAATACTCATACAGGTGAGAAGCCCTACAGTTCTACTCTGTGTAGAAAGTGCTTTTCCACAAAAGGTTATTTAAATATCCACCAAAGAATTCAAACAGGTGAGAAGCCCTCCAGTTGTACTCTGTATAGAAAGTGCTTTTACACAAAAGGCCATTTAAATGCCCTCAAATAAAGTACTGTCCTCGTTTAAGCGTTTAAATGGTTAACCAAACTGAGTTCTAAACGTTTAAAAGAAAATTCTAGCCGATCATTTTTGCTGAAGCTGGAATGGTAAACTCAGTTTAATATAAATCCGCATTCACCATCGCACCATATTTGGTAACGTTGGCAAAGTTTGCGTTTCAGAAAAATATATATAATTGTTCGGAGACCTGTATTGGCATACAAGTTAAATCATTAGACCTTTCGCCTATGGTAAAATAGATCCCGTGTTATCACATTGTATCAGGCAAATATTGCGTGACCACAATTTTGAGTGCACAACCCCGTCTGTAACAAAGTTCTTAACAGCAGCATATTTGCAGATTTCAAGTCAAGTCTATCAGGCAGAAGCCATATGGAAGAGGGATGAAAACATCAAGAATAACATTTTTACTGATGCATTTTTAAAAAATGACACACGATCGACCAGCATGCCTGCAGGAATTTAACTCCAGGCTTCTGCGACTGAGGCTACACTGCACAATGTTAATGTAAATGTAAATCTTTAATTTGGCAAATAGGCCATTAGCTGACTTACAGTGTTGACATTTAACGATTGAGATGGTCCAAAATAAAGTTTGAAAATGCAATTAAATTTGACAGTACTCCACTAAAAAAAATATTTTGTGAAATACGACCCCCAGCGGTCATAAGCAGTATCGGTTATAACCGTTTAAAAAATTGGATGGAAACTGTTTACAAAAACAGTGATTCCTTTTTTCCCATTCCTTTTTTCAGTGTAAAAAATATCTATTTGATATCTGAAGAGAATTGAGTTTAATATTGTCCTCAAGTGTTAAATCTCTTTTACAGCACGGATTAGTGATTTCACATATACCTTCATCCTGCTTCAGTTTCTTCTGTTGTGTCAAATCGTTTGACGTTTCAATAGGTATTAGCGTTTCCCATTTATACATGAGGATGAGGACATTTCTACCATCTCTATTTAATTATGAGGGACTTTACAATGGGATTTAATAGTAGGCACATATGACATAATGACCTGTTAAAGGAGAAGCAGTAATGTCACTGCTTGAGAGGAGCCAAAAGTCTAGCCTGGGCCATTGCCGTTTCCATATCCGTTAAAGCATGTATAATTTAAACCATTACGATTTGCCATTCTTCATACGTCTACCAAATGTAATTTAGTTTGTTTTCATGTATATTTGGTTAATGATCTTGGTAAATATTTATTACACATTATTTCTGTTATCCATTCATTTATTTATGTTAAACAGCGGCGGAATGCACGAAGAACTGTAAAATAGCTTGTCCACAACTGGAAGTACACAACACATTTTACTTGATTACCACACTGGAATAACGAATGTAATGTTTAAGCCTCCATGAGCTAGCCAGCTAAATTTCTTGGAATTACGCATCATGTAATCACTTTACTTTCACTCAGACAACTTTCTGCTTTCAAAGTGCGTCTCAATCGCGTGCTGCGAACACACCTCCGAAGTCGCCTTTTTTTGAAGGACAGATTACTAATCAAGCAACTGATTTCGGTTTCGGACACAGCACAGGCATTTCTTACGGAACGGTATTTACATTTCTGGGGAGGTGAGCGTCAGGCCAGAACGCGGCTTGGCGTAGACTCGACACCGACGTATACACCTCTCTGCTTAAAGAACAGAAGTGGAAGAACAGAACTCCGGCGACTTCATATGGTTAACACAGATGTAATCAGTCATTGGGAGCCTTTAACTGCAAGAAGTACATTCCATCGAAAAACAGTCATTCATTCATCATCCAAACAGGGTAAGTATTTTCCCCATCGTCTTCATGCTTTAACGAACTGCTTCATTAATGTTTGCAAAAGATATCGTTTTTCAAATTTGTCAGTCGATTTTAGCCTGGAACTGTAGCACGTTATGAATAATTAATTTTCTATTTATTAAACTTCGGATTCGTCCAGCTATCGGGATATATAAGAACTGGGTAGAGCTTCCTCCTGCTGGTTACATGGATTCCAATGAGAACTTGTCAATCGTGCGAGGAGCCGATTGAGGAGGCTGCCATGTTTGACTATGGGGCTTTGTCGCATGCTCAGTGGCGCTATTTTGTAACCAGAGCATGCGCACTGGAATAATAAACATATGTGCTCCTCCGAATAAAATCGGTCCGTGGTGAGAAATTCATTCAGAGGGAAGAAAATTAGAATCGGAAAATGACTGTCCAATGTAGTATAAATTCACCATGGTAAAACATCCGATCAATGTTTTGTACATAAGTAGGCCTATTATACCTTTACAATCATATAACGTTTAATTTTGATTGGAAACTTTCTACCTTCTCATCTACATGGTTGAGCATGGAACAGTTTGTGGTCATTTTCTACACAGACCCAACTTTATTTACTTTATTATTTTTTTCAAAAAGAATACAATTTGACTTCATTTTCCCTGTGGCTGTAATTTTTTTGAAACGGTTACAGTTTCCTCAAAGTATTGGAACAGCAAGACCAATTCCTTTGTTTTTGCAATCCACTGAATAAATTTGGGGTTGAGATAAATATATGAAGATGAGACAAGAGTTGTGTTTTTATGCTTTTATTTCTTGGTATTTACAACAAGATGTGCAAAACTACTTATAACATAGCACCTTTGTTATCAGACCACCCCATCTTCAGGTTAGAAAATGTGTTTGAACACAGAGTATTTAAGTAAATAAAAGTAAATAACACTTCATATTTTGTAGCATTTCCCTTGCTTACAATAACTGCATCAAGCCTGCGACCCATTTACATCACCAAACAGTTCTGCATTCTGCTTTTGTGATGCTTTTCCAGGCTTATACTGCAGCCTCTTCCAGTTGTTTGTTATGAGGGTTTTTTCCCTTCAGTCTCCTCTTCAGGAGGTGAAATGCATGGTCAGTTGTGTTAAAGTCAGATGATGAACTTGGCCCGTCTAAAACCTTCCACTTTTGCTCCCTAATGAAGTCCTTTGTTTTGTTGGCAGTGTACAACTTTGGAAGGGTAATCTTGGTCCCATCAGTCCATAAAACTTTGTTTGAGAACTTTGATGTCACTGACTGATGTTTTGGGGGTTTTCCTCACAGCTCTCACAATGTTTCTGTCATCAACTGCTTTTGTTTTCCTTTGTTGACCTTTTTGATGTCTGTTGCTCAGTAGACCAGCGGTTTTTCAGGACATTCTGAGTTGTTGTTCCAAGCTATTCTCAATGCTTGTGCAATCTCTATGATTGATTGATGGCTTGCTTTTCTCCCAACGACAGCTCTCTGGTCTCCATGTATTCTAACACAAATGCAGTCATTCAGAACTATTTTTTAAACCGAAATTAGGTCATCTGATACTGTTTAACAAATCTAGATACAAATACCAGGAAATAAAAGCTGAAATTCAGATCTATCATGGGCTATCTGGGCTTCACCCACCCTGGGGACCTTATTAAGAAAGAGACACTAGACAGTGCAGAGCTGGGATATGTAACCCATCTGCATCCTGACCAAATCAAAACCGAGACTGATGATGGAGGATACCTTAAGGCAGAACACATCAGTGACTTGGAGAATATTAAATGTGTTCATTTGAAATCTGATAAAATGAAGTGTGAATCCAGTGAAAGTTCAGTGAGTGATCTCATGAATGCTATGATGAATGGAGCTGCAGGTGATCGCAAAGCCAAGACAGAACCATCGCAATGTGCAGGAGAGCCAAATCCAAACTGGATGGAGCCTATCCAAGCATACATTGGGCGAAAGGCAGGAATACACCCTGGACAGGTCGCCAGTCCATCGCAGGGCACACACATCATTCACTCACACACTCATACCTATGGGCAATTTAGACTCTCCAATCAGCCTAACCTGCATGTCCTTGGATTGTGGGAGGAAGCCGGAGTACCCGGAGAAAACCCACGCAGACACGGGGAGAACATGCAAACTCCACACAGAGAGGCCCCGGCCGACGGGGATTCGAACCCAGGACCTCCTTGCTGTGAGGTGGCAGTGCTACCCACTGCACCATCCGTGCCACCTTTCTTTCTGACAGAGGCAATTAATAGTAAATGTCAAATTATTACAGATGAGCCATACAAATGTACATGGTGTGAGAAGTGTTTTACTTTCAGATCTGCTTTAAATAGACATCAGAAAATTCATACAGGTAAAAAGCCCTACACATGTTCTCAGTGTTGGAAATGCTTTTCCAGAAAAGATGCTTTATATATCCACCAGATGACTCATACAGGTGAGAAGCCCTTCAAGTGTACTCTCTGTGGAAAGTGCTTTTGCGTAAAAAGTCATTTAAATCTCCACAAGATTATTCATACAGGTGAGAAGCCCTACAATTGTATTATTTGTGGAAAGTACTTTTCCACAAAAGCTTCTTTTAATATCCACCAGAGAATTCATACAGGTGAGAAGCCCTACAATTGTATTCTTTGTGGAAAGTACTTTTCCAAAAAAGCTCATTTAAATATCCACCAGAGAATTCATACAGGTGAGAAGCCCTATACTTGTACTCTGTGCGGAAAGTGCTTTTCCACGAAAAGTCATTTAAATATCCACCAGATAACTCATTCAGGTGAGAAGCCTTTAAATCGCCGCAAGATGATTCATGCAGGTCTTTAATGCAAGATATTTATACTTCTGACTATTCAACCAGATGAATATCCCTGGGATTATACACAAAGTAGGATGTATTGAGGAAACATTATTTAACTACCACTGTACCATTTAACTTACCATTCCTGCAATAGCCCTGCGAATGTATTCAGTTTGGGTTGGGAGATGTTTTTCACAAGTGTTTTTCTTGGGTACACAGTGTGGGATGTGTTATTTAACAAAATCGTATTAATTTCTACCAACAAATCAATCCATTGGAGGATCCTTCCATGTGTAGTACACAGTTTGGAAAGTGCTTTTTCAAAGCAAGAAATCACCAGTGGCCCCATTTATAAAACTTTATAAAAGGCATATGCCTTCCTGAGCAATTTCTTTTCATAAACCCCAAATCAATTTGGAATTGTCCATACATTCACAAGCCCAACACACCACCTAGTTCACTCCTACAATTACCCTTTAATGGTTAAGGAAACGCCCTTAATTAATATTGAAAAGCATAGATAATCCCTATGTAGGCTATGTCTGTGAATGGCAATGTCAGAGTGCAAAGCAAAGAAGAGAAATTTAGAAAGATAAATAAGAAAGATAATTTGGACATTGATGGAATTGTTTCACAAAAGCAAATTTGTCCTCGTTTAAATGGTTAACCAAACTGAGTTGTAAACGTTTACAAAAAATGACTCACTGGTCATTTTTTCTGAAGCTGAAATGGTAAACTCATTTTAAAATATATACGCATTTACCATCAGCTGTATTATTTTGGTTTAAGCAATATTGCAATGCCCTGTTTAGATTCTAAACTAGCTACCAATCTGTGGCTATTTCAGGGCGTTTGGAATACAAACACCGCAGGGAATTGAATGCAGAAACACTATAGTTATCAAATCATTTCTGTGTGTTCTAAATCTGTAGCTGTTGGTTTACTGGTGGCTTATTGTATGGCAATTTTGAAGGAGCGCAATACAGCCTTCAGATCAGGTGACAGAGAGCATTACAGCGCAGCCAGGCACAATTTGAAAAAAGGCATTAAGCAGGCAAAAGCTGCATACAGGGAAAAAATCGAGGATCACTTCACCAACAGGGATCCGGCACAGGGATCCGGCACGTAATGTCTCCTTGGCTGAGGAGCTCAATCATTTCTTTGCCCGCTTTGAAACAGTGGGGCTTGATAATGGAGCTGCACCTTCACCAACGGCCTCTGACCACATACTGACTGTACAGACACAGGAAGTGAGGCGAATCTTAAATTCTGTGAATGAAAGGAAGGCGGGGGGGCCGGATGGGATTCCAGGGAGACTGTGCCCACCAGCTTGCAGATGTCTTCACAGACATTTTTAATCTGTCTCTGTCCCAAGCTACTGTGCCGACCTGCCTCAAATCATCCACAATCATCCCAGTGCCCAAACAAAGCAACATCAGCACTTTTAATGACTATAGACCTCTGGCACTCACCCCTGTCATCGCCAAGTGTTTTGAGAGACTGGTTATGAAGCACATTAAATCTGCCCTCCCCCCTAACCTGGACCAACATCAGTATGCATATAGAGCAAACAGGTCCACAGAGGATGCTATCGCCACAACCCTTCATACAGCACTGGCGCACCTGGACCAGAGTGGGACATATGTGAGAATGCTTTTTATAGATTACAGCTCGGCGTTCAACACAATTGTCCCCAGTAGGTTGGTCACCAAACGTCTCGACCTGGGTCTCAGCAACTCTCTGTGTATGTGGATTAAAGACTTTCTATCCAACCGCCCACAGACAGTCCGACTCGGCCCACACCTCTCCTCCAGTCTGTCCCTCAGCACCGGCGCACCACAAGGCTGTGTGCTGAGTCCACTGCTCTACTCCCTCTACACACATGACTGCATCTTCACACACCCCTCAAACACAATAATTAAATTTGCAGATGATACAACAGTGGTGGGACTGATTTCCAACAGTGATGAGACAGCCTACAGAGATGAAGTCCACAAACTGATAGGATGGTGCACAGACAATAACCTCACACTAAACATCAAAAAGACTAAAGAAATCATCATCGACTTCAGGAGACGCAGAGGGGACCTTTCCCCCCTAACCATCAAGGGAGAGGAAGTGGAGAGGGTCTCCTGCTTTAAGTTCTTGGGGACCCACATGACTGAGGACCTCAAATGGTCAGCCAACTCCACGGCACTGGTAAAAAAGGCCCAACAGCGGCTCTATTTTTTAAGGACACTCAAGAAAACCAACTTGTCTGCTGAGCTGCTCAAGGCCTTTTACCACTGCTCTATCGAGAGCATTTTAACCTATTGCATCACGGCATGGTATGCAAACTGCACAGAAACGGAAAGGAAATCCCTGCAGAGAGTCATTAACACTTCGCAGAAAATCATCGGACTTCCCCTGCCCACACTGGATGACATCTTCAGGTCACGCTGCCTCCGCAGAGCTAGCAGCATCCTGAAAGACGGAACCCACCCCTCTCATCACCTCTTTTCTCTGCTGCCATCTGGAAGGCGATACAGGGCCTTCAAAGCCCGCACCTCCAGGCTGCAGAACAGCTTCTTTCCAAGAGCCATCACTGAACTAAATAAACACTCCCCGCCTATTGCCATCACATCTGCATCATAACACTCAGGACTAAACCATCATTTATTTATATATATATATTTTAATAATTGTGGGACGTGCAATATTTTTCTACTGCTTGAAATGTTCTCCTATGCTGCTTTTAAACTCGGGTGCGTGAGTGTGTAATGTGTGTAGTGTGTGGGTGCATGAATGTGTAGGGTGTGTAGTGTGTGGGTGCATGAATGTGTAGGGTGTGTAGTGTGTGTATGCATGTATCGTTTTAGGTGCTGCACATCAAATTTCGTTGTACTGTTTGTGCAATGACAATAAAGCTTTCTGATTCTGATTCTGATTTTTCATTCGTGTTTATTTGTTGACTCAAACTACCGGCAAACTGAATATAGCTTTCAACTATGCGGTATCTATATAAAAATAAATAAAGCAATACATTATCATTAGGCTATTTACCCATTGAATATTGAAAGTGAAAATTCCCTGCTTTCAGCAAAGAATGTTAATCTCAGAACCATGATTGTCCCGCGCCACATAAAATGCATTGGCAAAGTTTACCGTTACATAATAATATAGCAAATTGTATAGAGACCTGTATTGGCATATATGTAAAATTATTAGACCAGTCGCATATGGTAAAATAGAATAAACAACCCTGTCTGTAAGTTCTTTACAGTTGCATATTTACAGATTTCATGCAAATCAAGTCTGTCAGGCCATAGGGAAGAATACTTATTTTAACTGATGCAGACGCGATCGACCAGCATTCCTGGACGTAAACTACAGGGATTTAACTTACCTACGGACTGCTGTAACTTTGAGTTTACACTGAACCATGTCAATGTAAATGTAAATCTTTAAGTTTGCAATTATCTGACTTACAATGTTGACATTGAACTATTAAGATGGCCCCAAATGCAATAAAAAATTGGGATGCTATTCATTTCCAAAAACTGATGCTTTCTCACATTCCTACCTAATGTGGTACCTTACATGGCAGCCAATCGACGTTGATGTGTGAGTGTTTGTATGAATGGGTGAATGAGAAGCATCAATTGTACAGCGCATTGGATAAGGGCTCTATATAAATTCCAACCATTTACCATTTACATTTGCTGAAATTGTGAAAAAGCAACAAGACATGTTGAAGAGCAATTTCAAAGTAGAGGCTACAAACGTGGACAGTGTTCAAATAAAACAGAGGTTCAACACAGGCAAAGAAAGGCAGCAGAAGATGCAAGCTAGAACTAAACACAGAAACACTCATCAGCCTCAGCCAGGTAATCAGCCAAGGTGCAAGTGGTGTGGTGGAACACCAGCACACAGCAAGATGCAGTGCCCAGCTAAAAACGCAGCATGCAACCTATGTAATAAAAGGGGACATTATGTAAAAGTGTGCAGGTCCGGGACTATTAATGAAGTCAACACAACTAATGATGAGAATGAGGATATTGCATTCCTAGGCATAGTTAGCTCAGAATCTGCAGACACACCATGGTTAATCACACTGAAAGTAGATGACTATGATGCAGTATTCAAAATAGATACAGGTGCAGACGTAACAGAGTTGTCAGATGAGGTGTTTAAGAAGGGACCATTTCAGTGCCTGGAGCAGACGAATAAAATCCTGCAGGGACCAGGTCAGACCCCCATTAGAGTGAATGGAAAATTCACAGCCACACTGAAAACAGAGAGTAAGTGCACAGTACAGGAAGTCTATGTAGTTCCGGGTCTGAAGTTTAGTCTATTGGGACGTCCAGCTATCCAAGCACTAGGTTTAGTGGCCAGAGTAGATTCTGTGTCCCTGAACTCTAGAGAGCGAGTGAAGCAGCAGTTCCATAAACTCTTCAAAGGGTTAGGAAAACTGGAGGGAGAATACAAGATTGAGCTTAAAGAAGATGCCAAGCCGTTCTCCATATCAACTCCACGACGCATCCCACTGCCTCTCATGTCCAGAGTCAGAAAAGAACTCACCCGTATGGAAGAGCTAGGTGTGATTTGAGCGACCCACAGACTGGTGTGCTGGTATGGTTCCAGTACCAAAACCAGGCAGAGATGAGGTGCGCATTTGCGTAGACTTGACCAAACTGAACCAGTCAGTCAAGAGAGAAAGACACATGCTCCCGTCAGTCGAGCACACACTTGGGCAGCTAGAGGGTGCCAAAATCTTCTCGAAAATCGACGCAAACTCTGGGTTTTGGCAAATTCCCTTAGCCAAAGAGTCAGCCCTCCTCACGACGTTCCTCACACCTTTTGGGAGATTCTGCTTCAACCGCCTATGTTTCGGCATATCCTCTGCACCTGAACATTATCAAAGGAGAATGTCCCAGATACTGGAAGGTCTGGATGGCGTACTATGCCAAATGGCTTGTGCTTGTGCACGGAGACACACAGGCGCAGCACGACACACGACTGTTTGCAGTGTTAGAGAGGCTGCAGGTGTCACGCTGAGAGGAGAGAAATGTGAATTCTCAGCAGACTGTGTCAAATTTCTCGGACAGATCATAGATGCAGCGGGCGTGAGAGCAGATCCCATCAAGGTGAAAGCAGTGAGAAACATGGAGCAGCCCACAGACACGGGAGGAGTGAGACGATTCCTTGGAATGGTGAATCACCTGGGCAAGTATCTCCCTCATCTTGCAGAAAAGACTCAGCCTCTCTGGGACCTGTTAAAGACAAAGAACGTGTGGATGTGGGGACACGACCAACAGAAAGCGTTCAACAGCATCAAGGAGGAGCTGAGCACCCCACCAGGGCTAGCGCTCTACAACGCAAAAGCAGAGGCAGTTGTCTCATCAGACGCGTCATCATATGGACTGGGAGCCGTGTTACTCCAGAGGCAGGATGACGGCCAGCTCAAGCCAGTCGCATATGCATCCAGGGCACTCACCGACACAGAGAAAAGGTATGCCCAAATAGAAAAAGAGGCCCTAGCCATCACGTGGGCGTGTGAGCGATTCTCAGACTTCTGGTGGGAATCAGGTTCCACATCGAGACGGACCACAAGCCCCTGGTGCCGCTACTAGGGTCCAAAAACCTCGACGAGCTTCCGCCACGCATCCAGAGACTCAGGATGAGACTGTTGGCTTTCTGTTACTCCATCTCACATGTGGCAGGCAAGAACTTACCCACAGCTGATGTACTGTCAAGAGCACCGTTGAGAGAGAGAGAGCAGTTGGAGCAGGAGAGAGAGGTAAATCTGTATGTGAACATGGTCCTGTCAAGCTTGCCAGCCACATATAAAAGGCTGCAGGAAATTCAAGATCATCAAAAACGAGATGAGATACTGAGCCAAATGAAAAGGTACTGTCTTGAGGGCTGGCCAGACAGATTCACAATAGATCGAGCTTTCCTTCCTTACATGCAGTTTGCTGGAGAGATAACAGTTGAAAACGGACTACTACTAAAAGGGTGTAGGTTAATTATTCCCAAGTCACTACAAACCGAAATCCTACACAAACTGCATGTAGGGCACCAGGGGATAGCAAAATGCCGTGAAAGAGCAAAACAGTCAGTCTGGTGGCCGGGACTGAGTGCACAGCTTCAGAAAGTGGTTGAGGACTGTGACGCATGTGCAAAGGAGAAAAGCAACTTCAAAGAGACATTACTGCCAACAGAGTTCCCAGACAGGCCATGGGCCAAGGTCGGTGCTGATTTATTTCAGTGGAGTGATGACCAGTACCTACTGGTTGTAGACTACTTCTCCCGTTTCATAGAAGTGGCTAAACTCGCATCAACAACCTCAGCAGCAGTGGTGGAACATTTCAAGTCCATCTTCGCCAGGCATGGCATAGCATCCGAGGTAATGACAGACAATGGTCCCCAGTTCTCCTCGGAGTGCTTCAGACAGTTCGCGGCACAGTGGGGATTCACACACACCACGTCTAGCCCCAGATATCCCCAGAGCAATGGGGAAGCAGAGCGTGCTGTGAGGACAGTAAAAAGCCTACTCCAGAAAGACAAGGACCCTTACTTAGCACTCATGGCTTACAGAGCCACTCCTCTAGCAAATGGGTACAGTCCAGCTGAACTACTGATGGGCCGGCGGCTCAGAACAACAGTTCCTGTCACTCCATCGTCCCTGGACCCAGGTTGGACTGACATAACAAAACTCAAAGAGGAGGAACAGAACAAGAGACAGAGACAAAGTAAGAACTTCAACAAAAGACATAGGGCTCACGATCTGTCAAGAGTAATTCCAGGTGATCATGTCTGGGTAAAGGACACAAAAGAAAAAGGGACTGTGATGAGACAGGCGGATGCACCAAGGTCATACATCATTGACACACCCAGAGGGACCCTACGTCGGAACCGGAACCACCTTGTCACAACGCCAGTGGCTCCAGCGACGCAGATCATCCTGCCAGAGCAACCTACAAGTCAGCCAGCGAGTCCATGCCGACCAGAGCAGGGGCCAACTCAGCCACACAGCCCTGAGCGTATGAAACACTACCCTACAAGAGAAAGAAAAGCTCCAGAGTACCTGAAAGACTTTGTGCCTAAATAGCAGGTACTCCTGGCCAATGTGTATTGTCATTTCCAAGAACATTATTACTATTCACTGGAACTCACCACCATATTCAGCATGACCATCATAATAATCAACAACATATAAAAGTTATTTTGGATTAATCTGAATGTTGGTCAGCATATAATTCTTTTTTATGGTCACCTTTCTGTACTGGTGGAGGGTTCTGACTAGCTGTGGTCACAGGCTCCTACAAGCACCTCCAGTCCTCCCACAGTCCCCCAGCAGCTGCTCTCTCAGAAATACAGTATCAGTGTGGGTACATTTTTGTTCTTCAAGGATAAAATTTCTGAAATGTACACTGAAAGTACAGTGAGGTTCTTGTTGGGTACAAATGAGCACATTTTCCAAGCAGATAAACATACAAATTAATTATACATTGCTGGCTAAGATTACAATTTAGTTGCGACGAACAATTTTTAGAGAGTGTGGGCAGCCTCTAGCTCTGCAAGGCTGCTGCCTCTAGCTCGGCAAGGCTGCTAGTTCGTCTTCGGGCAGGTAGACTCAGAGCTGCTGCCTGCTACGGCTGCACTAACCAAGTGAAAAATATATTTTAGTTGGTCAACCGATGCCATAGCTGGAGCCTGGCTGGAGGACTGCCCTTCCTACGATGCTGAAGCACCCCTTCAGCCCTGATCAGAAAGGCTTCTGTCCTCCTCTTCACAAAGATCCTCTTGAGCTTAGCTTTGAATCTTCTGCATTTGCGAGTTGTTCCTTGGACTGGGAATCCATTTTAAATCATTGTTTCAGTGTGTGATTGGAAATGTCTTTTAATGTTCAACCTGAAGGCAAAAAGCAGGAAAACCTAAAAAATAATAAACGGTGAATAATTTTGTCTCTGTGCTATTTCAAATTAGACTTGAACACTGCTGAGAGCTAACCAACATGCATCATTGCCACATGCAGAAAGCCTCCAAAAGGTTCAGAAACAGATAAGGGAGAACCGGACTGACTGTGGTGACACGTATGAGGCATTGGGGGCCAAAGCAAGCAATATGCCCCCTGTCCTCACTCCTTATGAATGTCCAAACTGACCATTCTCCCACCCTGACCCCAAGATTGCATGACTCCAGCACCATCATGTTCCAGCAACAAATGACAATTCATTTCTGAAAATTGTGGTGAAAATGTAATTTGGTTCGGATTTCATGTATATATTTCTGGGGGGTTTTTTGAGACCAGAATCATAGAAACACCGATATAACATGATCTGAAACAACATCACAATCTAAGTGGTGCAAGAAGATGGTTATTAAACAAAAAACAACATTCGAAAGAGAACTTACTATTAAAATAAAAAATTATTATTAAAAAGTATATACAATCAGTGACCACTTTTAGGTAGACCTGTACACCAGCTTGTTAATGCATTACATTACACTACATTATTGGCATTTGGCAGACACTTTTATCCAGAGTGATGTACAGTTGATTAGACTAAGCAGGAGAAAATCCTCCCCTGGAGCAATGCAGGGTTAAGGGCCTCGCTCAAGGCTGCCCTGTAGTGGAGAGCATGGTGCGAAAAACAAAAACTTTCAGGGAGCAGAAGTTCTGCAGGCAGACATGTGTTGTTAATGAGACAGGACAGAGGAGAAGGGCCAGACTGGTTGTGCCAAAGATTTCATCTTAGCCCAGCTGATCCTGAATACGTCAATCACTTGTAAAGCTATAGGCACCATTGAAACAGCTGTGTCATCCACAAATTCACTTAATGGATATGTTCTATCAAGGATGTCAATTCCGTATTTCCATATTTAATAATGGTAAGTGGATGGTAATACTTGGGTAGCTAAAATGAAGAGTTTCAAGGAGACAGGGCACCCTTATATAGCTGCAAGTGTCATTATACAGGGTCTTGATCATGTTACAGAAACTAACCAAAAGAAAAAAACATATTAAATCATGTTGAAAGCTTTAAATAAATTTGTGGTTAAAATGAAGGCATCAGTCTCAACCAATGAGTTATAATCAAGCATTTCCAAAATTGGACGGATGTGCTTGTGAATGTGCCTCCCTTTAAGGAATCCGCGCTGTAAGGACGTCATTCGTTTATCTGGTTTATTTGTTTTTTTGGTTTATTTATTTAGCACAAATTTTAGTACAAATCTGTGCAAGGTGGGAGCGAAGCCCTAACAGGCTTGTACAGAGCTCCACACCTAACCAACACTTACTACATTTAGTACATTTAGCAGGCAAAATAAAATGTAGCCAATCCATATCCAACATAGGCTGATACGAGAAAGAAAAGAAAAATAGAATGTTTAAGGATTAAACATCAGTTGATACGAGAAAGAAGAAACAGACAACATAGGATGATGATTAAATATAAGATGATATAAGAAAGAAGAAACAGACAACATAGAGTGATGATTAAACATAAGATGATATAAGGAAGAAGAAACAGACAACAAAGAATGATGATTAAACAAAAAATGATATAAGAAAGAAGAAACAGACAACATAGGATGATGATTAAACATAAAATGATATAAGAAAGAAGAAACAGACAACATAGGATGATGATTGAATATAGGATGATACGAAAAAGAAGAAACAGACATCATAGGATGATGATTGAACATAGGATGATACGAGAAAAAAGAAACAGACAACATAGGATGATGACTAAACATGGGATGATACAAGAAGAAGAGAAACAAATAACTGAGATGAATATTGAGTAGCAGTTTAGGTAGACATTAGATATTTTTTCAAATGTTTTTTAAAGACAGTATGTGAGGACATAGATCTCAGTTGAGGGCTTAGTTCACTCCACAGCTTTGGGCCTCTAACGGAAAGATTATACTGGTGTCTTGATGTTTGTGAGCGCGATAGGAGTAGATTATTGTTGCTGTGTCTCGTTTGATGTGAATGGACATTGGAGGTGGCAATAAATAGATTCTGAAGGGTGTCTGGAAGTTCATGTTTTCTATACATGAATTTGTGGATGAATATGCATATCTGGTATGTGTTCACTTTTTCAATCGGCAATATGTTATATTTTTTAAAAAGGGGGGCGGATGGTGCATATCTATTTGAGTGGGAGATAAACCTTAAGTATTTCTTCTGTACTGTACGTAGTTTATTAAGATATGTAGGATAGGTCGCTGCCCAGATAATGTTACAGTAATTGATGAAAGGGAACAGGAAGCTATAATACAGAGTAAGATGAGCTGAAGAGTGAACTAAGGGACAAACTTTCCTCAATATGCCCAGCATCCTTGAAGATCTTTTGGTGACTAGGTCAATGTGATTAGACCACTTGAGATCACTATCAATAATGATGCCTAAGAATTTAGTTTGCTGGACTAGATTGATTTCAGCATTATTTATGAGAATTTTGGCTAGTTCTTTTGGGTAGTGTTTATTTATGTTACAAAAGATCATGAAGTTGCACTTCTTCACATTGAGGGTTAGTTTGTTTCGTTGGAACCATTGCGCTACAATAGATAGTTCATTATTAACAATTCTGATCAGGGAGTGAAAATCATCGTGGGAAGCTATGAGATTTGTGTCATCCGCAAACAGAACTGGAAGGAGATTTGTACATGACATGGCCATATCGTTTATATAGATTAAAAATAATAAAGGACCCAGGACTGAGCCCTGGGGGACACCAAATGCGATCTTAGATTTCTTTGAGGAAACACCATTTAGATGGACATATTGCTCTCTATTGACAAGGTAACTGGTTAACAGTTTAAGGGCAGTATCCTTCACTCCATATCTTTTGAGTTTGGCAAGCAGTATAGCATGGCATACCGTGTCAAAGGCTTTGCTTAGATCCAGGAAGACACCAAGGGCAAATTTTTTGTTATCAAGAGCTGATGAGATATAATTAACGAGCTGTATTATGGCATACTCGGTAGAGTATTTTTTACGAAATCCATATTGGTGTTTGTATAATATATTATTTACTGCAAGGTGATTGGATAGTCTAGAATAGATCAGTTTTTCTAAGATTTTAGAGATATAGGACGAATTGATATAGGACGGTAGTTACTAAATTCCTAAGAATCACCTGATTTGAATATGGGTATGACTTTTGCGATTTTTAGATCGTGGGGGATGGTGCCAGAGAGAAGAGATAAAGAAAGAATATGAGTAAGAGGTGTGATGATGTGATCAATTGTCTCCTTGATAAGGATACTCTTGATTCCATCATGACCATGAGCTGAGTTCTTTAGAGACATGATGATGTCTCGGACTTCCTGTGGAGTTGGAGGATCGAGATTTTGGAGTGAAGAATACTGACCCCTGATCGAGTCACAAGGATCAACATTAGAGTTCTTAAAGTTAGAGGCAAGTTCAGGACCAACATTTACAAAGAAATCATTGAAACCATTAGCAATATCCGTTGGGTTGGAAAGAGATCCCTTAGTATCATTCATTTCCATAGGAGTAGCTGATGATTTTTTATAGCGTTTCATAAGATGATTGATGAGGCTCCATGTTGCCTTGATGTCATTTGATGCTAATTTAATTTGATCTCGGAACAGCGCCGCGATATCAACGTGCGGCCAAGAATATATCGCATCCGAAGTGATAAGAACTTCCGTTGAGAATGAATGGGAAAAGTTAAGGAAAGTTAAGCTTAACTATCGCGGCGATGAGAAGAGCATCATCCACTGTATTCACTGGCAAAGCAACAAGCGCATCTGAGCCATACAATTTGCTTTTTGACGGCACTTGGGGTCAGTCGAACAATATTTGACATTACGTTATTGGCATTTGGCAGACGCTCTCGAGAGCGACGTACAGTTGATTAGACAAAGCAGGAGACAATCCTCCCCTGGAGCAATGATTGTGGCTACGCCAGGATTAGGACCACCGACCTTGCGTGTCCCAGTCAGTTACCTTAACCACTACGCTGCAGGCCGTGCCCCATATACATTAAAGCATTCGATTACGTTCAACGGCACCGAAAATTTATGTCGCATCGTCCATAAATGGCAAAAGTCCCACCATAGGATTATTTTCAACCTTTAATAGTTATACATCTTCTGAATCGTCATTCACTTCTCTTGATCGCTATCGGTGATTCCGCGTGATATGAGAGTTCAGTTGCTATGTACATTACGTTAGAACGATACAACACGGTTATTTGCTACTTAAACGTAGGCGCACGCTTAAAGTCTGACATGTCTATTGTCATCCATTGAAACTATTCAAAAGTAACCAGGGACTTTGGACTTATAAGGCGGGACATACCGAGTATCCAGCGAAAATATTGACCTGGCTACAGCCTGGAACTGCAGTGCCACCAACTGCCATGTATGAGCGCGTGAAGTCAACCAGTAAGTGCGTCACCATTTTCGAGCTCCATAAATGTAAACATGGAATAGTCAATGAAATCTGCCTGTTTTTCGGTGCTGTCGGGGTACAGCATTTAACATTGATGGAATGCTGGTAAAATGAGCGCTTAAAAGCCACAAAACAGTCATTTCATCACATTAAAATTCCATCTGAGCATAATTATTGTCAACAACAGGTTAATTAAAGGTTAAACTGAGATTTTAATCATAATACTCATGTCGATTTCCGGAAAAACATTTATCGGTTGTCCTCCCTATTACAGGACAAGCAAGTCGGTCTAGCTGTAGCTAAAATGAACAAAAACCCCAGCCAGTGTCCCAAAAGTCAAAAGATGACTAAAGAGTCCACATTAGTATATGAGCAGCCATCAACATGGCTTCCATTATATTATATTGCAGAATTCTACTGCATCTTAGCCATTGTTGGTAGAGTATGCTGTGAAGTGTCAATCTGGGGAAGTCGTTCAGGAATATGAAATGAACCTTTATTTTGAAACTTTTGTGAAATCGGACACCGGTAGTAAGATTCGTATTGGGGCGGTCTTCCGCTGGTCCTACACGACTAACGCAACTAGTCGAACTCCAGCGACTTTTTATAGTTAACACAGATGTAACGTGCATTGGGAACCTTTACCTCCAATAATTACATTACATCCAAAAATGATTGTGCAGACGTAATTTATTCATCATCCAACCAGGGTAAGTATTTCCCCAATAGTCTTCATGCCTTAACCAACTGCTTCATGAATGTTTGCAGAAGATATCGGCGTTGTCGCATGTTATGTACAATTCATTTTCGAGTTGTAAAACTTCGGATTGGCCCAGACATTGGGATACATAAGTACTGGACAGAGCTTCCGCCTGCTGGTTCCATGGATTTCAATGAGAACTGTTCATTGTGCGAGGAGCCGATTTATGGAGGCTTCCCTGTTTGACTATGGGACTTTGTCGCATGCTTAGTTGTTACTGGCGCTATTTTGGCACCGGAGCATGTGCATTGAAAACCTAAACGGTAAGGAATGAATGGTAATCAAATCGGTCCTTGTAGAGTAATAAATTCAGTGGGAAATTTTGAATTGAAAAGTACTGTCCAATATAGTAAAACTTCACCATGGTAATCGTAATTTTGAATGGGCTTTAATGATAAAATGTGCTTTTCGTCGCCAAAGGCTAAATACGCTGCATTACGTCGTAACCACTGGAGTCTGCGTGTTTCTCTGGGTGGGAGTCCGGCGTTCACTTTACTTTACCGAATGAACTTGGTTACAATGGCGTCACATTGTAAGACTAAATTCGTCCATGGAACATGTCCTCCATAAATCGTGTGGAACATATAAATGGCGAGCTTGATAGGAAAAGAAAAGGTTTTGCAGTATCAGATCAATATTTTATTCATAAGTAGGCCTATTATACCTTTTGAAGGACATAACGTTTAATAATCTACCTTACCATCTACAGGTGCTACAGGTACAATAATCTAGAATCTCAGAATATTAAAATATTACATAATCAAAAAAATGATTTATAATACAGGAATGTCGACCTTCTGAAAAGTATGTTCCTTTGTGCACTCTACTTCGGGGCTCCTTTTGCACAAATTACTGCATCAATGCGGCGTGGCAGGGAGGTAATCAGCCTGTGGCACTGATGCCTATGTGTAATGTGTAATGAATCAAGAATATATGAAAGTTTCACTTTTTGAATGAAATTACAGAACAAAATGAACTTTTCCAAGATATTCAAATTTTGTGTGATGCACCTGTACTTGGTTGAGCATTGAACACCAAGATATTTTTTTCAAAAAGAATACTATTAGACTTAATTTTCCAAATTGTTCATGGCTGTTCTTTTTTAATAGTTACAGTCCCCTCCAAAAGTATTGGTACAGCAAGTCCAATTCCTTTGTTTTTGCCATCCACTGAATACATTTGGGGTTGAGATAAAAAGATGAACACGAGACCAGAGTTCAGATTTTCTTGGAATTTACACCTAGATGTGTTAAACTACTTAGAACATAGCACCTTTGGAATCGGACCACCCAATTTTTATGTTTAGAAAAAGCATTGGTAGACCTGAGTATTTAAGAAAATGAAAGTAAATAATACTTAATATTTGGCAGCATATCCCTTGCCTACAATAACTGCATCAAGCCTGTGACCCATTTATATCACCAAACTGTTGCATTCTGCTTTTGTGATGCTTTTTCAGTCTTTTACTGCAGCCTCTTCCAGTTGTTATTTGTTGAGGGGTTTTTCCCTTCGATCTCCTCTTCAGAAGGTGAAATGCATTGTCAATTGTCTTCCCCTGTTTCTCTCCAAGAGCTGTCCCAGCTATCAGATGTTTTTATTATTATTAAGGTAAAGACCTCAGACCTCCTCACGTACCCTCCGCTCTGCAACCACCAACCTTCTCAAACCCCCCAGGACCAAGCTCCGCACAATGGGGGATCGGGCATTCTGCTCGGCCGCTCCCAGTCTGTGGAATGCTCTCCCCGACCACCTGAGGGCACCACAGTCTGTGGATACTTTTAAACGAGGTCTAAAAACCTAGAGCCTTCTGCTAGATTTTAAATTTTTCTCATGTTTTGTATTTCTTTTTTTTTAGCACTTCTGCTTTTTAATCTGTAGCACTTTGAGATTTTTTCTAAAAATATAAAGTGCAATACAAATAAAATTTATTATTATTATTATTATTATTATTATTATAAAACCCTTCCCCTGTTTCTCCCCAGGAGCTGAACATCTGCACACCTGTGAGCAGCAGTATGATGCAGACAGGAGTCATTCTGAGACAGGACACTGAGACAACACTACCAGAGCTCACTGAGCAGCACAGGATCAGACTGAAAAAAGAGGAACTCGGTGGACTGGTCCACATGGCAGAGTCAGAGACGTGTTCTGCAGCAGGACTCAACACTCTGGAGCCAGTGTGTGTTACATTACACAGCGGGGTCAGTGATGTACACCATACACACACATCACTGATTAAAACAGAAGCTGATCTGGGCTTCACCCACCCTGGGGACCTTATTAAGACAGAGACACTAGACAGTGCAGAGCTGGGATATGTAACCCATCTGTATCCTGATCAAATCAAAACCGAGACTGGTAATGGAGGATACCTTAAGGCAGAACACATCAGTGACTTGAATATGAAATGTGTCCATTTGAAATCTGATAAAATGAAGTGTGAATCCAGTGAAAGTTCAGTGAGTGATCTCATGAATGCTATGATAAATGGAGCTGCAGGTGATCGCAAAGCCAAGACAGAACCATCGCAATGTGCAGGAGAGCCAAATCCAAACTGTAAGAAGGAAGAAATGCACGATCCGCTGACCCAGTGTGGAGACTTAAATCACCACTGTCACATAAACGGTGAGAATAGTCAGACCAGAATTCTGCAGAAAGGTGGAAATGGCAGCAACAAGTGTATTAATTGCCAGGGAACAAACGAGAGAACTGAATCCAATCCAAGACTTTGGAATTTCTGTCAGAAGGAAGCAATTAATAAAAGTAAAGGTCAAATTAATAGTGATGAAAAGCCATACAGATGTACATGGTGTGAGAAGTGTTTTAATTTCAAATCTGCTTTAAATAGACATCTGATAATTCACACAGGTGAAAAACCATACAAATGTACTCATTGTGGGAAGTGCTTTTCCACAAAAGGTCATATAAATATCCACCAGAGAACTCATACACGTGAGATGCCCTACAATTGTATTCTTTGTGGAAAGTGCTTTTCCTCAAAAGCTTATTTAAATATCCACCAGAGAATTCATACAGGTGAGAAGCCCTACAATTGTACTCTGTGTGGAAAGTGCTTTTCCTCAAAAGCTTATTTAAATATCCACCAGCGAATTCATACAGGTGAAAAGCCCTATACTTGTACTCTGTGTGGAAAGTGTTTTTCCATGAAAAGTAATTTAAATATCCACCAGATAACTCATTCAGGTAAGAAGCCTTACAAATGTTCTACGTGTGGGAAGTGCTTTTCTGGAAAATCAAATTTAAATCGGCACAAGATGATTCATGCAGGTCTTTAATGCAAGATATTTATACTTCTGACTATTCAACCAGATGAATATCCCTGGGAGTATACACAGAGTAGGATCTGTTGAGGAAGCATAATTTAACTGCCACCGTGCCATTTAACTTACCATTCCTGCAATAGCCCTGCAAATGTATTCGGTTTGGGTTGGGAGATGTTTTTCACAAGTGTTTTTCTTGGGTACACAGCAAGGGATGTGTTATTTAACAAAATCGTATTAATTTCTACCAACAAATCAATCCATTGGAGGATCCTTCCATGTGTAGTACACAGTATGGAAAGTGCTTTTTCAGAGCAAGAAATCACCAGTAGCCTCATTTATAAAACTTTATAAAAGGCATACGCCTTCCAGTGAGCAAGAGGGAGGCTGCTCGAGCAGCATGGAGCGACTCACTGACGGAGAGGAGCGCGGTCTCTGTCGAGTGGCCCGATCTGAAGCCAGACTGATGGGGGTCTAGCAGGTTGTTAGAAAAGAAAAAGAAAGTTGAGTAGAAGCGGCTCGTTCTATGGTTTTAGAAAGAAAAGGAAGAAGAGATACCAGGCGGTAGTTCTGGATGATGGAGGGATCCAGAGTAGGCTTTTTTAGCAGCGGAGTGATGTGGGCCCTCTTGGGGGATGCTGGACAACAGCCAGAAGACAGGGAGGAGTTGTCAAGGGAGGTGACAAATGGGAGAATGTCAGGTGTGATAGTCTGGAGAAGAGAAGAGGGAATAGGGTCAAGGGCACAGGTTGTAGGGCGGTGGGAGAGCAGGAGGTGAGAGACATCAGAGTCTGTAAGGGGGGAGAAAGTGGAAAAGGAAGGGATGGGCCTAGAGGGGGGGAAGGGCACAGAGAGGGGGGCGGTGGTTGTAAAGGATCTGCGGATGTCTGTGACCTTCTCATCGAAGCCGTATTGTAACCCTTTGAGAATTAGTGGAATTGCTTAACAATTGAATCAATCAGTGTGGACAAATTGATGCCCAAGTCCATTATGAAAATGTTTTTGAAAATAGATGCTTTTTTTTTTTTTTTTTTTGGTTATGTGCTTTATTGGTAACAAAACGATTACTCAGGCTTTGATTTTCCGCTGACAGTGATATTCAGTAATATTATTAGCAGACTTGTAGATGGAGTCCAAATAATTGAGTGAAATTGTCATTAGAACATATTCTAGATTTTATTTATTTCACTACTTTGCCTGCAGTCGCTGTTGCCCTCTGCCTCCATAAAGTTTCTGTCAATGTTCACATTTTTCCTCATCGAGTTTATGCTTAGAAAGTGGCGTACACACATTTAAAGTCATTTTTTGCGCATACGCAATGATTATAAATGAGACCCCAGGACAGAATTCATCCAGGTGAAAAGCCAAACAAGTATCCGCAGAGTGGTCTGATCTATAGTAATAATATAATAATCAGATAATTAATTCAGCACCAACCTTATGTGCATTAATATGGGCGTTTCCCAGGTAGATAATTTGTGCAGCTGCCAAATAATGTGTGCAGGTGAAAAGCTTTTTGTACCAACTTTGTTTTTCAATAAAGAATTTGTTATTTATGACTCCAAGAAAGCATATACTGCTAAAAAGCATGTCTAATTCTCATTGTGTGAAGTGTTATATGGCGTCATACTTCATGAGGTGTGCATTGTGTGAAGTGTTTCCAGTGTTCATCCAATTCAGAACCACACCAGATGAATTGTATTTTTTCAGAAATCGCCTGAAAACTGTTACAAATATGCAGTGTTGGATTTGAACAACATATAAAAGTTATTTTGGATTAATCTGAATGTTGGTCAGCATATAAATCTTTTTTAGGGTCACCTTTCTGTACTGGTGGAGGGTTCTGACTAGCTGTGGCCACAGGCTCCTACAAGCACCTCCAGTCCTCCCACAGTCCCCCAGCAGCTGCTCTCTCAGAAATACAGTAACAGTGTGGGTACATTATTGTTCTTCAAGGATCAAATTTCCGAAATGTACACTGAAAATACAGTGAGGTTCTTGTTGGGTACAAATGAGCACATTTTCCAAGCAGATAAACATACAAATTAATTATACATTGCTGGCTAAGATTACAATTTAGTTGCGATGAACAATTTTTAGAGAGTGTGGGCAGCCTCTAGCTCTGCAAGGCTGCTAGTTCGTCTTCGGTCAGGTAGACTCAGAGCTGCTGCCTGCTACGGCTGCACTAACCTCACCATGAGGTGTCTCAGGGACGAACTCTCTTTTTCTTTAAGTACTCCGAACGTTCTGGAGCCCTGGTAAGTTCTACTGAACTTCCAGCCCAGTCTCAAAGTGAAGGGTGTGATGCAAATCTGGTATACGATTTCCTGTATTTACTGTATTCCTCTAAAAGAACCTTTATCACATATGATTATAGTAAGATATACTTTCTTATAATCACTCAAAAGAATAGAGTTATACAGCTTACAGGATATATATCATCTTTCAGTTTGCTGATCACATGCAAGTTGCATATACCCCTTTAGCTCTTTCTAATTTACCTTTCCACCATGATGTTACATTACATTACATTACATTATTGGCATTTGGCAGACGCTCTTATCCAGAGCGACGTACAACAAAGTGCATACCCATAACCAGGGATAAGTTCGCTGAAAGACCCTAGAGGGAAGTACAATTTCAACTGCTGCCTGTACAACAAAGATAAGGACAAGGGCCTTTTTTTTTTTTTTTTTTTGAACAAACAAACAAGCAAACAGCAAAAGTGACCAAAGTGAACTATCCAAACACTGCTTACCTAGCCAACTAAAAATACCGAAACACAAAGCAAGTCACAGAGACAACAATTAAGGTTCACAGGGAGGTAGGGAGGGATGGGGAGAGGTGCTGCTTGAAGAGGTGTGTCTTCAGCTTGCGCTTGAAGGTGGGGAGAGATTCTATAGTTCTGACCTCAACGGGGAGTTCGTTCCACCACCGTGGAGCCAGAACAGACAGTAGTCGTGAGCGTGAGGTCGAGGTTCAGAGAGGGGGAGGTGCCAAGCGGCCTGTGGAGGCTGAACGAAGAGGTCTGGCAGGGGTGTAGGGTCTGATGATTTTTTGCAGATAAGCTGGGGAAGACCCTTTAACTGCTTGGAAGGCTAGCACCAATGTTTTGAATTTGATGCGAGCCATGACAGGCAGCCAGTGGAGGGAAGTAAGCAGGGGGGTGACGTGTGAGTATTTGGGAAGGTTGAAGACCAGACGAGCTGCTGCATTCTGGATGAGTTGGAGGGGTCTGATGGCGGACGCTGGGAGGCCAGCCAAGAGGGAATTGCAGTAGTCCAGGCGGGACAGAACCATCGCTTGGACCAGGAGCTGGGTCGAGTAGGGGGTGAGAAAGGGGAAAATTCAAAGGTACACCGCTCAAATACCCATCATCCTCTTTGGCCTTTACCTTATCTTATGGCTCCCCCTTCACGGAGATAAAAGCTACTGAACTTCCATTAATACAATGGGTATGAACACCCCTAAAGTCTACTACTTATTTATATCGTATATAGTATCTTACTAAAAAATAAAAGACATAAAAATGAAAGGAAACATAACTTTTAAATCACCTAATAATGCTACCTTCTATAGTATCTTACTGAAAACGAACAGACATAAAAATGAAAGGAAACATAACGTTGAGCTTCCATGTACTACTTTTACAAGTACTATAGATTATAATTACCACCCATGCCCTAAATATAGCCATCTCGTTTTCTGCGGGATTTGATCCCTCCTCCTTGCTGTTGATGAGCTCTTTGAACAGCTGCATTGGTTTGGGAATCTGGGGCAGGATCAGGACCCAGACTTTCGAAAGACGTGACTTTGCACTTCGTACTTCTCCTGCCTGTTGTATGGGATGTGCACTGGTATGTCTTCGAACACGTCGAGGGTTTTGCAGTGCAGCCGCAGCATATGCCTCTCCTCACTGACACTGAGGTTAGGGGGGGAGGCTTCAGGTTCTTGCGTGGGTCCAGCAGGAAGGTGTTCTGTAGCATGGAGGAACGCCCCGTCCCGTCTGTTGGCCTCCAGGTGCAGTTCACGGCTCCAAGCATGTCGTAAAAGCCCTTTAACTCTTTTCTGTATGATGAGGGATGCGCATGAACACCTCTTCGACATCAGTCCCGCTGCCACAACTCTTGGGCTGAGTCCGCACAGCGTACGTCACTCCTCTCTCCATATCCATATCCTGGAGTGGTGCCCAGAGGGAGCGTGCCACTCCAGCTTGACTACAGCTGTCCTGCGTTGCTCTCTCTTCAACAGCCCATAGATATCTTCTGAAGCAAAATTCTAAGATGCTTTTTTTTCTTTCTTCTCCTTCTTTTTTCCTGCTTTTTTAACGTCTAAAAGCTCACTCCTTATATATCCTTAGCTCATATAAAAGTGTACCTTTTTTTGATAAGAAATGTCCCCAGTATACTGAGTGGAAAGACATTTATCTCTTATGCAACTTTTTTTTCTCATACCTCAAAGGAAATTTCCCCAATACTTTATCTCATGTGCCCCTCCGGTTGGGAGTTTCCACCATCTCAGTATACGAGTGGAAAAACACTAGCTCTTATGTAATTTTTTAATGAACCTATTCATCACTGGTATTTGTCTCCCTGTCATAACTCTCCAAACTTTGACTTCATACAAGCCAGAAGTTAGTGCCCTCCACCATCTCAACACACTCTTCAGGTGCCCCTCTCCGCGGCGCCTTAAGGGATCTACAAAGGACATCCAGCCAATAGCTGAGTGTAAATCATCCACCAACTCTTCTACAGTCAGTCCTTTGAATCTATCCAATAAATTATCAGATTATAATCAGGAAGGCCCTTAAAGCCTCTTAATATTCTTTCGGTATTGACATCCCTTCCGTTTTCCTTATCTTTTTGCTTTTAGCCAGGCATTGTGCTCCTCCCCTGTAGGGTTGGGGTATTCCCCGACTGCTCGCTCAGCATGTTGAATCTCCTCCAAGGTTATGCTGGAACTCATTCTATGCATGGCCTCAGTCAGAACTTTAACCTTGCTCCTTAGTACTCTAAATCTAAGTCCCCCGACTTCAGACTCCTCCGCTGACAAGTAGGGCTGCTCATTATCTCTGAACCACATATTTTTCCTCTTATGGGCGTTCTTGCTACCACCTCAATGGCGTGTGCGAGGGGTTAACAATGCATTCCTTCCTAACCCATCCCTGTCAATCTCTCATCTGGGGGGCCTAGGGCCTGGTCCTCAACACCCTCTTCTTGCCATTTGGTATTTGACTGATTAAATGCTCCTTTTGTTTGTCAGTGTAAAAAATATATATTTTTATCTGAAGAGTTTTGTATTGTCTTTTGTATTGACAGCACAGATTATTGATTTCTCCATCCTGCTTCACTTTCTTCTGTTGTGCCAAATCTTTTGACATTTCAATGGCTATTTGCTTTTCCCATTTATCCATTGAGGACATTTCTACCATCATAACTTAATTATAAGGGACCTTACTCTGTTACAAAAAGTTTAGAAGGAAGTAAATTGTTAATACACGTCCAATGGGATTTAATAGTAGGCACATTCTTAAAATGGAAAATTCAGCCAATAATCAAAATAGAAATGAACTTTTATTTTGAAGCTCACTTGGAATCTACACCGGAAGACACGATTTAAATATCCACCAGAGTACTCTGACAGGTGAGAAGCCCTACAATTCTACTCTGTGTAGAAAGTGCTTTTCCACAAAAGGTTATTTAAATATCCACCAAAGAATTCAAACAGGTGAGAAGCCCTCCAGTTGTACTCTGTGTAGAAAGTTATTTTACACAAAAGGCCATTTAAATACCCACAACTAAAAGTACTGTCCTCGTTTAAGCGTTTAAATGGTTAACCAAACTGAGTACTAAACGTTTAAAAGAAAATTCTAGCCGATCATTTTTGCTGAAGCTGGAATGGTAAACTCAGTTTAATATAAATCCGCATTCACCATCGCACCATATTTGGTAACGTTGGCAAAGTTTGCGTTACATAAAAATATATATAATTGTTCGGAGACCTGTATTGGCATGAAAGTTAAATCATTAGACCTTTCGCCTATGGTAAAATAGATCCCGTCTTATCACATTGTATCAGGCAAATATTGCGTGACCACAATTTTGAGTGCACAGCCCCGTCTGTAACAAAGTTCTTGACAGCAGCATATTTTCAGATTTCATGCCAAGTCTATCAGGCAGAAGCCATATGGAAGAGGGATGAAAACATCAAGAATAACATTTTTACTGATGCATTTTTAAAAAAATGACACGATCGACCAGCATGCCTGCAGGAATTTAACTCCAGGCTTCCCATTTATACATGAGAATGAGGACATTTCTACCATCTCTATTTAATTATGAGGGACTTTACAATGGGATTTAATAGTAGGCACATATGACATAATGACCTGTTAAAGGAGAAGCAGTAATGTCACTGCTTGAGAGGAGCCAAAAGTCTAACCTGGGCCATTGCCGTTTCCATATACGCATGTATAATTTAAACCATTACGATTTGCCATTCTTCATACGTCTACCAAATGTAATTTAGTTTGTTTTCATGTATTTTTGGTTAATGATCTTGGTAAATATTTATTTCACATTATTTCTGGTCTCCATTTATTTATTTATGTTAAACAGCGGCGGAATTCACGAAGAACTGTAAAATAGCATGTCCACAACTGGAAGTACACAACGAGCTCGACATTTTACTTGATTACAACACTGGAATAACGAATGTAATGTTTAAGCCTCCATGAGCTAGCCAGCTAAATTGCTTGGAATTACGCATCATGTAATCACTTTACGTTCACTCAGACAACTTTCTGCTTTCAAAGTGCGTCTCAATCGCGTGCTGCTTGCTAATCAAGCAACTGATTTTGGTTTCGGACACAGCACAGGCGACTGAAAGTGATCAATGGCGGAGCAGTAATACAATGAAACCAAGGGGACCAATCACATTTCTTACGGAACGGTATTTACATTTCTGGGGAGGTGAGCGTCAGGCCAGAACGCGGCTTGGCGTAGACTCGACACCGACGTATAAACCTCTCTGCTTAAAAGAACAGAAGTGGAAGAACAGAACTCCGGCGACTTTATATGGTTATAACACAGATGTAATCAGTCATTGGGAGCCTTTAACTCCAAGAAGTACATTCCATCGAAAAACAGTCATTCATTCATCATCCAAACAGGGTAAGTATTTTCCCCAGCGTCTTCATGCTTTAACGAACTGCTTCATTAATGTTTGCAAAAGATATCGTTTTTCAAATTTGTCAGTCGATTTTAGCCTGGAACTGTAGCACGTTATGAATAATTAATTTTCTATTTATTAAACTTCGGATTCGTCCAGCTATCGGGATATATAAGAACTGGGTAGAGCTTCCTCCTGCTGATTACATGGATTCCAATGAGAACTTGTCAATTGTGCGAGGAGCCGATTGAGGAGGCTGCCATGTTTGACTATGGGGCTTTGTCGCATGCTCAGTGGCGCTATTTTGTAACCAGAGCATGCGCGCTGGAATAATAAACGTATGTGCTCCTCCGAATAAAATCGGTCCGTGGTGAGAAATTCATTCAGAGGGAAGAAAATTAGAATCGGAAAATTACTGTCCACTTCTCATCTACTTGGTTGAGCATGGAACAGTTTGTGGTCATTTTCTACACAGACCCATCTTTATTTACTTTATTATTTTTTTCAAAAAGAATACAATTTGTCTTAATTTTCCCTGTGGCTGTTATTTTTTTGAAACGGTTACAGTTCCCTCAAAGTATTGGAACAGCAAGACCAATTTGACCAACCTTTGTTTTTGCAATCCACCGAATACATTTGGGGTTGAGATAAAAAGATGAACATGAGACAAGAGTTTTGTGTTTTTATGCTTTTATTCCTTGGTATTTACAACAAGATGTGCAAAACTACTTATAACATAGCACCTTTATCAGACCACCCCATCTTCAGGTTAGAAAACGTGTTTGAACACAGAGTATTTAAGTAAATGACACTTCATATTTTGTAGCATTTCCCTTGCTTACAATAACTGCATCAAGCCTGTGACCCATTTACATCACCAAACAGTTCTGCATTCTGCTTTTGTGATGCTTTTCCAGGCTTATACTGCAGCCTCTTCCAGTTGTTTGTTATGAGGGGTTTTTCCCTTCAGGAGGTGAAATGCATGGTCAGTTGTGTTAAAGTCAGGTGATGAACTTGGCCCGTCTAAAACCTTCCACTTTTGCTCCCTAATGAAGTCCTTTGTTTTGTTGGCAGTGTACTACTTTGGTTGGGTAATCTTGGTCCCATCAGTCCTTAAAACTTTGTGTGAGAACTTTGATGTCACTGACTGATGTTTTGGGGGTTTTCCTCACAGCTCTCACAACGTTTCTGTCGTCAACTGCTTTTGTTTTCCTTTGTTGACCTTTTTGATGTCTGTTGCTCAGTAGACCAGCGGTTTTTCAGGACATTCTGAGTTGTTGTTCCAAGCTATTCTCAATGCTTGTGCAATCTCTGTGATTGATTGAAGGCTTGCTTTTCTCCCAAAGACAGCTCTCTGGTCTCCATGTATTCTAACACAAATGCAGTCATTCAGAACTATTTTTTAAACCGAAATTAGGTCATCTGATACTGTTTAACAAATCTAGATACAAATACCAGGAAATAAAAGCTGAAATTAAGATCTGTCATCTCAAATATATCTTTTGACCTCAATTGTCTTCAGGATATAGCAAAAGCAAAGGAATTGGTCTTGCTTTTCCAATACTTTTGGAGGCGGCTATATATTCAGTTTGTGATGCTGATGTGGGAAGCCTTCAAAGTATGTTTTATTTCCATTCCAACTCAATTTATTGTACATGAGTAGGCCTATTACAGCTTTTTAACTACATGAATTTACATTTTGATAAGGAACTTTCCTTACTTGGTTCCTTACTTTTTGGTAATTTTCTGTCCCAACTTTGGCTTAGATGATTTTCTAAAATGATAGTAAAATTCTAAAATTAGTCGGTGTGCAACGGCATCAAACTGATGTCTGCATCAAGGTCCGATTCCTTAACTGTGCATCACCGCAGCGCCCCGTGTGGCTGTTCTTCGTCATAGCAGTTTAGAATTCAAACACCAAGTGGTGCTGTTCTTTATTGAATCTACACTCACCGGAACATTTCAGTTTTATTGCACCTACTTATTGAGTATCCCAGAAACTGCTGATCTCCTGCGATTTTCATGCACACTAGACTCTTGCAAAGAGTTTGTAAAGAATACTGCAAAAAAACAAAAACAAATCTAGTGAGCAGCAGTTCCCCAGACAGAAATGCCTTGCAAATGAGATGTCAGAGGAGAATGGCCAGACTGGCCAGACTGGTCAAAACTGACAGGAAGATAACAGTAATGCAAATAACCTCACATTTCTGCAGTGATATGTAGGAGAGCATCTTTGAACACACAACGTATCATAATTAAGTGGATAGGCTACAGTAGTAGAAGTGTAAATATAGTGCTTGGTGAATGTATAAAGAACACTTACACAATATTGGAGAGGTCAACTCCCACACCTCTGGTAGATTTTTCACAGAATACAGCATGTACAGCAGCCTCAGAATCCACAGAGAATGTCCACAGGGTTTCTGAAGATGCTGCTGGTGCACACTGATTCCACCATGAATGTCATGGAGACCAGTGTTCTGCCCTTTTGCCATGGCCAGCCCATTCTTCCTGTTCTCAGGCCCTTCAGAAACGGCTTTCTTTCACTGTTCACAGTTTAAGCTAAAGCTGTGTGAAAGTGGAACTGTGGTATCAGCCATTGAGGGAATAAGGGTTTCCCCCACCTCAGAATGTTCGAGCCCTCCTGTGGTCAGTCAGGTATCTGCAGGACTGCAGAGTGTTAAGAATGTGTCTGTCGGACCCCTATTTCTCCCCAGACAGGAGTCATTCTGAGACAGGACACTGAGACAACACTACCAGAGCTCACTGAGCAGCACAGGATCAGACTGAAAGAAGAGGAACTCGGTGGACTGGTCCACATGGCAGAGTCAGAGACGTGTGCTGCAGCAGGACTCAACACTCTGGAGCCAGTGTGTGTTACATTACACAGAGGGGTCAGTGATGTACACCATACACGCACATCACTGATTAAAACGGAAACTGATCTGAGCTTCACCCACCCTGGGGATCTTATTAAGACAGAGACACTAGACAGTGCAGAGCTGGGATATGTAACCCATCTGCATCCTGACCAAATCAAAACCGAGACTGGTAATGGAGGATACCTTAAGGCAGAACACATCAGTGACTTGAATATGAAATGTGTCCATTTGAAATCTGATAAAATGAAGTGTGAATCCAGTGAAAGTTTAGTGAGTGATCTCATGAATGCTATGATGAATGGAGCTGCAGGTGATCGCAAAGCCAAGACAGAACCATCGCAATGTGCAGGAGAGCCAAATCCAAACTGTAAGAAGGAAGAAATGCACGATCCGCTGACCCAGTGTGGAGACTTAAATCACCTCTGTCACTTAAACGGTGAGAATAGTCAGACCAGAATTGTGCAGAAAGGTAGAAATGGCTGCAACAAGCATTTTAATTGCCAGGGAACGAATGAGAGAACTGAACCCATAACCAATTCAAGTAAAACCCCAAGCCTTTTGAATTTCTTTCTGACATCCATCCATTATCTTAACCCGCTTATCCTGAACAGGGTCACAGGGGGGCTGGAGCCTATCCCAGCATACATTGGGCGAAAGGCAGGAATACACCCTGGACAGGTCGCCAGTCCATCGCAGGGCTCACACACCATTCACTCACACACTCATACCTATGGGCAATTTAGACTCTCCAATCAGCCTAACCTGCATGTCTTTGGACTGTGGGAGGAGACCGGAGTACCCGGAGAAAACCCACGCAGACACGGGGAGAACATGCAAACTCCACACAGAGAGGCCCCGGCTGACGGGGATTCGAACCCAGGACCTCCTTGCTGTGAGGTGGCAGTGCTACCCACTGCACCATCCGTGCCGCCTTTCTTTCTGACAGAGGCAATTAATAGTAAATGTCAAATTATTACAGATGAGCCATACAAATGTACATGGTGTGAGAAGTGTTTTACTTTCAGATCTGCTTTAAATAGACATCGGAAAATTCATACAGGTAAAAAGCCCTACACATGTTCTCAGTGTGGGAAATGCTTTTCCAGAAAAGATGCTTTATATATCCACCAGATGACTCATACAGGTGAGAAGCCCTTCAAGTGTACTCTCTGTGGAAAGTGCTTTTGCACAAAAGCTTATTTAAATATCCACCAGAGAATTCATACAGGTGAGAAGCCCTATACTTGTACTCGGTGCGGAAAGTGCTTTTCCACGAAAAGTCATTTAAATGTCCACCAGATAACTCATTGAGGTGAGAAGCCTTTAAATCGCCACAAGATGATTCATGCAGGTCTTTAATGCAAGATATTTATACTTATGATTATTTAACCAGATGAATATCCCTGGGAGTATACACAGAGTAGGATGTATTGAGGAAACATAATTTAACTACCACTGTACCACTTAACTTACCATTCCTGCAATAGCCCTGCGAATGTATTCAGTTTGGGTTGGGAGATGTTTTTCACAAGTGTTTTTCTTGGGTACACAGCATTTAACAAAATCTTATTAATTTCTACCAACAAATCAATCCATTGGAGGATCCTTCCATGTGTAGTACACAGTCTGGAAAGTGCTTTTTCAAAGCAAGAAATCACCAGGGGCCTCATTTATAAAACTTTATAAAAGACATACGCCTTCCAGTGAGCAATTTCTTTTCATAAATCCCCATAAATTTGAAATTGTCCATACATGCACGAGCCCAACACACCGCCGAGTTCACTCCCATAATTACCCTTTAATGGTTAAGGAAACGCCCTTAATTAATATTGATGAGCATAGGTAATCCCTATGTAGGCTATGTCTGTGAATGGCAATGTCAGAGTGCAAAGCTAAGAAGAGAAATTTAGAAAGATAAATAAGAAAAATTATTTGGACATTGCTGGAATTGTTTCACAAAAGCAAATTTGTCCTCGTTTAAATGGGTAACCAAACCGAGTTGTAAACGTTTCCAAAAAATGACTAACTGGTCATTTTTTCTGAAGCTGAAATGATAAACTCATTTTAAAATATATACGCATTCACCATTAGCTGTATGATTTTGGTTTAAGCAATATTGCAATGCCGTGTTTAGATTCTAAACTAGCTACGAATCTGTGGCTATTTCACAGGGATTTACACTACACATTTACACTGACTTCAGCGTGAATATGTACTGTTAATTTTCAGTTTTTCAATCATGTGATTGTAAATGTATGGGGGAAAACAGTGACTTATTATTTCAGGTGAAAGAAATTCTTAGGCAACATTAAGGTTTCGGTGTTATACTGACCCACCCACCATGTACTCTGGTGTGAAGGCTGCTGTTGCTCAACCGATAGAAGACACCAAATGACAGATGATTGAGTTCATGATGAGTGATGAGTTTATGCATTTGCAAATTCAGGTTTTAGGAAAAAAAAGTGCATATTTATTGATTTTGGAACCTTGTTTGTAAGCGTTCCGATAATAAGAGAACCATAGCATTATATTTGTTTTTGAAGAAGATATCTGTGTCTTTAGGTAGGGTGTCCAATATGGGTCAGCTTTGGGTTTCTGTCTCTTGAATGGTTGGCTCAAGACCAAACCACATTCTAACACTCATATCGGTCAACATGCATTAAAATTGTTCAAATTGTTCAAATCTAAAAGGGTGTGGTGAGAAAGTGATTGATTTCTGATGGAATGGCCCATAACTTTTTTCAGTAAATAAATCAATGGTAATTAAAAAAATGTCCCCATGTTTTCTGTTTACTCTGTATCCTTTTGTCTATTGCACATTCTGTCTTAAAATTCAAAACAATACTGAGTGTCAAGCAGTTATGGAGGAAATGAGGTCAAATACTTTTTCATTGCACTGTATATTGTGAATGTGCACAGGCAAAAGGATTTCATGCCATGTACACATCTTTATGAACTATATGTGTTACTGCTTTCTACTTTACTATCCATTTGTAAATGTAGTTTAATTCCTGCTGCAACACTAATCATGGAATAAATACATTCAGCTCATATGGGGTGTGTATATGTATGAATCATGTTCATGCTCACCTAATTCCATTACTCGATGTCCTGACGAATCCATTTCAGGCTTCTTTTTTCAGTTGAGTGTTTTCATTTTGCACGAGATCAAGGTTTGTAATCCCAATATACAAATATGGGTGGACATGTGAGAGGCAGGAAATGCTCCTGATGAGCTGGTTGGTACCTTACATGGCTGCCAATCGGCGTTGATGTGTGAGTGTTTGTATGAATGGGTGAATGAGAAGCATCAATTGTACAGCGCTTTGGATAAAGGCTCTATAGGCCAACCATTTACATTTGCTTTCTCAGGAGTAATTTGCTATTGCTGGCTAATGTTTACCCACATTGATTTAATATCTATGTTCTCTTTAAGCAATGAATGTATGTGTTTGAATTGTAGTACTTTTTCTTATTATGATGGTTGTTCATTTTTAGCAAAATTGACATTAATATATTACTACTGTCAGTCTAGTCCTGATTCTGTCGACGATCGTAAAACCAAGTATCGCAAAAAACACCATTACATGCAATACTTCATCCATTTTTGCCAATGTGTATTGTCATTTCCATGAACATTATTACTATTCACTGGAACTCACCACCATATTCAGCATGACCATCATAATAATCAACAACATATAAAAGTTATTTTGGATTAATCTGAATGTTGGTCAGCATATAAATCTTTTTTAGGGTCACCTTTCTGTACAGGTGGAGGGTTCTGACTAGCTGTGGCCACAGGCTCCTACAAGCACCTCCAGTCCTCCCACAGTCCCCCAGCAGCTGCTCTCTCAGAAATACAGTAACAGTGTGGGTACATTATTGTTCTTCAAGGATCAAATTTCCGAAATGTACACTGAAAGTACAGTGAGGTTCTTGTTGGGTACAAATGAGCACATTTTCCAAGCAGATAAACATACAAATTAATTATACATTGCTGGCTAAGATTACAATTTAGTTGCGATTAACAATTTTTAGAGAGTGTGGGCAGCCTCTAGCTCTGCAAGGCTGCTGCCTCTAGCTCGGCAAGGCTGCTAGTTCGTCTTCGGGCAGGTAGACTCAGAGCTGCTGCCTGCTACGGCTGCACTAACCAAGTGAAAAATATATTTTAGTTGGTCAAACGATGTCATAGCTGGAGCCTGGCTGGAGGACTGCCCTTCCTACGATGCTGAAGCATCCCTTCAGCCCTGATCAGAAAGGCTTCTGTCCTCCTCTTCACAAAGATCCTCTTGATCTTAGCTTTGAATCTTCTGCATTTGCAAGGTGTTCCTTGGACTGGGAATCCATTTTAAATCATTGTTTCTGTGTGTGATTGGAAATGTCTTTTAATGTTCACCATGAAGGCAAAAAGCAGGAAAACCTAAAAAATAAACGGTGAATAATTTTGTCTCTGTGCTATTTCAAAGTAGACTTGAACACTGCTGAGAGCTAACCAACATGCATCATTGCCCCACGCAGAAAGCCTCCAAAAGGTTCAGAAACAGATAAGGGAGAACCGGACTGACTGTGGTGACACGTATGAGGCATTGGGGGCCAAAGCGAGCAATATGCCCCCTGTCCTCACTCCTTATGAATGTCCAAACTGACCATTCTCCCACCCTGACCCCAAGATTGCATGACTCCAGCACCATCATGTTCCAGCAACAAATGACAATTCATTTCTGAAAATTGTGGTGAAAATGTAATTTGGTTCGGATTTCATGTATATATTTTTGGGGGTTTTTTTGAGACCAGAATCATAGAAACACCGATATAACATGATCTGAAACAACATCACAATCTAAGTGGTGCAAGAAGATGGTTATTACACAAAAAACAACATTCGAAAGAGAACTTACTTACTATTAAAATAAAAAATTATTATTAAAAAGTATATACAATCAGTGACCACTTTTAGGTAGACCTGTACACCAGCTTGTTAATGCATTACATTACACTACATTATTGGCATTTGGCAGACACTTTTATCCAGAGTGATGTACAGTTGATTAGACTAAGCAGGAGAAAATCCTCCCCTGGAGCAATGCAGGGTTAAGGGCCTCGCTCAAGGCTGCCCTGTAGTGGAGAGCATGGTGCGAAAAACAAAAACTTTCAGGGAGCAGAAGTTCTGCAGGCAGACATGTGTTGTTAATGAGACAGGAGAGAGGAGAAGGGCCAGACTGGTTGTGCCAAAGATTTAATCTTAGCCCAGCTGATCCTGAATACGTCAATCACTTGTAAAGCTATAGGCACCATTGAAACAGCTGTGTCATCCACAAATTCACTTAATGGATATGTTCTATCAAGGATGTCAATTCTGTATTTCCATATTTAATAATGGTAAGTGGATGGTAATACTTGGGTAGCTAAAATGAAGAGTTTCAAGGAGACAGGGCACCCTTATATAGCTGCAAGTGTCATTATACAGGGTCTTGATCATGTTACAGAAACTAACCAAAAGAAAAAAACATTAAATCATGTTGAAAGCTTTAAATAAATTTGTGGTAAAATGAAGGCATCAGTCTCAACCAATGAGTTATAATCAAGCATTTCCAAAATTGGACGGATGTGCTTGTGAATGTGCCTCCCTTTAATAAATGCCACCCATTGGTATTCAGCAATGATATTTGGCAATCCATCTTTTAGTCTGGTGGCATCGACTAAGGCTGGAAGCTTATAATATTTTGAAAGTAACGTTATACGTCCCCAGCTATCTGTCTGTAATCTTTATTAAGCTTTGGGAGTAGTTTTTGATTGGGTCTGTGTTTTTCAAAACCAAAGTAGAAGGTATTATTGTCTCCCTCTTCTTGCCATTTGGTATTTGACTGATTAAATGCTCCTTTTGTTTGTCAGTGTAAAAAATATATCTTTTTCTCTGAAGAGTTTTGTATTGTCTTCCAGTTTTAAATCCTTTTTACAGCACAGATTATTGATTTCTCCATCCTGCTTCACTTTCTTCTGTTGTGCCAAATCTTTTGACATTTCAATAGCTATTTGCTTTTCCCATTTATCCATTGAGGACATTTCTACAATCATAACTTAATTATAAGGGACCTTACTCTGTTACAAAAAGTTTAGAAGCAAGTAAATTGTTAATACACATCCAATGGGATTTAACTATTCGAAATCGCCTGGCGCGAATCATTTCCATGGGCTCCTTTTCGTAAGTCTTATTCTTATCTAGATAATTATTTTACTATTAACGGGTCCTCGAATGATATTTATGTTGTTGAGGTATTCCCGATGTATTATTGTTATTTTGAATGTTCCAATTGTTCGTTTTTTTATGTGGGAAAATGACAGGTAAACGGGATAATGTCTCTGCATGTCTGTTTCTCAACGTCGTAGCCAGCTACATTAACATGCTATCACATTACGGTTTTAAAATATCACCGTCATTAATAGTATTGACAATTTGTATACACGTTTGATTCGTGAAGGTTTAGACATAAAATGTATTATTGTTGCTCTTATTTCACTGCCAATTGTTTATTGACATAGACCTAACTTACTGTCATTCAGACATCTTGGTATATGTTCTTTTATTTTCCATTAATATATTATTATTGTTGTTGTTGTTGTTGTTGTTGTTAACTTGCCCATATTATGTAGTTGCCCAGCTAAGTACTTAAATAATAGAGCAGTTTCCACAATTATTATATTATACAATATTTACACCCATGTTACCTTCAATTATATGAATGTACAGTAAATATACTTATTGTTCTGTTTTTTCTTTGTTTAGTACAATAATGACTGTAATGCCAGGCATTACAGTATAATTAGGCACACAGTATAATTAGTACAGGTCTCTTGGTTACTTTCATACATTTCATAACTAATGTTACTTTGATATCTCCAGGTGATCAGCATGTGGAGGCGTGTATATTTTCTCCCAGGTAGGCTGCAGATGTACTTCCGAAGAGGTCTGCGAAGTCCTTGGCAAAATCGGAACAATACCAGTACTTCAGGAGACCCAGCCTTCACCTTCCCTCCTGCCCTGGCTATTCCAACTGCCCCAGTCCCAAGCCCAGTCTCCTTTAATACCTATGCATATCCACCATGCTAATATTGTTACAAACAACAATATATATTATTATTTGTTATTCATTGATATTTTTGTTGCTGTTGTTGTGTTTATATGTTCATAAGAATTGTAATATGCAATGCCCTCCGTAATGCTTGGGACAAAAACATTAATTTAGCTCAGTACACCACAATTTTATATTCATAAACAAACGATTCAAAGTGCAAGTTCTCATATTTTATTAAAGGGTATTTTTATGCATTCTGGTTTCACCATGTAGACATGACAGCACTTTTTATACATAATCCCCCATTTCAGGGCACCATAATGTTTGGGACATATTTATGTGATGTAAATTAGTCATATTTTCTGTATGCATGACTGGTTGAAGTCTGTGACCCACTGAGACATGACTGTGGTCTCTGACACATCCACGCCTGCCTCCTGAAGGCTGTTTCTGATCGGTTGGACACATGTTTGGGGATTTTTCTTCATTATGATGAGAATTCTTCAGCTATCAGCTGTAGAGGTCTTACTTGGCTTGCCATGCCCTATGCCCCATTACATGTTCTCTCTCCTTAATGCTGTTCCAAACAGTTGATTTTGTTACACCTAAGGTTTGGCATAACAAAACAGACATTACAGACTTTTTATTTTAATTTTTCAGTCTCATAATGGCTTCCTTGACATTCATTGGAACAACTCTGGCCCTCATGTTTAATGACAATAATACAAACCAAAGGCAAGAAAAAGTCTAGAAAAATATGTTTATTGTTACTATATACAAAACACACTGTAATTTCAATATGGTGAAACCAAAGTCTGTAAACATATTTGCTGAGAATATGCATTTTTTATTACAAATCTAAAATTGTGGAGAACAGAGCCAAATAAAAAAATGTCTTTGTCCTAAACATTACAGATGGCACTGTATATAACATTGTAATCTTTTTTTGTGTATGTAATAAATTGCAATAATTGATCTAATGTCAGTAGTGATGTAATGTCAGTTCTACATCTAAGTAGGTGTACAGGTGTTCCTAAGAAAGTTCTCAGTGAGTGGATATTTTGGCAATTGTCTGTATCTGTGTGCATGGATAGTAGACAAGTTGTAAATATTGTTGTCCTTCAGTTGCCATAAAAACTTTTACCCAACATCCAATCAGCTGCCTGCCAATGTAAAGTTTGTCAGGATTAGAAGATATTAAATTATGTACTTCATTGTCTGTCTGGCTCATTGGCCGTGACAGAGAGGGAGACGCACACTGACACATTTAAAAAACAAGGTCAAATTTATTTGAAATAACCAGTTAACAAAAATGTGTAGTGTGAAAGTCAGTTGCATCAGTTGTCGTGTGAGTGAGTGGATGTGTGAAAAGTATGCTCAAGCAATGTTGTCTCATGCAAACCCAAAAAGAACCAACAGGTACGTGGGAAGAGAGTTCCCTCCTTCAGACAAGAGTCAGGGACATTTTAACATCTGGTCACAGGTGCTCCCAATTGCGCAAATGACCTGGTACTCCGCCAACAAGGCACCTGTGAAGTAACGCCAGAATAAGTAGCACAGAGCAGGGGGCCGTAACATATCCCTAATTTTAACAATTTGAAACAATAAAATTTAAAAATTTAAAAAACATTTACAGAGTTACAATAACAGCCATTAAAAACAATGTACTTAAAACAAATTGCATATCCCATATTGTTCAGAGTGAACAGTGGGGGACAAAGCCAAATACCTTAATTGTATTTGAGATAACTATTAAGTAGAATGATGGCAGAAAGGATTTCCTATCCACAGTGAAATGGAGCTGGAGATCTAATGACACAACAAACATGATTATGGGACAATTCTACAAGGAAATATTTTCCATTATTTATGTCATGGTTTGCCAAAGGGCGGATTCGAGCCGTGGTGACCATCGTAGGGCTCTACACCTACACGCGGCTGGCCGCCGCGGGCAGTTGGAGGGTTGCCGGTTCGATCCCCCGCCTGGGCTGTGTCGAAGTGTCCCTGAGCTGACCTTGTTGCGTGTGCAGAAAAGGCTTCTTCCGCATCACTCTCCCGTACAGCTTTTCCTTGTGCAAAATGCGCTGTATTGTTGAACCACGCACAGTGACACCATCTGCAGCAAGATGACCTTGTAGGTGGTCCGTGGGTTGTATTTGACCACTCACCATCCTTCGCCTTTGCCTCTCCGATATTCTTCTTGGCCTGCCACTTCTGACCTTAACAAGAACTGTGCCTGTGGCCTTCCATTTCCTCACTATGTTCCTCACAGTGGAAACTGACAGCTGAAATCTCTGAGATAGCTTTTTGTAGCCTTCCCCGAAACCATAATGCTGAACAATCTTTGTTGTCAGGTCATTTGAGAGTTGTTTTGAGGCCCCCATGTTGCCACTCTTCAGAGCAGAGTGAAAGAGAAGAACAACTTGCAATTGGCCACCTTAAATACCTTCTCTCATGATTGGATGTACCTGTCTATGAAGTGTCTATGAAGTTAATGAGCTCATCAAACCAATTTTGTGTTCCAATTAATCAGTGTTAAGTAGTTACAGGTATTCAAATCAACAAAATGACAAGGGTGCCCAAATTTATGCACCTGTCTAATTTTGTTTTGATGCATATTGCACATTTTCTGTTAATTCAATAAACCGCATTTCACTACTGAAATATTACTGTGTCCATCAGATACTGATGAATTCTGTCCTGGGGGCACATTTATAACCGTTGTGTATGCACAAAAAGTGCATGAAATGTGCATAAACCACTTTCTCAGCATACATTGGGATTTATAAACAAACAAACAAAAAGTTGACGAGGAAATGTGCGAACATTGACTGAAACTATGACCCATGTGTACACACATTATGGCGGTGAGGGAAACAGCGACTCTACAGGCAATGTAGTGAAATAAAGGAAATATGTT
Source organism: Conger conger (assembly GCF_963514075.1). NCBI lineage: Eukaryota > Metazoa > Chordata > Actinopteri > Anguilliformes > Congridae > Conger > Conger conger. The sequence goes on from NC_083773.1 coordinate 41,328,458, forward strand.
CTAATGACAATTTCACTCAATTATTTGGACTTATGCCAGGGTAATCGTTTTGTTGTCAATAAAGCACATAACCAAGAAATAAAAATAAAATAAAAATCTGTTTTTCAATATATTTTCGTAACGGACTTGGGGCACCAAATCATCCGCACTGATTGATTCAAAGTGTTAAGCAATTCCACTAATTGCGAAAGGGTTATAAAATGGCTGGGTGATGACCGTGTGTAACGATGCACAGTGGCTGCTTCAGCACTGTTGGAGGACTTTGCCAATGGCAGGCTTCGAATGGAGAGAGTGTTCAGGGACCACAAGGATTTTCTAGCCCAAGATGATGACTGGCTTAGAGCTATTCTCTTGGAATTGTGTGCTGAATTGGGCCCAACATCAGTGCGACCAACCTACAGAAACTGACCAATACTAGATCCCTTTACAGATTTTGACCACTCTAGGGTATCTGGAAACCAGCACGTTCCAGGGGGAATTGGTGTAAGGGGACCAGGGTTTTCACAATTCTCACTGAACTTTGTGATGCCATCAATGTGGGATGGCATAACTGGAATGACCCAGCGATACATAAAGATTCTCTGCACTGCGGGTGAACAGGCCAAAATCAAAGTGCAATTTGCAGCATGTTTCTAAATGTAATCGGTGTGGTCGACTGCACTCATATTGCATTAAGGGCACCACATTAGTTAGGAAAGTGAGCAATCATCAGTTTTTGTAAAGGAATACCATCCCAATTTTTAAATTGCATTTTCAAACATTATTTTGGGCCATCTTAATAGTTCAATGTCAACATTATAAGTCAGATAATAGCCTAATTGCTAATTTAAAGATTTACATTTACATTGACATGGCGCAGTGTAACCTCACAGTTACAGCAGTCTGCAGGCAAGTTAAATCCCTGAAGTTTATGTCCAGGCATGCTGGTTGCGTGTTTTTATTTTTTAAATGCATCGGTTAAAATAATAATTCTTAATGTTTTCATCCCTCTTCCCTATGGCTTCGGCCTGACAAGACTTGATTTGCATGAAATCTGTAAATATGCTGCAGTAAAGAACTTACAGATGAGGTTGTTTACTCTATTTTACCATAGGCGACTGGTCTAATGATTTTACATATATGCCAATACAGGTCTCTATACAATTTGCTTTATTATTATGTAACGGTAAACTTTGTCAATGCATTTTATATGCTGCAGGACAAACGTGGTTGTGAAATAACCTTGGTCCATTTTTCGCTGAAAGCAGGGAACTTTCGCTTTCAATATCCAATGGATAAACAGCCTAATGATAGTGTATTGCTTTATTTATTTGTATATAGATACTGCATAGTGGAAAGTTATATTCAGTCTGCAGGTAGTTTGAATTTGCGTGTCAACAAATAAACACGGATGGAAAAATGCCATACAATAAGCGATAAGTGAAACAACAGCTACAGATTTAAAACACACAGAAATGATTTAATAACTATAGTACTGTAGCATTCAATTCCCTGCGGTGTTTGCATTCTTAACCCCCTGCACTGGCCACGGATTAGATTCTAAACTAGCAACCAAACAGCGTATTGCAATATTGGTTTATAATACGGCTGATGGGGAATGCGCATTTATTTTTAACTGAGTTTACAATTTCAGCTTCAGAAAAAATTCTCAGATAGAACATTATTTTCAACGTTTACAACTCAGTTTGGTAAACTGTTTAAACGAGGACAAATTTGCTTTTGTGAATCAATTCCATCAATGTCCAAATTATCTTTCTTATTTATCTTTCTAAATTTCTCTTCTTAGCTTTGCATTCTGACATTGCCATTCACAGACATAGCCTACATAGGGATTATCTATGCTTTTCAATATTAATTAAGGGCGTTTCCTTAACCATTAAAGGGTAATTGTGGGAGTGAACTAGGCGGTGTGTTGGGCTCGTGCATGTACGGCCCTCTCCTCCTCTCCCTATACACCATGTCTCTTGGTTCTGTTATCGCTTCCCATGGCTTTTCTTACCATGCTTACGCCGATGACACCCAACTCTTTCTTCCCTCAACTCTTTCTTTTCTGTTCTGGTTCCTCAGTGGTGGAATGACTTGCCTACCACTGTCAGGACAGGACAATCCCTCCCCCTTTTTCAATACAGACTTAAAACACACCTTTTCAAACTGTACCTTAGTCCTTCCTCCTGATTTCCTCCCCCCTTTTCTGATATACCTATCCGTCGTCTAACCAAAAAAAAAAAAGTAAAAAAAATTGCACTTATGATGACTATGTTTAGAACAGCACTTCATGTGTATTTTACTAGTATAGGATGTGATGCTTTAACTTGTGGAAGAACTAATGCACTTGTAAGTCGCTTGGGATTAAGTGTCTGCCAAATGACTAAAATGTAAAAATAAAATAAAATGTACAGACAATTCCAAATTGATTTGGGATTCATGAAAAGAAATTGCTCACTGGAAGGCATATGCCTTTTATAAAGTTTTATAAATGAGGCTCCTTATGATTTCTTGCTTTGAAAAGGCACTTTCCATACTGTGTACTACACATGGAGGGATCCCCCAATGGATTGATTTGTTGGTAGAAATTAATATGATTTTGTTAAATAACACATCCCACGCTGTGTACCCAAGAAAAACGCTTCCAAAAACACACCATCTCCCAACCCAAACGGAATACATTTGCAGGGCTATTGCAGGAATGATAAGATAAATGGTACAGTGGTATTAAGTTTCCTCAACACATCCCATTCTGTGTATACTCCTCTGGATATTAATCTGGTTGAATAATCAGAAGTATAAATATTTTGCATTAAAGACCTGCATGAATCATGTTGTGGCGATTTAAATTAGATTTTCTGGAAAAGCACTTCCCACATGTAGAACATTTGTAAGGATTCTCACCTGAATGAGTTATCTGGTGGACATTTAAATTCTTTTTTGTGGAAAAGTACTTTCCACAAAGAATACAATTGTATGGCTTCTGATCTGTATGAGTTCTCTGGTGGAGATTGAAATTACTTTTCATGGAAAAGGACTTTCCACACAGAGTACAAGTATAGGGCTTCTCACCTGTATGAATTCTCTGGTGGATATTTAAATAAGCTTTTGTGGAAAAGTACTTTCCACAAAGAATACAACTGTAGGCCTTCTCACCTGTATGAGTTCTCTGGTGGATATTTAAATAAGCTTTTGTGGAAAAGTACTTCCCACAAAGAACACAATCGTAGGGTTTCTCATCTGTATGAGTACTCTTGTGGATATTTAAATTATATCTTGTGGAAAAGCACTTTCCACAAAGAATACAATTGTAGGGCTTCTCACCTGTATGAGTTCTCTGGTGGATACTTAATTTACTTTTTGTGGAAAAGCCCTTTTCACAAAGAATACAATTGTAGGGCTTCTCACCCGTATGAATTCCCTGGTGGATATTTATATTACCTTTTGTGGAAAAGCACTTCCCACAATGATTACATTTGTATGGTTTTTCACCTGTGTGAATTACCCGATGTCTATTTAAATGAGATTTGAAAAAAAAACACTTCTCACACCATGTACATCTGTATGGCTTTTCATCAGTATTAATTTGACGTTCACTTCTATTAATTGACTCCTTTTGAAAGAAATTCGAAAGGCCTGGGATTTCACTTGAATTGGTTATCATGGGTTCAGTTCGCTCATTTGTTCCCTGACAATTAATATGCTTGTTGCTGCCATTTCTATGTTTCTGCAGAATGCTGGTCTGACTGTTCTCACCGTTTATGTGACAGTGGTGATTTAAGTCCCCATATTGGGTCAGCAGATCGTGCATTTCTTCCTTCTTACAGTTTGTATTTGACTCTCCTGCACATTGTGATGGTTCTGTCTTGGCTTTGTGATCACCTGCAGCTCCATTCACCATAGTATTCATGAGATCACTCACTAAACTTTCACTGGATTCACACTTAATTTTATCAGATTCCAAATGAACACATTTAATATTCTCCAAGTCACTGATGTGTTCTGCCTTAAGATATCCTCCATCACCAGTCTCGGTTTTGATTTGGTCAGGATGCAGATGTGTTACATATCCCAACTCTGCACTGTCTAGTGTCTCTTTCTTAATAAGGTCCCCAGGGTGGGTGAAGCCCAGATCAGTTTCTGTTTTAATCAGTGATGTGTGTGTATGGTGTACATCACTGACCCCTCTGTGTAATGTAACACACACTGGCTCCAGAGTGTTGAGTCCTGCAGCAGCACACGTCTCTGACTCTGCCATGTGGACCAGTCCACCGAGTTCCTCTTCTTTCAGTCTGATCCTGTGCTGCTCAGTGAGCTCTGGTAGTGTTGTCTCAGTGTCCTGTCTCAGACAGACTCCTGTCTGCATCATACTGCTGCTCACAGGTGTGCAGATGTTCAGCTCCTAGAGAGAAACAGGGGAAGGGTTTTACCCTTAATAATAGAAAACCATCTGATAGCTGGGACAGCTCTTGGAGAGAAACAGGGGAAGACAATTGACAATGCATTTCACCTTCTGAAGTGAAGATCGACGGGAAAAAACCCTCAACAAAGAACAACTGAAAGAGGATGCAGTAAAAGACTGGAAAAGCATCACAAAAGAAGAATGCAACAGTTTGGTGATATGAATGGATCACAGGCTTGATGCAGTTATTGTAGGCAAGGCATATGCTACCAAATATTAACACATCTAGGTGTAAATACCAAGAAATAAAAGCCGAAATTCTGAACTCTGGTCTCGTGTTCATCTTTTTATCTCAATCCCCAATGTATTCAGTGGATTGCAAAAACAAAGGAATTGGCCTTGTTGTTCCAATACTTTAAGGGAACTGTATCCAATAAAAAACTATATATATATATATATATATATATATATATATATATATAGCAAAGTTGAGTCTGGGCAGAAAATCACCAAAAAGTGTTCCATGCTCAACCAAGTACTTGTAGATGATAAGGGAGAATGTTTCCAATCAAAATTAAACGTTATGTTCTTCTAAAGGTACAATAGGCCTTCTTATGTACAAAACATTGATCCGATACTGATAAGCCTTTTTTGTCTAGCCATTTACATGTTCCCAGCGTCTTCCAAAGTGACGCCATTGTAGCCAAGTTTATTCGGTAAAGTGAAGTAAAGTGAACGCTGCATCCCCCCCCCCCCCCCCCAGAAAAACGTGCAAACTCCTGTGGTTTCCAGAGGTATTGCAGCTTATTAAGCCTTTGGTGACGAAAAGCACATTTCATCATTGAAGCCCATTCAAGACTACGGTTTTACCATGGTGAATTTTTACTATATTGGACAGTAATTTTCCAATTCAAATTTTCTTCCCGTTTCGGTTTCCAGTGCACATACTCTAGTGCCAAAATAGCGCCACTGAGCAAGCGACAAAGCCCCATAGTCAAACATGGCAGCCTCCTCAATCGGACAATCGACAAGTTTTCATTCGAATCTATGGAACAAGCAGAAGGAAGCTCCATCCAGTTCTTATATATCCCGATGGCTGGAAGAATCCAAAGTTTTATAAATCGAAAATGAATTATTCATAACGTGCAACAGTTCCAGGCTAAAATCGACTGACAAATTTTAAAACCGGTATCTTTTGCAAACATTAATGAAGCAGTTCGTTAAAGAATGAAGAATATGGGGAAAATACTTACCCTGTTTGGATGATGAATAAATTACCGTTTTTTGATATAATGTAATTCTTGGAGTTAAAGGCCTCTTACATCTGCGTTAACCATATAAAGTCGCCGGAGTTCAACCAGTTGTGTTCAGCCTGATTTATAAGTCTGTGTCGAGTCTACGCCCAGCGCCCAGAGTCCACCTCCCCAGAAATGTAACTACACCGATGCGGACCATAAGAACTGTGATTGGTCCGCTTGGTTTCATTGTATTACTGCTCCGCCATTGGTCACTCTCAATCGCCTGTGCTGTGTTCGAAACCAAAATCAGTCCTAGTACTCCTCACTGCAGAACATTTGCTCCTGTGGGCGGGGTTGCCTCGGAGCAACCCCGCCCCATGTGGCAACCCCGCCCACAACGTGTGTTAATTTATTCATCAACAAGCCCTGTATCGTCAAAGATCGCTACTGTGAACGGCAAAAAAGTAACAGGTAAGTGACGACTATCTAAGGGGATTTTAAACAATATACTATGTCACTAGTTACTAGTTAACTATGATATTAACGTTCGCTAGCTAGTTTGGCCAGATGTTTTGTTTGCCGACCGTGTAGTTTCTCCGGTGTAGTTTAATTGGAATGGGTGCCGATTGAGATAGTTTACGGGGCGGGGGAGGGGGGGATTCGCAAACACACTACTGTAACGTAGTGGCTAAATCCAAGAATATTCAGGCCAAATGCGTGAGAGTTGGCAACCGTGAAAACACGTGTATGAAATATTTTGTGCTGTGTGTGTATGTGTTGTGATCCACAGATGCATCCAACAATTTTAAAAATAGGGCAGAATCCCCAAATACAGCAATGCACTGTGTGTTGCACAAAATATCTTTGTCCATTCTGCAACCCTGAAGTCTACCATCCCAATGAACAATACCACCTTCAACACCACATACAGAACCACCATCTCAGCCTGGCAGTTCAGCATGAAGGTATGTGGATTTTTCGTGTGTTATGCTTCTTTATTAATGTATCGCATTGTAATTTTAACCTGTAGATCAACAAAATGTTAAACAGCCATTGAAACACTTCCTTTTTAATTGAACTAATTATAGCCATCTCACTTATGTTATACTCAGTCTTCTATAAAGCTATGTATTATTTTAGGCCGTGGTGGCTCGTAAGGCAAGCATATGAAACACAATAGTGTATTCATACGGCCTACCCATAAACCTAACTTTAAACATAACCATAACATGAACCCTAAATCTTAAAAGCCCAAATTGATATATCTGTAAAACAAATAACAATAACTCTATGACCAATCAAATACATTTTGAACACCTTGTGACTTATACACAATTAATGGGACTTATATTAGTTTTTCCTTCATACTGAAAATTTTACTTCTTGGAGATGCAATGTTTTTGCACAACTCCAAAGCTATGTGCCTTCTGCCACTTTGATTATTTTAAAGAAGACAACTGATAAAACATTTTCTTTTTTACATTTTAGATTTAATCATCATGAAGTGCCATTTCAACTGCAGACCCTTAGCACATTTTCATTGCTGCTACTGTTCCGGAACTATACTCAAGAAGTTCCAATTCATTAAACATTTATCATCATGCAAAAAACACAAATCTTCCGGACAGCCTCCACCCACAACTCCTCCAGCACCCCAGTCCAGTCCTCCAGTACTGCCGTTTTCTCCTCCAGCACCCCAGTCTAGTCCTCCAGTACTGCCGTTTTCTCCTCCAGCACCCCAGTCTAGTCCTCCAGTAATGCCGTTTTCTCCTCCAGCACCCCAGTCTACTCATCCAGTACTGCCGTTTTCTCCTCCAGCACCCCAGTCTAGTCTTCCAAGCTTGGCAGTGGCACCAGTCTGTGCGTCAGCAAAAACGGGTGGAGTGCAGTATTTGTGGGCTCGGATTTTCTCCATTTTCTCCTCTCTCCTCAACGCACCGCCTCCTCCTCCTCAGTCCTCCTTCGCTGCTGATGACTTTGCTGATTTCTTCGATGAGAAGGTCACAGTCATCCGCAGATCCTTTACAACCACCGCCCCCCTCACTGTGCCCTTCCCCCCCTCTAGTCCCATCCCTTCCTTTTCCACTTTCTCCCCCCTTACAGACTCTGATGTTTCTCAACTCCTGCTCTGCCACCGCCCTACAACCTGTGCCCTTGACCCTATCCCCTCTTCTCTTCTCCAAACTATCACACCTGACATTCTCCCATTTGTCACCTCCCTTGTCAACTCCTCCCTGTCTTCCGGCTGTTTTCCGGCATCCTCCAAGAGGGCCCACATCACTCCGCTGCTAAAAAAGCCTACCCTGGATCCCTCCATCATCCAGAACTACCGCCCGGTATCTCTTCTTCCTTTCCTTTCTAAAACTATAGAACGAGCCGCTTCTACTCAACTTTCTTCCTTCTTTTCTAACAACAACCTGCTAGACCCCCATCAGTCTGGCTTCAGATCGGGCCACTCGACAGAGACTGCGCTCCTCTCCGTCAGTGAGTCACTTCATGCCGCACGAGCAGCCTCCCTCTCCTCTATCCTCATTCTTCTAGATCTCTCTGCTGCCTTCGACACTGTGGATCACTCCATCCTCCTGTCTGCCCTGTCAGCAACGGGCATCTGTGGCACAGCCCTGGACTGGATTGAGTCCTACCTCTCTGGTCGCTCCTTCCAGGTTGTCTGGGCTGGTTCGGTATCGACACCTCGGCCCCTCGCCACAGGAGTTCCCCAGGGCTCAGTCCTTGGCCCGCTTCTTTTTTCTCTCTACACTCGCTCCCTTGGCCCTGTGATCACTGCACATGGGCTATCCTACCACTGCTATGCGGACGATACCCAACTCTTCATCTCGTTCCCGCCGTCTGATACGCAGGTTTCAGCCCGTATCTCTGCTTGCCTGAGGGACATCCAGAGCTGGATGGACAACCACCATCTAAAGCTCAACCCAGGTAAAACTGAAATGATATTCATCCCTGCTAATACCTCTCCCCATCTGGATCTCTCCATTTCTCTCGGGGATACCACACTCACGCCGTCACCCAGTGCAAGGAACCTCGGCGTGGTGATGGACAGCAGACTGTCCCTTTCCGAGAACATTGCGGCGGTGACCCGGTCTTGCAGGTTCTTCCTCTACAACATACGGAGAATCCGCCCCTTTCTCACCCCCTACTCGACCCAGCTCCTGGTCCAAGCGATGGTTCTGTCCCGCCTGGACTACTGCAATTCCCTCTTGGCTGGCCTCCCAGCGTCCGCCATCAGACCCCTCCAACTCATCCAGAATGCAGCAGCTCGTCTGGTCTTCAACCTTCCCAAATACTCACACGTCACCCCCCTGCTTACTTCCCTCCACTGGCTGCCTGTCATGGCTCGCATCAAATTCAAAACATTGGTGCTAGCCTTCCAAGCAGTTAAAGGGTCTTCCCCAGCTTATCTGCAAAAAATCATCACACCCTACACCCCTGCCAGACCTCTTCGTTCAGCCTCCACAGGCCGCTTGGCACCTCCCCCTCTCAGAACCTCCACCTCACGCTCACGACTACTGTCTGTTCTGGCTCCACGGTGGTGGAACGAACTCCCCGTTGAGGTCAGAACTATAGAATCTCTCCCCACCTTCAAGCGCAAGCTGAAGACGCACCTCTTCAAGCAGCACCTCTCCCCATCCCTCCCTTCCTCCCTGTGAACCTTAATTGTTGTCTCTGTGACTTGCTTTGTGTATCGGTATTTTTAGTTGGCTAGGTAAGCAGTGTTTGGATAGTTAACTTTGGTGACTTTTGCTCTGTTTGTTTGTTTGTTCAAAAAAAAAAAAAAAAAAAAAAAAAAAGGCCCTTGTCCTTATCTTTGTTGTACAGGTAGCAGTTGAAATTGTACTTACCTCTAGGGTCTTTCAGCGAACTTATCCCTGGTTATGGGTATGCACTTTGTTGTACGTCGCTCTGGATAAGAGCGTCTGCCAAATGCCAATAATGTAATGTAATGTAATGGATTAAACAAGAGGAACCTGCTGGTTCATATCAGGAGGAAGCACAAAAGGAGGGTAGAAGACATCACAGAACAACACCGCCTTGCATGCCAGTGTGTGGACCGCCAAAATGGGATTTTTACTGTCGAAAAATCTTTTTTCAAGCCATGCACACCTATCCATATTTAAAAAAAAAAAAACATGGGGTGCAAGCCATCAAGTAATTTGCGAAATGGAGGAATGCAATACAAATACAGAATTTGCTGCAAGGAGTGGAATTGCCCTTTTTGAGTGCAAACATTTAAAATCTCTGCAATTCTTCCCAAATTCTCAGGCTACACCAGTTCATCTTCAAGAGGAGGTGCTGTCTGAAATGGTAGCTGCCAAAATGTTTTCCGAGGACAGAAAAATAACATGCTTAAATAGGCAAGAAGAAGCTAGAATAGCAGGTGTTCCTCTTTCGGTTGAGGTGACCATGGGGAGGCCTCCTTCAAAGAAATATATTTCAATCTTTGAGCCAAAAGTGTCCTATTACAGCAGACTTGGTAGGGTAATAGCTGCTTATGACTCTAAAAAGAATACATGTGCCAAACCAAGACAATCTTGTCTCCACAAAACCATTGCCAAGTGGCATCTTTTTCAGGTGGACAGGCAGATCTTTACTACTGTGACGACCATGGAGAGTGATGCTGAGGGAGAGACTGGCCAGCAACAAGCACAACAAGCTGGAGAAGGATCAGCATACCCATCCGATGATGCATTTAAAAAAAAATATATGTTTAGTTTATTATGCACATATTAAAAGTGAACAAGCAGAAACAAATAAAGTGGGTTGAGTGTTTATTTATCTGGTCTTCATACCCTAACCCCCAGGGCCTTGTTGAACATATTTCTTAATGGCCTTTATGGCCATTTAGGCATTTACATTCTAATATGACTTAATTGTATTATTGTTTTACCATTATTGAACTTTACTGAACACAAAAAAACAATAGCTTAACATTATGCTGTGGTCTTTCTTTTCTTGTAACACAAGAAAAACATTTCCATTTAAAAGACTTGCAGGATCTATGCACTATTAACATTAAAAACAAATATAGCCGTACACTACCCTTTTCACTCATTGTTTCTAGCATGAAATATGTGAGGTTCCACCTGCTTAAAATCCCCTCAGATAGTAATTTACCTGTTACTTTTTTTTTCGTTCACAGTAGCGATAGAACACTTTTCTGGACTTGCTAAGTGTTGACAAATACATGAATAGCGTTGAACCAATGAAAACACACATTGTGGGAGGGGTTGCCCCGAGGCAACCCCGCCCACAGGGGCAAATGTTCTGCAGTGAGAACCAACTCAAATCAGTTGCTTGATCTGTCCTTAAAAAAAAAAAGGCGACTCCGGAGGTGTGTTTGCAGCACGCGATTGAGACGCACTTTGAAGGCAGAAAGATGTCAAAGTGAAAGTAAAGTGATTACATGATGCATAATTCCAAGCAATTTAGCTGGCTAGCTCACGGAGGCCTTAAACATTACATAAGTTATTCCAGTGGTAATCAAGTAAAATATCGAGCTCGTTATGTACTTGCTTGTGGACAAGCTCTTTTACAGTTCTTTGTGGATTCCGCGGCTGTTTAAAAAAAAAAAAAAAGTATTTACCAAGATCATTCACCAAAAATACATGAAAACGAACTATATTTAATTTGGTAGACGTATGGTTTAAAGTATATGGAAACGGCAATGGCCAAGGTTAGACTTTTGGCTCCTCTCAAGCAGTGACATTACTTCTGTAGGGGAAAATTCACAGAACAAAAGATCTCCCTCCTAAAAGCATGATGAACAATCACAAGTCAAAATCAGACTCCACCTTAGTGAGCAGGCTGGTTCCTCCAAAACTCTCGACGATGTGTGCTAAAAGTGTATCAATATATCCATATTAAAGTATGATATGTACCCTGTATAGTTTCAAACTGATGAACTGCTAAATCGTGCTAGAATTACAGTGACCCGTATGTAACCGGCTGGGGGGGGCGGGGCGTCTCAAACTGTGTAGTCAAGGACACAGAGCGAGATATGACTGTACAGCTGATTCGTTCGGGACTCTCAATGTTTTATGCCAGAGTGTATCTATATGCAAGTGACTTATAATCACTATATCCCATGTACGCTGCTTGTTATCAAATCAAATGAACCTAGAACATTAATTATAGCTGAGCTTATGAAAATGCAAGAAACCACAGTGAAAACTGTTGAAATGAGAAAAGAATGCAACGTGTATTTACTGACTAATTAATTAAGAGAATAATTAATCAAATGTTTAGTATGTCTGTATATTTTCAATGATTTACTGCTCATAAGATTGTGACAGAAAAGTGACCCATATGTGGAAAGATACAGAGTGACGTGTATGGATGATGTGTGTGTTTGAGGTGGGGCATCCAGAACTTTGAGATCTTGTAGTTTCCCAGTTTCCCACTCTGCCAAAAGCAGGTGCGGGGTGAAGTGAGGACAGGGGACGTCCTGAACTTTGTACAGAGCTGGCAGAGCATAAGAACCTTTGGCGATTTGCCACAATGACGTTGTGGGAGGAGTTGTGGGAGGAGTTAAGATAAGAACACTGTGGATGATTTGCCAGAATGAGGTTGGAGGTGAAGTTGTAGGAGGAGTAACTGTGTATAAAATGGGTGTAGAAATGGCAGTCCGGGTCCATGTTTTTGGTCCGGTTTTATGCACTTGTGCTAAATAAAGTCTGATTTTCCTGAACGGTGTGCTGCCGTGGTGTTTTTTCCCCCGTGAAGATGTTTTTCGACAAATTGAAGATTTGGACTCTGTCGTTTCGTAGACACGACACTTCTCCTCCTTTAACAGGTCATTATGTCATATGTGCCCACTATTAAGTAGGTAAGAATGTTCCTACTATTAAATCCCATTGTAAAGTTCCTTATAATTAAATTGAGATGGTAGAAATGTCCTCATCCTCACGTATAAATGGGAAACGCAAATACCTGTTGAAACGTCAAACGATTTGGCACAAAAGAAGAAACTGAAGCAGGACGAAGGTAGATGTGAAATCACTAATCCGTGCTGTAAAAGAGATTTATTAAAGGACATTATTAAACTCAATTCTCTTCAGGTATCAAATAGACATTTTGATATAAGATATTTTTTACACTGATAAAAGGAGTAGGGATGTGACAAATCATCAGTTTTTGTAAAGTTACCATCACATTTTTTAAACGGTTATAACCGATACTGCTTATGACCGCTGGGGGTCGTATTTACTGAAGTACTGTCAAATTTAATAGCATTTTCAAACTTTATTTTGGGCCATCTCAATAGTTAAATGTCAACATTATAAGTTAGATAATAGCCTAATGGCCAAATTAAAGATTTACATTTCCATTGACATGGTGCAGTGTAGCCTCACAGTTACAGCAGTCTGTAGGCTAGTTTTTTTAAATGCATCAGTAAAAATGTTATTCTTCATGGTTTCATCCCTCTTCCCTATGGCTTCTGCCTGATAGACTTGGCATGAAATCTGCAAATATGCTGCTGTTAAGAACTTTGTTACAGACAGGGTTTGTGCGCACAAAATTGTGGTCACACAATATTTGCCTGATATAATATGATAACACCGGATCTATTTTACCATAGGCGACAGGTCTAATAATTGAACTTCTATGCCAAAACAGGTCTCCGAACAATTATATATATTTTCATGTAAGGTAACTTAGCCAACGTTACCAAATATGGTGCGGTGGTGAATGCTGATTTATATTAAACTGAGTTTACCATTTCAGCTTCAGCAAAAATGATCGGTGAAGCAATTTTTTTGTAAACGTTTACTCCTCAGTATGGTTAACCATTTAAATGTTTAAACGAGGACAGTACTTTTCTTTGTGGGTATTTCAATTACTTTTTGTGTAAAATCACTTTCTACAGAGTACAACTGGAGGGCTATGTCTATGAGTACTTTGGTGGATACTGAAATAAACATTTGTGGAAAAGTACTTACCACAAGGGATTTACAATGGTGTTGTATCAGTGTTTTAACACAAAAATCTTTCCTATTGTACCTTTAAACAAAGTTGCTGTTCGACCAGTTGTGTGAATAGAGTGGGACAGGTGGTCGGAAGCTTGCCCCAATACGACTCAAACTTCCGGTGCTGATTCAAAGTGAGCTTCAAAATAAAAGTTTGAAACTTTTTTTGATTACTGGCTGAATTTTCCATTTTTGTTCAATTCTAAGAATGTGCCTACTATTAAATCCCATTGGACCTGGATTAATAATTTACTTCCTTCTAAACTTTTAGACAGAGTAAGGTCCCTTATAATTAAGTTATGATGGTAGAAATATCCTCAATGGAAAAATGGGAAAAGCAAATAGCTATTGAAATGCCAAAAGATTTGGCACAACAGAAGAAAGCGAAGCAGGATGGAGAAATGAATAATCTGTGCTGTCAAAGGGATTTAAAACTGGAAGACAATACTAAACTCTTCAAATTCAAATATATATATTTTACACTGACAAACAAAAGGAGCATTTATTCAATAAAATACCAAGTGGGTAGAAGAGGAAGACAATAATACCTTCTACTTTTGGCTTTAAAAACACAGACATAATAAACAAACTACTCCCAAAGCTTAATAAAGATACGTTACAGATAGATGGGGACCCATAATGTTCCTGCCACCTTCCCCCAGTTGAGAAAGGTGACCCTAAAAAAAGATTTATATGCTGACCAACAGTCAGATTGATCCAAAATAACTTTTATATGTTGTTGATTATTATGATGATCATGCTGAATATGATATTCCAGTGAATATTAATAATGTTCTTAGAAATGACAATACAGATTGGCTAAAATGGATGAAGTATTGCAGACAATGGTGTTTTCTGCTATACTTTTTTTGTTTTACGATAGTCGACAGAATCATGGATGAGACTGACAATAGTGAATAATGTTAGAATTAACAACCATCACAGAAAGTAAAAATACTATAATTCATACACAAACATTAATTGCAGAAATAGAATACGGATATTAAATCAATGTGTGTAAACATTAGCCAACAATAGCAAACTGCTCCTGAGAAAGCAAATGTGAAATTAACTAATCTGAAGGGATCGTAAGAGAATCAGATGAGTTTTAGTATTTGTACTCATATGGCGTGTATGGTAAATGGTTGGGATTCATATAGCACCTTTATCCAAAACGCTGTACAATTGATGCTTCTCTTTCACCCATTCATACACACTCACGGCGATTGGCTGCCATGCAAGGCGCCGACCAGCTCGTCAAGAGCATTTGGGTGTTAGGTGTCTTGCTCAGGGACACTTCGACACAGCCTGGGCGGGGGATCGAACCGGCAACCCTCCGACTGCCAGACGACTGCTCTTACTGCCTGAGCCATGTCGCTTGTTTCCAAATGTAATCGGTGTGGTTGACTGCACTCACATTGCATTACGGGCACCACATGAGGTAGGAATGTGATAAATCATCAGTTTTTGTCAAAGAATACCATCCCAATTTTTAATAGCATTTTCAAACGTTATTTTAGGCCATCTTAATAGTTCAATGTCAACATTATAAGTCAGATAATAGCCTAATTGCTAACTTAAAGATTTACATTTACATTGACATGGTGCAGTGTAACCTCACAGTTACAGCAGCCTGCAGGCAAGTTAAACCCTTGTAGCGTGCGTCCAGGCATGCTGGTTGCGGCTGGTGGTGAATGCACATTTATTTTCAACTGAGCTCACAATTTCAGCTTCAGAAAAAATTCACATACAAATTTTTTGTGAACGTTTACAACTCAGTTTGGTTAACCGTTTAAACAAGGACAAATTTGCTTTTGTGAATCAATTCCATCAATGTCCAAATTATCTTTCTTATTTATCTTTCTAAATTTCTCTTCTTTGCTTTGCACTCTGACATTGCCATTCAAACATAGCCTACATACAGATTATCAAGGACATTTCTATGCTTATTAATATTAATTAAGGGCGTTTCCTTAACCATTAAAGGGTAATTGTGGGAGTGAACTAGGCGATGTGGTGGGCTCGTGTATGTATGGACAATTTCAAATTGATTTGGGATTCAGGAAAAGAAATTGCTCACTGGAAGGCGTATGCCTTTCATGAAGTTTTATAAATGAGGCCCCTGGTGATTTCTTGCTTTGAAAAAGCACTTTCCATACTGTGTACTACACATGGAGGGATCCTCCAATGGATTGATTTCTTGGTAGAAATTAATATGATTTAGTTAAATCGCTGTGTACCCAAGAAAAACACTGAATACATTTGCAGGGCTATTGCAGGAATGGTAAGTTAAATGGTACAGTGGTAGTTAAATTATGTTTCCTCAACACATCCTACTCCGTGGATACTCCTAGGGATAGTCATGTGGTTGAATAATCAGAAGTATAAATATCTTGCATTAAAGACCTGCATGAATCATCTTGTGGCGATTTAAATTACTTTTCATGGAAAAGCTCTTACCACACAGAGTACAAGTATAGGGCTTCTCACCTGTATGAATTCTCTGGTGGATATTTAAATAAGCTTTTGCGGAAAAGTACTTTCCGCAAAGAATACAATTGTAGGGCTTCTCACCTGTATGAGTACCCTGGTGGATAATTAAATAAGCTTTTGTGGAAAAGTACTTTCCACAAAGAATACAATGGTAGGGCTTCTCACCTGTATGAATGCTCTGGTGGATACTTAATTTACTTTTTGTGGAAAAGCACTTTCCACAAAGAATACAATTGTAGGGTTTCTCACCTGTATGAGTGCTCTGGTGGATATTTAAATTAGTTTTCGTGGAAAAGCACTTTCCACACAGAGTACAAGTATATGGCTTCTCCCCTGTATGAGTTCTCTGGTGGATATTTAAATAAGCTTTTGTGGAAAAGTACTTCCCACAAAGAACACAATCGTAGGGCTTCTCATCTGTATGAGTACTCTTGTGGATATTTAAATTATATCTTGTGGAAAAGCACTTTCCACAAAGAATACAATTGTAGGGCTTCTCACCTGTATGAGTTCTCTGGTGGATATTTAATTTACTTTTTGTGGAAAAGCGCTTTTCACAAAGAATACAATTGTTGGGCTTCTCACCCGTATGAATTCCCTGGTGGATATTTATATTACCTTTTGTGGAAAAGCACTTCCCACAATGAGGACATGTGTATGGTTTTTCACCTGTGTAAATTATCAGATGTCTATTTAAATGAGATTTGAAATCAAAACACTTCTCACACCATGTACACCTGTATGGCTTTTCATCAGTATTAATTTGACGTACACTTCTATTAATTGACTCCTTTTGACAGAAATTCAAAAGGCTTGGGATTTCACTTGAATTGGTTATCATGGGTTCAGTTCTCTCATTTGTTCGCTGACAATGAATGCACTTGTTGCTGGTATTTCTACATTTCCGCAGAGTTCTGGTCTGACTGTTCTCACCGTTTATGTGACAGTGGTGATTTAAGTCCCCACATTGGGTCAGCGAATCGTGCATTTCTTCCTTCTTACAGTTTGGATTTGGCTCTCCTGCACATTGCGATGGTTCTGTCTTGGCTTTGTGATCACCTGCAGCTCCATTCATCATAGCATTCATGAGATCACTCACTAAACTTTCACTGGATTCACACTTCATTTTATCAGATTCCAAATGAACACATTTAATATTCAAGTCACTGATGTGTTCTGCCTGAAGGTATCCTCCATCATCAGTCTCGGTTTTGATTTGGTCAGGATGCAGATGGGTTACATATCCCAGCTCTGTACTGTCTAGTGTCTCTGTCTTAATAAGGTCCCCAGGGTGGGTGAAGCCCAGATCAGTTTCTGTTTTAATCAGTGATGTGTGTGTATGGTGTACATCACTGACCCCGCTGTGTAATGTAACACACACTGGCTCCAGAGTGTTGAGTCCTGCTGCAGCACACGTCTCTGACTCTGCCATGTGGACCAGTCCACCGAGTTCCTCCTCTTTCAGTCTGATCCTGTGCTGCTCAATGAGCTCTGGTAGTGTTGTCTCAGTGTCCTGTCTCAGAATGACTCCTGTCTGCATCATACTGCTGCTCACAGGTGGGCAGATGTTCAGCTCCTGGAGAGAAACAGGGGAAGGGTTTTACCCTTAATAATGAAAAACCATCTGATAGCTGGGACATCTCAATCCCAAATGTATTCAGTGGATGGCAAAAACAAAGGAATTGGACTTGCTGTACCAATACTTTTGGAGGGGACTGTAACTGTTAAGAAAAGAACAGCCAGAAAAAAAAAGGAAAATTAAGTCTAATAGTATTCTTTTTGAAAAAAATATCTTGGCGTTCAATGCTCAACCAAGTTCAGGCGCATCACAAAAAATTTGAATATCTTGGAAAAGTTCATTTTGTTCTGTAATTTCATTCAAAAAGTGAAACTTTCAAAGATTCTAGATTCATTACACATTGTCATCAGTGCCACACCGCATTGATGCAGTAATTTGTGCAAAAGAAGTCCCGACCAAGTAGAGTGCATAAATGAACATACTTTTCAGAAGGTCGACATTCCTGTATTATAAATAATTTTTTTAATTATTGGTTTTATGCAATATTCCAATATTCTGAGATACTAGATTATTGTACTTGTAGCACCTGTAGATGGTAAGGTAGATTATTAAACGGTCAAAAGGTATAATAGGCCAGCTTATGTATAAAATATTGATATCTGATACTGCAAAGCTTTTTTTCTGCCAAGCTCGCCATTTACTACATGTTCCACACGATTTATGGAGGACATGTTCCATGGACGAATTTAGTCTTACAATCTGACGCCACTGTAGCCAAGTTCATTCGGTAAAGTAAAGTGAACGCTGGATCCCCACCCAGAGAAACACGCAAACTCCAGTGGTTACGACGTAATGCAGCGTATTTAGCCTTTGGCGACGAAAATCACATTTCAAAACTGCGATTACCATGGTGACTTTTTACTATATTGGACAGTACTTTTCAATTCAGAATTTCCCACTGAATGAATTACTCTACAAGGACCGATTTCATTCCTATTCATTCCTTACCGTTTAGGTTTTCAGTGCACATGCTCTGGTGCCAAAAAAGCACCACTAAGCACGCGACAAAGCCCCATAGTCAAACATGGAAGCCTCCATAATAAATCGGCTCCTCGCACAATTTCACAGTTCTCATTGGAATCCATGGAACCAGCAGGCGGAAGCTCTCTCCAGTACTTGTATATCCCGATGTCTTGGCCAATCCGAAGTTTTATAACTCGAAAATGAATTGTACATAACATGCGACAACTCCAGGCTGAAATCGACTGACAAATGTGAAAACAGATATCTTCTGCAAACATTCATGAAGCAGTTCGTTAAAGCATGAACACTATGGGGGAAATACTTACCCTGGTTGGATGATGAATAAATTACGTCAGCTCAATCGTTTTTGGATGCAATTTAATTCTTGGAGATAAAGGGTCCCAATGCACGTTACATCTGCGTTAACCATAAAAAGTCGCTGGAGTTCGACTCGCTGTGTTAGTCGTGCAGAACCAGCGGAAGCACGCCCCAAGACGAATCTTACTTCCGGTGTACGATTTTACAAAAGTTTCAAAATAAAAGTTCATTTCATGTTCCTAAACGACTTCCCCAGATTGACACTTCACATCATACTCTGTCAACAATGGCTAGATGCAGTAGAATTCCCATTTGGAATGCCATTATAGTGTAGCCATGTTGATGGCTGCTCATGTACTAATGTGGACTCTTTCGTCATCTTTTTTGGACACTGGCTGGGATTTTTGTTCATTTTAGCTGCAGCTAGACCAACTTGCTTGTCCTGTTATGCCATCTGCTCAGGTGTTTCAGAGTTCACGACAGACAATGAAAAGATCTTCCAAAAGAACAAGGCATCTACAAAATGTCACCACATTACTGTTTTAGCAAGAGCAGAACATCAACCCTGATGAAGATATCCATGTTCCTCACCATGATGCCCCATGCGGACAGGAAAGTCCTGGAAATCACAACAGTGACAGGATGGCTACTTGTCTGTCCATACCAGCACACCTCCCACAACATCCAGAGGAACATGACTACCTGTACACTGTTCAAGAAAATTTGAATTAATACACATGTGGACAAAATTGTTGGTACGCCTCTATTAATGAAAGAAAAACCCACAACGGTCACTGAAATAACTTGAAACTGGCAAAAGTAATAATGAATAAAAATTTACTGAAAATTTACCAATGAAAAAATGATGGTACCCCTAGAAAAGAGTGAAAATAATTTGACCATAGGGACATGTTAAACTAAGGTGTGTCCTCTAATTAGCATCACAGGTGTCTTCAAACTTGCAATCAGTCAGTCTGCCTATTTAAAGGGTGACAAGTAGTCACTGTGCTGTTTGGTGACATGGTGTGTACCACACTGAACATGGACCACAGAAAGTGAAGGAGAGAGTTGTCTGAGGAGATTAGAAAGAAAATTATAGACAAGCATGTTAAAGGTAAAGGCTATAAGACCATCTCCAAGCAGCTTGATGTTCCTGTGACTACAGATGCACATATTATTCAGAAGTTTAAGGTCCACGGGACTGTAGCCAACCTCCCTGGAAGTGGCCGCAAGAGGAAAATTGATGACAAATTGAAGAGACGGATAATACGAATGGTAACCAAAGAGCCCAGAACAACCTCCAAAGAAATTTAAGGTGAACTCCAAGGTCAAGATACATCAGTGTCAGATCGCACCATCCGTCGTTGTTTGAGCCAAAGTGGACTTCATGGGAGACCACCAAGGAGGACATCACTGTTGAAAGCAAATCATAAAAAAGCGAGACTGGAATTTGCCAAAATGCATATTGACAAGCCACAAAGCTTCTGGCAGAATGTCCTTTGGACAGATGAGACAAAACTGGAGCTTTTTGACAAGGCACATCAACTCTATGTTCACAGATGCAAAAATGAAGCATACCAAGAAAAGAACACTGTCCCTACTGTGAAACATGGAGGAGGCTTGGTTATGTTCTGGGGCTGCTTTGCTGCATCTGGCACAGGGTGTCTTGAATCTGTGCAGGGTACAATGGAATCTCAAGACTATCAAGGCATTCTGGAGAGAAATGTGCTGCCTAGTGTCAGAAAGCTTGGTCTCAGTCGCAGGTCATGGGTCTTCCAACGGGATAATGACCCAAAACACACAGCTAAAAACACCCAACAATGGCAAAGAGCAAAACATTGGACTATTCTGAAGTGGCCTTCTATGAGCCCTGATCTAAATCCTATTGAACATCTGTGGAAGGAACTGAAACATGCCGTCTGGAGAAGGCACCCTTAAAACCTGAGACAACTGGAGCAGTTTGCCAAAATACCTGTTGACAGGTGCAGAAGTCTCATTGACAGTTACAGAAATCGTTTGATTGCAGTGATTGCCTCAAAAGGTTGTGCAACAAAATATTAAGTTAAGGGTACCATCATTTTTGTCCAGGCCTGTTTCATTAGTTTAAAATGATTCTGTTGAACCACAATTCAAAAGCAATGTCTGATTTTCATTGGTTAATGTTCAGTAAATTTTTATTTATTATTACTTTCGTCAGTTTCATTGTGGGTTGTGGGTTGATCGCCGCACAAAAAAAGCACCTCGGGCGCCTCGGAATCACGGTTACCAGCTTGTGGCAAGATGGCTTGAAGAAGGCGTGTCGCTCTTGTAGGGCCGCTGAGGGACGGGGTGGGGGCGGTGTATCCGTACCAGCTCTAATTGAATTAGACGGGGTACAATTGGCTACCAAATTGGGAAAAAAAAATAAATAAATAAAAAAACGAATACTTTAATACCTTCCTTGGTTTTGGTGAAAATCCTTGTAAAGTTATCAAGACCCTGTTTGATGAAAGTATTCATTTAGCCACCCAATTATTACCACCCAATTACCATTATGAAGTATCCAGCATTGCGTATTCACCGCATTGCTTTTTGGAGACCTGCTTGTGGGATATGACACCTTCACGGTGAACATTAAAAGCCATTTGCAATCACACTGAAAACATGGATTCCCAGTCTGAGGAACACCATGCAGATGCTTTTTCACTTGATGCTTAGTGCAGCCGGAGCAGGCAGCTGCTCTGAGACTATGTGCCCTAATACCAGCTAGCTAGAGCAATCTCAGAAATAAATGTCCGAAAAAAGTGACGAATGTTTGTCGCAGGGGCGTGACCCAGTAGCTACTAAATTGCAGCAACGTATAATTAATTTGTACACAGAGAGCCTTACTGTACTTTCAGTGTACATTTGGGAAATTTGATCCTAAATACAGGGCGGAGGCGTGACCAGTCCTGAATCTATTGAGGGTTGTCCACTGTCTCCTTGGGAGGTTGGTGCCAGGGACCTGTTCAGTGTGGTCTGACGCCAGATGTTTGTTTGGGACATCCTTGGCCTCCCATTCCTTTTCCCAAGCAGATTGGGTGGTTAAGTCATCTGGTGGGGTTTTCTTTCCGAATTGGTCATCGAGATGGGAGACGGGCAGTTGGCGAATTGAAGATGTCTGCGTGGATTGGTAGATGGGGGGAATAGTAAATGCGACTAAATGAGGCATGGTTGTGTTAAGGCGAGTGTCCACATGGTGTGTACAGGGTGACCTGGACCAGACAGGGGCACAGTATTCTGCTGCGGAGTATGCAGGGGCCTGTGCTGAGGTGTGCAGTGTCAGGGCTGCTGCCCCACATTTTGAGCCTGCAAGCTTATAGACCAGGTTGTTTCTGGACTTTACTTTTGCTGCTGTTCCTTTCAGATGTTCTTTGAAAGAAAGGGTCCTGTCAAGGGTAACTCCCAGGCTGGGTTGGGGGCGTGTTTCAGCTTAGGTCCGCTCAAGAGGATGTTTAGTTCCTTGGCGCCTTTTGCATTCTGGACTTGGAATACGTTGGAGACCGTTTTAGCTGGGCTTGCTTTTAAACACTAGGTTTTGCAGTATTGGTCCAATTTTGCAAGGTCTTCAGTGAACACAAGTGATCGGCATAGATTAATTTGCGGGATTTGGTGTGGGGTAAGTCACGGTTGGATTTCTATGCTGACTGATTATTATTATTATGATGCTGAATATGGCGGTGAGTTCCAGTGAATGTTAATAACGTTCTTAGAAATGTCAATACACATTGGCTAAATGGATTAAGTATTGCAGGTAATGTAATTTAATGTAATGTAATAGTGTTTTTTGCTATGCTTGCATTTACGAGTTGTTAGTTAGTTAGTTGACAGAATCATGGACTGCACTCACAGTGGTGAAATATTAATTAAGGCGCTTCCCCCTAAGGGGTGGCTTATAACAGTTGTTCGGTTTCTTTCTTTCTTTCGGGAATTATATGTCACTACTGCCTATACGTTTTAGGCAGGTGTGAAAAAATGCTGTAAAGTAAGAATGCTTTCAAAAATAGAAATGTTTATTTTTTTATCAATGAACAAATTGCAAAGTGAGTGAACAAGAAAAATCTAAATCAAATCAATATTTGGTGTGACCACCCTTTGCCTTCAAACCAGCATCAATTATTCTAGGTACACTTGCACAAAGTCAGGGATTTTGTAGGCATATAGTCAGGTGTGTGATCAACCAATTATACCAAACGGGAGCTAATGATGATCAATTTAATATGTAGGTTGAACCACAATCATTCACTGAAACAAAAACAGCTGTGTTGGAGGGTTAAAACTGGGTGAGGAACAGCCAAACTCTGCTTCCAAGGTGAGGTTGCTGAAGACAGTTTAATGTCAGAAAGGCTGGAGAGCGGTAGAAGAACAGTGAAGCATGGTGGAGGTTCCTTGCACGTTTGGGGCAGCATTTCTGCAAATGGAGTTGGGCATTTGGTCAGAATTAATGGTCTCCTAAATGCTGAGAAGTACAGGCAGATACTTATCCATCATGCAATACCACCAGGGAGGCATCTGATTGGCCCAAAATTTATTCTGCAGCAGGACAACAACCCCAAACATACATCCAATATCATTAAGAACTATCTTCAGCGTAAAGAAGAACAAGGAGTCCTGGAAGTGATGGTATGGCCCCCACAAAGCCCTGATCTCAACATCATTAAGTCTGTCTGGGATTACATGAAGAGACAGAAATATTTGAGGCTGCCTAAATCCACAGAAGAACTGTGGCTAGTTCTCCAAGATGTTTGGAACAACCTCCCTGCCGAGTTCCTTCAAAAACTGTGTGCAAGTATACCCAGAAGAATTGATGCTGAAGGCAAAGGGTGGTCACACCAAATATTGATTTGATTTAGATTTTTCTTCTGTTCATTCATTTCTTCTGTTCATGCATTTTGTTAATTGATAAAAATAAACTATTTACATTTCTACTTTTGAAAGCACTTATTTGAAAGCATTTTTTCACACCTGCCTAAAACTTTTGCACAGCACTGTGCCTGGCAGTGGAATCTCAAACTGCAAAGCCCTGGATCTAGTTCTTGTACATTAGAGATATGTATTTAATGAAGTTGTGATATAATTACTTGTTTTGTGATCTTGACCTACTTTTTAGCCGGTAGGGCAGCCATCTTGGAAAGCACTTGGAAATTGTTTTACGGATAACTCGAGAAGTATATATCAGATTGGGACAATCTTGAAGCATGCCTTGGGGCACATATTTCTCAAATAACAACTATATAGGTCAGAGGTTAAGTTCATGGTCATATGTCAAATTGAAAAAGAGGTACGTCAACAATTTACAGTTTTTACACGGATAGTGCAGTAGGTAGCACTGCCGCCTCACAGCAAGGAGGTCCTGGGTTCAAATCCCGGTCGGCAAGGGCCTCTCTGTGTGGAGTTTGCTTGTTATCCCTGTGTTTGCGTGGGTTTCCTCCCACAATCCAAAGACATGCAGGTTAGGCCATAGGTATGAGTGTGTGAGTGAATGGTGTGTGTGCCCTGCGATGGACTGGCGACCTGTCCAGGGTGTATTCTTGCCTTTCACCGAATGTATGCTAGGATAGACCCTGTTCAGGACAAGCGGGTTAGGATAATGAATGAATGAATGAATAAAATAGCCTATTTATACTCATTGCACTAAAGCTATGCCATAACGCAAGTAGGTGAAATGCATAGAGCCCGTTTATTCAATCTGGACATGAACATACTTTCTAGATGGATTTCAATTTAACAGCCTAACAGAATTTTGCCATCTCAGTGTCCCATCATATCTACATACAGTGGTGTGAAAAAGTGTTTGCCCCCTTCCTGATTTCTATTTTATTTTTTATTTTTATTTTTTTTGCATGTTTGTCACACTTAAATGTTTCAGATCATCAAACAAATTTAAATATTAGTCAGACAACACAAGTAAACACAAAATGCAGTTTTTAAATGAAGGTTTTTATTATTAAGGGAGAAAAAGAATCCAAACCTACATGACCCTGTGTGAAAAAGTGATTGCCCCCTAAACCTAATAACTGGTTGGGCCACCCGTAGCAGCAACAACTGCAATCAAGCGTTTGCGATAACTTGCAATGAGTCTCTTACAGCGCTGTGGAGGAATTTTGGCCCACTCATCTTTGCAGAATTGTTGTAATTCAGCCACATTGGAGGGTTTTCGAGCATGAACCGCCTTTTTAAGGTCATGCCACAGCATCTCAATAGGATTCAGGTCAGGACTTTGACTAGGACACTCCAAAGTCTTCATTTTGTTTTTCTTCAGCCATTCAGAGGTGGACTTGCTGGTGTGTTTTGGATCATTGTCCTGCTGCAGAACCCAAGTTTGTTTCAGCTTGAGGTCACGGATCACAGGTCACAGATGGCCGGACATTCTCCTTCAGGATTTTTTTGTAGACAGCAGAATACATGGTTCCATTTATTACAGCAAGTCTTCCAGGTCCTGAAGCAGCAAAACAGCCCCAGACCATCACACTACCACCACCATATTTTACTGTTGGTATGATGTTCTTTTTCTGAAATGCGGTGTTACTTTTACGCCAGATGTAATGGGACACACACCTTCCAAAAAGTTCTACTTTTGTCTCATCAGACTATTTTCCCAAAAGTCTTGGGGATCATCAAGATGTTTTCTGGCAAAATTGAGATGAGCCTTAATGTTCTTTTTGCTCAGCAGTGGTTTTCGTCTTGGAACTCTGCCATGCAGGCCATTCTTGCCCAGTCTCTTTCTTATGGTGGAGTCATGAACACTGACCTTAACTGAGGCAAGTGAGGCCTGCAGTTCTTTGGATGCTGTTGTGGGGTCTTTTGTGACCTCTTGGATGAGTCGTCACTGCGCTCTTGGGGTCATTTTGGTCGGCCGGCCACTCCTGGGAAGGTTCACCACTGTTCCATGTTTTCGCCATTTGTGGATAATGGCTCTCACTGTGGTTCGCTGGAGTCCCAAAGCTTTAGAAATGGCTTTATAACCTTTTCCAGACTGATAGATCTAAATTACTTTCTTTCTCATTTGTTCCTGAATTTCTTTAGATCTTGGCATGATGTCTAGCTTTTGAGGATCATTTGGTCTACTTCATTTTGTCAGGCAGGTCCTATTTAAGTGATTTCTTGATTGAGAACAGGTGTGGCAGTCATCAGGCCTGGGTGTGGCTAGAGAAATTGAACTCAGGTTTGATAAACCACAGTTAAGTTGT
This sequence comes from Conger conger, assembly GCF_963514075.1. Lineage (NCBI taxonomy): Eukaryota > Metazoa > Chordata > Actinopteri > Anguilliformes > Congridae > Conger > Conger conger. The sequence goes on from NC_083773.1 coordinate 41,354,626, forward strand.
TTTAACATAACTTAACACACAGGGCCATGTAGGTTTGGATTTTTGTTCTCCCTTAATAATAAAAACCTTCATTTTGTGTTTACTTGTGTTGTCTTTGACTAATATTTAAATTTGTTTGATGATCTGAAACATTTAAGTGTGACAAACATGCAAAAAAATAAGAAATCAGGAAGGGGGCAAACACTTTTTCACACCACTGTATTTACAAGGCATAGTTTTCCTCTGGTGAGTCATGGTCTGCAATATAAAATGTTTAAAATGATTCATACAATACACACCTCATATGAAACAAATGTATTTATTAGATGATTCGTGTTGCAGTAGGAATTAAACGACATTTACACAGGGTAAAGCAGAAAACAGTAACACGTATAGTTCATAAAGATGTGTACATAGCAAGAAGCCCTTTTGCATGTGCACATTCACAATGTACAGTGCAATGAAAAAGTATTTCCTCCATTACTGCATAATTTTAGATCTTAAAGGAGTAACCTGGTGGTTGAATGTGACACTTGCCAGTTGTCTTTAGGCAACAATAAAAAATAAAAAAGGTGCATAATGTTTTTATTATTCAGTCATTTAAATGTATTTTAAAACGTATTCTTCAAAGCCTAAATTTGCCAATATAAAAGTTGTAATGAGAACTGTCAATTAGCTATGATGTGCCCCTACTTTCCAGGAGGCCAGCACCACAAACTGTGGGTCATGAGTTATAGGGTAGGGATAAGGGGAGTGGTTATCCTCATGTGATGTACAGCTAGGAGAACATTCTCAACCGGTTGAAAATAGGACAAGAAATGTAAAATGCTTACTTCTCCAAAATTAAAGAACAGACATATTTAATACTGTCTCTTCAATCTTCAAAGCCCTCTTGTGCAAATTGCATATAAAAAACCTAGAAAGTGTGACCAACCTCTCCTTTAAGAGAAAATGTGCAATAGACAAGAGGATATGGAGTAAACTCAAAACATGGTGACATTTTTAAAATTACGATTCATTTATTTACTGAAAAAGGTTATGGGCCATTCCATCAGAAATCAATCTCTTTCTGACCACACCCCTTTAGATTTGAACAATTTTTTTAATGCATGTTGAGTATGAGAGTGTTGGAGTGTGGTTTGGTACTGAACCAACCATTCAAGAGACTGAGACCCAAAGCTGACCCATATTGGCTGCCCCCACCCTATCTAAAGACACATATCTTATTCAAAAATAAATATAATGCTATGGTTATCTTATTATCGGGAAGCTTACAAACAAGGTCCAAAATAAATAAATATGATCTTTTTTTGGCGTAAACCTGAATTTGCAAATTCATGAACTAGGGAAGACATCTGAAGCTGTATGAAGTCTGTTCTGGCGATTTAATTTACTAAAGCACTTTTCACACTGTGTACACGTTGAGGGATTCATTTGTCTGTTGAAATTTAAATTAGATAAAACCATTAAATAGCACACACTGCTATATTTATCTTCACCTGGCTCCGGTGGGGCGGCACGGATGGTGCAGTGGGTAGCACTGCCGCCTCACAGCAAGGAGGTCCTGGGTTCGAATCCCCGTCGGCCGGGGCCTCTCTGTGTGGAGTTTGCATGTTCTCCCTGTGTCTGCGTGGGTTTCCTCCGGGTACTCCGGTTTCCTCCCACAGTCCAAAGACATGCAGGTTAGGCCGATTGGAGAGTCTAAATTGCCCGTAGGCACGAGTGTGTGAGTGAATGGTGCGTGTGCCCTGCGATGGACTGGCGACCTGTCCAGGGTGTATTCCTGCCTTTCGCCCAATGTATGCTGGGATAGGCTCCAGCCCCCCTGCGACCCTGATCAGGATAAGCGGGTTCAGATAATGGATGGATGGATGGCCCCGGTGGGGCGGCACGGATGGTGCAGTGGGTAGGATAATGGATGGATGGATGGATGGCCCCGGTGGAGCTGCAATTTTTAACAATCGCTTTTGCGCTAATCTCACAAGTCTGTGCGCAAACTTTCAAAACCTTACAGAAGACTCAAAACGGTCAGCACTGGGAACACAGCCTGTCTGCCTGTTCAAACCATGCATTGTGCATTCATATCTTTGAAGAAATCTTGCACTTCCAAATTCATTGGTTCAAATACGTAATTTTTCATTAAATACTACTGGAACATTTGTTTAGATCGCCAACACACACAACATACCTATTGCTTCTGCGTTTACTTGTTTTTACAATATGGACTACTATAACTATTGGAGGAAAAAATACTTGACACATGTAAATGGTAAATGGTTGGCATTCATATAGCGCCTTGATCCAAAGCGCTGTACAATTGATGCTTGTCATTCACCCATTCATACACACACTCGCACACCAACAGTGATTGGCTGCCACGCAGGGCGCCGACCAGCTCGTCAGGAGCATTTAGGGGTTAGGCGTCTTGCTCAGGGACACTTTGACACAGCCAAGATATGTTTCAATATGGTTCCCGTTGTGCTTGTAAAGAAAGGGAATAGTGGAAAGAGAGTGAAGAGAATGGAAACAATTACAATTACAACACAGGTTTCTTTCACAGTATTATTATTATTATTTTTTTGCTAAGAAGCTTTTTTTTGGATACCGAGTCTTCTTAAACAGTTAGCACAAGAACACTGTATGTAGACCAAACTATTAATAACTTTTGGACAACAAAATGCAAAAAATGCATCTACTATAATGCCACTGGTTGGTTAGTGTTTTTTAGATCATTGTTCTATGATTGAGAAAAAAAAAATGAAGAAATCTAGTGCTAGTGTTTTGATAGAATGATTTTGCATGCCATGCAACTGCAACAGTTGCAGTGAACTGTTGTGCCAAGCTGCAAAATCCTCAACTGCAGTGAAAGGCACTGTCCTCCCCCCTGCCCCCCTCCCCCACCTCTAAGGCGAGGACCAAGGCCACCTCTCTGAGTGGCACCCCACTTGTCGTCAGCTATTCCATTGACCACCTCTTCCTCCTCCTCTCACTGCTTCATCTCTATTCTAACATGGACATTTGCCTACTCTGGATGAATGATAAAGGATGGTGATGATGAAATATTACATCTAATGATTATGTGGTAAAATTGATCATATTCCAAAGTAATTGGTGTCAATCGATTTCTTTATCTTCAAACATTCATGATCTAAACATGGAATGCTGTCAGAGTAATCAGTTTCCATAAACCTATGCATTAGAAGTAATGTTGCAATTGCATATAATTTTCAGTCGTTGGATACATTTGTAGTAATGAATAAAAAGACAGTATTATCAAATGTAATGTGTGTACCCATTCATACACACTCACACACCAACAGTGATTGGTTGCCATGCAAGGCACCGGCCAGCTCGTCAGGAGGATTTGGGGGTTAGGTGTCTTACTCAGGGACACTTCGACACAGACTGGGTGGGGGATCGAACCGGCAACCCTCCGACTGCCAGACGACTGCTCTTACTGCCTGAGCCATGTCGCCCCATATTGTTAAGTTGTGTCATTGTTATCAAGTTATTTGGTTCAGCGAACAAATTATTTTTGGTTTATGTATATTGTACCCAAGCAAGTGTTTGGCATTTTGAAAAAGATGGGTTTTTTTTCCCGGTTTTTTTTTAGTGTGTCTACAGTTTTCCAAAATGACCTCAAGGTTCTGAAATTAGTGTCAAAGTGATTGTAAAAACACTAAATGATGTTTACTCGATGTATACTCCTAGGGATATTCATCTGGATGAAATGTCAAGAGTATAAATGTCTTGAATTAAAGACCTGCATGAATCATCTTGTGGCAATTAAAATGAGATTTTCTGGAACAATCACTTCCCACACTGAGAATATTTGTCAGGCATTTTGCCTGTATGAATTTTCTGGTGGTTATTTAAATTAGATTTTCCGGTAAAGCAGTTCCCACACTGAGTACATTTGTATGGCTTTTCGCCTGTATGAATTCTCTGGTGGCTAATTAAATAAGATTTTCTGGGAAAGCAGTTCCCACACTGAGTACATTTGTATGGCTTTTCGCCTGTATGAATTCTCTGGTGACTAATTAAATGAGATTTTACAGAAAAGCAGTTCCCACACTGAGTACATTTGTAGGGCTTTTCGCCAGTATGAATTTTCTGGTGGCTCTTTAAATAAGATTTTCTTGAAAAGCACTTGCTACACTGAGAGCATTTGTGCAGCTTTTCACCCGAATGAATTTTCTGGTGCCAATTCAAAAGTGATTTAATGGAAAAGCACTTTTCACACTGAGTACATTTGTAGGGCTTCTCACCTGTATGAATTTTCAGGTGGATATTTAAACTACTTTTTCTGGAAAAGCACTTCCCACAATGAGTACATTTGTAGGGCTCTTCATCTGTATGAAGTCTCAGATGTTCATTTAAACCCGATTTGAAAATAAAACACTTCTCGCACCATGTGCATTTGTATGGCTTTTCACCTGTATGAATGATATGGTGGCAATTTAAAAAACGTTGTGTGGAAAAGCACTTCCCACAATGAGTACATTTGTGGGGTTTGTCACCTGAATGAATTTTCTGGTGCCGATTTAAAAGTGATTTAATGGAAAAGCACTTTTCACACTGAGTACATTTGTAGGGCTTCTCACCTGTATGAAATGTCTGGTGGATATTTAAATCACTTCTTCTGGAAAAGCACTTCCCACAATGAGTACATTTGTAGGGCTTTTCATCTGTATGAATTCTCAGATGTTGATTTAAAGCAGATTTGGTTTTAAAACACTTCTCACACCATGTACATTTGTATGGCCTTTTACCTGTATGAATGATCAGGTGGTCATTTATCTGTGAAATTGTGGAAAAGCACTTCCCACACTGAGAACATTTATGGGTTTCTGAACCTGTATGAATTTTCTGGTGGGTATTTAAATGACTTTTTCTGGTAAAGCACTTCCCACAATGAGTACATTCGTAGGGCCTCTCACCTGTATGAATTATCAGATGCTGATTTAAAACAAATTTGGTTTTAAAGCACTTCTCACACCATGTACATTTGTATGGCCTTTCATCTGTATGAATGATCCGGTGGTCATTTAACTGAGATATTGTGGAAAAGCACGTCCCACAATAAGTACATTTGTTTGGTTTTTCACTTGCAGTAATTTGATGTTCACTTCTATGACTAGCCTCCATCTGAAAGAAATTCAATAGGCTTGGGATTTCACTTGAATAGGCTATCATGGGTTCAGACCTCTCATTTGTTTCCTGGCAATTAATAGACTTATTGCTGCCATTTCTACCTTTCTGCAGAATTCTGGTCTGACTGTTCCCACAGTTTATGTGACAGTGGTGATTTAAGTCTCCACACTGGGCCAGCGGATTGTGCATTTCTTCCTTCTTACAGTTTGGATTTGGCTCTCCTGCACATTGTGATGGTTCTGTCTTGGCTTTGTGATCACCTGCAGCTCCATTCATCATAGCATTCATGAGATCACTCACTAAACTTTCACTGGATTCACACTTCATTTTATCAGATTTCAAATTAACACATTTAATATTCTCCAAGTCACTGATGTGTTCTGCCTTAAGGTACCCTCCATCACCAGTCTCGGTTTTGATTTGGTCAGGATGCAGATGGTTTACATATCCCAGCTCTGCACTGTCTAGAGTCTCTTTCTTAATAAGGTCCCCAGGGTGGGTGAAGCCCAGATCAGTTTCTGTTTTAATCAGTGATGTGTGTGTATGGTGTACATCACTGACCCCGCTGTGTAATGTAACACACACTGGCTCCAGAGTGTTGAGTCCTGCTGCAGCACACGTCTCTGACTCTGCCATGTGGACCAGTCCACCGAGTTCCTCTTCTTTCAGTCTGATCCTGTGCTGCTCAGTGAGCTCTGGTAGTGTTGTCTCAGTGTCCTGTCTCAGACACACTCCTGTCTCCATAATACTGCTGCTCAAAGGTGTGCAGGTGTTCAGCTCCTGGGGAAAAACAGGGGAAGGGTTTTAACCTTAATCAAATCGGTCTGACTGCAACAGCGGACACATTCTTTACACTCTGCAGTCCAGCAGATACCTGACTAACCACAGGGGGCGTTCTTACATTTTCAGGTGGGTGAAACCCTTATTCCCTCAATGGGTGGAAGAAAGCCATTTCTGAAGGGCCTCAGAACGTGAAGACTGGCTGGCCGGACAGAACACTGGTCTGCAAGCCTCGGTGTAAATTCTACACCTACTACGGGGTAGGCGTAAGTGAAGCTTTCAGACTATTCCCATATTCTGAATATGGCACGTGTCCTTTATACATTGCGCAAACAGTGCGCGTTCAGACACAAGATAAAGTTAAGAGGCCCAACAAATCCTCTTGACAAGTGTGGGGGTCATCTGCTAATCTCACGCTGCCCGTGCTGAGGGCTACTCGCATAGACATAGACAGGCAAGCATGCCTTCAGCGAACCTAAGTTTGTGAATCCCAGGAAGTGTGCCAGTTGAGTGCTCAACATTGCAGCTCTCATTGAAGTGAATGGGAAATATCAGACTTCTGAAGGCAAAATAAAACTTCCTTGCAGTGGATTGGTGCCTGTATTGATAGAACTTTGTAGCTATTTAAAATTCCTCCGAACGGTTTTCCATGAACTCATTGTAATCTTATTGACCATCAAATAGAGAAGGAAAGTTGGAACCGTCCAACATTTTTTAAGTGAATTATGCAATAACATGCTACAACTAAGCACAGAGCCACTGACAAATGAGCAAACCAATATCTTATAGTTACAAACTTAGCCTATTGAATAAAATGCAACCCAATTTGAAGATTGTTGTAAAGTTAGTTTCATATTGGGGTATATGCCCGATATTCCAAATTCAATAGTTCATCAAAGAAGTCCCCTACTGGCCATACTACAACTTTCAGAAAACAAAAATGCACTTCCATTTAGTTTTAGGACAAAAATTAAATAGCTTCTCAACCTAATTTCTGTTTATTTTATTTAGAATAAGATATAGTAGCATTGCAAATGTCAGTAAGACACTAATAACACCATATGAGGTCCCAACATTTAGCAATAGAATCAAGTAAATTAAATCCCAAACCAAAGCGACTTTTTGGCACAAAAAAAATTCAAGCAAAGTAAATGTTTGTATTCTAAAAGTCTGATGTCAAACAAAATTTTGTGAAATTTTGAAAAATAGAGACTTTTTAGACAAAAAAAAAAAATATTGAGTACACTCCAACCAATAATAGGGAATAAGCTATTTAAGATACCCACGCAACCATGATACATTGGAGCCTATGTTTAGCTACATAAACAACGTCATCAAAAAAAGATTTAAAAAAAAGTTTTGGGTAAAATACAGCTAGCTAGGTGCTAAAATTAATAACTAGGCCATTAACATTACTAGCTACATTTTTATAACAAAACTACACTCCTGTGTGAAACAGAATGGATTGCTTCGTAACAGTTAGGCCTCAAGCTCAAGATTCTACCACCATCAATTTCGAGACAGCAGGCGAAAGTGAGGTTAATGTCACCCCAGCAGCAGTAACAATGAGTAAATGCAAACGAGAGAAGTCCCAAAAATATTCAGAAGCCAACCTCAAGTTTGAATTTACCTTCAAAGAAACCTAAGGGGGCGAATTGCCACTGTGTGTCGTTTGCATGAAACATGAAGCCATCAAAGCTGCACCATGGCTTGAAGACAAACCACCTCACCTCAGGGAAAATCACTGGAAACTATATAACATTGAAGAAAAGTTGATATTGCTCGCAGACAGTGATATGGGCAAGATAATGTTTGGTAATGAGGAGTGTGTAAATGAGTGGCACGGATGGTGCAGTGGGTAGCACTGCCGCCTCACAGCTAGGAGGCCCGGGTTTGAATCCCCGTCGGCCGGGGCCTCTCTGTGCGAAGTTTGCATGTTCTCCCCGTGTTTGCGTGGGTATCCTCTGGGTACTCCGGTTTCCTCCCACAGTCCAAAGACATGCAGGTTAGGCTGATTGGAGAGTCTAAATTGCCCATAGGTATGAGTGGGTGAGTGAATGGTGTGTGTGCCCTGCGATGGACTGGCGACCTGTCCAGGGTGTATTCCTGCCTTTCGCCCAATGTATGCTGGGATAGGCTCCAGCCCCCCTGCAACCCTATTCAGGATAAGCTGGTTAAGATAATTGATGGATGGATGGATGGAGTATGTAAATGAACTATTCTGCTGTCGGACACAACAATTAAATAAAGTAGGTTTTTAATACTGTCCTACAGATTGTTGAAAAGCTACAATAGACTGGCTGGCCATGGCATTTTCCTTGGAAAATTCCCTGACCAAATGGTGTTTTAGTCTCATTCTACACTCAGTGACCACATTAATAGGAAGACCTGTACACAAGCTTGTTCATGCAAATACTTAATCAGCCAGTCATGTGACAGCAACTAAGTTAGGGGTGTAAATGGTTAAACGGTTAACCGAAATTGATTCGTAACCATTTACAAAAAATTGATAACTGATATATATATATATATATATATATATATATATATATATTATGAAGGTGAAATTGTAAGCTCAGTTTTTTTTAAATGCACGTTCTTCACCAGACGTATTATTGCGGTTCTAAACTAGCAATCGACTAGCTTCAGTAGTTCGAGCAAGCAATCAACGGTTTTAAAAAGCAAACACCATAAGGAATTGAATGCTACATTATTAGGGTTATCAAATCATTTCTGTAACTGTTGGTTGGCTTATTGTAACGTTTTGTTGTTTCTTAAGGTTCACAGATCCGTGTTTATTAGTTAATTTATGGCTTATTCTATGGTGTTTCTTCATCCGAGTTTATTCATTGACATGCAAATTGACACTACAGGGAAACCAAACTTCACTTTCTACTATGTGCTATCTACATAAAAATAAATAAAGCAAAACATTATCATCAGGCTATTTGTCCATCGGATATTGAAAGCGAAAATTCCCTGCTTTCAGCGAATAATGGACACGTTAATCTCACCACCACAATTGTCCCACGCCATATAAAATGCATTGGCATATAAAATGCAAGTTTACAGTTACATAAGAATATATCAATTTGGACAGCGACCTGCAATGGCATGAAAATCATTAGACCAGCCTCCTATTTCAAAACAGACCCGGTGTTTCAATATTGCGTGACCACGGAATTTTGAGTGCACAACCCCGTCTGTAACAAAGTTATTAACAGCAGCATATTCACAGATTTCATACCAATTTTTAACCGATGCATTTAAAAAAATGACACACGATCGACCAGCATTGCCTGTACGTAAACTACAGGGATTTAACCACAGATTCCTGCAACTGTTAAGTTACACTGCACAATGTCAATGTGACAAATGTCAAAAATTTCAATATTTAATTTGGCAATTAGGCTGACTTACCATTATCTGACTTACAATGTTGATATTTAACTATTGAGATGGCCAAAAATAAAGTTTGAAAATATAATAAAACTTCTCAGTAATCCAGTAAGAAAAAAAAGAAAGAAAAAAAAAAAACGACCCCTAGAACATGAGCAGTACCGGTTAACCGTTTAAAGAAAGGCATGGTAACCGGTAACTAAAACTGATGATTTGTCACGTCCCTAAACTAAATGCATTAAAGCATGTAGACATAGTCAAGAGGTTCAGCTGTTTTTCAGAACAAATATCAGAATGAGGAAGAAATGTCGTCTGAGTGACTTTGACTGTGGAATGATTGTTGGAGCCAGACTGGGACTGTCACACACAACAGTCTCTAGAGTTTGCAAAGAATGATGCGAAAAACAAAAAACATCCAGAGAGCAGCAGGTCGAAGATGACAAGAAGGTGACCGTAACACAAATAACCACACATTAACAGTGGTCTGCAGAAAAGCATCTCTGAACACACAACGTGTCAAACTCTAAGTGGATAGGCTACAGCAGCAGAAGAATTATAAGCCTAATAAGTCTAATCAAGTGCTCACTGAGTGTAAATTAAACCAAGCTAAAATGTTGTTATGTAGGAGTTGAATAAGGGCCAGAAGAGGACCCTCTAATCTTTAGTGCTGAAATTAAGGCTTTCCATCTTAAAGCTGAGAAGAATCTATTGAATTTTTACCACAAAACATATTCAGCAGTATATATTTCCAAATCTAAAAACTGGCCAGTAGGGGCCTTCTAATCTGTGAAGGTTGTTTTGGTGCCTTATCTGTCCTTCTCATGATAATTATAGGTAAAAGAAGTTTGATTTTTGTGTTAAAACATTGCTACAAGACCATTGAAAATCATTGAAAAGGGCTCACTGACATGTTGACTCACCCTCTGCCTGAGTCTATAGTCCTTAAATTCGGGTTTCAAAATATACAGTTGACAGACAAACACTCTGTCCCAAAACATTGTATATGCACAATAAATCAAGCTCATTGGTTGAAAATCGGTTCTAATTGCTACTGCCAATGGGCCATTTTTTCCTAATTTTATTCCTAATAAAAAATTTAACCAAGTTACATTTTATTTTTTATATTTTTATTTGTCAGGGACCACACACTCCACGGTTGTACTGGATTTAGCTCTGTAGATCTCATTTTCTTCGACTTGGTAGACGGTCCCTTACATGTAGGGTGGACGAGAAGCTGACCATTGGTTCGTTTTTGTCGAAATTTTCAGTAAATACTACGGGTTTAACTTGTTCTCTTTTGCATCCGCGTTCAGAATTTGAAATTTGTTTAATAATTTGACATTTCATTCCTGAGTTATTGAAGATGGAATCCGAATATACCAATATAAAACCAACTGTTCGGAAATTATTTCAAGCTCGCTTGTAAACAAAACTAACGCCACACAACATCACAATCACAATGGGGGAAAAGACTTACCCTGATCAATTCGGATCAATTTGTTGAACTGGACGCAATGTAAATCTCGGAGGCAAAGACTAATATACGTCTTTTCTGACCATAAAATGTCCTACGCAGTTCAATCAGTTCTGTAGGTTCAGCAGCGCAGGCTGGATGAGCAGGTAGGGTATGTTCTCAGACCGGAGACTTCGCGTGGGCGGAGTTCCTGTAACTCTTTTGGTCTGACCAATCAGAAGGCTTTCATTAATATTAACCCGACCAGTAACCGTCCATAATCAGTTGTCAATCACTTTCTTACCCGGCCAAACCGTATGTGTTTCTGGTGGATCCATAGGAGGGTCTCGCGGGATGTTATTGGATCATTTATGCCAGATCCAGGGTCAGTTTTCCTAAATACATTGACAAAAATAACACAACATGAATTATCAGGCTGGCTCGAAGTCAATTCGTCTCATTTCACTATCATGACAAAAAATAAATGAAACTATGACATGACAAAATGATCATTAATTTAGGGGTTTTTCAAATTATTGGCCATACATCGTATAGAAGGCTAAATTATCAATAATTATCGTACACAGGACGCAATAAGAATCAAACTTCAGGTGCAGTTTTTCCCAGAGTGTCAAAATAAAAGTGAATTTTAGATTTTACGTTTATATTTTAGTCATTTGGCGGACGCTTTTAATCCCAAGCGATTTACAAGTGCATAGGTTCTTCCACAAGTTAAAACATCACATCCATAACTAGTAAAATAGATTTTCAAAGAACCCCCAAATTGACACATAAGAGCAAAATATTGCCCGTAGCCTAATGGCTCGACCCAATATGAGTTTCCTTTGGAATGCCACTATAGCGTAGCATATTTTAATGCACAAATAGAAAACTGTCTGATTGTACAGATGCAGATGCAAATCTTCTTTGGACGCTGTTTGAATCTTCTACTTTTTACAATCTGGACTGAATGTCTGGACTGGACTTAATGTCATTTCGCAATGTTACTCAAAGAGTATAAGCACATGGGTAAACTGCAAGTGGGGTGAAGAGTATAAGCACATGGGTGCTATGCATGTTCATTCATTCATTCATTATCCTAAAACGCTTATCCTGAACAGGGTCACAGGATTGGCTGAAGCCTATCCCAGCATACATTGGGCGAAAGGCAGGAATACACCCTGGACAGGTCGCCAGTCCATCGCAGGGCACACACACCATTCACTCACACCTACGGGCAATTAGGCTCTCCAATCAGCCTAACCTGCATGTCTTTGGACTGTGGGAGAAAACCGGAGTACCCGGAGGAATCCCATGCAAATGCCACACAGAGAGGCCCCGGCCGACGGGGATTCAAACCCAGGACCTCCTTGCTATGAGGCAGCAGTGCTACCCACTGCACCATCCACGCCGCCGCTATGCATGTTGAAACACCGAAAGAACACAACACAACTGGCTGCATCCTGCTTCTGCTGGGGCATCCCAGTTTGCCTATGAATTTATTCCCTTCCACTTGACTATGAGTGCCCTCCACAGCAGCAAGTGTGACTTCATATGGAGTGACACTCAGTAGTGAAGTGCCTGTGTTTGCTGTTAACCAGTTGAATCTGGATTGTGTCAATGCCAACTGTGGCCGGTAGTCCCACGGGGGGCAACGCAAAATTGCCAATGGCTTTGCCCAGGGTATGGGTAGGATCAGTCAGGTCGCGTTCACCTCGCGGTGACAAGCCAATGGTCTGCTGTATAGGACTTGTCTTCCTCCGATTCCACTCTGTGCGAGTTTGGCGATGGTGCGTAGGGAGAAAGCTTAGAGTATATAATATATAGGTCCAGTAACGGCAGTAGAATCCAAGGGGAAAACAATCGCTCACTGCTTGACCTCATTTGTGTCCTTGGTCACGTGTCTAATCACATGCGCAATGAAGAAAACCCAGAGTCAATTACGCACCAGTTATGATGCTTTTCTAAAGACTCGATTCATCAGGAACAGGAAGAAGATGTACATGGCTGGAACAACATAGAATGTGTATATCGTATATCGTTTTGACGTAAAACTCACAGTACATATTCAGTGACCACTTTATTAGGTAGACCTGTACACCAGCTTGTTAATTAATATATTTGCCAAATTATTATTATTAAGCAGTATGTGTAACCGTTTATGTGTGATTTTGTACCCATTACCTGACTTGTGATGGTCAATTACCATCTGTGTCTTCTGAATTGACAGTTCTTTGGCTTTTCCCATGCTGATGGCTGGGATTTTGGATGCTTGTGTGCAGGGAAAAAATCGCTTTTTAACATGCACAAATGAGATATCACAGGTAAGCATCATCTGATGAAACAGACACAACAATAGCTATTCTTCTATTTAACTTTCGTATTTATTTGCAAAGAAATGACAGAAAGTGAGAAAGCTTACCGGCTTTCTGATTTGAATCAGACATAGTAAGACTCTTATACACACTTTTCCTGAAGGGGGGGCTTTACCAAAACAAAAAGACATGAAGCTGGCCACAAACATTTATCAGTATTTTGTCTTCTAAATACCCCTTGTTGACCTTGCTGTAAGACCAGAATGTGCTAGCTGAGAAGCAGAGACATTAAGGTGAAAGGCTGTCTGTCTGCTGGAGAGACAGAGAAAGACTCATAGTAAGCACTTAATTCAGAAAGTGGTCTAATAGTAATAAGGATTATCACTAAAAGGTTATTTGTCATCATTAATTTATTATTTATGATTGTCTTTATGTTAACACACATTGCCAATTAAGAATCAATTAAGAAAATTACCCTTACACTTGTCATCTCCTTTGTATACTTTAATGAAGCAGGAAGTGATGGAATGACACAATACAGTATTGCCAATTTCACTTTGATTTTATTTGCAATAACTACAAATAAAAGTTAAGGGTGCCAATACTTCTGGCACCTGTGGCTTTCAGAAATAGATTGAAACTTGAGAGTAAATGTATCAAAATAATTGTGTCCTTGGAATATGGGAAACCTTAGCCACCTGAGCCCAATTACCTGTACAATGTTACATTACTTTTTCAAGGAATGTATTTACTGTGCATAACTGCTGTTCAACACTGATTTTTTTTTCAGTTTAAATGCTTTACTAGTGAGATGTCTTGTAGTTTCTGGATTCTTGTTTCTTCACTTCCAAAGGTCCCTCTCAAAAAGTTATACCAAAATTTCAGTAACACCCCTTAATCTTGAAATTATCAATCTCATTTACTTGAAATAATGTATATAATGTCTGATCATGTATTGTGCAATTATCAAATGGCATTTATTATACTTTTTGGAATCTACACCATAAAAGTATAAATAAAATATACTGTAGATACATATACAGAGAAATTTCATTGTATAAAAGTTCATTTCTATAAATACCTATAATATTTCTATAATAAATGTCTTGTTTCTGATATAATGATCAACTTTAAAAGTCGATGAAGGGGAAATACACAGAGAGCAACATAAGTTTTATTCGGGATAAGTTACACTTTCATAATCTGTGTTAAGCATCTGAATTCATACAGCACATTAATTCATAGCATCTTGTCTCCGTCTCCGGTGTTTTGCGGCTGGGCAGTTAAAGCGGGCGGAGGAAGGAACATTCCGGACAGAAAGCCCGCGGGGGCGTTTTCCCCTCACTGGTCGGCGGCGGCGCTCCCCTCCCCGCACTGGAAGCGGGCGAAGTCCAGGACGCGGGCGCCCTCCTGGGCCAGGTACTGGGCCACGGTGCGGGACGGGTCCGACAGCAGGCTCTGCGGCAGCAGCCGCGTCTCCGACTCGCCGCACGGCAGGTCGTCGGCGTTGCCCAGGGAGACGGGGGCCTCGCCCACCACGTGCTGGCCCAGCCTGCGGCCCAGGGCCTGCGTGTCGCCCGGCTGCCCCCCCTGGAACACCACCAGGGCGCCGTACCGGCCCATGGTCACGCCGGCTGCCCCCGACCCCGACCCCGACCCCGGCCCCGGCCCCGACCCCGACCCGTGGACGTAGGAGCCGATGTGCCAGTCGGCCGGCACCACCACCGCCAGGGCCCGCTTCAGGCTGATGTTTTCACCCAGGCGACCTGGGAGGGGGGAGGGGGGAGGGGGGGGAGGGATGGAAAAAGCTCAACATGTGTCCTCCAGGGACCGTTTCTCACCTTGGAAAGTTGACGACCCAATTTGGATACTATTGAACGGCAATGCATTCTTCTCCTGTACATGCGAAAGTGTCATGTGCAGACAGTAAAATGTTCAGGGGCAGCCTGCAGCCTGACGTACATGACTGGGACCCGGAAGGTTGGTGGATCAAGCCCTGGTGTAGCCACGATAAGATACGGACAGCTGTTGGGCCCTTGAGCAAGGCCCTCAACCCCGCATTGCTCCAGGGGGGATTGCCGCCTGCTTACTCTAATCAACCGAGATGAAATCAACAGAGAATAATTCTCCTATACAATTCGCTATTGGACTCTAATACAAGTCCAATAGAGAACACCTATTGGACTTGTATATACTCTTTATAGTTGAATGAACATTTCACTGGGCAGTGCCTTCTGATTCCATGTCATTTAAAGTTAATTAGTCTGTTTAGGGGAACATTTTGGTCGACCGCACAAGAGTACAGACACAGTGAATGAGTACACGGTGGGGAGAAAATGAACAATGAAGCGTCAGAAAACCTGAGCGGGCGACACTCACCTATGGTCAGCGCGAGGAGATCTGCGAGACGAGCTCCTTCGGACACGCTCAGCGCGGCGAGTTCTTCCGCAGACAGGAGTCTCTGAGACGCACAGGGGGACGGGGAGTCACTCCCGCTGCAGGGTCACGCATCACACACACCCTGGACCCTGCCTGCTATTCAAACAGCTCCCACAGTGCATGATTTCATTTTACATTTTCGGACCCCGTCATCACCCTCCCAATTTTGAGCATTAATCACACAATGGGCCTCATGCTAGAACCACACGTACAAAAACATATTTGCTCGAAAATCGAAAAAACAAGTGATTTAAGAGAACTTGCCGCATTCACCAACTTTCTCTTACTTTGAATTTTTTCTTGGGTAGGAACAAATGTACAGTTGGTCCAGACCTGTCGTTGGAATGATGTAAACAACGCATTCCAGAGAGGCTTCAGCTCAGATCAAATTTCCAAACTAGGCATTGCAGATCAAATATAAATCATGAATCAGCAACTACATTACTTATTTCTCGCCTCACACATATCAGAAATATATTTTAGGGGACATATATAGACATATTATTATGTTTTGGCAAAACCAATACATCCCTTGTTCTTGTTAATCCCATTGGCCATCCATCCAACGTAACCCACCTAAAGTACTGTAAATAATTTATTTCTTCAAGTCTTCATTTAGGGCAGTTTTCTAAAGTTGCATCCGACGTGGCAAACTTGTACGAGCGGAATTCACGATATCGATATTTCATATCGATAATATGAAAATGTTCTTGCATGAGGCCCATTGGCCCCTCAACCAACAACTCCACACAACCACATTAAGAAATGGCAGTAACAGATGGGATAGGTTTTAAAATGGCGGCGTATTTTTAGGGCAGCGCAGTGGGTCTCAGGAGCAGGTTTTAAATTGAATCTCTGTGGCAGGGCGGTGGGCCTCACCTTCACGTATCCGGATTGGCCCTCGGCCCTTCTGCGATGGTGAGCCATGGCGGCAAACGCCACGTCCCTCACCAGCTCCTGGAACCTCTCATTACGGGCCACAAAATCAGTCTCACAGTTTACCTGTCAACGTTTTACACACACACACACACACACACACACACCCTGTTAAACAGCTAACCAACTAATCACTGTTCACCAAAATTTTGTATGTCCACCTCACACATCTCTAGGTGTCTGAAAGTGGGTTTCACTGGACACTGAAATGGCGTTTTGTCACACTATATCTATATCCACAAAAAGTCCACACAAGAAAACTAAAACGCTGAACAAGCTCTAACTCAACTAATAGCAGTTGTATTGAACAAAAGTCAAAGTTTCGCTTAGTTCATCAAAGTTTAGTTGACATTCCTCTTGGTCTGCCATCTTTTCTGGTCAGCCACCTCAACCTGGTCAGCTTGCTTACCTCCACCATCACTGCTGCCCTGTCGCCCACCAGCTGACCAATCAGGCCCTCTTTGGCCTGCCGACCCTCCAATCGGGTGGCTTTATTCCACCCTTCTTTCTGAGCTTGCTCGTGTAACCAGCTCTCTGCCTGGAACACAACACACAAACACATACAGCATACAGTAAACAAACAAAGAAACTCTCACACATACAAGGCAAGCCTGTCCACATGCATGCGCCTATCGCTCATGCTAGGATATAAGAACCTCAGAGGTCCTTCTGGATTGGCTGGATACAAACTCA